>NC_133620.1:28546365-29146365 GCF_048593235.1 Sminthopsis crassicaudata
AGGGAATTGGCCCTAAGTAAACCAAAGGATATATACAAAAACGTAGCAACTCTTTGAGATGACAGAGAATAGGAAACATCAGTTGGGGAACAGCTGAACAAGATACCATCTATAAATGGGATGGAATTCTACGGTGCTGTAAGAGACAAAGGCAATGGCTTCCGAGAAACCTAGAAGACCTGTATGAACGGATGCTGAGTAAAATGAACAGAACCAGGAGAACAAAGATACAAAGATAACAGTACCGTAAAGACAAACAACTTTGAAAAAAATTAGAAAAAAATTTTGAAAAAAATTAGGGTCTCACTATTTCAGAGGACTGATTAATAAAATATCACTCAACTTGAGATGAGACATGAAGGATTCAAAATGCAGAAGAAACATTTAAATTTAGATTTGTACCTTTTAGACACAGCCAAGTCAGGAATTTGTTTTGTTTGACTATACATTATGAAATGAGGGTTTTGGGTTTTTATTTTTCATTCTTAATTGGGGAAGAAACGAGAGGGATAGAATACAGATTTTTGCTCATTTTAAACAACAAAATCAATCAATAAACATTTATTAAGTACCAGGCACTATTTGGATAGCCCTCTAATTGGTCTCCAGCTGCCACACAGCTGGCAAGATAACTGTCCTCCAGCCCTCCTTTGCTCCAAAACCTTCAGATGCTTCCACTTACTTTCTCAATAAAACAGGACAAGTTCCTCAGCCAAGCATCAAAGGCCTTCCTGCCCATTTTTTGTCCTGCATTTCAAACTCTACGTTTGTGCTGGCCATTCCTGATCCCTGTTCTCCATTCCCCTCCTCCTTCAAGTTACCCAAACCATTCCCTGAATCTGGCAAATGCTCCTTTATCACCACGGTAAAGTCCTGGTCTTCCTCCAGGGCTCAGCTCAGAAGTCCCCTTCTCCAAGAAGACTGCCTTCCTTTACGCCCCCAAGGGGCTCCCAGACTCTCCTCCCTCCACTTTCCTTGGAGTAAATTTCTTTGTGCACAGGCAGTGTCCTATCATGCTTCACAAGGGAATGTAAATAAATACTTTGCAAGCAAGGCCCTTCACACCTGTCCTTGTACCTCCAGCCCCCCGGACAGTGTTGCCAGCTGAACCTAAGAGAGGTAGCTTAGAAGCCAGTTCTCCTGACAGGGAGCAGGGATGCGGGAGCAGAGGAAGGGTTCAATCTTAGCAGGCAAGTTGTGTCTATGGCCGGAAACCAGCTGACCAGGCGGCAAGCTTGAAGCCGGCTCCTTCGCCTTCCTCAAGAGCCTACTGTTCACGGAAGACAGTCCTAGTAAACCACATGAATAGAAAAGGCTCTGGAAAGGAAAGAACAGGCCCTGCAGGAAGAAGAAGCCACAGTCCTACAGCAGTCCCAGGCGGGTCCTGAAGCCTCCCACCTCCCAGGGAACCTGAGGACAGGTCTTTTATCACATCACCATTTATCTTCCCGTGTCAAAGTGGAATAAAGAGCAGCCCCTTCTCCATGTAGTTTCCTGGACAACCAATTAACTGCTTTCCAAAGGGAAAGCAAAGGGCCTAAAAGAAGGGTCAGGCCATGGAAAGAACTCAGGAAACAGAAAGACTTGGTTCAGATGCCAACTGTGAGAACAGGGTGGGACATCTCAGCCACCACACTTGTAAAACTTAAGACAAAGCAATCCCCGGGGTCAGAGACCAGGGTTCACACCTTCTCTCTAATGCTGCCTGGGTGACCCTGGACAAGTCCCTGCACCCATGAACCTCTGGGCCTGGCCCAGAAAGAACCATGTGCATGAATGGGCCCAAGGACACAATGAGAGGCAGTGGGCAGGGCGCAGGTGCGGGAGCCACGAGCCTCTGCTCTAATTTCTCCTCCAGGGCCCCCAGCCACTACTAGCAGGACTGACGAGCAACATTTTACTCTCTAGGAGAACAGTTCTGATCCACAGAAAATCACCTCAGACCAAACAAAAAGGGCAGTGTAGGCAACAGAACAGAGCCAGAAATCCTAGGCTTCAAGCCCCATTTCAGTCACCCGCTGGTGGCGCTCTCTACCAGAGATATCCCAGGTCTGGCAGCCTCTTAGAGGCCCCAGCCTTCTCTCCTGCCACAGAAAGAACATGGCACGGGGAATGAGCCCGCCAGTCCCAAACCCCCTTCTCCAGCTATCTTTGGAGGCCGGAGCCAGGAGCTGGAGAAGGGCAGGTCACCACAGGGAGGGCGGCAGGCAGCTGGGCAACATGTGCCCTCCAGTATGCACCAGGGCCAGGGGAAGAATGAATATGGCCAGCCATTGTGCCTTGACTAAAAGCACAGACCTTGCCCAGAGCCAGAGAGAATCCCCAGGCCAGACAACTTCTGGAAATGAGGCAGGGCAAGGAAAGGGGGGGAGGGGAGGCAGCTGCAGAAGCAGACAGCCCAGGGACCAAATCAGCTCTCTGCATCTCTGTACCTCTGAAAAATCCGCAGCCTCCAGGCCTCCAGCCCAGCCTGCTCTTTCCAATCACAGTGCAGTTCCCCGGGCTTTTCCTTTTAAGTCAAAGCAACCCGAGACAATTGTGGCGGCTCAAGCAGAATAATGATATCCACGTCCAGAAGAGACAGGACGGCAGGCCAGTATATCTTGGGCCTGACTGCATGCATCTCTCAGGCTCAGGAACAAGCCAGTGGGCAGAAAGGTCCAGCAGGAACCCTGGAGCCTGGGGCTGGCCACCCCTTATCACTCCAACCACAGCAGGGTGAGTTTCATAGCCGTGACAGAAGGCTGCCAGCCCTCAAGCCTTAATGCACTCTTCTACAAAGTGGGCATAAGCCTTCTGCTCCACTTCATAAGAAATGGCAAAAGCTCTGGAGAAGAACAGAGAAAACGGGGCCTGGCTCTGGGCTCCTGAGAAGGACAGACCCACATAGAGGCAGGGATGGCCAATGGAATCAGAAAAAACCATGCTGCCTTCTACACCTTTGTCCTGGAGGCCCTCATGTGTCCACTTCCCAATCCCCCGTCACATCGTGCCTTATGCTACAATTACCTGGGTCCACATCATTTCCCCCATTAGGTAGAAAGCCGTTTGGGGCTGGCAAGGACTCGGGCTCTGGCTTTCCTCCTGACTCTCCTCCAGGCATAGGCCAGTTTGTCAGGGCAGCTCTCAAAGGCGCACCGTCCTCTATGGGAAGGAACTCCCCAAGGTTCTGGGCACTGTGCCCCTATGGTTAGCTTAAGACACTCTGAGTTTGGGGCAGCAGTGGCAGGCTGACCCTGCAGCCCCCAAATCCCCAAGACTCATACACACCAACCACTTTCCCCATCTAGTACCGAGAAGTCTGAGAGCCCTTGGAGATCCACCTGTGGGCGTGATGAGCTCCACTGCGGCATAGCCTGATTACATTTCCTCTAATTAGACTGAGCCACTGTTCTCGCTAGTCAAGGCCTTCCCTGGCTCCTAAACCTGCAGGCTATAACACAATCCCCGTCCCCAGCTTTTTGTGATCTGTACTTTAGCTAAAGCACGTCTGTCCTGCTAGAACTCCCTGGCTCTGTGATCCCTGGGATATCTCAATTTGGCAGGCCCAGCAGGGACAACAGTCTTGGCCCAAGCCTTCAGGCCACAGGAAGAAGGTGGAGAAATATGAGCAGGAGCTCCTGCTCCCCCAGACGTCACATCTCCCTTCTTGTTCTGTCCAAGCCTGTTTAAAAGCTAAGGTGGCTTTCACTGTGGGGCTCTGCATCGGCTCCCCCTCAGAGCATCGGAGACACAGATGCCTGAAAAGGACGAGAATAAAGAAGAAGAACATGGAAAAGGATCACAAAGCCGTGTCCTCAGGGGCATCACTGCCCTTCCTGGCAGGAGAGGAGGTGCAGTCAAGGAGCCCCAGACAAAGGACTGGTGTTTGCTGGGTCCAGGAAAAGGATCCGTGGCCATGGCCATATCAATGCCTTCCGTGTTGGGAGAGCCTGCAGTGAACCATGGCGGCTCCTTAGGCCCAGGGAGATCCACAAAGGAGCAGAGAATAAACGTCATCTCTGGGAAGGAGGAAAAGCTGGTCCTCCTAACTCATAAAGAGGCCCAGGATCCCAGAAGGGACCACACCACGTCCTCTGGGCCAGCCCAACCGCATCACTGATGAGGACACTGAGGGCCCACGAGGCCTCCAAGACAGGAAGTACCATTGGGTCCTTCCTGGCTGTGGGGGGCACAGATTCTGGCTCTGGACTGCAGAGCAGGGCCATGCACATCCACAGGCAGCAGGGTGAATTAACCAATAGGCTACCTACCAGCTCTCTGATGCACACAGTTAACAGGAGAAAAAACACTAAATTCCTCCAAGAACATGGCAATAGGAGGGAAAAGGATCCTTCCTCTCCTGTTGGCCTTGGCCATTCTGTAAAATGCCCCTCTGACCTTTTTACCTGTGACATAAGAATGTGAGTGGCTGTTTGTCCGGCTTCCATGCTAACAGCCCCCTGATGTGGCCTCTGGGTGACCAACACTACAAGAGCAGAGCCCCCAGAAATGCACATGGGCAGGGGCGGGCACTGTAACATCATACCGGCTATGCTAGACATAGATGAGTTTCGCTATTCCAATTTCAACCCTGGCAAAAAGATCCCCCTGACCTGGACAGTCTGTTGACAAGGGCCTCGTGCCCAGTGTGTGTAACCGATGCTGCTGAAATGTCTGGAACGAAGCAGACTGTGAGAGGCTCCTTCTAGCCCACGGCCCCCTCCAGAACTGTGGCCCTGGGAATTTCTCCTCCAAGGAGTTCAGTCATCTTGTCTTTCTGGGGTCATGGATGCTTCTGGGAAGGGGCAGAGGACAGCAGTCCTGCTGATTCCCACCCTCCAAGCATGGCCTGGAACACGGCCAGAATGCCACATCCCCAGCCCGGTCACTGGGAGAAGGAACAGAGGCGGAAGCACTGGGAGGGTGAAGCCTTCCTGCCAAGCCAGGCGGCACCAAAAGGAGGGATGTGGCGCTCGTGGGCAACAGCAAAGCCAGCGCCCTTTCTTCTCTGCTTCCTCTGGAGATGCCTGCGGGTAATCTGACCCAAGGAAAGAAGGCACGCTACGCCACTGGCCTCAGTCCTCCTCCAGAGCAGCCGGAAACCTGAGGACAGGGAACTCTGATTGCCAGCTTTACCCTGGGAGGTGGAATGAGCCACTGGCAATGCTCACTCTCTCGTGGCCCTGAGCCACAGTCTCCCTCAATACCCCCTCCCCATTGAGTACTAAGTAGGAAGCAGATAATGATACACCTTCCTGCTCTAGCAGAGGTCAGATTTGGACCCAAATAAATGTCTCTTACTATAGTCAAGTAAACAGTACAAAAACATTGACAGTCTGGACAAATGGCCAAGGGTATAATCCTCCCAGACCCCAAGCTTGTTCACCTCACAGAAACTCAAAAGGATACGTTCTGCCTTGGAACCCTAGTCTCCAGGATCAGGGGATCTGAGATTCAGAGCTAGAAAGGACCTCCCAGGTCATCCAGTCCAGTCCTGAGGCCCCGAGAGGTCTCACAGAGCCAGGATTCACACCCAGGGCTATTTCCACTGTGTTGCACTGTCTGTAGGTAGGTAGAAGACTAGCTAGGGGAGTTTTAAATCCCATACATGGATGCTACTCTCCAGACACTCCACAGATCTATCTGGCACAGAAAGTACGGGTTTGTTCAGTTGGCACAGCGACAAGAGCAGGGCAATAGGGGAAAAGGACACGGCCCACTGGGCCATTCCACAGAGGCTGGTCACAAGAGAAACAAAGGCAGCTCTAAGGACAAGCACTTGGGAGTGAGGGGCAGAGCCTTGCAGTCCATCACATGGCTGGGCCTGGCAGGATTAAGTGGATGACCCAAATATGTAAACAAATGAAGGAAATGCCAAACTGATGATTTCACTGACATAACCAGCTTGGGGTGAAAGCAAAGCACTGCTTCGATATTCAAAAGAGCTAAGTCAACAGGGGGCTCCCGGCTGGCAGGGCCTCCTCAGGGCTGGATACGGGGCCTTGGAGGGCAGGTGCCAGGCTCTGAGCCCCAGCCCCCAGGACATAGGGGAGAATCCCAAGGCCTCTAAAAAACTGGGACCAGGGAGGCCAAATGAAGAGGACTCCAGTCAGCCCCTCTGGACAGAATGACAACTCTTTGAAACCATATGAGAGCATATCCCCATACCCATCCTTTCACCTTTCCCACAAGACCTGCACGAGAGACTTTTTCAAATGCTTTGCTCAAACACTGGTGACCACCCTGATGGTAACTGTCCTTACAAAGGGAAAGAGAAACCATATGACAGAAGCCATCCAGAGAGGGCCAGGCTAACTCTTCAGCATGCCCACAGGGAGCTCCCTAAAAGCAAACTGACCTTGGAGAACTAAAACCAGAGAAAAGAGGATGAAAAATTCTTCCATCTGCTGCGGGTACCTCAGGGCCAGGGGAGTCTGGAATGCTCCACTCATCACCAGCCCCAAGTAATAGAACGCGCTGCAGGGGCCAACACGCCTTCCTTGTTTCCACCAGAGGGTCCGATGGGTGTGGGGCAGTGGGAAGTGACTGAATACTCAGAAATGCCTTCAATGTAAAAATAAAAGGCATCCAAAAAATTATTGCTTATGTAGATAAAATAAGTGGAAAGGGAAAAATATGCTTGGCTTGGGGGGGGAGGGGCGTGATCTTGGACTTCAGTTCAAGGGCCTAAGGAGGTGATGAGCCTTCTCTTCCCAGATCTGCTCACGTCCCATCCAGAAAACCAGGATCACTTTTTGGTGCCGTAGTTTAAGAAGGATACAAATATGTCTACAGGAAGGTGACCAGGAAAGGTCAACAAACATTTATTAGATACCTACTATGTGCCAGACATTATGCTAAGATCTGGGGATACAAAGAAAAAAAACAATTTCTGGCCCCAAGGAGTTTACACCTTCCTGAGAGCAGGAACAGTCAGGAGGCCGGGGGCCCCGGAGCAGGCCGGGGGCAAGGGGAACAAAAACCAGGAAGGCTAGAAAGGAGACGGGCTTTGATCCTGCAAATGGCAGACAGGACTTGGAGGGAAGGATGGACAGATGGACTGGAACGGAGACAGACTAAGGCAGGTAGCAGCAGACGTGAGGGATGCAGAGGAAAGGGGGGGGGTGTCCACAAGAGATGTGCCTGACCTTGGAAGCAAGCCTGTGGGGCTGGGAAGAAAATGCTAGTGTCCCCAACAGTCCCAGGGGAATTACTTAAGAAGAGAAGAGGATTTGAGAAAGAGAGGAAGATAAATTCCATTTGGGACAGGATGAGTTTTAAATGTCCTGCCCAAAAGGCCATCAGAAACTGGAGTTCAAGAGAGAGGTTAGGGAGGGATAAATAAATCTTAAGGCTTATCAACATAGAAATGATCATTGAATCCATGGGAGCCAATGAGATCCCCAAGGGAGATATTATAGAGATGTTACAAAAGCCAACCAGGCATGCTTGGGAAATGGGACACAGCTAAATGTAACGTGCTGTTGTCTCCAGAAGCTGCCTATCACTCTCTGGGGGGAGGTCTGCTGTGTCAACTCAAATCTCTCTGACAGATTCTTCTTCCTGTATTGAACAGTTGTCTCCAGACAGTTGTCCAGAGTGGTGACTTCCCTCTTTTATCCTCCCAGAGAATGGGCCTGGGATAATGCAAGGGCTTCTGGGAAAAATTACTTCAACCAATGAACTTGCTCCTCCTAAGCATGCAAGCTCTTCCCCAGGAGTTCACAAGTAAAACTCCCAGTAAAGGCCGGAACTAGAGAATTGTTAAGTACCAACTTAGCACTTAGTAAGAACCTAATATCTCATTATCTCATTAGCACTTAGTAAGAACCTAACAGCTAAATGTGTTTTTTCCTCCACATCCCTGCAAGTTAAACGGACTAAGAAACGGATGCCAGAGACCAGCTCTACAATGCTGCAGGCCGGGGACAAAGGAAGTCAAAGAGCTGCCCCAATGGGGCTACCTAGACCCCAGGACCAGTTTACTCAGATCTCCCCAGGCAGCAGCCCAAAGTAATGAGCAGACAAAGTTGCCTGAGGACACTGAGCATGCTCAATGACAGTCAACTGTCTGTCTCAAAGTTTCTTTAAAAAGTACACACACTGAGTGATGTGGTGCTATGGCACAGTGGATGGAGCACCACCCCTGAATTCAGGAGGACCCGAGTTCAAATCTGGTCTCAGACACTTAACACTTCCTAGCTGTGTGACCCTGGGCAAGTCACTTAATCCCAATTGCTTTAGCCAAAAAAAAAAAAAGTACTAGGGCTGAGCCACATGCACTCTCATCTCTCCAACTGGGGAGAGATCAGTCCTGGAGGAACTAAGCCAGTGGGGCAGAGTGAAAACTCATTTCCCCAAGAACCTCTTTCTCAGTAACCTAGGAGATACAACAACCTACATTCAGAGCACAAAGCCAAGGGAAAAAAAATCCCTGAGTCATTCTCCTAGGCCAGGAGAGCTTAGTGGTCAGGAAGAGAGAGAGGCCTGCAGATACTGGAATGGGGGATGGTCAGGGGCCCAGCAGATTAGAAAGAAGTGGCAGAAGTTCAGTGCCTAGGGACGGTGTGGGGCTGTGAAAACCTGGGCAAGAAGAAATACACTAGCACTGGGTATGTAGGACCAGGTGTCACCCAGCGGCCAGTTCTCAGGGATAGTTCCAGGGCAGAGAGGAGTGGTGCTGGTCACAAGTAGGGGCCCCATCACAAGCACCAAAAATCCACAGGACAAAAGCTCATACTAGACATTGCTCCAGAAGCAAGCAAAATCCAGTGGCACTGGGCAAAACACTAATATAACATAGTAAAAAAAAAAACTACAACAACAACAACAAAATCCTAACCATACAAAGTTACTGTGTCAGGGAAGCCCCAGGCACAAATTCAGAAGACAATGACATAAAATCATCTACAAGCAAAGCCACAAAGGAAAAGTGTTGATTGGATATAAGCCCAACAAGAATTCCTAGAAAAGCTAAAATAAAGAGATTTTTTTTAAAAGAGCAAAAAAAAAAAAAATTATTTTAAAGATCAAATAAGAATAATAATAAAAAAAAAGCTTGGAAAAGATATGAGAGTTATGCAAGAAAATTATAATAAACAGGCACCAAAAATACTAAAGCCGGCAACTTCTTATAAGCCAGAATTGGCCAAAGGATAAAAGAGCTCCAAGAACTCATTAAAGAAAATAATTCTTTAAAAATCAGAATTGTTCACATGGAATCTAATGTCTTCATGAGACACCAAGAAATAATAAAGTCAAAAGACTGAAGAAAAAAAGTAGAACATATAAAATATATCAGAGGAAAATAAGTGACCTTGAAAAGAGATCAAAAAGAGATAAATTAAGAAAGTTATAAGCCACGAGTTCTTAGATATCATACTTCAAGAAATTATAGACAATGCTAGAGGGAATGTGGACAAATAGGTATGCTAATACCTAATACCAACAGTAGTTGGCAGAATTCAACCATCCTGGAAAATAATTTAGAATTAAGTCCAAAGAGACTACAAAATTGTCCATAGCTTTTGACGTAGAAATATCACTACTAAGTGTGTAGCCCCAAGAAATAAAAGAAAAGGGAAAACAATATATGTGTGTTTACAGAAGCTCTATTTGTGGTAGCAAAGAATTGGAAATTGGGGGATATGCCCATCAAATTGTGAATGGCTAAACAAATTGTCATATTATTGTTTGTCCTTCATTTCTTAAATTTATTATTTTTTTTAATTTTTTTTTTTTTTTGAGGCTGAGGTTAAGTGACTTGCCCAGGGTCACATAGCTAGGAAGTGTTAAGTGTGTGAGACCAGATTTGAACTCGGGTCCTCCTGAATTCAAGGCTGGTGCTCTACCCACTGCACCACCTAGCTGCCCCCATGTCCTTCATTTCTTAAAAGAATCAATGATATTATGATGACATGTGATATACATATTATTGATGACATTATGTCTTAACTTGTTCACGAACTGGATTTAAGTGAGGAAGAATCAGACAGTCATTGGCCTTCAGTATAAAATAAAAGGCATCCAAAAAGTTATTTTTGCACAGTCATCAAAATATAGTGACAAGACAAAAATCAGGATGACTGGCAATGGTCTTAAAAAATCCAGCAGGAAGAAAGAGAAAGACAAATTCCATTTATAGTAACTGCAAACAGTATAAAACATTTGGGAGTCCACCTGCCAAGGGACACAAAGAAACTATATGAACCCAAATACAAAATTTTCCACACAAAAACATCTAAATAACTAGAGAAATATGAATTGCTCATGGCTAGGGCAAGCCAATGTTATAAAAATAATAATAATACTTAAATTAATTTACTTATTCAGTGTCATGCCAATCAAATTCCCAAAAAACTGTTTTATAGAGCTAGAAAAAAATAACAAAATTCATCTGGAAGAACAAAAGGTCAACAAGGTCAAATGAAATGAACAATAAATGTGAAAAGACACCAGATAGAAGTAACAGATTTCAAATTATATTACAAAGCAGTAATCATCAAAACAGCCTGCTACTGGTTCGATCAATGGGAGAGATTAGGTACAGGTATACAGAAGCAAATGAACAAAGTAACCTGCTATTTGATAAATCCAAAAATCCCAGCTAGTGGGGCGAGAACTCACTGTTCAACAAAACTTGCTGGAAAAACTGGAAGGCAGTCTGGAAGAAACTAGGCATATTCCAACATTTCACACATTATACCAAAATATGGTCAGAGTAGAGATTTGATTTAGACATAAATATGATATAAGTAGCAAATTAGTGAAACATGGAAGAAATCACTAGTGATAGAGGAATAAACAAGAGAGAGAGAGGCTTTTGAAAGGTAAAATGGTTAATCTCAGTTTGCTGTGGTTCGGTTGTTTAGTCACGTCCAGCTTTATGACCTCATGTGGGTTTTTCATGGCCAGCATACTGTGGGGGTTTGCCATTTCCTTCTTCAACTCATTTTGTAGATGAGAAGCAGAGGCAAAACAGGGTGAATGGCTGTAATTGTCTGGGGCCAGATTTGAACTCAGGGAGAGGAGCCTTCCAGGCCCAGTTCTCCATGCACTATGGCGCCACCTAGCAACCCGATGGGATTCTACTGTAATCCAAAAAATAAAAATAATAAAAAAGAAAATATGGCTTCAGAAAAACCTAAGACGGCCTTTATGAACTAATGCAAAGTGAGTAGAAGCAAGAGAACAACATGCAAGAGCACTATCGTAAAGATAATCACTGGTGACTCAGCAATTTATCAATACAATCAATGATCCACCACAATTCCAAAGACTACCTGATGAAAAATGTGTCACTTTAGATAGAAAACTGATGGCTCAGAGTGCAGACGGAAGCATCTCTGCCTGTCTTTCTGTCTCTGTGTGTATCTCTTCCTGTGCCTGTCTGTCTGTCTGCCTCTCTCTGTCTCTTCCTCTCTCTCTCTCTTTTTGTCTCTGTATGTCTCTTCCTATCTACCTGTCGCTCTGTCTCAGTATGGAAATACAGTTTCCTGTGTGTAATGAATATTATATTTCTTGCCTTCTCAATGAGTGGGAAGGTGGAAAAGAAAACGAAAATTGTTTAAAGTTCAGTCCTCCCCCAAGCTCAGTGCCATATAGAGATGAGATGAGCCCGCCATCTGGACCTTGCTCTAAGTCAGTGAGGAAAAAGATGACAGCAATAAGGCTCAACCTTGGACCCTGGGGATCTACAGGAGACTTCCAGCTGGGTTTAATTCAACACAATACATGTATATTAAGCATCTACACTGTGCAAGGCACAGGGGAAAGGAATAAAAAGTGAGGCAGGGACTGTGTGAGCTATTGAGGAGGTGGAGGAGATGGCAGGGTCAAGAGAAGGTGCCATGGTGGGGGCGGGGAAACATAGCCATATTTGTAGACAGCAGGGAAGGAGCTAGAGAGACAATGTAAAAATAAAGGAGAGGGGGAATCACTGAGTGAGCAGGAGAGGATGGCAACAAAAACCTGAGAGAGTGACATTGGCAAGAAGGGACCACACCTCATCCTCTGGAACAGACTAGAAAGGACTCGTTTTTCATTCCATCTAGAGGCAAAAGGCAGGGGGAAAACGTGGTCATCCTGTGTTTCAGAAAGTTTACTGTGACAGACATGACTAGTAGTTTGAAGAGGGGAGCCTAAAGGCAGGGGCACCCTTCAGGAAGCCATTTCAAGAGTGAACATTCAGCCATTGATGGCTAATCTTGGGGCCCTTGTCCTTCAGCCAGTTCTGATGTTGCCGAATTGTATTGTTAGCATATGATGCCAGGTTTGGGGTTAAAAAGAGCTGCCCATGATAAATGTGGAAATACTATACAGAAGAAATGTACTTGTTTAGCCTATAGTGGATTACCTGCTGTTTAGGGGAGGGAGTGGGGGGAAGAGAGAGAGAAAAATTTGAACACAAGGTTTTTTGCGAGGGTGAATGTTGAAAACTATCTTTGCACATATTTTGAAAATAAAGTTATTATTATATTATTTAAAAAGCATCAAAAAGAGAGCTGCTTTGATATTCACTGGTTCTGTGACCCTGGGCAAGTCCCTTCCCCTAGGCTTTAGTTTCTCGTCTCTCAAACAAGGCGCCTGACAGCTCCAAATTTCTTATGCTGAGATTCTCTTCTATCTGGTTTATAAAACAGCACAGGGGACCTGTCAAGCCCTTTGCTAAACATGAGATCAGCTCCATTTGAAGCAGTTGTGATCAGAAAAGGGAAGAGGTCGCTTCTGCACCTCACCAATAGGGCTTCACACTGGAGAAGTTGCAGGTCTGAGTGGTTGAGGGGATTGTGCCCACGGGATTGCAGAGCTCAGGGACTGTGGAACCCACAAAGAGACAAAAGTCCAGGAGCGGCTGATTTGGTCCAAAGGTTCTGGCCTGGTTCCGCCCCCTGACCTCCTCACAGCCCTGAGGTCAGGGGGCCTGCCCATGAAGACCATCATGGGAGAAACACAAATCCAGGGGAGACAGTTTGAAAGAGCCCCAGCCCTCTGTCCAGAAGCCTGGAAAGCAGCTGAGAAAGTCACTTCTCATTCTGACCAAAATGCAAGAATTCTGCTTCTGCTTTCTCAACTAAAGGAGAACAGAGTAGCAAAAATAAAGTTATTTAACAGTAGACAGAAAGGGAAGACAAGAGGCAGTAAGATATTGCCTAACTGCCCTCTGAGTACTCCCTCGGAACATCAGGAGCGGAGCCAGCTGGTAGCAGATCAAAGCTCTTCAGCCTCTTAGCAGCGAGCCTGGAAGGCTAGACGGTTCAGTGGGGGAACCTCTGCTAAGATGCTCAGAGTCCTTTTCTTGGCCCCAGCCTACTCTACACTGTTAAGAAAAAGCCTAACAGTGAGAAGACCACATAAGCAAGTAGAAAAAGCTGGGGGCTGTGGCTAAGATGTTACCTATAGGACCTAACCAAGCCCCCTAAGGGTTTTTAACAGGCTGGAGATAGGCCCAAATGAACTCAATTCAATTTTGCTTGAGAAAAACCACATATTTTGGATCCAAAAACTGATTGCAGAAGTGGAGTCTGGAGGTGCCCTTATCTGGGAATCAGTCACAGGCTACAGGCCAGAGATCTGAGCGACCCCATGGCCAGCACGACTGACTCTTCAGCATGGAAAAGCAGCCAGGGAGTGAAGTCAGCCTCCCACTGCTTTAGAGGCCACTGAGGCAGAGGGAGGGGGACCCTGTCCATGAAAGAATAATCATAAGAGACTCAATGCCGTCAACCTGCTTACATTGCTGTAAGGGAAGATGATACATGTAACTCCTAAGAGCTCCATCACTAGGAGGGAAGTTAAAAGGAGTCTTCAGAAGGCAGGAGCAGAAGATGACAGGCCTATTATCTGCAGTTATTCTGACCTTCAGTCCACAAGCACCTTTATCCCCACTAACCATGCTCCCCAATCTTCCCTCCCCCAGCCACTCTCCTCCTCCCTCTCCTCTCCACTTCTGCAATCTCTTCCTGATGTCATCACCCAAGTGAAAGCTGGCTCTCAGTGCTCACTGCCCAGGCTAACAGTCAGGACTTACCCCTCCTCCCTCTACCTGGATACTCTGCTCTCGAATGGTTCTCTTCCTAACCTCGAATCCTTCTATGTCCTGCAGCCCACCTGATCTGGTCAGCACCCACACCCTCATTTATCATACAGGAAACAGATTCTCCGACCCACTTGTCCATCCCAAGCTCTCATCTCCCCTCTCCAGACCCCCACCGGAGTTAAAACAGGGTATTCCACAGGTCAATGATGTGCCATGGGCCAACCACTAGCTGGACCTAAGGATCTGCCAGCTGTGTGCATGTGTGCGCACAACATTTTAATCTGGGTCAGCAGTGTTCAGGCGTGCTGTGGGCCCCATGGAGCCCTCGGCCCTCGGGCCCATCCCACCTGTCCCTTACCTCCCTTATTACTGCTGAGTAAGTAATACTTACTACTACTTCCCAACAACCCAGGCTCAAGACCTTGGGGTCGTCTCAGCTTCCTCCCTCTGAATCCCACCTGATCCACTCTGGTGCCCAAGTCCATCAACGTCCCCTGTGAAACGTCTCTCCAACCCGCCCCCTTCTCTCCTGACACTGCCCACCTGGTACTGGCCCTCATCGGCCCATACCCGGACTATTTTCTGAAATGATTATTTTCCCTTCTACCTCTCTCAAAATAGAAAACAAAAAATCTTAGTATACTTGATAACAAATGTAACAAGTAAATCTCACTGCCACATTGTGTCACCTCACTGCTGGCCAGGGCCTTCTGGTTGCTAAGCCTGGGAGAAGAGTTCCCGTCCGCACACCCTCTCCCACACAGAAACATGGCTGACCTCCTAAGTGCCCCAACAGCAGCTCTCTGATGCCTCCCAGACTGTTAGGTTTTCAGCCTTCTTCCTGCCTGTTGGGTCTCATGACCCCTGGGCAGTGGTCCCTCCTGCTCCTCCATGAGGCCAGTTGTGCCCCCTGCCTTTGGTGCCCTTCCTCCTCATCCCTGAGCCCGATCAGCCATGATTGCCTCTCCTTCCCACTACATTTATCTGGCATAGACAGTTATTTATATCTTTTCTCCCCACATAAAATGCAGGCTCCTCATGGACTGAGATCCTATTTTTGCCTTTCTTTGAATTGCCAGAAGTATGCATAATGCCTGGCACACAGTAAGTGCTTAATTAATGTTTATTTACTGACTGCTGGGAAAAGGAATCCCTGCTTCTAAGAAGAGGGAGGAGGGCCAAAGGGGAGTTCTGACCAGAGAAATGACAGGTGGAGATGGTGAGGAGAAAGGCTAACGGACTGGCACACATCCTTCTCAGTAACAGGCATGTGGATTTGATTACCGTGCCCGGAGCCAGACTGGGTAGGGGACAGAGAGAAGCAGATCCAATGAATGAATACCTGCAGTCAGAAAAGAGAGAGATGCACTTCCAGTTGATCAATGATGGACAGAGGTAGCTACACCCAGAGAAGAAACACTGGGAAGTGAATGTAAATTGTTAGCACTAATATCTGTCTGCCCAGGTTGCATGTACCTTCGGAATCTAATGTTTATTGTGCAACAAGAAAATGATATTCACACACATGTATTGTATCTAGACTATATTGTAACACATGTAAAATGTATGGGATTGCCTGTCATCGGGGGGAGGGAATAGAGGGAGAGGGGGATAATTTGGAAAAATGAATACAAGGGATAATATTATAAAAAAAATATATATATAATAATAAAAAATTATTAAGTAAAAAAAAAAAAAAAAAAAAAAAAAAGGTTAGAGAAGGCACATGACTTCTGCTCCTGGTAAATGGGATATTGGGAACTTACCATGAATACAAGGCAAAGATGCTAAAAAAAAAAAAGGAAAAAAAAAAAAAAAGAAAAGAGAGAGATGGAGGCCACAGTGTAGAAGCACGCCCTCCTGGTGGGAGGATGGTGAAAATCCATTAAGCCCCAACTATGTGCCAGATGCTGGGCTTGAATTTTAGGATACAAAGAGAAAAGGAAACTACCACCTGCTGTTAAGGAGTTTATATATCATTAGACAAAAGTAACAGGCACACAAAAAACAAAACACTATGTGCAAAATATATAGGATAAAGTAATCTCTTCTTTCATTGAGGACATAAGCAAGTGTGATAATCAGGCAAGTGTTCTATATATAAATAAATGGATAAATGGGCAAGAGACAGACAGATAAACAGAAACTGGAAAGGGAGGAACAGGATTTGGAGGGGCGGCAGCAATGTGCTAGATGACATGGGAGGCAGAGCAGGCAGGGATGGAAACCAAGGTGGCAGAAAGGGGAATATGAGAGTGAAAGTCAGGAGATGGCCAAGAAGTTTAAGTGATGGGAATCAAGCCTTTGAAGAAAGTTGGGGATTCTAAGAGATAGAAATGAGGAAGTAAACCATTCCAAGTATGGAGGATAACCACTAGGATTTGCATCTGATCCTGGAGAAAAATAAGAGAAATTAATCCAATTACATGACAATAAAACTGAAAACTTTAATAAATGGATGAAGATTCTCAAAATTACAAAATGCCCAGATTAAAAAAAATAGAAAATAGAGAATCTAAACCCATCAATCTTGGGTTTGGGGAAGAGAGGCAAGGGGGAAGGAGAAAGGAACTAGTCATAAAGAAAAATAATTCAAGTATTAAAAAAACAAATAATTTCTACATGTGTGAACTATTTGAAAAAATACAGAAAGGAAACTACCAAAATTTCTTTTGTATGGTTAAATATGATGATGTTTAACCAAACTAGAAAGAGATAAAGATGAGAAAGAAAACCAGCGAAGTGATCATAAAAGACTTTAGACAATCATGGTCAATTATACAAAATGTTAAAGCTTTTACACAAATCAAACCAATGCATGCTTTTAGTGAAGAGGTATTTGTTAAACACAACATGCTAAGCACTGAGTAGTTATAACCAAAGGATTATATCTGTAAGGGCTGGGAGCTGGGGGTAACTTCACACTAAGTATCACAGATAAAATTCTGCATACCCAAGTGAAATGAGTAGAATCAAAACCATGTATACAATAGTAATAACATTGTGAAGGAAAGCAACTTTGAAAGAATTAAGCATTCTAATTAAAATGATAGCCCACCTGCTCTCTTTCCCTCCCCTCACATCCCTTTAGTTCAGGTCATCACTGTTGAGGGTGTAGCCCCCTTAAAGATTCCTTGTACCTTTGATACAAGATCTGGTCAAACTAGTTTGGGCTTGTACCCAGCTCCCCCCACCGGATCTGAGCTGGCTTGGATAACCCAACCCCCAACTATCTGAAAAGCCCGCCAAAAATCTGGCCTTCCAGGAATTAGCCTGAGCTCCGCCCATATGGCTTCTTCAAGTAGATAAAAACAGCAAAGCTAGAATCATCTTTGGTCAGAGATTTGAAAGATGCCAGCCAAGATGTTTGCATCAGAGACTCTCTGTCCCCACCACTTTCAGTGTATATCTTCCTCTATCTAATGCCTTTTACTAATCAGACCTTAACCTTGCTTCCAAACCTGGCAATAAGCATCTTTTTACCCATCTAGGTTTTTGGCCTGTAAATTCATTTACAGGGAACTCTCGCCTCCACTAGACCTGATTTAACTTTGTATCCTTGCGCCAAATCCTAAGGGGGTTGCAGGGGAGCTCCATGTGACTCCCTGTACCCCAAATCCTGCCACTAGACCGTAATTAATCCTATTGAGGTATATACCTCCTCATTAGGTATTTACCTCATCATGTTACCTCATTATTTGGGAGTCATTTTCCTCATCAATCACCTCTCCCCTGCATCACTTCAATAAACGTCATTTTTGTTGCCGCTGTTGCTGCTGCTGCAACAGCTTTCTAGATGATCTAGCCTCCAGTCTAGCCCCTCTTTAATCCATCCTCCACCTGCCTACCAAATTGGTACAGCTAAAGACCTATGACATTTCCTCAGTTTCCGTAACTGTAGAATGGAGATATTAAAACAAGATACTTCCTGGGGTTGTTGTGAGAATAAAATGTGGTAAAATTTATAAGTCATATAGTATTTCTAAACCTAGTCATTATATAAATGAGAACTATTAGGCTAATTCAGTGGTTCCTTCTTGCCTCTAGGTTAAAAAACAAATTTACAAATTTCCATTCCCCAATTGAAAAATGGTCAAATGATATGAGCAGCTTGCTTTCAAAGGAAGAAAATCAAATTAGAAAGGTGATGTGAAAAGATTATCTAAATCACTGATAATTAGAGAAATGCAAATTAAAAGAACTCTGTGGGACTATCTCACACCCTTAAGAATGACTGACAAAAAGAACAAACAATCGCTAAGGTAGTTGTGGCAAACTAGGGACACTAATGCTATGGCAGAGATGTAAACTGGTCCAGTTTAAACTAGGTTCCAAAAATGATTACACTGGGTCTATACTCCCAAAGAAACTGAAGAGAAAAATTATTTATGGCAGCTCTTTTGACAACTAGAGAATAGTTAAACCAGTATAGGAATATGATGGAATATTATTGTGCTATAAAAAAGGAAATTCCTTTGTTGGCCATGGCTCAGTCTGCCCTGAGTCTCTCAAATCACTGGCAAGAGACAGGAGACAGACAGCATGTTTCATCACAAGTCTTCTAGTCCTGATTGGTCACTGGGTTAATTGGAGTTTCTTTCAGAGTTTTGTGTCTGTATGATGTTGCTGGTATTTATTCTCCTGGTTTTACTCACATCACTTCATCAGTTCCTACAAGTCCTCAAAGGTTTCTCTGAATTCTTGCAATGAAAGTCTGTCTCCCGCCTCCCGCCAGCAATTTCAGAATCTCAGAGAGCAGCCTGAGCCCTGGCCAACAAAGGAATTGGTTCCTTTTGATGATACAAATTAGGTTTTGTTTTTCTCACATTTTTGGTGAGGGGTAAGGGGGAGATAAAGATGGGAAGGAAAGAATGCATATCGGAAAATGAAATAACATTTTAATTTCTAAAATAAAAACGTTCAGTCCTTTCCAACGCAGTCCTAAATATCTTTCCAGACTCAAATTAATGTTAATTAAGGCCAGTCACGCTCTCCATGTTCTAGCCATGCTTTCCAGCTGGCCATTTTCCATGCCTGACTTGGCACTTTCCCTCTCCAATGGGCCACGAGACAAGCTCTCTCCCTGCTCACCTTTGCCTCCCCATTCCCCATCTCCAAAGCCCAGCTGAGGTATCACTTCCTATAAGAGGTCTTGCACTATTTCCCTACCCAAGTACTGTGAACAGATTATTTCTCCCCTTAGAATGTCAGCTCCCTGAGGGCAGGCCTGGTTTCACTTTGGTGTCTAGTCTCAGGACTTTCACTGGGTCTGGCACCCAAAGGCGCTTGATAAGTCTTTGGTGAATGGACTCTGAAATCATTCCTTGTTCAGCAAATATCTCAAATTGCTTAAAATCACCTGAAAGGGAGGCGAAGTCTCCTTCCAGCAAGCTCCCACCTTTCTGGCCTCTGCTCTTTTCCCCTCAGACTGGGAGGGAGGCCTCGGCAGCCCCTGCCTCCACTGGCCAGGGAGCAGGCAGCTGGGGTCCCTCCAGTAAGCCCCTCCCTGCCCTGCCCCAGACAATCACCCTAAGGCAGCCGAGACACCTCCTGCCTTCCAAACTGCCTGGCCTGATTTCGGATATCAGGCATGCCCTCCTGCTGCCACACATTCACAGATTCACAGGATTCAAGGCATCATGCCCACAAAGAATCCCCATTTTGCTAACAGACTGGATAGACAGCCCGGAGGCATCCATTCTACTCCGGACAGGAAGCCTCTGTTCAAGCTCAGGCTGCTCCTGCAGGTCTGACCCTGCACCTCCTCCACCCAATGGGCTCCAGCTGCTCCCTGTCCCCTCCCAGAAAAAGCCCTTGGGCTAGCCCCACCTTCTACTTCCCCCTGGCACCCGCAGCTCCCACGTCCATGCCGCCATAGTGGTGCTGGCCAACTCCCAGGAGGAAAGGGGAGCCTTCCTCTGTGCCTCCTCGCCACAGCAGCGCCACTTTGCACCCCAAGATTTTCCTGATCTCCACTGTACACTTCAACAACAATGCTGTATGAAGATGTATTCTGATGGAAGTGGAAATCTTCAACATAAAGAAGATCCAACTCACTTCCAGTTGATCAATGATGGACAGAAACAACTACACCCAGAGAAGGAACACTGGGAAGTGAATGTAAACTGTTAGCACTACTGTCTATCTACCCAGGTTACTTATGCCTTCGGAATCTAATACTTAACGTGCAACAAGAAAATGGGATTTACACACATATATTGTATCCAGGTTATATTGTAACACATGTAAAATGTATGGGATTATTACCTGTCATCAAGGGGAGGGAGTAGAGGGAGGGAGGGGATAATTTGGAAAAATGAATACAAGGGATAATATTATTAAAAAAAATTTTACTCATGCATATATACTGTGAAAAAAAATAAACTATTTTCTCACCATTTAAAAAAAAAGATTTTCCTGATCTCTCTATCATTCACCAACCTCCCTTTTATTGCTCCCCATTGCATTCAGTTCTTCTCTGGAGAGTGCTTGTCCCTTCATCACCATCACTTAGAACAACCGCCTCTTGAGAGGAGGCCCCTTTCTTCCTCTTCACTTATAACCCGAGTCTGCTGCTGGTCCCACCATACCAGGGACCTTAATCATGTTCAGGGGTTGCTTGATTTTAACTTCCCCCATTGCTCTTGGTTTTGCCCTCCCTGAAGGCAGATCCTCCATTCTCCAAATCATCTTTTCTGCAGGAGAAATGTTTCCATTTTTTTCATCCAACCAATCTTTCCTCTCCTAAGGATGCCCTTGTGATTATCAAAGTCTTTATTAACACTGGGGTGCCTGGAGATGAGCCCAAGTGCAGGAAGACCACTCCTTCCTGATTTCTGGAAGCCGTGCCATGCTTCAGGGAACCCCGGAGGACTCAAGCTGCCACATTACCCTGTATGACAGGGTCAGACTGGAAACACTTTGATGCTGAAGTGAGCAGAACCAGATCATTGTACACAGTAACAACGAGATTATGGGATCATCAACTGTGATGGACTTGGCTCTTTTCAACAATGTGGTGATCCAAGACAATTCCAAAAGACTTAGGATGGAAATTGCCACCTGCATCCAGATGGAGATTTTAGCTGGGACTAGAAGAATGCAGGAAAGCTGGCAGGAGGAGGGGAGCCCGCCGGGCAGGGGGCACAACCAGAGAAAAGACTCACAGCTGAGAGGACCAGCCAGGAGAGCAGGGTCCCTGGATCAAAGAGTATACGTCGAGGAAGAAGCTGTAAGGAACTTGTACAGAGAAGAAGGGCCAGCTCAGGAAGGGCTTTGAATGCCAGAGAAGTGTGTTTGATCCCAGAAGCCACAGGGAGCCACTGGAGATTACTGATTGTGAGAGGGGTATGATCAGACCTGCGCAGACCAGACTGGGGTGAAAAGAGGCTGGAGGCAGGTAGCCCCCAGCAACTGCTGCAATAATCCCCATGTGAGCTGATGAAGACCTCTGCCAAGTTGGAGGGCACTCAGAGGAGAGAGACATTGCAGAGGGGAAATCCACAGGCCGTGGCTCTGGCTTGGAAATGGGGGGGGGGGGTGAGGAATAATGTGGAGTGCCGGATAACTCTTGAGGGTGAGCCTGAGGAGCTAGGGGGAGGGATGCCCTTTCCAGTAATATAGAAGGGGACAGGGAGGAAAGGCAGCGAGTCCATTTTGGATGTTTTTATGAAGTCTCCTGGAGGTCAGCAGAAAGCCTGGGGCAGGATAAGCAGCTTCAAGAGTCATCACCAGAGATGTCACAGGAAGATGTCAAGGCCGCAAGCATTTATTAAGCTCTTACTATGTATCAGACTGTGCTAATGCTGGGAACACAATTAAAACCAAAGACAAGCCCAGAGCAAAAGTAGTGGGAGGAGAGCCCAGGCCAGTTGCCTTTTCCAAAGGCAAGAGGCCTCTCCAGGACGCCCTCTCTTTCCTCAGAGAGTCTGGCCCATAGAATGAAAGCTCCTTGAGGACAAGTCTTTTTTGCATATCCCCAGGACTAGGCAGAAGGGGTCATTCCAAGGAGCCCAATAAATGCTCCTGGGATTGTGCTGGATTGAGCCAGCCAACAAAGAGTGCTATGAGCAAGGGAAGGCCCTCTCAGCTGGCCAGGTATGGAGCCCAGGCCCTGGGGGGCAGGCACTTCAGGAGCACTGTGTGAACTGGCTCAGCTACATTCTGAGAATGGTGCTTTTAGGGACTGGCAGAAAACAGGGCACCAAAGTTTGGAGTCAGGTCTGGCAGGAGGCCCCAACTCCCACCTGCACCGCCATCTGCACTGCAAACTGCTCCCCACTTAAGAGAAATGTAGACACAATTCCCAGCATTCTGGGCTGCTGCCTGAGCACTTTTATAAATCAGCTAAAAGAATGAGCCCCACACATGGGAAAAGGACAGAGTTTACTCTTCAAAGAGCTTGTGGAAGTGGGCAGAACAGGCCATCTGCAGCCAGTTCCAGCCCCCAGTCGTCTGGATGTCTGCTCCTTCCTCTCCACTGCAGATCGGGCCTCACTCTACTCCCGCTCCTGCACACGCACAGCTCAGAACTTTGCTCAGACGCCATGACTTCCATAGGACGGACCTCTGGCTCAAGTCACCCAGACACCAGCAAAATGGAAAAGACTCAGGTGGGCCATGAGAGCCATCTTCAAGTCTGTGAAAGGCTGTCCTGTTTGACTAGGAGGGCCCTTAGGGGAAGAACCAAGAGCTGAGGGAAAGCAGCAAAGAAGCAAGTTTATGCTGGATGTCGGGAAGCCTCCTAACCATGAGAGCCATCCCAGGATCGGAAGAGCTGCCTGAGGAGGGGCCCGGGTGCTTCACCTGGGAAACCTGTGAGCTGGGAGACTCTTGGTCACGTAAGGGTTGGACAGGGTGATCGCCTTCCACCTCCTGGACTGTGTAATTCAATGGCTCTATGCTTCTTCCATGCAGCTCTCCAGGATGCCAAAGGAATGGAGTCTCCTCTATATGCTGAAAATATCTAGCTAAGAGGACACTGGCCTTAAGGCCTCATTGCCTCCCTGCCCACGGTGAAGAGCCCGTTAATCCAGATCCCGCCTCCCTCATCCTATATTGATCTAGTTTTTTCCTGCCATCCCCTCCCAAACGATTCCCATGGAACTTGCAATGACACCTGAGAAAGTTTTCAGACAAAACGCTGCTGAGCCGTGCCTCCCCCTTCTTGGTCTATCCCTGAACAGCTCCACATACTCATAAGCAGATGTAGACAAAATTAACAATGTATGTGGAAGAAAATCTCAGGGGGAAAGCACCAGAAGCTGGGGGGAGGGAGGGAGCTAAGTCTCAAAGGAAACCGGGAGAGGAAGACAAGGGGGAAGAACATTCAAGGCAGAAGTGACAGTCAGGGCAAAGGCGGGGAGATGGGACTTTAGGAGATAGAGCACTGGGCTTAAACACAAGATGTATGGGAAGGAGTTATATACAGCTATGTGGGTATAGTGGCAGGAAAGAACTGAGATGATCCTTGGGTCACAAGGTAAAGAAGCAGAGCATGTGGTGCCCTCAAGAGTAACAGCGTGGGAAGACTAAGGAGAAAGAGAATAGAGACTAAGTTCTGAGTCAGACATGCTGACTCGCACCCTTACAGGACAACTAGTGCAGGATGTCCAAGGGACTGGGGCTCAGCAGGGAGAGAGAGCTAGAGGTCACACTAGCCCTGGAGAGAGCCTTGGGAACACCTTCTGGCTTGTCCAAGAGAATGATGACAGCAGCAGAGGCTGAGGAGCGGTCAGACCAGTAACCTTCACAGAAAGCAGGGAGGTTTACAAAGTATTTCCCGGGCACTGGCAGCTTGCCTCCTAAGCAACTCCAGCAACTCAGCGTCAGCCCCAAATCACCCTCTGCCCCTCTAATCAGAGCCCAGAGCCCTGAATGGCTCACACCTCATTTAAGGGGGAGATAGGAAACAGGAAAGCTGGGCCCTCCTTCCTTCCTTTGGGCCTTTTTGGCTTCTCTACCCACTGGACATTCCCTCCTCCCTACTCCAGATTTTCAGCTTTCCTCTGAATGTTGTTGTCTTCACCCCCTAAGGTTGCAAGCTCCCCCAGGGCAGGAACTGTCTATCTTTTTCTTCTTTATATTTGCAGCAGCTCAACCTCAGAGGTAGATGCTATTATCCCCATTTTACAGATAAGTAAAGTGAGTCTGAAAAAGCTTCCTTCATCTAGGAAGCAGCAGAAGCAGGATTTGCCTTCCTGACTCAATCCAACAAGAACCAAGAGAGAGAAGGGACATAAAGCCTGGAGGAGAATCAGCAGTGGGAGGGGCAGGTGGACCTGCCACAGGATGCTGGGAATGCTCGGAATGCCAAGGACAAGGAACAGGACTTGGAAATTAGCAATCACTGTGAGGGGGAGGCTGTGGTGGGGCAGGCCAGGTCAGGTCAGCCACCAATAACGAGCTGAGCATCAGGGAATGAGGAGAGTCAGAGAGCCGCGGAGCGGAGAGCTGGATCCAGGTCTTCCTGACTCAGGGTCCACCGCTGTCCACACACCCACTAGAGTGCCTCTCCAATGAGTCATGAGACACTCTTGGACTCATCCTGTTTCCTGCTCTGTTTCTTTATCCGTGACTTTTTAAAATCTGGCCCAAGGCACTATGCCGCAAGATTAAGAGCCAAGAGATGGATCTGGAGGGGACACAGAAAGTCACCAACTCCATGAGGGGCTGCCCTGGAGAAGGGTCGCCTCCTGAGGTCCTCCCAGGGAGAGCCCTGTTTCATGGAAGTGCAGCCAACCTTGAAACCTTGAGAACACTATCATGGAATAAGACCAAGAAAGAAGCCAGCAACACACCTAAAAAGCAATAGCCTAACAATTCAGCAACACCACCAGACATCCACGGCTATGTTTAAATTTAACACTCCCCCAGAGCTGGGGATTTCATCCAAATCCTCTTATTTCTTTCCCATGGACTTGGTTGCCATCTCTATGCACAGGATCCCACATCATCCCATACTCAGCCCTCAACTCCCAACCAAGCTTCGGGCTTGCATCTCCAACGGCCTACTAGACATTGCAACCGGGATATCCCAGAACACTGAAATTCCAAATGCTGAAACTGAACCCATCCTCTTCTGCACCCCCTTCACAGACCTTCCTGATCACTGCAGATTACTGTACCTGATTATTGAGATTACCAATCTCAGTCTCCTAGGCTCCTAACCAAGATGTCACTCTTGACTCCTCCCTCTTCCTTACCCCCTCCCATTAAAATCAGCTTCCAATTCAGGTCACCCTTCTTTTCATATCGCTTTCATGTCCATTTGAGAGCATCCCCTTGGAGTGGGCCCCCAACACCTCCTGCATCTGCCTCCTGGCCAGCCTTGCACTCCTCCAATCCAGCCTCCAAATCACCGCAAAAGGGGTTTTTCTAAAGCATATCACCTCTTCACCACCTCAGAAAACTCGAGCAAGTCCCTTCGGTACAGGATGAAGCAAACCACCCAGCCTGTGCCCCCCGCTTTTGTGGTGGTCTCTCCACTGCATATGACACCCCTCCACTCAAACTTACTTGCTATTCACAGTCACAGAATTTTGAGAGCTGGAGGGGATGTCAGCAGTAGCCAGTCCAATCCAGGACCCATAAGAAATCTAGAAGAACTTATATCCCAAAGAGATCTTACAGGAGGGAAAGAAACCCACATGTGCAAAAATGTTTGTGGCAGCCCTTTTTGTGGTGGCAAGGAACTGAAAACTGAGAGGATGCCCATCAGTTGGAGAATGGCTGAATAAGTTATGGTATATGAATATTATAGAATACTATTGTTCTGGAAGATGATTTCAGAGAGGCCTAGAGAAACTGACATGTACTGATGCTGAGGGAAATGAGCAGAACCAGGAGATTATTGTACACATTTAATTACAAAATTATGTGAGGATCAATTATGACAAACTTAGCTCTTCTCAACAATTTGGTGATTCAAGGCAATTCCAATAGACTTGGGATGGAAAATGCCATCCACATCCAGAAAGAGAACTATGTAGACTGAATGTGGATCAAAGCATAAAATTTTCACCCTATGTTTGTTTCTTTGCTTTTTCTTTTTTGTTGTTTTTTTCCCTTTTGGTCTAATTTTCTTGCACAACATGGCAAATGTGCAAATATGTTTAAAAGGACTATACATGTACAACATGTATCAGATTTCTTACTATCTTGGGAGAGGAAGAAGGGAGAAAAAATTTGGAAGACAAAGTCTTCTAAAAATGAATGTTGAAAACTACACATATTTGGAAAAATAAGTCCAAGGTTCCTCCCAGCTCTGTGCCTTTGCTGGGCCCTATGCTGGGAACCGCCCCAACTGGAATCTCACCTTAGAAGGAGGCCTTGCACTTTTCCACACCCCACACCCCACCACTCTATGTGCTTTCCTTCTTGAGGTAACTTTCCATCTACTCTGCATATCTCTTGTATGGACCAGTTATTGTCATGTTTCTTTGAGAGCACCTTGGCAGAGGGCCTGGCAGCGCTGGCACCTTATCAATGCCTGCTGACTAAGCGACTTCATCGGAAGGTGTCTCCCCCACCCACAGCTCAAGCGTTTTCCTTCCCTTTTTTTTTTTCATTCATTATCTAATTTTCCTAAAACAGATAAATCTCTGAAATCTCAAACTAAGGAAATATGCCCTCAAGAAGATGAAACTTTCCTTTTTCAAAACTATTAAGATGCAATGACATATCCCTGAAAAAGCAAAGAACAGGTTTGGGCCTCCCCATGTCCAATTCTGCCCAGAGTCCTTCCCTAGGAAAGGTGACTCAGCTTATCCAAAGTCCTGAGGAAAAGGAAGATTTTTTTCCTCCCACAGCCATGCACTACCTCAGAGACTCGCTCAATCTGCAGAGGCCACATGGTCAGCGTGCAGGGCATTCAGTCACAAATCCTTAGTGCACAGGGTGGGTGGGCAGAGCAGGCCAGAGAGGCCAGACCCAGCAACCTTCATGCAGCCCAGGGAGGAGCAAGACCAAAGATTTTTCCAGTGTGGCTCTCTGCCAGGCTCCTACCCCCAAGTACTGAGACAAAAATGGCAGCTAATCACTGGCATTTAGAGAAAGCCTTTAGGTTTGCAAAGTGCTTTATAAAATATCTCGTTCTGTCCCCAACAAGTCTAGAAGGTCGGGGGCTTTTCTTAGAAAAAAAGCAGAGCTGGGAAAACAAACAGGGTTCTACAGTGCTGCCCAGTGCTCATGGGGCCAGCCTGCTCAGCTGCCCCAAGGAGCCAGGAGGCTGCATTCTGCTGATCCCAGCAGACTTTAGCCAGGGCTGCCACAAGCAAGAGAGCAAGGTTAAGTGCGCTGCTAGCTCAGTGGCCCATCTGTGGACCCCTCACCCTGGCATGGCCATTCACATAGGCTCATTCAGATTGTGGTGAGTGCCAAGTCCAGCTCCAGTGCATGTAAGGCAAACCCTGTGCTCCTGGGGCCACGCCACAGAGGGAAATAAAATTAACAAACCCCAAGTCCTAAGACAAGAATGAAAAACTAAGGCACACTCACCAGTCCAGCTGTCAGTGACGGGGCCGACTGCCCCAGGGACTGGTTTCTCATACGGACCAGGTTGGAGGCTTCCCCTGAGCACTGCCAGGGTGGTTGTCCCCCGCCACTGTGCCCACCACTGGACAAAGGCAGCAGCTGCTTACCTGCAAGGGGGAGAATCATTACAGACTAGTAAAGGGCTACAGCAGACTCTTCTTAAGTAAACCCAGGCCTTGGTGGGGTCAGGAGGGGCCCAAAGAGGCACTACATTCAGAAAAAGGGTCCAGAACCAGAGATACAGCTGGGACAGGGAGCTGGGCACCTGTGGAAGGCCTCTGCAATCCCCAATCATAGGCATACCAACAGGCCCCACACTAAGTTTCTGTGAGCAAGGGCCTAGAAACACACACACACACACACACACACACACAAAATGGACACAGGGGTCCTTTCTCCAGCCAATCAGGAAGCCTTGCAATGGTTTCTTTCACTGAGAAGCCCTTTCCTAAGAGACTGTCTCATTTGGTCCACAAGCATCTCTAATAATGCGGTTTTTGTGCCAGGAAGCATGCTGACCACTGGAGGCACCACAAGTTGACTGACCTCTCTCTACCAGAGCCTTCCAGAAACATCTGTCTCAGACCCATCTGCCTCAGCATTTGCACAGACAAATGCCCAAGGGGCTGCCCCCGCACTAATAAGGCAAACCCTGGGCCTGAACCACAATCAATGGCGTGGCCTCATCTTTAAAATGGGGGAACTGGGCCCCGTGTACTTCCTTCACAAAGTCATTTGTAACCCTGCAGAGTGGGTGGCTGTGGTTGCAATGCCACCAACAAGGGTTGTACTTGGGATCAGAGGCTCTGAATTCAAATGTGGCCTCACACAGGTGCTAGCTGCCTTACCTGGGAGACTCACTCTCACTCAGTATTTTTATTTGTAGAATGAGGGGCCACAGCCTCTCCCTGCCCCCATTTGTGAGGATCAAATGAGAGAGTGTTTGTAAACCTTGACACATCCCCACAGTCCTGGCCCTTTGAGGTTTTCTTCCAGATATCCTGGAGCTAACCAGTTTGGACCTGGCTACTGGGATATGGTCCCCCCATCAGAGGGGGGAGCTCCCTGGGAGCAGGGAGTTTTTCTTTGTCTTGCCAATGCTTATTGGCACTAAGCTGGCACACAGTAGGGTTTAATATTGGTGATGGATGGATTTTAAGACGTCACGGAAATACCCCAGGGGACTCTAGCAGCTGCTGTGACTGCATGGCCAGGAAGACTCACCTGACAGAGACAGGGCTGTGGCCAGGCTCCCCCGGCCCCGGAGTCTGCCATCATCCTGACTCAGCTGCCGATGAAGTTTGGCTTTTCCACTTGAGGAGAACAGGTCAGGATTGCTGAGCTTCCGGAAGATCAAGGGGCTGGGTCCTTTGGCTTTAACATCCTAGGGGAGAAACACCACCACAGGGGCTTTATCTCTACCCTCTGCTGAGAAGAACAAGAGTCCTACCGTCCTGCACCAGTATCAAAATGGACCAGGCCTTTGTCCCAATCCCTATACTGAACATCCCTGAGGTTCACTTTTGTCCCTTTACTATTAAAGTCTAGCACAGAATTTCACACACAGTAGGTATTTAAGCAATGCTTGCTGAATTGAACTAAACCAGATAAGTCACCTGAACGGGGGGATATATTGTGTTGGTTGGGGAGATCTAGGGAAAAAAAAAAAAGACATTTATCCTTAACCACAAAGACTGAGAACCAAGGAGGCAACTGGTCTTAGGATGTGGACAGAACTCCTCTTTGTTGATCATTTAAGTCAGTAAATGAACAGCCCTATCCCCCCAACAATCCTGTGACACAATTCATGTGACTTCTCATGCTTTCATGGTAAAAAGGGGAAACTGAGGCTAAGAAATTATAAGTAGATCCTAGAGGCAACAGGAATCATCATACATATAGACAAATGACAGAAACAAATGCCACCAAAAGCTGGTCTCCAAGAAAAAAGTGATCCAAGAATATGAAGCTTCCCAAAAATATTTTAGCGATGTTTTGATAGCAAAGAACTAGAAACTCTTTGAACTAGAACTCTTGGTAGCAAAGAAATGGAAACTCTTTGAACTAGAACTCTTGGTAGCAAAGAAATGGAAACTCTTTGAACTAGAACTCTTGGTAGCAAAGACCTGGAAACTAAGTTGATGTCCATCAATTGAGGACTGACTAAACAAATGTAATGGAGTTTAATATGATGTAACAAATGATAAACAGAATGAATTTAGAGATGTCTTTACTTTTACATGAATAGATGCAGTGTGAAGTAAACAGATACAAAAAAACAACACACATAATGACTGCAACAAAGTAATTACAAAGAACCATAAGCCAAATGAAACTAAATGTTGCAAAAGTTTAAAGAACAACTTGGTCCCATAGAGATGGGAAAAGACATCTTCTCAAGTTACTGGAACTGGAAGACTTAGGGATACATACAAAATTATCTTTTCATTATATTTTATCTGGTTTTACTAAATTTTTATTTTTACTCTATTTAATTTTTTATTATAATACTTGACTCTCTGGGAAGGAAGGAAAATAAGGATAAAATCTGGGAGATGTAAAGAAAAAATCAATTAAAAAAACATTTTTTTACATGTACCTCCCCCCCTTTTCAATGAAGAAGTAGGGAATTGTATAATACCTCATCAGATAGCTACACTTTTCATTATAAGGAAAGGATCCCTGGATGGGGTAAGGAAATGTATCCGCAAATGAACAGGACACAAAGCAAAAGACATCAACAAAATTTGTTTTAAAATAAGTCAAGCAAAAAACAAATGTCATCTATGCCTCTGTCCAAATCACTGATCAAAAAACTTAAAAAGGACAGAATCAAGCAGAGGAACTTGGAGCACTTGTCTGAAGATCTAAATGGATACGGAATCATGAATGATTCCTTTCTTCAGAATCTGGTCATTCAGCCGCAGGCTCTCATTCCCAAGGAAGCTAATTGAACTTTTTGTCCAGTCTATATTTCCCCATCTTTTCTTCAATGACAGCAGGAGACGATCAGAAAACGTACTAAATTCTAGCTAAATATTATGTTAATATTAACATCACTTACAGAGCAGCCAAGTACTCAGATTAACTCTATTGACCCATTCATTCCATTCTGGTCTCAGAGAACTTTCCTTTCCTTGGGAGAAAGGTGGGAGATGGCAAGTGGGGGAGGAGAGTACTACTCACAGTTTCAGAAACAATCACTTGGTTAGTTTTGAGCAATGATTTTTCTTTGCTAGGAGATGGGGTTCAATATTGGATTAGCTGAAAGGCTGGGCATAAAATAGTAAAGTAAGATACAGAAAACTAGAGATGAAAACTAAATAAATTCAGTCAATTAAATCTGGGCAAATTATGTCTACACAAATCTACTACCATGACAATTTAGCAATTCTTTCCAAAGAAAGAAGCTAAGACTGGCCCAGTCTACTCTTGGTGAAGCTTTGTGAGCAAACCACTTTCTTGTGCAGATGACCACTAACCATTCTTCTGGGGCAGCCAGAGAGCACCATCATGTCCAGAGTACAAGGCCTGAAGGCAAGAAGACTCCTCGTCCTGAACCGAAATCTGGCCCCAAATACTTAGGAGCCTCGTGGCCCTGGGCAAATCACTTCATCCTGTGTGCCTCAGTTTCCCCATCTATCAAATGAGCCAGAGAAGGAAATGGCAAACCACTCACGGATCTTTGCCAAGAAAACTACAAATGGGCCACAAAGAGTCAGACACGACTGGATGACCACCACCAAGCTTTTAACCTCACATTCTAAAAATCTGCCACGCCCTTTTCTGTAGAGTGCAGCAGCAGTGGTCAGCTATAACCACCAACTGCCAAACTACATCCCCCGGGACTAGCACTGATCTTGGGACGGCTCACTCCTGTGAGGAAGTCTTACAGCACAGGGGTGCTCTGTCACCTTCACTGACACAAGAGCACTGCAAAGAATCAAATTGCAATGAACCCCACCCATACAGTCTTTGGACACACCTTCAATGATAGAAGGCAGACATGAAGCACTGGCCTCCCATGGTGGAGAAACACAGACAGGCCTCAAGTCCAAGTGGAGTATAAAAGAAAGAACAAAAGTTTCCATCCAAAAGAAGCATCTTCTGGGATCTTGGCCAAGATGAAAGACAATGCTGAAGCATACCTTGGGAAGGCCATCACAAACGCCGTCATCACAGTACTGGCCTACAAGAATCCCAACATCTGGCCACCGACTGTAGAACCATTACTGCTCTCAGTGAGCGCTGAATCATCCGTGAGCCACCTGCTATGGCTCTGGTTTATGGCCGGGACAAACAGGTTGGTGCTGCAAGAAATGTGTTGATGGGCCTTTCACTGCCTCCATTCTTACCCTGAAGATGGCCTTTCTGAAGTCCAGTCCATAGCTAGGGACACCCACGTGGATGGTAAGAACTTTGCCAATGGTACGGCCTATCACTCCACTGATGAGTTCAAATGAAAGCACAAGAAGAACATAGGCAAGAACAAGGATTATCCACCATCTGTGTACTGCCAGTGAACAGGCAAAGCACATCTCTCCTCCAGAGCCCAGGCCAGAATTGGGATTGAGACGCTTGAGAAAAATAGTGACTTCCCCACCCTATCATCACTAGGGTCTGCTGGGAAGAGCTGAATGCTGACCTCTTCCATGGCACGCTGTACTTTGTGGAAAAGTCCCAAGAGATGCCAAGCCAAATAATTCACAGATTCATGACACTGTCTTGAGAGATGGTTATACTTGGATCCCCCAAATCCAGAAACTCCTACAGAGCTTCAATGGCAAGGTGCTCAATAAGAGCATTGATGTTGAGAAGACTGAGGCTTGATAAAGCTGGAGACAACTGAGAATTTGCAGGCCCTAAACTGCCAGTAGAGTTCTGACAGCTCTGTCCAAACACAATCCCACCAGCCCCACGAGGCAGACATAGACCTTTACCGTCTAGTCAGATAATGAGCCTGAAGGTGAGAGCAAAGACAAAGTCCATATAAGCTCACAGGAATACTGTCCCCAGGGGGGCATCCTCCACATTTTTGCTATGGATAAGACCAGGGAGGGAGAACATAATCCCCAGGTCATTTGAGCAGAGAAGACACTGGGTATATGGTCCAGGAGGCTGAGAAGCTAAAGATGAGAAGCAGAGACAAGTTGTCCTCCAAGAAGTCTCTTGAAACATATTTCTGACATAAAGAAATTCCAAGGCAAAGCTAGAGATAAACACAAACTGATCACAGCCCCATCTGGAGGCTGATTTTTTCCACTTAACACTGAAGAGATCAACTATACACACTAGAAAAAAAGAGTATTCCACACATGCTTTCCAGAAATGAAGGACTCCCAATTTTTAGCCCACTAGTAGTTTTAAAATAACATTTAATTACTGTGGAAATTTGGGCATTCCAAATACTTGAATGTGTGCTGAAGGAGGGAAATGAAAAACATTGCCCTTTATCAGTAAACAAATGGAAATTAAATTCTTAAATTTAAACAAATGGAAATTAAATTCTTAAATTAAATTCTTATTCTGGAGAATAAAATCTATTAAAACTGGCATCATTTAAAAAACAAAAAACAAAACAGGAAATGATTTTTGCCCCTCTCTAATGTTTTACACAATATTTTTACAATTTATTTGTTTAATTTTTAATATTCTTTTTTTTTTTAACTTTAAATTCTACACTAATGCATTATTGGTGGAGTTGTGAACTGATCCAAACATTCTGGGAAATTATTGGAGCTATGCTCAAAGGGCTATAGAACTGTGAACTTCCAGCAATATCACTATTAGGTCTGTATCCCTAAGATATCATAAAAAAGGGAAAAGGACCCATAGACAAAAATATTTACAGCAGCTTTTTTTATGGTGGGAAAGAATTGGAAATTATGAAGATGCCCATCAATTGGGGAATGGTTAAACAAGTTTTGGTATATTAACTATAATGGAATAAAACTGTACTATAAGAAATGATAAACAGGAGTATTTCAGAAAAACCTGGAAAAATTCACATGAACTAACCGGGGGACATTATACACAGTAATCACAAAATTGCATGATGATCAACTGATAAAATAAGCTTTTCTCAGTAATGTATGATCCAAGACAATTCCAAGGGACTCAATTTAGAAAATGCTATCCACAACCAGAGAAAGAACTATGGCGTTTGAATGCAGAAGGAAGCATATTTCACTGGTTTTTACTTGCTTGTTTTTTTCTTATGGCTTTTCCCTTTTGGTCGGAGTCTTCTTTCACAGCATGACTAATATGTAAACATGTTTAGCATGATTATACATGTATAACCTATATCAGATTGCTTCCTGTCTTGGGTGGAAGAAAAGGAGAGGGGAAGGGAGGAAAAAAACTCAAGTTCTTACATAGATGAATGTTGAAAACTATCTTTACATGTAAATGGGGAGGGGGGGGAAATACTATAAATTTTTTTTTTAAAAGAAAAAGAAAATAAACTTTGAATTTTCAAATTCTTCTCCTCCCTCCACTCTCTTTCTCTTCCCCTAACAAGGCAATAAATATATGAATTATACATGTGAAATTTTGCAAAATAACTTTCACATTTCAAAATAAAAGCAAGGAAAAAAATTTTACTTAAAATTGCAATCAGAGTTCATCAGTTCTCTCTCTGTAGGTCAACTACATTTTTTGATCATGAATTTTTTGGAATTGTTTTGGATGGTATTGATCAGAGTAACCAAGTCTCTCATAGTTGATCATCACAATATTGCTATTACTATGAACAATGATCTCTCAGTTCTCACTTCACTTTGCATCAATTCATATGATCTTGCTATCTTTTTCTGAAACTCTTCGTCATTTCTTAACAGTAGCACAATCATATGCCACAACTTGTTCAGCCATTTCCTCAATTTCCACCTCTTTGTCACCAAAGAGCTGCTACACACACACACACACATTTTTGATCTTTCTAAGGTACAGACCTAGTAGTAGTATTGCAGGGTCACAAGCCATGCACACTTGGACAGCCTTTCAAGCCTAGATACAAATTGTTCTCCAAAACGGTTAGACCAGTTTCACAACTCCATCAACAATTCATTAGTGCACCTATTTTTCCTTCATTCCTGCCAGCATTTATCATTTCTGACAGGTATGAGGGGGTTCTCAGAGCTGTTTTAATATGCATTTTTATAATCAATAGGGATTTAGAGTAATTTTTTTCATATAACTATAGATGGCTTTGATTACTTCTTCCAAAAACTGCCTGTTTATATCCTTTGATCATTTATCAATTGGAGAATGGTTCTTTTGTAAATCTGACTTGGTTTATACTCATTACATATTTGAAAAATGAGGCCTTTATCAGAGAAACTTGCCATTAAAATGTTAATATTACTCCATTGTCTATGGTACCTTTTAGCAAAATGTAGTTTCCATGATTATAAAATGAGATGGAAGAGGAAATGACAAATCACTCCAGTATCTTTGCCAAGGAAAACCTAAATGGGATCATTAAGAATCAGACATTACAAAAAACAACTGAACAACAAAGTTTCCCTGACGCCTCTTTTTACCATTAGGACAATTCTGTTTGAATCAGCTACACCCAGAGAAGGAACACTGGGAAATGAGTGTAAACTGTTTGCATTTTTTGTTTTTTCTTCCCAGGGTATTTTTACCTTCCGAAACCAATTCTTCCTTTGCAACAACAACAACAACAACAACAACAACAACAACAAAAAAAAATTGGTTCTGCACATATATATTGTATCTAGGATATACTATAACATACTTAATATGTATGGGAATGCCTGCCATCTAGGGGAGGGGGTGAAAGGAAGGAGGGGAAAATCCGGAACAGAAGGGAGTACAAGGGATAATGTAAAAAATTATGTACAGTCAAAAAATGTTATAATTATAAAATTAATAAAAAAATAAAGACTACTTGCAACAAATTCACCTTTAAAAAAAAAAAAAGGCCAATTCTGTTTTTCAAGGTATTTTTTTCTTCAGTACTTTTTGTGCCACTTTCAATTAGAGTTTATTTTTTATTTTGCTTTGCTGAGATCATGAAAGCTATTCCTGCTTTTTTTTTTTTTTTTTCAAGTTTAGCATTTGGCTCCAGTCTCTTATTTTAATGCTATATATGCCTTTCTGTTTCAAATGTATTTCTTATAAACAACACATTGTTGTATTCGGGTTGCTAATCCATTCTGTTGCCTCCTTCCATTTTATGGCTAAACCCCATCCCAATAACACTCACAGTTATTTATAATTATGCTTTTCCCTCCATCCTGTTGTCTTCTCTCTCTCTCTCTCTCTCTCTCTCTCTCTCTCTCTCTCTCTCTCTCTCTCTCTCTCTCTCTCTCTCTCTCTCTCTCTCTTTATCCTGTCCTTCCTCAAAAGTCTATTTTGTTTCTATCCACTGCCTCCCTTAATTTATCTTCCCTTTTATCTTCTTTCCCTCCTATTTTTCAATTTGGTCAGTTACACAATTGTCTAAGTGTGTGTATATGTGTGTGTGTGTGTGTGTGTGTGTACATACACATTCTTTTTCCCTCTTTGAGCATTCCTCTTTCTCACTCCTTGTGAAGATTATTTCAACATAATCAACTTACATCTATGCCCTGTCTATGTCAGCTCCTTTGAATTGCCCCAATAATGAGAAAGTACTTACTAGTTAACAATTTAACTTCGTTGAGACTCTTATGACTATTCTTTCATGTTTACTATTTTATGTTTGAGTCTTATGCTTGAATGTCAAATTTTCTATTCAGTTTCAGTCTATTCTCAAGAATACTTGAAAGTCTTCTATTTTATTATGTAGCCATTATTTCTCCCTGAAGAATTACCCTCAGCTTTTCTAGGTAGGTTATTCTTGGCTCTAATTCTAACTCCTTTGCCTTTCAAAATATCATTTTCCAAGCCCTCCATTCCTTTAATATGGAAGCTGTTAAATTTTGTGTGACCCTGACTCTGGATACAATACTTAAACTTTCTGGGTGCTTGAAGTATTTTTCTCTCTGACATGGAAGCTCTGGAATTTGGCTATAATCTTAATGGGAGTTTTCCTTTTGGGATCTGCCATAGGTGATAATCAGGGGATTCTTTCCATTTCTACTTCACCTCTAGTTCAAGGATATTAAGGCATTTTTCCTTGATAATTTTTTGAAATATGATGTTTAAGTTCTTTCTTTGATCATGGTTTTCAGGTGGTCCAATAATTCTTATAATCTATTTTCCAGGTCAGTTATTTGTCAAATAAGATGTTTCACATTTTCTTCTATTTTTTTTTCATCCTTTTGACTTTTTGTTTCTTGATTTCTCATGAAGTCATGTACTTCCACTTGCCCAATTCTAACTTTTAAGACATAATTTTCTTCAATGAGCTTTTGTACCTCTTTTCCCATTTGGCCAATCTGTTTTTAAAAGAGTTCTTATTTTCAGTGAATTTTTTGTGCATCTTTTAGGCACTCTTTTAGGACAATCCTGTTTTTCAAGGTTATTTTTTTTCTATAGAGGGCAGGAACTCTGAAAAGGAATACTTGAATACCTTGGATATACTTGGATAGCAGAGTACTTATAGGTAAGCACCTACTCAGTGTGATTTGATTCTCTAGTTAAGCATATTTAATATAATGAGGTGATGTAATAGCAACACTGGCGAGTGCTCAGTGTGCTATAGTGATATAATCTGAGGTATTTAAGGGAGTCTCAGATAAAGAAGGCTCTCTCAGCCACAGACACAAAGACTTGAGACTCCAGACTCCATTTTTGACCAACCTTGTAGTAATTGTCCTGCCTCCTTCACTCCTCCAAGACTAAGGACCAAGGTTCTCCAGAGACTTAGTCCAGACATTACATTTTTCTTCAGTACTTTTTGTGCCACTTTTACCAAGATTTTACTTCTCTTTTTGTAATTTTCCCTCTACCACTCTTATCTCTTTAGCTCTTCTATAAATTCTTGTTGGGCTTGGATCCAATTAGCACTTTTGAGGCTTTGTTTGTGGCTGTTTTCACATTATTGTCTTCTTCTGAGCTTGTGTCTTGCTTTCCTCTCTATCCTGAAACTGCAACACAGAACTGCAAATGGGCAACAGAGTTGCCAAACAGTGCCAGCTGACCTCTGTTAAAGCAAAGGGTTTACTCTAATCTTTTTCTGACTAGTTGTAAGACTAGGAACTCCCAAAGACATTCTTGAGGAGGGTGATAGGGACAGACTTATACAGTAAAAAGAAAGACTGGCCAGCAGTTTGTCTGCAAAGGATCTTGGGGTCTGAGGGTATTGCTGGCTCCTGTGAGCCAACAGGGTGATTTGACAACTTGAGTCTTCCTGGGCTCCCTGAAGCATATTGCACAGCTTTCAGGAACCAGGGAGAAGTGGTCTTTCTGCCCTTGGGCTCATCTCTAGGCAACCCAGTGTTAGGAAGGAAGTTGAGAGTGTCCTTTGCAGAGGAGGGCGGACCACATGGATAGAAAGATTGGCTGGTTGAAGGAAAACAGGAACATTTCTCCTGTGGAAGGAAAGGAAAGGCGCCTACCAGTACCAGATCTCAAAACTATACAAATCAAGAATCACTAAAATGATTTGTCAATAGCTAAAAAATACAGCAATCAATTAATGGAGCACATGAGATAGACAATATATCAAAGCAAATAAATGCAATGAAGCTACTGTTTAATGTTACAGGCCTTTGGGGCAAGGATTCACTACTGGAGAAAAATTGCCAATAAAAAGAGCAGGAGTCTGACAAAAATTAGGCCTAAGCAAATCATGTAGAAGGAAAGTTAAAAATGGATTTAGATTGGATGTCTTCAACATAAAGAAGATCCAACTCATTTCCAGTTGATCAATGATGGACAGAAACAACTACACCCAGAGAAGGAACACTGGGAAGCGAATGTAAATTGTTAGCACTACTGTCTATCTATCTACGCAGGTTACTTATACCTTCGGGATCCAATACTTAACATGCAACCAAAAAATTGGATTTACACACATATACTGTATCTAGGTTATACTGTGACACATGTAAAATGTATGGGATTGCCTGTCATCTAGGGGAGGGAGTAGAGAGAGGGAGGGGAAAATTTGGAAAAATGAATACAAGGGATAATTTTATTAAAAAAAAATTAGTCCTACATATATACTTTCAAAAAAATTTTATAATTATAAAATTCACTTTTTTAAAAATGGACTTAGATATAAAAAGAGGATCAAGGAGGATTACTTATTAGAACTACAAAAAGAGTTCATGACCAAACAAGGAATAGAGAGGACCAAAGATAAAATAAACAATTTTGATTAGATAACATTTAAAAATTTTTTGTACAAAATCAATTAAATTAAAATTAGAAAGCAAATAAGTAATCTGCAGAAAATTTCTATGATGAAAGTCTCATTTCCAAGACTTATATGAACTAAAGAATAAAAATCATTCCCTACTTTTAAATAGTTAAAGCAATTTGCTTAGCAAAATGCTTAGAACAATTCACAGATCATTAATGTGACTTTTCCTACAACCCCTACAGCATTTGTTATTTTCTTTTTTTATCCTTTCTGCTAGACTGATGGGTATGAAGTAGAATGTCACAGTTTGCTTTAATTTGATTTTTCTCATTATCTGTGATTTGGAGTAGTTTTCACTCAGCAATTTGGATTTCTTCCTTTGGAAATTGATTGTTTATATCCAGATCTATGCCTCTATTCTTTCATACCTCAGAATTCTCTGCCATATCTTTACCCAGGTCACATTAACTAACTCTGGGTATCCCCCAAGACTCTGTCCTAGGCCCTTTTCTCCGGTTATACCAAAGATGTGAGACCAGAGGGTAGAGAATAGTCAACCAGATTAAAATGTCATATGGAAATATTTTTTAAAATAAACAAAAATACAAATAGTGCAGATGTTATTTTCTAAGTCAATATGCAGCTCATAAAAGATGTTTCTTCACTTGGTGATGTCTCCAGCTCCCAAGGATTAATTTATCATCTCTATCCTGATCATTCTCAAAACTTCTTTCCTATCCTCCAGTTTTACATCATCAACTATTTATTAGATATCTCAAACTAAGAGTCCTATAAATACCTTAAACTTCCCACATCCAAAACTGAACTCTAACTACTGAGAGCACCACTTTCCTATCACCAAGGTTCACAACCTCAGTGTCATCCCCCACTCCTCACTCTCACCCCCCTCCAATCCAATCTACTTAAAAGTCCTCTCAATTCTACCTTAATGACAGCTCACCTATACACCTCTTTCATGTTTCTGACACTACCACTACTCTGATGCAATACCTTGTCACCTCAACCTGTACTATTATAACAGCTTGCTAGTTTCCAATAAATAGTTAATTTACTGTTTATCTTGTTTGTAGATAAATATGTGCATGGCATCTCATCCACTGAAAGCAGGATGTAGCTTTGGGGGGGGGGGGTGCAGAGAGGGTATTTAAAGAAAGGGGCAAGTTGCCTTTCTTGGGTTTCTTTAGCACTTAGCACAATGCTTGGCACACAGTGGGTGATTAATAAGTGCTTGTTGATTTGAATTGATAAATGAAACAGAATATTAAGAAGGACTATTTCCAAAAATCCTTGAAAGACTTGTTACAGAATAAAATTGAGCACATCAGGAGAACAATATATACAAGAACAACATTGAAAACACAAACTACTTTGAAAGACTTGGGAGCTCTGATGCAGACAAAAAGGGCTGACGAGGATGCCAGCAATCCCCAATGAGAAAGAATGTTCCCCATTTGTGATGGACCCAAGGCACAGAATGACAGATCCAGGTTCAGACATGGCTAATGCAGGAAACTGTTTTGCGTTATTCTGTATATTTATTACAAGGGGTTTCTTTTTCTTTTCTTTAATATTGTTGGAGGAAGGGGTAGATGATTACAAGAGAGAAAATAAAAGTTAGTTGAGAAAAAGAGATTTTTTTTTTTTTTTTTAAAGAAGAGAAGATCCTGCAGAGAGTCCAGGCCCAAGAGCCAAGACCTCCTGTGTAGAAGTGGCCTGACGCAGAGACCTGGCTGCTGGAAGCAGTGCATCTATAGGAATGGGGAGGAGGAAATATGGCTGGACAGGACAATCAGGAGCAAAGCCTTCAATGACAGACTTCACGAACTCAGACAGGGAAAGCTCTCCCGATTGGAAACCAATTCTAACATCAACCAGTCAAGAGCTTCCAAGGAATGAGCAGAACAGGGAGTGCTGTGTACAGAACATACTGGAAAGAGGATGCCTGCACTAGGAAGGGCTGAACTTGCTGACCTCTGAGGCCCCTCCAAGCTCGAAGGAAAGCAACAGGACACGAGAAGGGCCTCAGAAAGGTAAAAAAAAAAAAAAAAAAAAAAGCACAGAGAGCAACGGATGTTCTTTGCTCAATCCAAGCTGAGAACGGCCTTGTGGCCAGCCCAGTCGTGTCTTACAGGAGTCCTTCCTCTAGCCCCGAAGTCCACAAGGATCACCAAAGCTCCCACAGGCCCCTTACTTGCCTCCATCATCCCCATCAGGCCCAGGCCCATAAGCAAAGAGAGAGCTGCCAGTCACTCCCAAGAGCTCATGAAGATGACCCAGCAAAACCACAAAGGAAGAACTGCCCCCTCGTTGTCCCCCAAGCAGAGGAACCCCTAAGAAATGCAGACACCATGGCCCGGCCCACCCTGGCTGCCTTCCTGCCTCAGCTCACCACCAACGTGCTACGCCCCTCTGCCCAGCCACTTCTGGAGCTGTGCTCTCAGAGGTCTCCAGAGGGCTCCCACCTGCTCAGTCAATGCTTGCTCTGATCCTAGACCTCTTGACAGCTCCTGGCACCTGCCGACCCCTCTTTGCATCTCCTTAATATGGTCACCCCCAAGCCTCTGCCTTGGCCCCCGGGTCACATCTCTCGAGATGAGCTCATATGTTCTCCTAAAGGGCTCATCCTCCAGACTATCACTCATCCTTACCTCTCTCTCCTGATCTCCAGCCTTACATCCCTACTGTGATCTGCTGACTTTTCTCACTCCCATGCCTTTGCACTGACTGGGACTTTTAAGGGCAAGGTTCTCCCACCTCATCTCAGCTTCTGGAGTTCCCCAGCTTCCATTAAGATTTAGCTCAAACTCCACCCCCTTCTGCAGGAAGTCTCTTTCTGGAACCACCTGGCTGCTAGAGCTTTTCCTGTCTTCTCTGTATGGAACTCACAACTCCCCCATTCAAATGTATGCTCCTTGAGGACAAGAACTATTTTTATCTTTTTTGGGAACTCCAGTTCCTAATACATAGTAAGTCCATAATAAGTATTTGTTGATGGATTGATTGATATCTTGATAATGACTGAATATATCCACCTAAATCTCAACCTCAACAATTCTAAACTAAATTGAGCATCTTGTTGCTTAAATTTTCATCTCGCACAAACTTCTCAGAAACAAGAGAATATGAAAGTCCAATGTTCAACAAACCCAAGAACACAAACCACTGGGAAAAGGACTCCTTATCCTTCTGCGAAAAGCAAAAAGCAATTTGCTAGAAAATGGATTAAAGCCACTATCTTCTATCAAATAAGCTCCAAATAGGTAGGTAATCTAAATGTTTAAAAAAAAAAGAAAAAGAAAGAAAAAGAAAAAAATCACCTCACTTTCAAAAAACTGAGAATAAAAAGAGGGAACTTTTAAAACTAGAGTTCCCAACTATCAATAAACACATGAAAAACCTCCAAATTACTAAAAATAAGGAAAATGCAAATTAAAATAATCCTGGAGTTTACCACAGAAAGTAGCAAAGATAATAAAAGACTGAGAAATAAATGTTTCTGGAGCTACAGGATGACAGATATGTGAATACACATTGGTAGAAATGTGGATGGGCCCAAATATTTTCCTAAATAATTTGGAATTCTTCAAATGACTACATTATGCATATATTGGATTTAGCATATATTTCTACCATATTAAATGTATATTGGACTACTTGCCATCTTAGAGGAGTAGGGGTGGGGAAAAGGGGAGAAAAATTGGAATGGAAGGTTTTGCAAGGGTTAATGCATATGTTTTGAAAAATAAATAGCTTTAATAAAGGGGAAAAAAAAAAGAGAAGTGACTACATTGTTAACATGCCTTTGCTACAAATGATCTCATGCCCCAAGAAAGTCAAATATAGGGGGGAAAAAAGAGGAACTTTTCATGGCAGCTAAAAATTAGAAAGTACTGGACTGTTCTTTTCATGAAAAGCTAAGCAAATTATGGCATATGAATATAATGGAATATTATTGAGCAATAACAAATGACCAAATGAACGGTTTCAGAAGAAACTGAGGAGACCACGTCACAGGGAGAAACAACTTTGAAAGGCTTTAGAGCTCTGATGGATATAACAGGAAAAGAAGAAAGAAAAAACCCTGAAACTTTAAAATGAGAAACAAAAGACCAGTACCTTCAGGTATAGTCAATGTGGGAATGTCTGGCAGGATTAGGCAGCTATGTACTGAGGGCTTAGATTCTTTTTTTCTGTTTTTAAATATGTGCTTGGGGGAAGAAGAGTAGGAGGAGGAACAGCTTTTAATTTTTTTGAAAAAAATAAAATAAAATGTTTGTTGAAAGGATTAGACATTCCTTCCTTATTAAGAATTCCAATCTGTGCCATAGTTTGCACACATTGATACAATATCGCCCACTCAGCACACAGAGCAAATCTCTCCCTGCCTCCCCCGAACTTGCTCTTCTCCAAACTAAATATTCTCACTTCTTTACACAGTCTGACAAATGACATGGTTTCGATCCAGATCCTGCAGATTCCATCGAAATAAGTAATAGCTTCAAAAGGCCAGTGGACTGGCAGCCAACCCAACTTCTTTGCGCCCACTTAGAGCTCTGTTGACATGGGTCTGAGACTTTATAAGTGAAAGGGATCTACCAGGGTAGTAACCTCATGGCACAACAGATAAATAAAGCACTGGCCTGAAGTTGGGAAGCTGGTTCAAATCTTGCCTTAGACACATACTACCTATGAGATACTGAGAAGATCACTTCACCATTGCCTCAGTTTTCTTCTCATGTAAGGTAAGTTATGGCCCATACCTAGCACAGATGTTACAGGATCAATGACATAAATTCTGTAAAGCACTAAGCAGAGTAGCTGGTACACAAGAAGTGCTTAATAAATGCTTGTGTCCCTCTCTTCCTCCCTCCCTCCCTCCCTTCCTTCCTCTGATACAAAGTTGTAAAGCTTCTGGCCTTATTCTTGAGAGGTTATGGGCCTCTGCCTCAGGTCACAGAGGCAGTATGGGGTCAGAATAGGGCTGGCAGCCAGATCTTCCTGATTCCAAGGCCAGTGTTCTCTGGCCTCTAAGCTAAAGACCTCTACAAATGTTAGAATACTTAAGGAGAATCATTTTTTCCTTCCAACACCCTGTATGTCATGGAGACAGGAAGCCAAAACCCACTAAAGCCAACAATCCCTCTGCCAAATGAAAAAACTATGGTAAACACAGTTTGTCCTATAGGTAACTCCAAATCAGAGTTTCTTTTTGTTTTCAAAAGGGGGAAGAAAAAAATGAAAATTGCTGATGGCAGCTGACTCCATCATGATGATGAATGAGCCTCCAAAGGATAACATCCTGTCCTCTGGACATACTCCGTTAGCTGCGCCATCTCAAACAATCCCCAGGCTCAGCTTCCCTGGGGGGGACCATTCTCTTAGTGTTGGAGCACCAGGTCATTCAAGTGCTACTGACACAATAACATGTCTGTTTTCCTTCTACAAAGTCACTCCAAAAATGCCGGGATCGAGCCGACCTCAAATGAAGAGGCCCAAGCACAAATGCAATCCCCACTCCAGAAAGCAGAAATTCCTTGGCTCCAACGCCTGGCCAAGCAATAGAACATAATGATGAAAGGCAGGTTAGGATACATCTTGAAAAGGAAGAAGGCATCTCAAAGAACCAGCCTACCTTCCTAAAGAAAAGATACTACCCAACAACGTGCATTTCCTTTCCCAACTGGGCCTATTTAATAAAAGTCAAAGATATGATACATCTTGATTTTAGCAAAGCATCTCATGAAAGTTTCTTGCACTGTTCTCATGGACAAATGCCAAAATGTAGGCCTGACAAAAAAAAACCAATTAGAAAGATCCTAAGCTGGCAAAATATCCAGGTCCAAAGAAGAGTTATCGAAGGTTTGATATCTACTCTGAAGGTCTCTAGTGGAGTGTCCCAGGCATCCCTGGTTAGACTTGGGCTGTTTAACATGTTTTTCAGTGACTAGGAAAAAGGAATAGATAGCAGACCCATCAAATCTGCACATAGCTGAGAATACTTGATGACCAAGAGGATCCAAAAAGACACTGACATCCTAGAGTCCTGGGCTGAATTTAATAAGATAAAACTTGGTAGGGATCACTGTAAAGTCTTGCAAAGAAATCAACTTCTCAAGCGCAGAAGTGGGGAGAAATAGATGGGTAAAAACAAGTTAGTATGAGAATAAACTGAGGGTTCTGGTGACATGTTCAGTACAACACAACGAGGTGGCAGGGGAGCCTCAATGCTGAGGCTGCATTTGGAAAGACAGCTTCGAGGAGGAGATGTATGACAAAGATGCATATCGGGATTTCCCCAAATGGTCCATAAGCTGCTGGAGGACAGAGCCAGCTTCTTTCTTTGTACATTCAGTGCCAGGCTCACAGGAAGCATTTGAGAGAACCCTGGCAAACTGAATCATCTCAACTTAAGTGTTTCATTTTATTGGACATTGGAGTATTCAAGAATTAGGCCAATAAAATCATCACTCATAGAATTAAAAGTGGCTCCTAAATTACTTAACTGACTTGATCCCTTTCCTTTAAGTACCTAGCTATGGGTCTCACTTCTTAAAGCCATAATCACCCAGGGCTCTCAGGCTCCCATATCAGCCTGAAAGGCCACCATACCTCTGGGAGAGCAGACAATGAGCCACGTTCAAATGCAGGCTGGGCTACCTTGGGAAGGAGGGCTCAGATGTACTCTGGGTGGGTCCAGAAGGCTGAGCCAGGAGACCTAAAGGGAAGCCTCAAGAAAGGCAAAGCTGGACTTGATAAAAAGAGAAACAGCCAATAGTGAGTCCTCCGTCCCACGTGTATGCCCTCCTTGGAGGTTGCTCATCAGGGATGTTACTGGAGGGACTTCTTTCAGAAATGGATGGGCACACTAGATCCCTTCCAGCACCAAGAGGATGGAACAGACAATAAACTGGGCCATGTGTGCATACGTGCGTGTATAAAGAGGCCCATATGTGCCAAGTGCTTGGGCTTCAGCTTAGCTCATCCTGCCCCAACCAGACTCATTCACAGCCACTTAGCCTCTCACCCTGAGACAGCTAGAGGACTGTTTGCCCAGTCTGGGCAGGGGGGCCAGCTGGACTGACTCACACTCAGCTACTCCCCTAGGTCAGCAAGACTGATTCTGAGAAATCAGATCAAGAGTTCTGAACCTGAGTGCATAGAGAGACTTCAGGGAGTCAATGAATGTTATCTGTCTTGTTCAATAACTGCATTTCAATATAACCAACTTCCCGTATAGTCTTATACATTTTATTTTATAAATTTAAAAACATTCTGTGAAGGTGTCCACAGGTTTCACCAGAGTGCCAAGGCGGGGTGGAAAGGCAGATGGATACATGACACATGCTAAAAAGGTTAAGAACTCCTGGGTTACTGGAGAAATACAATACTATTAAGTTAAAAAAGAAAAAAAGAATTCCTAAATTAAAGGACCCAAAGGGTCCCTTTTTCAACTCTCTAATTTTCCTTGGGTATTAAAAATCTAAAAGCACTTCCAATAGTGAATGAGCATATACCATTTCCACATACATGAAAGCAATCCAATAACAGATGAGGTTTACCTATCTCTTTAATTTACCATGTAAATTCAGAGATCATACACCTGAGTTCAGAGAACAGCTGGTAGATCAGTATGGGTGGCAAGGGGGTTACAGAAAGGGAAGTAACAGGAATTAAGTGTGAAAAGGAAGTGGGGGGGGGGACATTTGTTATCTTATCCTAGAAGTAACAGGGAGTCATTGAAGGTTTCTGAGCTAAACAGTAATGTGGGCTTAAAGAAAAGCACTTTGGCAGCTGAGTAGAGACTTGGGCTGGAAAAAAAAAAAAAAAAAGGAATTGCAGTAGTCCAGGCAAGTAATGATAAAGGCCTGCATTTGGTTTGTGGCTGTATTGGGAAGCAGAAAAGGACGTATCCAAGAGAGCATGTGGAAGATGAATGCTATGGATACAGTTGTATGACTGGGTGAAAGAAAGGGAGAATGAAGAATCAAGATGAGTGTGAGCTGTGAACGTGAGAGATTGGGTCCATGAGGTTTCTTCTCCCTTTGAGATCAGGCCCTGGGCAGTTTTTGTATCTTTTAAAAACAATGGGTATCCGTAGATTCCATGGCAAAGCCCGGACCCCACAATGCCCAGAGCAGCACCAATAGAAGCCCAAAAGACCCACTCTGTCATTCAGTAAACACCTATTAAGTACCAACTTTGTACCAGGCACTACACTAAAGAGACAAAAAGAGACAAAAGACAATTCCTGCCCTCAAAGGGCTCCCAATCTAACAGGGAGACAACATTCAAACAAGTACGTACAAATAAGCCGTATACAAGATAAATGAGAAGTAACTGAGAAGAAATGAGAATTAAGAGGAGACAAGAAAGGCTTCCAGAAGAACATGGATTTTTGTCAGGAGGAAAGCAGAAAGGCAGAGGTGAGAGACTGAATCCCACACATGGGGAACAGACAGGAAAAATGGCTGTAGCTGAGAGAGGCAGGGTCCTGTCAGGGACAAAGCCAAGACCAATGTAGGAGTTGGAAAAGAATTCCATTAATGCAGGCTTCTGCCACCTATGGGAGTTGCTGAAAGCCTGAGTTGGGGCAGGAAAAAAGCCAAGAAAAAGGCAAAGAACCCAAACCACAAGAAATGGGATTCAGGCCTTTGTCCACTCCCAACGCACCTGGCTCTGACACCCAGACTGCTCTGGAGGCAGCAGCCACCAGAGAGATGGCAGGCCCATGAAGTGGTCACCTACAGCCTTTGTGCCTTTTGGAGGTTCTTCCTGCTCTGACAGAAGCACAGTAGTGTGAGTTACCAAGAATGTACCCAGAGTCAGACATCATAGGATTTCAAAGCACTACAGAGCCCCAAGACCTGCCCTCAAACAGCTTCCATTCTATAAGGTGATAACAGTGCAAGGCTAGGCTGCAGGAAAGGATATATGATCTCTGGGACAAGGATGGTCATGACTGCAAGATGTGACAAGATTCTGTCCCCTTCCACAAGCAATCATCACTGACACTGATGTAGCACCTTAGCTAAGACTACCTGGGGCCAAGTCTAATTGCCATCCTGGATGGCTCTGGGAGTATGGGCAGCTCTCTAAGAGTCTCCTGAAAGGGAAAGTTAAAGGTAAGCCCTCCCTGGAAGCTCATTGCTTATTTGAAGCCACGGAGCCCCCCAAAAATGGTTTTAAAGCCTTTCCCTTGCCACAACCCGGGAAAAAACATGGAAGAAAATGCTCCTGTGGACCTGGAGGCCCTGGACTCAAGTCCCAACTACTTCTATTACCTGAGCAGTTACTCACCTCTCTGGGCCTCAGTTTCTGTAAAATGGGGCTGGGATTTGATGGCCTCTAAAGGTCCCATTCCAGCTCCACTGATCTAAGAGGGAAAAGGACTTGACCACTTCTCAAAGAAGAGGACTACATGAACAGAAAGAAAGGAAAGAGGCTCCTACCAACCTCTGCCTCAGGGATCCTGCCTGGAGGCCAGCCCTCAGCTCTGGGTGCCACAACTGAAGAGGGCACGAAAATGGTAAGGACATCAGGAGATGTCACCAAACTGGAGGAGTGCCCAGAGGGAAAAGAGCTGGGGGAAGACCATGTTTTTGTATCCCTGGCCCTTCGCATAGTGCCTAGTACTCAGCAGCCGCAGAAGTAGAAGTAAAAGACTAGAAGTTTCAGAGATTTCAGCTCGGAATGGACCATCTCTTAGCAATCTGGCTGAGCTGGCCAGCTAGGGGCCTTGAGAGGCTGTAGGAATATCCACTTGTCCGGGACTTGGCAAGCCAATCCGATGCTTCCGGCTGAGCTCTCCGCACTCCCTTCCACCTCTAAGATGCCCTTCTTTCCTCTTCCTACAGACTGACAGAATCCAAACTGCTCTGTGGCCCAGAGAGGGCTACAAGCGAATACTGATCTCAACACTTCATGGTTCATTCATATTCGTAACTGAGTGTAATATGTATATTGTATTGCATGTGTCTGGGTCATAAACTCTAAGCTTTCCGGGTTTTATTTTATTTAGCATTTTTTCCTCATTTACATTAAAAAAAAAAAAGTTTTTACATTTGTTTTTTAAATTTTTGAGTTCTAGATTCTTTCCCTAATCCTCACCCACAATGGAGAAACCGCTGGTGAAGTTCTAGGCTTTCCAAGCCCGAGGCTGGGCAGTTCTGGGCACTGCACCATTCGGGGTCGGCTGCTGCAGAGGGACGGAGAGCTTGGAAGCTCCTCCATACTGACAACTGACCTACAGGAGGAGAGCCCTGGGGAGGATGGCGGAGGCTCTCCAGTCTGTCTGGGGTCTGCCTCGGAGAACCGGGAGCCCCTCTCCGCCCAGCTCAGCTTGAGGCGGCTCCCCCGTGCATCTCTCCAAACTCCCCCGGGCTCATTCCCATCCAACGAGTCACCGAACCCGCCCCCCCATCCAGGCACAGCCAGTCCTCCCAATGTCATTCCCGCTGCCAAGAGGACAGCAAGCTGCCCCCCCTCGGCTAAGCCATGTCCTCACCCTAGGCCCCGGCCCCCTTCCGTCGTCCCTCCGTCCCCTGCCCTCCTCCATCGCCCCCCCATCCCCTCAGTGCCCTCTCTCCCTTGCACCCTCCAGGCCCTGCCCCCTGACACAGCCTCCCCAGGCCCTCTCCCTCCACATCCGCCGCCACCCTGGGGCACTTCCCAGCCTTCCCCGTCCCTAGCTCCGCTCATCCCCACCCCCCACCCCGTCCCTGGCCTGGCCGGGTCCCCGTCCTACCTGCTCCTGGGGCGCGGGAGCTGTGGGGGCCGGGCCGGGGGCTCGCGGCTCAGCGGGAGCCCTGCCGCCGGGCGCCCTCCGGGCTCCCCCTTCGGCGCGGGCCGGCCCGGGGCCCGAGGGCTTGTCCCGGGCGCGGAGGCGCTTCATGGCAGCAGCGTCGGCTGCGGGGCGCCCAGCCCCCCGGCCCCGGCCCCGGCCCCGGCCCCGAGCCCGGCCCGCAGCGGCGGAGGCAGAGACAGCCCCGAGCCCGCGGGCCCCCCCACCATGGCCGCGCGGGGCTGCGGGCCGGCCCACGGGCGGGCGGGCGGGCGGAGGCAGTCGGGGGGCTGTGGAGCGGAGGCGGCGTCGCCTCCTGCTCCTCTTCGTTCTCCTCCTTCTCTTCCTTCTTCTCCTCCCGGTCCCGCGGACCTGCAGCCCCCGGGACGGGGCGCGGGCACAGGCGCGGGCGCGGGCGCGAGCACCGCCTCCCGCAGGATCCCTAACTGCTGCTGGTTCTCGTCGCCTGCCTCCCTCCCAACCGGCGCCGGCCCGGGAGCCCCGCCCCCAGACCTGAAGGCCCCTCCCCGGACCCGCCCCCGGAACTCTCATACGCAAGCGCAAGAGGCAAACCGCGCCCAGCACCGCAAGTTCCGCCCCTAAAGTACCCCGCCCCCAGCACGCGCATCCGCACAGACTCCTCCCAGCCTCTCAGTCCCCGCCTTATTACCCTCCCCCCGCTCCGCAGCAGCTGACGCACGCGCACAGACTCAGCTCCGTCCCTGGCATCTCCCCCAAGGCCCACTTACTAAAACTGAGACTCCGCCCACTTCCATAAAGTCCCGCCCCTATCCCGCGCATGTGCGGTACCGGCTGGCTAGCCTCACCCCACCCACTGGCTTCTTACGCGCGGCCACGAGCTTGGTGTGCAAGCACCTGAGAAAGGCGCACCTGACGTGCTCTGTTTCCCCTTACCTGGCCCTGATCCCCAGCATGAGGGGGAGGGGGAAACCACGAGACACCTTGGATAGGCCGTGGTTGTCTTCCGGAAGCCCTCCCTGATTTTTCCCTCTGAAAAATATGTTCCTCCACAGTGAGGCTTAGGAAGGACGGTCAGCCGGAGTGCCCGTAATATGTGTCTGGGTGTTCCAGAATTGACTGCTCTGAGCTGGAAGGGCACCTAACCCTTTGGGCCCCCCGCCCCAGCCCTTATTGTGTAGAGAGGGGACTAAGTTTCAAAGCAGGGAAGAGGCTTGCCCAATGACCCCGGCCGAGAAGGAACAGCACAGAGATGGTTCCCCTTTCAAAGGAGGAGTGCAAGGGAAAAGCTAAGGAAGGAGGGAGGAAGCACGGAGGAGGTGGCCCCTGATTTGGACCAAGAAGAGGCCGCTGGCCTGAGCTTAATCTGGCCGGCCGGCTCCTTAGCGCTTGTGGCAGGATGCCAGCTCCATCTCCCCAGGGTGCCCTTCAGCTCTCAATTACAGGAGGGAAGTGAGTCAGAGACATAACGTTGTTACCCACAGTGTAGCAAGGACCTTGAAACAAAGTAACTACCCATCTCTGGGCGGGGGAGGGGACTGAAGAAATAGGACTGAGTTGGTAGAGATGAGCTTTGTGTCCCAGGAAGGTCTCAGTCACAACTACACAGGCCCTCCACCCACTCAGCGGACTCAATGGATGGCTCCGGCAGGCTTGCTGTAATGCTTAGGAAGTTTTTCCTCACCTTGGGCCTAACTTGAGTATTCCACAAGTGCTCTTGCCCGCTGGAGCCAGACAGATCAAATCTTGTCCCTGTTTCACACACCATCCCGTCCCATATTTGTAGACAGCTGTGTCGTGTATGGGGGGGGGGGGACACCCAAGTCTTCTCCCATCGTTTCCTCGCTCAGCCTGCTCACTCTGTATTAAATGCCAATCCTCCCAGCTTAGTGTCGTGCTCTGATCTGATAGTCACAAGGCAAAGCCAAGATTGTGGAGTAGCAGGAAAATACAAAGGAAGCTCTCTGTATCTGTCTCTCTCCCTCTCTCTCTCTCTCTGTCTCTCTCTCTCCTCTCTCTCTCTGTCTCTCTCTGTCTCTGTCTCTCTCTTTTCTCTCTTCTCTCTCTCTGTCTCTGTCTCTCTCTTTTCTCTCTCTCTCTCTCTCTGTCTCTGTCTCTCTCTGTCTCTCTCTTTTTTCTCCTCTCTCTCTCTCACTCTCTGTTACAGCATATGAATGTAATAGAATATTATTATTTGATGAACAGGATGAACAGGCTGATTTCAGAAAAGCCTGGAAAGAACTGATGATAAGTGAAGAAAGCAGAACTAGGAGAACATTATACATAGTAACAAGATTATGTAATGATCATCTGTGATGTCCTTGTGATTTTCAACAATTAAGAAGATTCAAGGCAAATCTAATAGACTTGTGATGGAAAGTGTCATCCACATCCAAAGAGAAAACTATGGGGACTAAATGTAAATCAAAGCATAATTATTTTCACCTTTTTGTTGTTTGCTTGCATTTTCTCTTTTATTTTTTTCCTTTTTGGTCTGATTTTTCTTGTGAGCATGATTAAATGTGGAAATATATATTTGTTGAAATATGAATGTTATTGTTTTTTTACTTGCTTTTCCTCTTTCTCATGTATTTTCCCATTTTGGTGTGATTTTTTTTCCTCAGCATGATGAATATGGAAATAAGTTTATAAGAAATGCACATGTTTAATCTATATTTATTTACTGTCTTGGAGAGGGGAGATGAAAGGAAAGGGAGAAAACCTTGAAACAATGTTTTGCAAAGGTGAATCGAAAACTATCTTTGCATGTATTTGGGAAAATTAAAAGCTATTAAAAGAAAAACAAATTGATTAATTAATTAAAAATAATAATAGATATTAAACCTGCACCAATTAAAAAAGAAGACTAAAAAAGTATAATGGGGCCAGGTTGGAGGGTTTAAATGCCAAACAATTTATTTTTCTTTGATATTGGAAATAATAGTGTTAGAAATTGCACAAGACCAAATTCTGATCTAGAAATACCAAAAAAAAAAAAAAAAAAAAAAAAAAATCTCCATGAATCACTAACAGCAAAGAAGGAAAACAAAAAAGTCTGTGGACATAGATACTTACACCCATCTGATCCTGGACAAGTCAGTTAGTCTATGTCTGCCTCATTTTTCTCAATAATAAAATGGAGACAATAATAGCACCTATTTCCCAGTGTTGTTAGGAAGAGCAAATGAAATAATATTTATGAAATCTTTGGCACATCATAAGCACTTAATAAATGCATGTTTTCTTCTTTCCAAATCATTTATAAGCAGAGTCTTGAAGAAAAACACAACTTAAACTAGAATTCTTAGAAAAAAATAAGAAAAGGGGTTTTTAAGTTAATTTTTTAAAATAAATGAGTGTTAAAGGGCAGAAAATGGAAAAGAAATGACAGCTAGGGAAGAAAGAATTAGAAAGAATTAACAGGTTAGCATAAAAGGTAGACTATCTTGCCCAAGAAAAAAACTCCTTGAAAATAGAATGGGCATAATAGAAGCTAATGACTCCATGGGACAAAAAATACTAAAACAAAGCCAAAAGATTGGGGTATGGTACAAAAGAAAAATTGAGGTATCTTAGACCCTAGAAAATAGATCAAGGGTTAATAATTTAAGAAACAGGGGCAGCTAGGTGGCAAAGGGAATAGAGCACCAGCCTTGAGTTCAGGAGGACCTGAGTTCAAAATTGATCTCAGACACTTAACACTTCCTAGCTGTGTGATATATAATAATATATAATATATAATAATAACAATAATAATAATCATTTAAGAAACATTGAATTACCTGAAAACATAGGGACAGGGAGGAAGAGCCTAGGCATCAGATTTGAAGAAATCATTAAAGAAAAACTGCCAAAATCTCTTAGAACTAAAGGACAAAGTGGAAATAAAAAGAATCCACCCATCACCTGCTAAAAGAAATCCCCAAAGGGGTAGCTAGGTGGCGCAGTGGATAGAGCACCAGCCTTGAATTCAGGAGGACCTGAGTTCAAATGTGATCTCAGACACTTAACACTTCCTAGCTGTGTGGCCCTGGGCAAGTCACTAAACCCCAGCCTCAGGAAAAAAAAAAAAATTAAAAGAAACCCCAAAATAAAAATCCAAGGAATATTATAATCTAGAATAATAAGATCAAAGAAAAAATACTACAAGTAAACAGAAAGAAAGAATTCAAGTACTAAGAAGCCACAGTCAGGAGCACAAATGATATAGCTGCACCATTTTTAAAAAAAGAGAGTTTAGAATTCTGTATTACAAAATCATAGGGATATAATCAGTAATAACTTATCTAGCCAATTTCAGTAGATTTAGGATGGAAAGTGGCATCCACATTCAAAGTGAGAACTATGGAGATTGAATGTGGATCTAAGCATAGTATTTTCAGCTCTTTTGTTGTTGTTTGTTGCTTCTTATTTTCTTTCTAGTATTTTTTTTCCTTTTGATCTGATTTTTCTTGTGGAGAATGATAAATGTGGAAATATGAAAGAACTACAAGTATTTAACCTATATCAGATTGCTTCTTGTCTTGGGGGCGGGGAGGGAGAACAATTTGTAACACAAGGTTTTGCAAAAGATGAATGTTGAAAACTATCTTTGCATACATTTGGAAAAATAAAAAGCTATTAAAAATAAAGTTAATGGAAACTGAATGTATGCCCCTCAATTGAGGGATGCTGAGTTAAGTTATGGTATGTGAAAGTTATGGAATATTATTGTTCTATAAGAAACGATCAGCAGGATGATTTCAAAGAGGCCTGAAGAAACTTATATGAACTGATGCTAAGGGAACACTATACATAACAACAACAAGATTATATGATAATCAACTGTAATGAATTTGGCTCTTTTCAAAAATGACCTGATTCAGGATCATTCCAATAGACTTGTGATGAAGAGAGCCATGTGCACCCAGAGAGAGGATGAATGTGGGAACTGAATATGGATCACAAATAGCATTTTCACTTTGGGGAGTTGTTTGCTTGCTTGCTTTTTTCTCATTTTTTTGCATTTTGATCTGATTTTTCTTGTGCAGCATGATAAATGTGTAAATATGAATAGAAGAATTGCACGTTTAACATATATTTGATTATTTACTGTCTCTCTTCTCCCCTTTCCTTCCCCTAGACAGTAAGTAATCGAGAAAAATTTGGAACACAAGATTTTGCAAGCATGAATGTTGAAAACTATCTTTGCATATATTTTGAAAATAAAAAGCTGTCTTTAAAAAAATAAAAATAATTTTAAAATAAAGTTTAAAAAAACTTACCTAGCAAAATGGTATAATCCTATAGGAGGAAAATGATTATTTAGAGAAACTACAAGCATTCCTGATTTAAAAAAAGAAAAAAAAAAAAAAAAAGCAAGAACTATATAGAATTTTAGAAGAACCAATATAGGAGTCAAAAGAAACATAAAAGATAAATATGAATGAAACCTCAAAAAAGACTAAAGAAAGATAAATCATATTGTTTTATAATTTATTTTTAAAATTTGGGGGGTTACATTTTGAGCTTTGAGTTGTCATTCCAAGCCATTTATAGTTACTCTTTGAACAATATGGCTAATACTTTATACAATATTATATTGTCTTGCTTCTTCACATTTCATTTTGCATTATTTCAAGCAACTCCACATTTTTCTGAAATCAATCTGCTCATTGTTTCTTACAGCATAGTAGTGTTTCATCACAATTATTTATCAAAATTTATTCAGCTGTTCTCCAATTAATGGCAACCCCTAATTTCCAGTTCTCTGATACCACAAAAAAAGATCCTATAAACACTTTAGATTACATAGATCCTTTTCCATTTTCCCTAGTCATTTTGAGAAACAGATCTAATAGTGGTATTCCTAGGTATATACCATTTTATAATTCTTTGGACCTTATCTAAGAAACTGTAAAAACTTTCCCCAAAATTTTCTACTTTTTAGGGTTTGTAATTAAATTAATTTTATGTTTCCTAATTCCATAATTTAAAATAAATACAAAGCCACATTGATTTTTATTTATACAAGATGTACAAAAAATTTTTTCATTTAATATAATCAAAATTATCTATTTTGTATCTCACAATGTTCTCTTATCTCTTCTTTATTAATATGTTTCTCCTATAAATAAACCTGATAAGTAACATGTTCCATGCTCTTCTAATTTATTTTATGATATGTCATTGAGCTATACATATTATATATATATATATATATATATATATATATACAATCATTGAGGGGGGAGGGAAGGAGGGAGAGGAAAAAGGAGAGGGAGTCAGAGAAATTTAAGAAAACATGTTTCCAGCTGCTATCTGGGTCCATTGTCTTTCTGGAGGTAGACATCAAACTTTATCCTGTCTCTTGGAATTGTATTGATCAGAGTTACTAAGTCTTTCACAGTTGATTATTATTGTCACTAGCGCCATTACTGTATAAAGTGAACACCTGGTCCCGCTCACTGTTTCTGGTACACACTGACACCTGAGTCTGTGGAATTTTCTTATTGTCTGAGCTCCAGACAATTCTCTGCAAGACAAGTAGCTTCAAATGTGGGGCCAACCTGACCAGCAGAGGGAGTTTCGTCATATAGGATTCCCCAACAAAAATAAAATCACATGTCTAGCTTCTGTCTTGGCATTTATTTATTTATTTATTTTTAGAATTTTTTTTCACAGTATATATGTATGAGTAAAAATTTTTTTAATAATATTATCCCTTGTATTCATTTTTCCAAATTATCCTCCCCCTCCCTCCATTCCCTCCCCCCCATGACAGGTATTCCCATACATTTTACATGTGTTACAATAAAACCTAGATACAATATATGTGTGTAAATACCATTTTCTTGTTGCACATTAAGTATTAGATTCCGAAGGTATAAGTAACCTAGGTAGATAGACAGTAATGCTAACAATTTACATTCACTTCCCAGTGTTCCTTCTCTGGGTGTAGTTGTTTCTGTCTATCATTGATCAATTGGAAATGAGTTGGCTCTTCTTTATGTTGAAGATAATCCACTTCTATCAGAATACATCTTCATACAGCATTGAAGTGTACAGCGATCTTCTGGTTCTGTTCATTTCACTCAGCATCAGTTGATGTAAGTCTCTCCAAGCCTCTCTGTATTCCTCCTGCTGGTCATTTCTTATAGAACAATAGTATTCCATAACCTTCATATACCATAATTTACCCAACCATTCTCCAATTGATGGGCATCCATTCAACTTCCAGTTTCTAGCTACAACAAAAAGAGCTGCCACAAACATTTTGGCACATACAGGTCCCTTTCCCTTCTTTAGTATTTCTTTGGGATATAAGCCCAGTAGTAGTACAGCTGGGTCAAAGGGTATACACAGTTTGATAAGTACGGCTGGGTCAAAGGGTATACACAGTTTGATAACTTTTTGGGCATAGTTCCAAATTGCTCTCCAGAATGGCTGGATTCTTTCACAACTCCACCAACAATGTATCAGTGTCCCAGTTTTCCCACATCCCCTCCAACATTCATCATTATTTGTTCCTGTTATCTTAGCCAATCTGTCTGTCTTGGTATTTAATTTTCATAAATGCCCTGTGAGCTGGAAGAAAGATATACAATACCCCATCTTATAGAGGAGGAAGTAGGTTTTAAGAGGCCAAGACACTTCCCCAGGGTCAGAGAGTAGGATTCAAACCCAGGTCCTAATTCCAAAATCAGAATTTTTTTCACTAGGAAAATGCCATCTGCATCCAGAGAGAATTATGGAGACTGAATGAAAATCGAAGCATATTATTTTTACTTTGCTTTTATTGTTTATTTGCTTGTTTTTTCTTTCTTGTGGTTTTTCTCTTTTGTTCTGATTTTTCTTTCATGACTTGGCAAATATGGAAATATGTTTAAAATGATTGTGTGTATATATTGTCTTGGGAATGAGGGAGGGTATAAGACTGCCTGTCATTTAGGGGAGGGGGTGGAGGGAGGGAAGGGAAAAATTGGAACAGAAGTGAGTGCAAGGGACAGTGTTATAAAAATTACCCAAGCATATGTTTTGTCAATAAAATAAAAGCTTTTAAAAAGTGAATATTGATATACTTTAACATGTTTAACATGTATTGGTCTACCTGACATCTGGGGGGGGGGGAAAGGGAAGCAGGGGAAAAGTTGGAACAAAAGGTTTTGCAAGGGTCAATGCTGAAAAATTACCCGTGCATGTCTTGTAAATAAAAAGCTTTGATTTAAAAAAGGGGGAAAATGTATGTTGAAAACCATCTGTACATGTAATTGGAAAAATAAAATATTATTCAGAAAAAAACATTTTTCCCACTACTCCATAAGCATTTCACTCATATTTTTCTAATAGAGTAAAGCATATATAACCATATCAGCCCATTTAACTATGCCCTGTCATTGTACTATGAATGCTTTTTACCTTCATTCATTTTGTTTTCCTTAGCTATAGGACTAAGCATAACGATGATGTTTATACTAATGTGACAAGAATTTACTATTCAATAAAACTGTTTTGTAAATTATAAACCAATCTGCTAGAAATTACATATAGACCAGGTTATTATATCATATACAAAGACAAGCTCCAAATGGGCATATTATCTAGACAAAAAGATATACAAATTAGAGGAGTAAAGAAATTATTGACATATTGATGAATATGGGAAGAGTTCATGGCCAAAAAATAGAGACATTAATAGGAGGTAACATGGACAATTGTGATTACATAAAATTTAAAAGATTTTCTACAAATGAAAACCAATTCAGTTAAAATTAGGAAAAAAACAGGTATATGAGGGGATGGGGGAATCTTTGTGACAAGTTTTTCCAAAAAAAGTGTCATTTCTAAAATATGTAGTGAATTGATTTAAATTTATAAGACTAATAACTGTTCCCCAATTAATAAATGGTCAAAAGACATGAATAGGCAATTTTCAGAGAAATAAATACATGCTAACAATAGCCTTATTTTAAAATGCTCTAAATCACAAGTAATTAGAGACATGAACATTAAAATAATTCACATCTATCAGATTGACTAATATGACAGAAAATAAAAATGACAAACAATGGATGGGATGTGAAATAATTGGGACACTAATGTTGACAAGAGTTGTGAACTGCTTCAGCCATTCTAGAAAACAATTTATATCCAAATCACTATAAGATTGTGCCTACCTTTTGACCCAACAATAGCACTAACTAGGTTTATATGCAAGAGAGATAAAAAAAAAAAAAAAAAAAAAAATGGAAAAAGACCTATTTGTACAAGACATTGTACAAGACATTGCAGCAATTTTTGTGATGGTAAAGTACTAGAAATCAAGTAGATGTCCATCAACTAGGAAATATTGGAACAAATCCTGTTCTAGGATTATGATGGAATACTATTTCGCTATAAGAAAAGATGAGCTTGGAGGGGGCAGCTAGATGGCGCAATGGATAGAGCACTAGTCCTGAAGTCAGGAGGAGTTGAGTTCAAATCAAACCTCACACTTTACACTTTACCCTTCCTACCAGTATGACCCTGGGCAAGTCACTTAACCTTAATTGCCTCAAAAAAAAAAGGGGGGGGGTGGAGGGGAGGGAATAGTTTCAGGAAAAGCTGATAAAACTTATATGAACTCATGCAAAGTGAAATGAGCAGAGCCAGCAGAATACTGTACACAATAAAAGCATTGTAATGATGAGAAACTGTGAATCAAAGCAATGATAGAAATCAATTCCAAAATCAATTCCAAAGAATTCATGAGGAAAAATACTTTATTTTTCTTGGGGGGAGATTGGTTTCCTTCTGCAACTCAGCTAATGTAGAAATTGTGTTTTTTATATCATATACTAATTGTGTTTTGCTCAATTTCACACATATGATATGATAAACAATATCATGTTGCTTCCCTTTTCAAGGAGAGGGGAAAGACCAGGAGGGAGGGAGAGAATTTGAAACTCAAAAAAAATTTTTTTCCAAAGGGTTATAAATCAGTATTTTATTTTTTAAGTTCAAGGACAGGCTATTAACAATATGTGATCAACATTAAGAATAGGAGTAAATTGTTTATAAAAGTCAAAGTACTTGGGGGTACTGCCCACAATCCCCTTCTAGGTATAAAAGAGCCGACTTGGAGCTCTCTCCTTGCAGGAGCCCTCGCCGCCAACACATGGTATCCTTCCAGCCATGTAAGGGTTCCTGCCCGCCAGTGGCCACCTCTGGCCCCGGCGTCTTTCTAACTGAGCTTTACTTCCAAATTTCTACAATGAACCTTTTATTTATCAGTCTAGGTTTTCGGGCCTGTAAATTCATTTACAAGGGACACTGCGCCTCATGGGATTATCTATGCGCCAACAAATGGGGTTCCCCCTTTCCTTTCCCTCATTATAAGGAGTAGAAGAAATACTAAAGATCAACTGGCCCCCCACTGCAGAAGCCTGGCCTAAAGCATAATTCAGAGTTTCATAGCTTTATTGAAATTGTAGGTCTCTAACAAAAGGCTGGATGATTTACTACTCATCAGTGATGCTGGGGAGGGGATTTTGGCTCTGGGGCAGGCTGGACCAAACTTCCAGGTTCAGGAAACAAGGAAGAGAATTATTAATAATTTAGGATGAGCCCCTCCCTTAATCTACCTTCCTTCATTTACCTTTCTTTAAAGGTGTGTGCTATAGGTGTGTAATTTTCCTTCTTTGACCTGTTCCAATGGGCTTGAGGTTCCAGTTTCATCCCCTCCTCCCATCCCTTCCTCCTTGTTTGTGCAGACTTCTACTAGCACTCTGATTGTGTGGGACAATTTCTCCTAGTCCCACTCGAGTTCTTAAATTAAATAATAAATTAATGAACTAATTAATTAATAACTATTAAATTAACAAGACAAGAACAAAACAATTTCTATCCTCTAGGAATTACATTCTACTGGGAGAAAAACTACATCTATACAGAGAAGCAAATTTAAAAATTATACAAATGAATGGAGGGGGATGGCTTATCTCTGGGGGCAGAAGAGATGATCTCTAAGGTCCTGAGGTCCTGCAGATAGGTGATACTACAGTCAAGTGGAGGACATCAATCTGAGGAAAAATAGAAACTACTTCCCCCAGACCATCCATGACCTGCTGCAATCAGACATAGTCAAGAACATCTGGGAAGCTGCTTCCAGACCCTTCCACCCTAGTCCACTCCACCTCCCACCACCACCTCCTAAACTATCTGTCAGCCCAACCTTGGTCACAGAGGATGGTTGGCAAAGGGTAGAGCCTTAGGTAAGGACCGGAAGCTTCAGTCTAGACAAGGCATTTCCCCTCATGACTCAGCTAGAAAAAGAGGGAACTACAATACTCCTTTAATGCGGGTGATTTAGGTTGGATTTTTTAAATTCCTGGTATCATGGAGAGAGGGTACTAAGAGTACATGAAAAAAAACTGACTAGGGGGCCAAACAAACAATGGCTTCATTTCACAAGTGGTTCCCTAAGATAAGCATTAAAGGAAACAGTAAAATGGAAATAGATAATACAGGGGGAAATATGAGTCCCCTCTGAATCTCATTATCATCAGGGGTCAAAGAGGAAATCTAATTACCCATAAACCCTGGGAATAGTTCTATTTTGATAATCTTAAAGAATAGAAAGGAGGTAAAGATGAATAGAAAACAGAGAGGGAAAATTTGATTAAAGGGAAAAGGCAGGAGAAATTGTCTCACACAATCAGGGTGTGCTAGTAGTATAAGTCTATACAAACAAAGAGGAAGAGATGGAAGGAGGAGATGACACTGGAACTTTATGCCCATTGGAAAAGGAAAGGAGGGAAAATTACACACCTAGCATAATATATGTGTTAGTATGTATATGTTCTGTTCCAGATACTATAGTTTGGAAAGCACAATGATAAGCTGCAGGGTACGCAAAAGATAACAGCCAGGATGGTGTTGGACAGGTTTGTTTTTTTTTCCCCAGGGACTTATATTTTTAATATAAATTATATTTTAATGGTATTATCTAGGTGCATATCAGTAGTGCTTCTTTTAAAAAATTATTTTTAATTAATTAATTTTTTGCTGAGGCTATTGGGGTTAAGTGACTTGCCCAAGGTCACACAGCCAGGAAGTGTTAAGTGACTGAAGCCAGATTTGAACTTAAGTCCTCTAGGTCCTCTTAACTTCAGGGCTGGTACTCTATCCACTATACCAACTAGCTACCCCTATTATTTTAAATTTTAAACTTAAATACAAAACAGAAAAGAAAACACATTGCTCTCTGCACAGCAGAACATGAGAGGATTCAAATACAATGTAATAAATTTCCATTTCAAGAAACCCTATATAATAAATACTACATATTGTGTTCTGGGCTATCTTTCCGTTTCCTTGAATATTTTCTCTTGTTCTGTGCTATGTACTTTTTACTTTATTCTTTTTTCCCCCTTTCTCCTATCCTCATCCCCCTCTAATGGTCTCTCCCTTATTTTCTCCCCTATCCTATCCCTTTGCCTCATTTCTATCTAACTTTAGATGACTTTTATAGCCTTCCAAGAATGTGTTGTTTCTTCTTTAATCTTCACAGCCTTCTATAATCCCCTTATCCTATTTCTTCCCTCTCTTATTTATAAATTTAGAAGACTTTTATTCCCTCCTATATGTATATGTTGCTGTTTTCTTTAACCCAAATCTGATATGACTAGGGTTCTCTCTAAAAATCCTTCCATCATTCTCTCTCTTTCCTCCCTATCTTCTTTCCCTCTTCTTTCTGTCTGGATTTAGAAGGCTTTTATGTATTGTTCCCTCTTCAATTCATTTCTAATGAGAATAAGGTTCCAAAACTGCCAATTCCCCTCTCCCATCTAATTCTGGGTCAGTTCTTCTTTTTGGAGTTCATTTGTATAAGGTAATTACTCTTTTTACTTTTCCTTTCATGATTTTGCTTTTTAGAATCACATCATACTCAGCTCTACCCCAGTTTTTCTTTTGAACTACTCAATTACTAATGACAATCTTAGACATAAGGTTTGTATTTCCATGTATAAAATATAAACAGTTTGTCCTTATTGAATCCTTTATAATTAATCTTTGATGTTTACCTTATATTTCTGTTGGATCTTATAAGTCAATTTTTAAAATTAAGTTCAGGACTTTTTGCTACAAAATCCTAAAAGTCTGGCAATTCATTGGATATCCATTTTTTCCATTCAGGATTATATTGGGTATGACACTTTCAGACACAACCCTAGTTTGTTTTGTTTTGTTTTGTTTTTGCTGAGGCAATCGGGGTTAAATCACTTATTCAGGATCATACAGTTAAGAAGTATTAAGTGTCTGAGATCAGATTTTAACTCAGGTCCTCCTGATTTCAGGGCTACAACCCTAGTTTCTTTGTTCTTTGATAGTGTTCCAAGACCGGTAATCTTTAATATAGCTGCTGCTAAATTTTAGTGTGATTCTAGTTGTGGCTCCACCATATTTTCTCCCCTATTGCTTATATTTTCTCCTTGAACTGGAGGTTTCAGAATTTGACTTTGATATTCCTGTAGGTTTTCTTTATAGGATCTCTTTCAGGAGGGTAATTAGTGGATTTTTTCTATTTCTGCTTTCCCCCTTTGTTCTAATTCTTCAATACAATTTTCTTTACTTGTTTTGTCATATCAGGATTCTTTTTTGATCATAGTTTTCAGTCAGTCTAATTATTCTTTTTTTTTAGTGTACAATTTAAATTTTATTAGGGAAAATTTTACATGATAAAAAGTCCTCTGAATGTCTGTTTCACAGGGAATATGCAAAAAGTAATATGTGTAATGTTTCCTTTAACAACTGGCAACATATACTTGTCAAAATTAAAACTCTGGTATAGTCAAATGTTTGATAATGATCATGACTCCCTGCATTAGTAAATTTTAGCATCCTTAAATGATAACTTTTTCAAACTGTACAACTATAATCTAATAATGCTGATGTCCTCTCTTCTTGATTTGTTCTCCAGATCTGTTGTTTTGCTTATGAAGTGTCTCACATTCTCTTCTATATTTCTTTATTTATATTTTGTTTTATTATTTCTTCATCCCTTACAAATTCACTAGCTTCCCCTTGAGCAATTCTAGTTTTCAAGAAATCTTAAGAAACTAAAATTCTGGCTCGCTTATTCTAGTTGGTTCACTTTCTTTTCATAAGCTTGTTTTTCTTGGATTGTTCTTTAAATAATTTTTTTCCCCTCAGACTCTTTCTTTTAATTTTTAACTTTTTTGAGTTCTTCTAAGAATTCTTTTTGAGCAAGTGACCATTTGATGTTACTCTTTGGGGTAAGAGAGGGTTTGTTTGTTTGTTTTTTGCTTCAGTATCCTCTTCTAAAGATGAACATCAATCTTCTCTGTTCCCATAATAACTTTTCTATGATTAGGTTTTTTTCTTTTATATGTTTAATTTTATAGCAGCTTGTTAGTGTAATCATTTCTAGTCCTGTGGTGTGGGAGATGATGTCTCTGCCCTCAGGTCCTCTTTCAGTTTTCTCCTCTATTCTGGAATAGAAACAAAAAACCCCACTTTCTGTAAGTCCCAGCTTTCTGATTCTGCACTCACCAGACATATGCCAGTTCCTTCTTGCCCAAGTCTAATCTCAGAAGCACAGCTGGGTTTGCTGTCCCTTATCTGCAGAGGTTCCCTCAATCTTCCCTAGCTCAGACCCTATTCTCCACACTGTAGTGGGGCTGAAGATTCCCGGGGCTCTCCCCAACCCAGCTAACCCATGTCTTGAATCTTACTATTTCAACAGAACTAGCCTGGAGTGTTTTCTACTTCACATGGGCCAAACCTTCATTCTCGTAGTTTTCTTCAGATACTCTCCATTGTCCCAGGAGGATCACTATTCAGACCCAACTCTTGTTTATTTTTTACCACTCTACATTCAACCTGAAGTGCTATTTTGTTCTGTTTGTGGGGGAGCTCTGAAAAGATTGGAATTTTCGGACCTACTTTGCCATTTTCTCAGAATGCTCTCCTAGACAGACTTTAAATATAAGATAAATCTGTTCTATATGCATTTTTCTAAGAGCTCTAGATGCAAACAAAGGCAAAACACACAAACACACACACACACACACACACACACACACACACACACACACACAAAGCCATGCACTCAAGGAATTTACATACTAATGGAAATGACAAAATTAATTTAATTAAATTTAAATTGGTGGTAATTTTGGAGCCAGGTGGTATATTTTGGAGCCAGAGATGGTAAGGGAACCTGGCAATTGATCAGAAAGAGATTACAGGTACCCCTGTACTAGCACTGGAAGCAGAACCAGACACTTTGTGGAAATTCAATTGCCGATGTCCACTTCTATGATATTTAGGGGCAGAGAGTTTAGGGACAGAAGAACACTCATTCAAGAGAGAATGGAAGCCCTAAGGGGCAATATCACTTCAGGTCTTCAAGGACCTAAGGAGTGGTAACAATTGCAATCCCAAGTGATCAGAATCTTTTCCTGGGTAAGGAACAAAGTGTAAACCAAAAGAGCAGTGACCATATTCCTCTCTAGATCACACCACCTTGGAAGCATCAAAAAGTTTCAGACTCCCAGAATAATCTCAAAAAATAGCCATGTGAAAAAGCTTGAAGCTTGAAGCACTGACCTTCCTCCTCCAAGTTAGGAACAGTGCCCAACATGAACAGAAAGTTCCAGATCAAGAAATAGGGTAGAAAATTGAGCAAACAGTAGCAACAACAAAAGAATATGTTTATAAAAAGTTACTATGGTGACAGGGAAGATCAAGATGCAAACTCAGAAGATACCGAATTTAAAACGGCAACAAGCAAAGGCTCAAAGAAAAACTAAATTGACTGTAAGTTTAATAAGAATTAAGAGTTAAAAAATTATTTTAAAAACCAATGAGTCTAGAGAAAATATTAAATAAAAGAATGAAAACAGAGGAAGAAAATTTTGAAAAGACATCAGCTTAGTTTAAAAAAAAAAACACAAAAATACTGAAAAAAATAACATTTTAAAAAACAGAATTGGTCAAATGGAAAATGATATATAAAAGCTCACTGAAGAAAATTATTCCTTAAAAATTAGAATTGGAAAAGTGAAAGCTCATGACTCCATGAAAAACCAAGAAACAAAAAACAAAGTCAAAAGAATAAAAAAGTAGAAGAAAAGTGTGATATATCTGTGACAAACAATTAACCAAGAAAATACATCAAGGAGAGGTAATTTAAGAATGATTGGACTACCTGAAAGCCATGATCAAAAGAAAAACCTCAGACATCATATTTCAAGAAACGATCAAGGAAAATTGCCCCAGTGTATTTCAATGATGGTAAAATAGAAATTGAAAGACTCTACCAGTCACCACCTGAAGGAAATCCCACAATGAAAATTTCTAGGAAAATTATAGCCAAATTCCAATGCTCCCAGTCAAGGAGAAAATATTCAAGAAGCCAAAAGAAACAGTGCAAATATCATGGAGCCACAGTCAGGATAACACAAGATTTAGCAGCTATTACATTAAAAGAGCAGAGAACTTTGAATATAATATTCCAGAAGACAAAAGAACTAGGAATACAATGAAGAATTACCTTAAGCAAAACTTAGTACAATCCTTTAAGGAAAAAAATGGATGAATGAAATAAAGGACTTTCAAGTATTCCTTGTGAAAAGATGGAAGCTAATCTTTTTTTAAATGATGGCTAAAAATTAGAAATTCAAAAGATGCCCATCAATTGGGGAATGGTTAAACAAGCTGTGATATATGAAAATGTAATGGAATACTTTATGCTATAAGAAATGGCAAGCAGACAGATTTCAGAAAAACCTGGAAAGACTAACATAACTGATAGAGAGGGAAGAAGAATTAGGAGAACATTGTACACAGTAATAGCAATATTGTATGAACAGCAATTATAAATGAATTAGCTATTCTCAGCAATATAATGATCCAAGACAATCTCAAATGATAATGAAAAATATTACCCTCCAAAGAAAGAACTGATGGCATCTGAATACAGACTGAAGCATATTATTTTTCACTTTCTTTTTTGTTTGAGTTTTCTTTCATAAGATGATTAACATGGAAATGTTTTATATGATTGCTCATGTACAACCTACATCAGATTGTTTACCATTCTCAGGGATTGGAAGGGATAGAATTTGGATTGTAAAATTTTTAAAAGAAAGCAACAAATGTTTTAAAATTTTTATATGTAATTGGGAAATAAAATATTATTTAAAAAGTCAGAACTGAGTAGAAATTTCAGATACAAGACTCAAGAGAAGCATAACAAATAAACATGAAAGACAAATCATAAGAGGCTCAGTAAACTATTTATCTTTCTGTAAGAGAAGATGATATCCTAAGAATTTTATCATTATGATCAGGGGGAAAAAAAAATCTGGAAATTTCTCCATGAACTCAAGCAAAGTTAAATGTATTGTGTACAAAGTAATAGCAATGTTTGGGGATGACCAGCTGTGAATGACTGCTTTTCTCAGTAGTACAATCATTCACAACTATTCTTTAAGACAAAATCCTATCTACACCCAGAGAAGGAACTGACTGTATCCTAATACAGATGGAAGCATTCTCTCTTTCTCTCTTTTTTTCTAACAATTTTTCTTGAGGGTTTTTATTTTCATTAGCGTGGGAGATCTATGTTTTTTTTTTTTTTTCCACAACTTGATTTTTATGAAAATACTTTGCATAACTTCACAAATGGTCTCTTAATTATGGGTGGGGATAAGGGAAAGAACCTGGAATTCAAAAATTTTAAAAACAAATGTTAAAAAAATGTTGAATGTTACTGGGGGGGGGAATATTTTTTAAAGAACTTTATCATTAGTAGGGCCATTAGAAGGATTCTATAGAGAAAGAGGGTTACAGGAATGAATTAATTATGTTGGAATGACATTGAAAAAGATATGAAAAAGACAAATGCCCTGGCAGAAGAATGAAATGGAGAAGAAGAATGGGGAAATTATCTTACATAAAAGAGATTGCAAGAAGAATAGAGGGGAAATGGGGTAGTCAGGAAACATGAACTTTTCTCACATTAAATTGGTTCAGAGAAAACATAAGTTTTGATTGATTAAGATTGATTAAGATCAATTGGTAATAAAAATCTATCTTAATGAACTGGGAAGTAGAAGGGGAAAGAGATAAGAGAAAGAGGAAGTGATAAAAGGGAGGGCAGATGAAAGAAGGTAGTGGTCTGAAGCAAAATAGATTTTAAAAAATAAAAAGAGAGAAAGAAAGATAAACAGAAGAAAACTGGATGGCAGGAAATGCACAGTTAGTAATCAAAACTATGAATGTGAATGGGATGATCCATGAAATAGAAGTAGAGAAGCAGAAGGGATAAGATACCAGTATCCGACAATATGTTATTTGTAAGAAATTAACACTTGAAATAGTGTTAAACACAAAGTTAAAATAAGTGGCTGGAGCAGAATCTAATATAGTTCAGCTGGAATAGAAAAGGTAGGGGTAAGCAATCGTGTTCTAGACAAAGCAAATATAAAAATAGATACATTTTAAAGGGACAAACAAGAACAAGCATCTTGCTAAAAGGAACCATAGACAATGAAGTAACATTAATACTAAAAATATAAACACCAAATGGTATAACATTCAAATTCTTAAATGAAAAAATTAAATGAAGTATAGAAAGAAATACAATAAAACTTCTACTTTTCCCTCTTAGAGCTAAACAAATTTAACCAATTAAAAAAAAAAAGACAAGGAGATGAATAGACTCTCAGAAAACTTAGATATGATAGATCTCTGTGAAGAAGGGACCCTCAAACTAAAAATCCTTGGAGAAAATCTCCTTCAACTCTGCCTCAGTGAGGGACCTCAGCCTGAGGGAAAACAAACAACATAATTTCATTCTGTTATCTAGCAAAAGGAATTCCAATTCTATTGAATTGAATCGAAGAAAATCATTGAATTCCAGCTCAAGCTGAAACCCAGCAAGTAGAAGAGCCAACTTGGGACTACACCCTTCAGCTTGTATCCAAAGCTCCTATTATAAAAGAACCAAACTAAAATCCTCTCTTTGCAGAGGTTCCAAACATGCCATGTTATGCCATGCTAGGCTATGTCATGCTACACCAAGGAAACCTCTGCCCACTGGAATACTATTCTTTTCCAGTGTTACCCTCTCTTTACCCTCACCTATTTCCCTAACAAGACTTTATACCTCTCTGTCAGGATTTCTAACCTTACTTCCCAATCCCTATAATTAAACCTCTTTTATCAATCTAGGTTTTGAGTCTGTAAATTCCTTTCCAGAGAATCCCTGTACCACTAGAAGGGAGTTCCCCAAAACTCTCTACCCTTGAACTGAATCCCAAGGGGTGCAGGGGAGCCAAAGCTCTCCATTTGGTTCCCGAACCTTCCTCTAGACTTTATCATTTAACTCCCTGACCACCAGAATTCCTAATCTCATTTTGGTTCCCTAAATCTAGACCTTATCATTTGGTTCCCTACTAAAGGGAACCCCAAAACCTAAAGCTCATCATCTGGAGAAAACTGAATGGGAATTGAAAGGAATATATCTTTTTCTTACCTGCATATAGCATCTTTATAAAAACTAACAATGTATCATTAGAGTATAAAAAATCTCACAACCAAATGCAGAAAAACAGAAATATTAGATGCACTCTATTCAGCCTCCCCAAAATGCAAGAAATTGCAGCCCCAAAGAAAATGCAATTTTAAATCCAAGAAAAAAATTTAATGAAGATCATGGACGCATAGATTTAAAATTATTTGGAAATTAAATAATCTAATCCTAAAGAATGAGTGAGTCAAGGAACAAAACATAGAAACAATTGATTATTAAAGCAAATTACAAGACAAGAGCAACAATTAGGAAAAAATGTTATCTCTAATTACATCAGTAAAAGATAGAAAGAGCAGACCAATTGAATGGAACTGATTGGATGAAGTATTTCTCAGTATTGAGGCACATGAACCCTGTTCCCAGAACTTTGGACTTTGGGGAGATCGTTTACCCTCTGGAGGAATGAATTTTCAACCTGAGATACAGGAAGTTGCAGGAAGTGACATGACTTGTAGGAGGCAGCCAGCATTGGTGATTATTGGTCAAGGATGGTTGGTCAAGGATAGAATATCCAATGAGAAGACTCGAGCCCTTTGCCTTTTTAAACTCCAGACAAGCCAGAAACTGGCCAGGTTCCAGGAACACATGACGGAAATTGGGATGTCTCCTGGTTGTGTGTCTAAGCCTTTCCCTGCAGGGATTAAATAAATGCTTTCTCTTTGTACTTGTATCTCTGATTAATTAATTGGATTGGGAAGGGAGTCTTGCACCTGACCTGTCCCACACACAATTAATTGTAAAAAAAAAAGAGCAAATTATAAATCCCCAATTAAATATTAAAATGAACATTCTGAAAATCAAAGATGTGATTAATAAAATTGAAAGTAAAATAAAACAAAGCATTGGCTTAATAAATAAGAGCAGGAACTGGTTTATTAAAAAACAAAACAAAACAATAAGATAGATAAACCACTGGCTAATTTGATTGCAAAAAAAAATAAAAAAAAATACCAAAATCAAAAATTAAAAGGGTGAATGCACCACAAATAAAGATGAAATTAAAGCAATTATTGAGATACTTTGCCCAACTCTATGTCAAGAAAATTGACAATCTAAATGAAATGGATGAATATTTACAAAAATATAAATTGCCCACATCAACATAAGAAGAAATATAATACTTAAATAATTTTATTTTCGGAAAATAAATTGAACAAACCAACAATGAGCTCCCTAAGAAAAAAAATCCTAGGATCAGATGGATTTACAAATGAATTCTATCAATTGAAGAACAACTAATTCTAATCATATATAAAGTATATGAAAAAACAGGTAAAGGAATCCTGCCAAATTTCTTTGAAGTGGTTTTAATATCAGGAAAAGCAAAAACAGAGAAAGAAAAGCATAGACAAATTTCCTTAATGAATATTGATGCAAACATTTTAAATAAAACACTAGCAAGGAGATTACAGCAATTTACCACTATGACACTATGACCAGGTGGGATTTATACTAGAAATGCAAGGCTGATTCAATACTAGGAAAATCGTCAGTATTATTGACCATATCAATAATAAAACCAACAAAAATTATATGATTATTTCAATAGATGCAGAAAAACTTTGACAATATACCATACCCACCTATTACAAATAGTATTAGTATAGAAATCAATGGAATCTTTCTTAAAATGGTAAGTAGTGATGAGGTTGATATAGAACTATTGTCCCAAATGTTGGGATTTGGCACCAAATAATAAGATTGAAGTAAGCACCAAATTGGAGTTCAGTCAACTAAAAATTCACAATGGCCTTTCTCTTTGCCAAAAGGTGCATTTGTTTATAAGAAGGGGTTATAGACAAAATTAAGGAAATACAACAGATACCAGGAATGAAAATATGAAATAATTTGAGAGAACATATAGTTAGCAAGAAAGGGGTTTAACAATTAGTGCTCCCCAATTGAACTGACAATTAACCACAGAAAGGGAATACACTGTGAGGTAAGAGTATGTCATTGACTGGCAGGCTAATCTATACAGAAGCTTAGCATTCTAGAAGAGTCAGTTAATTATAAGAAGAAAGATATCATGAGACATGGGGAAGAGGAGGGGAAGAAAAGGCAAAACACCATGGCAGGCTAACCCCCCCAAAAAATTCAGCAAAGATAGTATGGGTCATGGATAGATTATAGGGGAAATTTAATATTGGGGATTTGACATCTGATCTGATACAGTAAGGTAGGGTTACCCAAGACTTCCAGTATTTCTATATATTATCTCCAAAACTGAGCAATTCCATTTTATTTAAAATTTTATTTAAATTGAGAAATTCCATTTTAAATAACTGCAGATCTGCAATGTACAGTATACAAAATAATAGCAATATTGTGGGATGATCAGCTGTGAATGACTTTGCTATTCTCAGTAACAAAGTGATCCAAGATTAACTCTGAAGGACTTATGATGAAAAATGCTATTCATACCCAGAGAAAGAAGTGATTGTGTCTGAAAACAGATTAAAGTATATCTTTTTTTGTAATTAATTTTTCTTGAAGGTTTTTTTTTGAAGGAGGAGAAGGGAAGATCTATGTTTTCTTTTGCAACATATGCCTTCTCAAGGGAGGAGGAAGAGGGAGGAAAGGAGAGAATCTGGAACACAAAGTTTTAAAAACAAATATTAAAAAGTGTAACTGGAAAAATAAAATGCCAAATAAACAGGAAAAAAAATAAAACAAAATAACTGCAGACAATATAAAATAGAAGTCTACTTTTCAAGACAAACTCAGGGATTATATGAACACAATTACAAAACATTTTCCACAAGAATAAATTTCTCACTTCTTTTCAACTCCTCATTCTCAGTCACTTTCCATAATGTCTAGTTAGCTGCCAGATCTTGTTAATTCCATCTCCTTAACATGTTTAATATCTGTTTCTTTCTTTCCAAAACCTGATCATCTCTTGCCTTGACTATTCTAACAGTCTCCTAATTGGTCTCCCTGCCTTCAATCTCTTTCTACTTCAATCCATCCTCTACAGAATCAAAGCCATTACTATAAGAGACTTGGTTACCTCCTATAAAACGGAAGAATTGACTCAGAACCAGCTAGAGTATGAAGGTTGGGAAGTCCAGAGGAAGAAAAAGAATCTTACAAACCTGGATCAAAAATCAGTAGTCTTGGGGCAAGCAGCAAAAGGAAGAAGAATATCCATATGATTGAACTATGATAGCAAAGGGAGATGTTTAAGAAGGCTATTAGATCTAAAGGTATCTCAGAGCAGAATTCTTGTGCACCCACCTATTTAAAGACTTTAAGAAATCCCAAGAAAAATGTCAGCTTTAAGATAATTGTATAAATATGTACATATAGGTTGGGTAAATTGTGGTATATGGAATTGTGGAATATTATTGCTCTGTAAGAAATGACCAGCAGGAGGAATACAGAGAGGCTTGGAGAGACGTAAATCAACTGATGCTGAGTGAAATGAGCAGAACCAGAAGATCACTATACACTTCAACAATAACACTGTATGAGGAGGTATTCTGATGGAAGTGGAAATCTTCAACATAAAGATCCAACTCACTTCCAGTTGATCAATGATGGACAGAAATAACTATACCCAGAGAAGGAACACTGGGAAGTGAATGTAAATTCTTAGCACTACTGTCTATCTACCCAGGTTCCTTATACCTTCGGAAGCTAATAATTAATGTGCAACAAGAAAATGGTATTTATACACATATATTGTATCTAGGTTATATTGTAACACATGTAAAATGTATGGGATTACTTGCCATGGGGGGGAGGGAGGGGATAATTTGGAAAAATGAATAAAAAAATTAAAAAAAAAAAGTTTAGTGTATAAAGATAATATAATAAAATATCTTCAATATTTAAAAAAATAAATAAATATGTACATATATATATATATATATTGGATTTAACATATATTTTTTAACATATATTGACTTTCTTGCCATCTATGGGAGGGGAGGGGAAGGAAGGAAAGAGGGGAAAATTTGAAATAACAAGGTTTTTCAAGGATCAATGTTGAAAAATTATCCTTACATATGTTTTAAAAATAAAAAGCTTTTAAAAATTTTTTTTAAAATTGTCAGCTTTTCCCCTCCTAACACCTATCTACCTACATTCAATACCTGTCATTTTATTATAGATTTTCTTTTATATAATAGAGTCCAATTTCTGCCTAAATATTAGGAAATTTTCTAACTAGTCCAGAGTAGTCATGATTAAATTTATAATTTTTTGTCTAAAATAAACAAAACACAATCCCTAATAAAAAAGGCTCTTAGGGATCATTTTATTGTCTTAGACTCAAACTGAGCTAATTATGGGTGTTCTATTTAAATTCAATCTTTCCTTTGGAAGCAACAATACTTTCCTAACTTTGCAGACTTTTCCCTTCATGAAATCTCTGAGTGAGGGGATTCCTAAAGCTTTGTGTGGGCAAGTTAGACTTCTGAGAAGGCCTGAAGATAATTAATGATTAGGGAATAGAAGATTCACACTTTTAACAAAAGAGAGACCAGAAAAAGTTGGCATGAAATTCTAGAAGTGTCATGATCCATTTTCTCTGCTAGAGAAGATTTTGGACAGTATCTGGGAAAATATCATTTCTAATGGCAAGTCAACTAACCTACAAAACAAGGAACTTTCCCTTTCTGCCTCTGACTCTTTTAAGAAAAGGAAGTTCTTTCTTAAAACCACTTCCTGATCACTCTCTCAAGACAATGCCACCCCCTCAACTTGACATGCCAATGACAAAAAAGCTGAATTGGCTCATGAAGAAAGTGCAAGAAAAGAAAGAAACAAAAGATTTCCTCACGAAATGACCACATGAGACAATGTGTGGTGACCCCATGATGTACCTTCATTGCTGTTTTGTCCTTCAAGATCCCCATCTGCTCCCTAGATGAAGACCAACCAGCCTTGAGACCCAGAGTCTTTTCTGGAGCCTGGCTCAGTAGCTGTGTGGGTTTAAGGACTCTTATTCAGCAGTGCAAGCCCCAGGATAGTAATTCTCAAACAGTATAGGGTAGTATTTATGCCAGTACAAGTGACCTCAGGGCATAGTGAAGTTATTTTGTTACAGGACTTTAGAGATAAAAGAAAATGCAGTCAAGGATGTGTGAGTTTGATGGGGTTAGAATTTCCCATCTTTGGCTGTTCTAGAGTATCTCATCATTGTGTATCATCCACTACCTAAAGGGGCAAGTCTTAGCCCAGCCCTACCTTCTTAGCCTGTTTAACTCTTGTGTACATCCTTAATACAACACCTTCACTGGGCAAGCCCCACATTCTGAGCCCTGGTGATGGGGTGAAGACCTCAGGACCTGGGCAAGATCCTCCAGAGCAGCATCAAGAGAAAGCCCAAATTTTCCTGTCTCAGCTACTCCCTGAGACAAGTGGGGAGGAGCACTGATAGAATTATCTCTTTCAATGGACCTTTTATTTTTAAGTAAACCTTTTGTCCCTTGTCAATTCCCTGCATTGACAAAATTATCTTACCCCCACAGTTTCCATATCCAATCAAAAAGCCAAGTTATGAAGTCAATCTCCAAAGTTACAATTCCCCTTTAAAAGACCTACTCATACTATAATAAAGTCATTTTTAGGAATTTAGCCTGCCTTATGGTGTCACAGAAAATTTGCCATGCCTTAATGGAATCTTCCCCTTGTTAATTATGAATTCCAGAACTCTTAGCTCATGTCTTTCCTTTTGTTAATTACTAAAAAAAAACCCATATAGATTTAGCCCACTTTTTGTGTCTTAATTTGGAGAAGGTTTAAGCCCAGAAATTCTTCTGAGACACCTCATGACACTGGCCTATAACCCCAATATCCTTTTGGGATCCTGTACTGCCTCCCTCAAGCATTTGGTGGCTAACCCCATTGATGAGGTACTAGGTAACTAGATGGGTATTAGGAGAGAAAGCCAGAAGAGAAAAAAGAGAAAGCATTGATAGATTATAATATTCCCTGAGACAAGCCAGGAAGAACACTGATAGGATCTTCTCAGCCATAAATGGGCCTTCTGTTCAAGTGGACCTCACCCCAGGTAAAGATCTCTAGAAAACCCATATTTACTATATTCAATCAGAAAGCCAAATTATGATGTTGGAACTCCAAGCTTATAATCCCCCTATAAAAGATCTGCTTATACTTGCTAAGCTTCTCTATGAATTTAGCCTGCCAGTCAATGGCATACCAGGTGAAGATTCTCAGGTTGTAGGACCTTAGATCTAAGTTTCAGGAAGTCATGTAACCCCAGGAAGTAGACGGTATTGCTGACCGTTGATCAATGGCTACTTCCTTTTCAATCGATCCAATGAATTTAAAAATCAGGAATTTTATCAGTTTTATTCACATCTTTTTCTGCTATCTAATCCATTCTCTGTTTCCACCATGTGCCATACATGATGTTGGACTGTCCAGTTGTTATGCTTGGACCACTCCTTGCAAGAACCAAATAAATGCTTTTTGTTTGTATCTGGAGGTGCCTCTGATTAGTCAGTTTGGGTAAGGGAGTCTAGCACCCTATCCCACTCTGCTTGGGGGGGGGCTCATCAGGGATCTGTGACTTCCCAGAGAGATGGCTAGGGGTTCTGATATAGAGCAGGTGCTGGATTGAATTTTATCCAACCATCCTTGAGACTGGACTCTCAGGGGCCCCTGAGTATGATCCTGAGGCAGGGGCACTCAGTAAAAACAGAAAGCAGAAGTGTCCTAAGAAGCCCAAGGGTGAGAGGTCAGTCAGGTAACTTGTGAGTGCATAATCCAGGGATAAGAGCACTTCCTGTGTGGCTGTCCTTAGGCTAAAAGGGACCCTGGGATCATCAAGGCTTGGTGATCTAAGTTAAGGGGTGGCACCTAGTAAGCCAGAAGACATAGAGCAGGAGCACTCTGGATGACTGCTGGATGGGAGCAGCCTCTCCAGGATTGGGGATACAAGTCAAGAAGCTCTGTGATTTACAGGATCAAAAGTCATTAGTTTGAAGCTGTTTTCCCAGAGGGGAAAAGGGAAGAACCAGTCCTAATCTTCAGAGCAAAAATCTAAAATACCACCAGAGAGTACATTTGATATTACTATATTGTGTGGGAAAGGGACAATCCTTCCATGTCATTTTTGTAGGTGCAGAATGTCTGTGTCATGTCTATTTTGTGAGCTAGATTTTGTTACTTGGGAAGATTTAAAATACAGCCAGCTATGCTGTATTTAGAATTTGGCAAAGATTTCTTAATACCCTTGACTCCCTCCTTAAAAGGCGGGGAAAAGTCTAACTTTTTCCTGAGGACCTCAGCTCTGGCCAAGCTGGGGGCTACAGAAATAAAGCTAGCTATTTTATTAGAGCAATGATTGTGGAGTTTGGTAATTAGTCATTTTAAGATTGCAAGAAAAATTCTTGAAACATTGAGGATAATTCCAAGAATTTGCCCCAAATATCAACTTTTTGCTAACCCTTCCTTGACTCCTTTATTGTCCAGAATCCTCTTTTGCTCCTTTTTTTTTTTTTTAATAGCTTTTTATTTACAAGATATATGCATGGGTAATTTTTCAGCATTGACAATTGCAAAACCTTGTGTTCCAACTTTTCCCTTCCTTCCCCCCACTCCCTCCCCCAGATGACAGGTAGACCAATACATGCTGAATATGTTAAAGTATATGTTAAATACAATATATGTATACATGTCCATACAGTTATTTTTGTTGCACAAGAAGAATCAGACTTTGAAATAATATAAAATTAACCTGAGAAGGAAATCAAAAATGCAGGTGGACAAAAAACAGAGGGATTGGAAATGCTAGGTAGTGGTTCACACTCATTTCCCAGAGTTCTTTCGCTGGGTGTAGCTGGTTCTATTCATTCTCCGAACAAATTGAACTTATTTGGTTCATCTCATTGTTGAAGAGGGCCACGTCCATCAGAACTTATCATCATATAAATATTGTTGTTGCTTTTCTGCTCTTTTGAGAAAGAATCCCAGAAGGTATTAAGGGACTCTCTCCACTCCACTCCCTGGAATCCTAAGTGCATCTCAGTTATAGGGATTGCTAACAAGATTAATATAGCCGAAGTCCCTCTGTTTTTAAATTCTTCTCATCTCAGAACGATTAAGAAAAGAGAGTGCCAAATTCTGCCTCATCTGTAGAAATAGGGAAAGGAGCAACAGCCATGGGGACCCCACACAATCTTGCCCTAACACCTCCTCAATTCAGTTTTAGGGAGAGGGGATGGAGTGAGGGTGAGGCCCAATGGTCAATCTCCCCTGGGTCCTGGCACCTGAACGTACCATCAAAGGGAGATCCTTTTGGGAGATTCTACAGTCATCCCAGCCTTCAACAGGTTCTGTCCAGCAACTGCCTGGGTTGTGCCCCCAGACACTATCCAGCATAGCAGGGTGAGATGAGAAACAGAAAGTGTCTTCATTTGATAAGCCCACCATTCTCTGTTTCACTTGTGGATATATATTACCTATGTAATTTATGGCAAATTATTTTATCTCGGCATGCCCAGTTTTCTGATTTGTAAAGAGAAATAGTAATAGTTGTGAAGGTCACATGATTGCAAAAGTGAATAGTGTAAAACAAATGCTATATGAAACTGCTATATTGTATATAATTGTTTCATATTTGATAACTTTACATGGATTTTTAGATGTGACCAATATACAATGACAGTGTTGAGATAAATGATTTTCATATGTGTGTAAAGTAATTTGGAAACAAATTCACTTAAATTAAGGCCTCCCCAGGACTAGGAAGATAATGCATAGAGGAAAGAGATTGTCTTTCTCTTTCTTCCCTTATCCTTCCTTCCATAACTACAGGAGGTATACATGGATGAAGGGGTGAGGGGGAAAGAAAGAAAATATACTTACTCAGTTCAGTGAAATTTGTTATTTGAGATATAAAAAAGTAAAAGCAGTTTTAAAGGAATTCTAATCAAAGCCCACTAAAGGGATATGTAAACTGTAATCTCTTTGCACTGACTATATATATTTATTTGCTTATTTATTTATTTATTTCCCCCCTCCCCTTTTTCTGAGGCTGGGGTTAAGTGACTTGCCCAGGGTCACACAATTAGGAAGTGTTAAGTGTCTGAGACCATATTTGAACTCCGGTCCTCCTGAATTCAGGGCTGGTGCTCTATCCACTGCGCCACCTAGCTGCCACCTAGCTGCCCCCTACACTGACTATATTAACAGAAGATTTAAGAGTTTAGGAACTTTAGAAAAACAAAAAAGCAGTTCATTGCTACCTTAAAAATGCTGGCAACAAACAGCCTGCTTTTGAGTTATATAGAGTCAGACTTCTGAGGGCCTTGTCAGTAAAAAAACAAAAAACAAAAAAATAAAAACAAAACTCTTACCTTAAACCTTTCCTAGCTCACAAAATAGAAATGGTTTTCATGAATTAGAAAATAACCGAATGGCAATTCAATTTGCCTGGAAGATTTAATCAGAATTTAGAGAATCTCATGAATTAAATTAAGTTTTAAATCTGTTCTATCTCAGTTTTAAGAACTGTCTTGTTTTCTCCCTAAAACAAAAAGGAAAACTTATTTAAGGGAATGGAAATCCTGCCTGAGAATTTACAAAGCTCAACAGCTTGGGGACAGAATGAACTGAACAGAAAGAAAGTGGAAAGTTTATTTAATCTTGCTAATCCTGTTTTATACTTTCTAAATGTAATGTAGGGAATTAGGTATTTTCACCTTTGCTATAAAATTAAGAGGGAATTATAGCTGACTATTTGGCTATTACTTGGAAAAATTCTAAAATTGTTAACTAAGTTATTTGGAGTTATTATGTTAAGCCAAAAATTGGTCATTACTGTGCATGAAACCAGAGGGATAAGGTAAAAGCTTTATCAGTGTACCTCCAAGTATGAGGAGGTGCAGTGCCTTTTCCCCCCTTCACAGAGTTGGGAGAACTATCAAACAGCACAGCACTCGAAAACACTAAGAATAGTTGGGGTGAATAACAAGCAAGCTCAGCCCTTTCCATGAGGTCTCTGTCAACTCCCCTTGAAATATAAGCTTGTCAGGACAGCTAGGTAGCTCAGTGGATAGTGCACCAGCCCTGAAGTCAGGAGGACCTGAGTTCAAATATGACCTTAGACACTTAACACTTCCTAGCTTTGTGACTATGGGCAAGTCACTTGACCCCAATTGCCTCAGCAAAAAAAAGAAAAAAAAAAAAAAAAAAAAGAAAGAAAGAAAGAAATGTAAGCTTGGCAGGTTTCTTAAAACCATCAAGGTAAGCAAAATCACCAGTCCTGAGAAAAGAGTCTGTTTAGGAGGTATAGTTCCTAAACAAGGAACGTGTTTATTAAGAATCTATAAGCTTAATGATTGATCCTTTGCAACAGAATGAGTTTAAACTCAAGAAAAAGAAAAAAGAAACATATTAAGCAAAATCTTCTATGTGTGTAAGTCCTGGTAAACTTTTAAAATAATGTGTCTAGCCCTAAGCTGTGATTAGTAGAATTTATTATTAGAGATAAAATCTCTTGGTATTCTTTTGAGTTTTGAATTTAGGTATGATTGCCTGATGGATCATTAAGTCAGTAACCCACTATTTGAGAGAAATGCTATAAGTTACTCAGAGGGATGCCTTCCTGAACGGTCACATGCGGATGTCTTATCTGAGCAAGAGTTAGGAGGACAACCTTACCCTCTGCTTAAAGTGGGATTCTTCTCAGTTTCCTAGTTCGGTTTCTTTATTTTCTGCCTGATTATTCCTGAGTCTGGCTAAGAGGTCAAATTATTATTGTATGGTTGATTGTCAAACAGAGCTAAGGATGCTTTATCCTGTCATGTATGTGCTCTGGGACTGAGGCCCTGAAGGATCATTTTTAACACTTATTATAATCATGTCTTTGTTTCTTCCTTTTATGGCAAATTTCTGTAATCAGATCAAGTGGTCAGTAGAAGCCATGAGCACAATACAAGTATGTAAATGATATCTTGATCTGCAGCCCGGCCCTGGAAGCTTCTCAAGCTGCAATCATTATTACTCCCTAACCCTTCCTCTAAGAAACAATTGAATGAAACCTCTAAGAAAGGCTGAATTTTTGTAGAAGCTGTAGAACACATAACTTTGGTTATTGCTAAGGCCCTGATAAAGCCAAGGATTTTTAAGACCTTGAAAGCTAAACTGACCTCTCCCACACCCTTAATCCTAAGTAAAGCCTTTTACTTCTCAAATAATCTTGCTATCTTTAGGGTGGCCTTCCTGCCTTAGAACCGTGGCTGCCATCATCTATCTAATTGAAGAACCCTCTAAGCTCACCCTAGGCCAATCATTGAAAATTCTGGCTCCCCACCAGGTTCAGGGCATTTTTGCCTAAACCAGAGCTTTAGAATTGGAAAAAGGAGTGAGAGTAAATATCTATACTGACGCCAATTATGCCTTTCATATTTTGCATGCTCATGGAAAGAAAGGTAATTTATTCATTTATTTGACAGCCAAACAGTCCCCCATTAAATATGAAGAAGAACAATAAAGCAAGATGTCCATGGACTCAGGGAGGTTTCTGTTATGTTTTGTAAAGAACAACAGAAGAGGGATTCATTTCAGCCCAAGGGAAACAGGCTTGCAGATTCAGCCGCCCTGTCTGTTTGCCCCTGACCATGGCACCTTTAATTCCCCAACTCCAATACTCCCTTCTTGCTAAAGAAACAGGCTACACCCTTTTTCCTTCTGAGTGGTTTTAAACACGTTTAAGCCAACTTCTAATCCCAGAGGCCAGTCAGTGGAAACTTCTCTTTGGCCTACCCCAAGCTGCTCATTTGGAAAATAAATGCTCTCCAATCCCTTGAGAACCGATTTTCACTGGTCACAAATTAGGAGAAACAATTAAACAGATCTGTCAGGTCTATCCGATTTGTGCCCAAGTAAATTCTGAAAGGACTATTTAAAAAAAAAAAAAAAAAAAAAAAAAAGGCCTACCTGGAGGAGGGGTATATACTTAGGGGGGACTGGCAGATGGATTTGCACATATGTCCCCTGGCATATGTTTTTTTGTTGACATCTTTTACTAGTTGGGTAAAAGCTTTCCCTTGTAAGAAGGGAGATCATACCCACTTAAGAATAATTATTTATTGCCACTGTGCACTCTAGCCAATGGTTAATGCCTTTTAAACATTATGGTGCTTGCACCCTAGACCACATGAGCACTCCTTTCACTGTGTATGGGCCATATTGTTCCACCCATTGCCTTTACTTCTTTAAGGAGACAAAAGCAGAAATTTGGGGAAATTTTTCTTTGGTATTTATTCTAGGAAAAGCTCTTTGAATAAGAGACATTCATGATAGTCTCATTTCCTTCCCTCCTCCCCAAGTCTTCCTCTGGCTGGGGGTTCCTGGTTACTGTCTCTAATAACCTCCATGCTAACTCCACTTTCATTTACTTACCTATTTTTTTAGTCTCTTCACTTTTGATCTATTTGTGAGAGTTGTTTCTTCCAGACTTCAAAGCCATCCAAATCCCAACTACTTGGTCAACTTGAAGTCACCTGACACCTGATTCTAACATTCAGCACCCCCAGATACTGCTGATGCTCCCTACAAGTCACTTGTTTCCCCTTCTCAGTCTGGACCCCAGTAGGCAGGGCCAGCTGAACACCCCTTAACATCCTGAAGCAGCTCCAGAAGATGAGACTGCCTTTCTTTTGTCCCAAATAAATTTGGGTCTGGACTATTTTAGGTGGGAATGATGGGATAATAGCCCTGGGGCCACTGGGCCTTAACAGTGCTATAGTTCCAGGGATAACCGGCTGCCAGATCCAACATAAATGGTGGGAGTTGGTAGAAGCAGGGCCTCTGGTTCCTGAAAGCTTCCAGTGAGGCACAGGTGTTGGTTCTGAATAGTAGTGGGTGGGTTACAGTAGATACTGAAGGCCTAGATAATGAGCATGTCCCAGTGGAAGAAATGTGTCAGGATTAGTATGAGAAATGATAAATTTCAGGAAGTCACATGCTCCCTATTCTTAGAGAGCTGTAGGGTCAAAGCCTCGATTTAAGCCTCAGGAAGTCACATAACCCTCAGGAAATAGACAACATTGCTGACCATTGGTCAGTGGTTACTTCCTTTTCAGGCCATCCAATGAATTTAAAAAAACAAGAAGGGGGAGCGCATTTGCATCTGTTCTGCTACAAAATCCATTTTCTGTTTATGCCACGTGCCACTCTATTCTGGACCCCCAGATAGTTAGTATGTTGGCCCTCTTCTTGCAAGAACTGAATTAAAACTTTGTGTCTGGAGATGCTTCTGAGTAATCGAATTTGGATAAGGGGGGGGGGGGTCTAGCACCCCGTCCCCATACATAGATAATGATGTAGAGCTATGGGAAAGTCCAAAGAAAAGTAAATCCTGAGAGAAAAAGTTGAAAAGATTGAGCCACAATGATGCTAGGAATGTTTCTCTCCAAGGAAAACATGGCACAGGAAATTAATGAAACACATTTTAATTCCTCCCCCCACATTTTAATGTGACAATGAGAAAGCTTCTCTCCACTCCCTCCTCCTTTCCAGAGTGACTTCCTATTGCTTATTTCACAAGAAGACAATGGGAACTACTGAAGGTTAAATTCCTTTAAACTTCTTAGAAAAGGCCCCTTCCTCATGATTCGGTTCAGTTACTCTTTTGGGAGCACCTACTGTGTGCACACCCTGGCCAGGGGGGCAGGTACAGGCAAAGATGGCTGGTGCTGGCCAACCCAAAGTTAACAGTTGAGTAGAAGAGATGGCTGGAGCACCAAAGAATAGAATGTCAGCTAGTCCCTGCTGTGGACATGTCATAATCACATGCATTCTAAGCCCAAGGAGTGAACTGGGAAAGTGGCCATTGCTGAGCTCATAATGCTTATAAGGACAGATACAGAATCCCAGAACTAAAAGGGGCTCCTGAAGCCATCCAGGTCAACCCCAACCTGGATAAGAATCCACTCTACGAAATTTCTGCCGAGTCTCCTGCAGCTTCTGCCTGAAGATCTCCAAGGAGGGGAGGCTCACTGCCTACAAAGGCAGCTCTCTTAAAGGGTTTATCCAGATCTAAAGCCCTGTTAAGTCTCTGAAACTCCCCCACACTTTTCTTGGTTCTGTCCCTTTAGAGCCCAGCAGATTTCTTTTCCACAGGACAGCCCTTCAGATATTTGAAGACAATGCTATCTCAATCAATCAGCCATTAAAAAGTATTTATTAGTCACCTACTGGGTGCTAGGCTCTGTGCTAAGTGCAGGAAATGCCAAAAAGGGCAAAAATAAGTTAGTGCTCTCAAGGAACTTATTGTCTAATAGGGAGATAATATACAAATTATTTTGTACAAATAAGATACAGATAGGAAAAACTGGAGCAGAACAGCAGCATCAGTGAGTGAGCCCTTCTCAGACTCACCCAGGATTTAAGTAAGTGAATCAGAAAGAATCAGTGATCATGGGTAACAGGCAAAGGGGAAGATCTTAAAAGGAAAAAAAGTAGAAAACACACCATCGCTATTCTCTCTCTAGTCTTGATGCAGAAAGCTTAGGCTGAACCTACTTACTAGTTGTACTTCTTCCAGTTTGAGGGAAGTATCCCTCCTCTACTAAAAGGTCTGTTCTTTCCCCAACTTCCTCTCCCATGCCTGTCTAGTAACAGAATCTATTATGTATTTGAATCACTTCTTGTACCTAAATATTTTCTGTACCCTAATTTTTGCCTCCAAGATAAAGAAGAAACTAACTAGGAAAAAATATAAATATAAATTAGGGCAGCTAATGTCAAACATTGTAATATTAAGAATTTTCCTAACTGGAGGTTCTGAGTTGTTGATTATTCTAAGTTTTCATCTGATAAAAACTCCACCAATTATCAAAACAGTGGGCCTGAGCTGTCAGGGTATTGCCCCAAGGTTCAAAAAAGTGCTAATTATTGTAACTGATTGCAGCTGATTACATGTCCAGAGATAAGAAGGTTAAGAGAAGAGGGTAGTAACTGGCACTAACTAGTCCACTAACATGTGCTCTTCATAACACCCATCTGTGTTATACTTCTCTGAGTTCATTCTAATCATATTTCTTTTTTTTATAGTTTTATTTTTTATTATTAAAGCTTTTTATTTACAAAACACATGCGGGGGTAATTTTTCAACATTGACCTTTGCAAAACCTTCTGTTCCAACTTTTCCCCACTCCCTCCCTTAGATGTCAAGTAGTCCAATACAAATATACCAGTCATCATTTCTTACAGCATAGCAATATTTCATTCCATTCTGGGCCCACACAATTTGTTATGTCATTCTCCCATTGAAGAACAGCAACTTTGTGTCCCATTCCTTGCCATCACAAAAAGTGCTGCTATGTATACTTTTGTGTATATGGAGACTTTTGTCTCCTTGAGGAACTTACAGTGGACTCTCTGGATCAAAGAGTAGGAGTATTTTCTCCCATAATTCCAGTGTGTCATAGTGGATCAAGAAGCCAGGAAGATTTAAGCTCAAGTCAGCCTCAGACACACACACACTTGGGCAGGGAATTTAGCCTCTTGTTAACTAGGCAACTCTCTATAAGACTAGATCTCACCTTCATGGATAGAGGAATTTTCCCTGCCGGGTGTTCCCTCTACCCATCAAGTCACAGACCCCCATACCCAATTCAGATTGCTTGAGTCTTGAGGGAAACAAGTCACTACTCAAAGGCGAGGTGAAGAGGAGAGTTTTCCAAGAGAAGCAGCCAGAAAAAAGTAGAGATGCAAACAGAGAGTGCTGTAGTTAGTAATAGAATTGGACTGCAGTCTAATGTGCATGAAAGGAGAAAAAACATGAGGCTGGCAGGATAAATTGGAGCCAAGCTAGGAAGGGTTTTCAGTGCCAGACAGAGGCGCTGGCTCTTGATGCCACGGGGAGCTTCAGACATAGCTCCAAGGCTTCTTTCTGCAGCAGACCTGCCCTTGCTTTGCTAGTGCCTTCCTTCTGGGTTGACCACTCCTCTACTCTGGATGTATCTTGTATGTGCCTCGTTGGTTGCACGTGGCACTCTCATTAGAATGGGAGATCATATTCGCACGTACTTGGCACAGTGCCGGCATCTACCCTTCCCTTGCCCTCTTGGAGGGGAGGGACCATGTTGTTCCCATTCTTTTTTCAGAGCTTGGTACCCTGTAGGTGCTTAATCAGTACCTATTGATTGATGGGTATTTATGGTCTGATACTTCCAGGAGCAGGCGTATTGTGTACAATCCAATCCAATCCCGTCACACACAAGAGAGTAAAGTTAGTTTGGTGAAAGAGACCCTGCAGAAGACACAGGAGGCAGCATGGGGCAGGCGGCTCACCCTCGGCCCACCACCTTCCCTAAGATCCTGGAGGAGGGAGCGGGACCTGCTGGGAGAGCTGGGGGTCGCCGGCGCCGCTCAGGGCCCTCTGCTGCCCTCCTGGGAGAGGCAGCCTGGGGCGGCTCCGCTGCGGCCTCGGCGTGGATGAGCCCGAGCAGAAGCTGCTGCCATCAGCCTCGTTTCCGTCGGGGGCTCCCACCTGAAGCAGAGAGCATTCGGAGTGAAAATGCTGTTCATTCTTCATGTTTGAAGGAGACCAGGGACATCACAGGTGAAGTCTTTTTTTCTCCCTAGTAAATCTGTTTATTTTAAATACACGTTATTTTATGAATCATGTTGGGAGAGAAAAATCAGGGCAAAAGAAAAAAACCAAGAGAGATTAAAAGAGACAAACAAACCTGAAAAAAGAAGTGAGAACCCGGCATGTGTTGATTTACCTTCAGTGTCCTTGGTTCTTTTCCTGGCTTCTCCAAAACCTTCGGGGACTGCTCCGGATCCCTGAGGCACCAGAAGAACCAGCCTTTCCTAACGGATCACACGTCCTTGCGCTTACCGTGCACGATGTAGCCCCGGCTCTGCTGGTTTCGCTCAGTGTCAGTTCATGTAAATCTTTCCGGGACTTTCTAAACCGGCGCGTTCATCACTTTTTATAGAACAGTAACTTTACCAGATCTTCTCTTCTAAACAATCCGCACTGACGGCTCCTCCTCGTGTTCCGCTTCTGGGCTGGCGGGCCACGCCTTCACAAACACTGAGAGGAGGCAGAGTCCCAGCCTCGCGCTCTGCCGGGGTCCCCAGTCCGCGGGGCTGACCTCGGCTCCACGTCTGACCGGCTTCTCAGGCTCCTCAGCCGCCTTCTCGGCCCGGGAACACCCTGCTCTCTCCCTCCGCTGGGGGTCGCGTGCTTGGGCGGACCCCCGGACTCACCCATGGGACTGAGGCCTGTGGCTTACCTGATGGGGGCGTGGCTACCGCCCCTGCGGAGGATTCCGGGAGCCCCGGGAGAGAGTGGCCGCCAAAGGAGGATGAGCACCCCCCAGCACCTCAAGTGCCCCATCAAGGGGGAGGCTGGAGAGAGGTGCTGCCGCTGCCGTGCTCTAGGACAACCGAATTATCTCATTGGGTTCTCACAGGGAGGCCGGGGTCACTATTACCTCCAATTCACAAATGAAAAGACAATCGGGTCAGTGACTCCCCAGGGTCACACATTCCTATTCCAGCCTAGGCTCGCCGGTGACAACAGCTGCCCCTCCTCAGTGGGGCTTTCCCCACCCGCCCCGCCCCAGAAGGGGCTGACTTCTAACGGTAAGCCAGCACTCTGCACACAGAAAGCACTTAATAAGTGCACATGCATTGCCTCAGCTCAGTACGCTGATCTCCGAAGCCCCGCGAGAGGGGGTTGGGGAGGGAGGGAGGCCGGAGAGGATGGGAGCCTGTCCTGGCTAGGAGGACGGTCCTGACCCTCGACGGACATCTTCCAGTAAGGACAGGGGGAAACTGAGGCCAGAAAGGAGCAAAACCGGGATTCAACCTCCTCCCACCGGAAGCCGTCACTCCACGGCCCGAAGGCCACATCCCCCAATGCTTCGCGCATGCGCACTCCGCGGGCCTCCCCCGGGCGGCGGGGGGCGTACACACGTGACCCGCCTCTTCACCCAGCTCCCCTCTTGCTCACCCTTCCCCCTGCCCTAGCTGCGTGCGCAGCCCGAGACTGCTTGGGCCCGGACCCTCGTAGGTGCCGGTCACCGTGGGAAGTGGGGATAAGGCCCCGCCGCTAACGTCCCCCGCCGCCGCCGCCCAGGTAGGTTGGGTTAGAGCGGGGAAGTGGGATGGAGGCGGCGGCCGGACCCGGGCCCCCGAGATGCGCGGTGGCCGCCGCCAAGCCTCTTGCCTGCGTCAGAGAAGCCCCGGCCCCCCTTGTGCCCCCTGGGCTCCGGGCCGGCTGATTCCTCCCCCACCCCCCGGGCTCAGTCTCCCCGGAAGAGGAGGGGCTCGGTCCCTAGCCCCTCCGAATGCAGGCTCCTCTGAGCTGAATCCGCAGCCCCCGGGGGCAGGGGCGCCTCCACTTGGGGATCCCCAGGGCCGGGGTCCGTATTGGGGAAAGTGGGTGACCCGGGGATGTAAACATCCCGGCTGGGCGGGGCCATCTGTGCTTGCAGCCCCAGGCCAGGACTTCCTTATCGGCTCTGAGCCTCGGGAGCCTCACTTTTACCGGCAGGAACCCCCTGCACCTGGCGGGGAAGGTCAGGCCCCTGGACACCCACTGAGGGCACGAGGGGGGGAGGGGAGGGAGGTTTACTCTCATGACTCCCTTGCATCATCGTCCCGCCCCAATCAGCAGAAGTAGGGTCCGTCCCCCCCTCTCCCCCAGGGAGCCCTCCCATGGTGAGGAAGAGAGCCAGGCCTGGAGAACCGGGCGTGCCAGTGCTCAAGGTCACAGAGTGAATGGCCAGCTTTGAACCCTCTCACTTCAGGAACCTCCCAATGACCCGGTGTGGGCAGTTTATAGAGAGCCTTGAATGACAGGACCAAGCAGGAGCAGCTCGGGAGCTGCCGGTGGCAAGGGGACTAGGGAAACGGGTATTAGGCCTCTGGCTCTGCTTTCAAGGATCTAAGTTGGGGGGAGGAGGGGAAAAGGGACGATTTACAGTGTACAGCATGGACGCTGGCAGCTAAGGCCAGAAATGACAAAGATGCGTTATCAGGCAGCACTTAGTGGAAAGCAGGGATCCTTCTTGGGAGAGGCGGTGCCCAAGCAGGGAAGCAAGGAGGTCTGTCAGTCAGGGATGTGGGAGAGCCCAAGCAGGGAAGCAAGGAGGTCTGTCAGTCAGGGATGTGGGAGAGCCCAAGCAGGGAAGCAAGGAGGTCTGTCAGTCAGGGATGTGGGAGAGCCCAAGCAGGGAAGCAAGGAGGTCTGTCAGTCAGGGATGTGGGAGAGCCCAAGCAGGGAAGCAAGGAGGTCTGTCAGTCAGGGATGTGGGAGAGCCCAAGCAGGTCTGTCAGTCAGGGATGTGGGAGAGCCCAAGCAGGGAAGCAAGCAGGTCTGTCAGTCAGGGATGTGGGAGAGCCCAAGCAGGGAAGCAAGGAGGTCTGTCAGTCAGGGATGTGGGAGAGCCCAAGCAGGTCTGTCAGTCAGGGATGTGGGAGAGCCCAAGCAGGGAAGCAAGCAGGTCTGTCAGTCAGGGATGTGGGAGAGCCCAAGCAGGGAAGCAAGCAGGTCTGTCAGTCAGGGATGTGGGAGAGCCCAAGCAGGGAAGCAAGGAGGTCTGTCAGTCAGGGATGTGGGAGAGCCCAAGCAGGGAAGCAAGCAGGTCTGTCAGTCAGGGATGTGGGAGAGCCCAAGCAGGGAAGCAAGGAGGTCTGTCAGTCAGGGATGTGGGAGAGCCCAAGCAGGTCTGTCAGTCAGGGATGTGGGAGAGCCCAAGCAGGGAAGCAAGCAGGTCTGTCAGTCAGGGATGTGGGAGAGCCCAAGCAGGGAAGCAAGGAGGTCTGTCAGTCAGGGATGTGGGAGAGCCCAAGCAGGTCTGTCAGTCAGGGATGTGGGAGAGCCCAAGCAGGGAAGCAAGCAGGTCTGTCAGTCAGGGATGTGGGAGAGCCCAAGCAGGGAAGCAAGCAGGTCTGTCAGTCAGGGATGTGGGAGAGCCCAAGCAGGGAAGCAAGGAGGTCTGTCAGTCAGGGATGTGGGAGAGCCCAAGCAGGTCTGTCAGTCAGGGATGTGGGAGAGCCCAAGCAGGTCTGTCAGTCAGGGATGTGGGAGAGCCCAAGCAGGGAAGCAAGGAGGTCTGTCAGTCAGGGATGTGGGAGAGCCCAAGCAGGGAAGCAAGGAGGTCTGTCAGTCAGGGATGTGGGAGAGCCCAAGCAGGTCTGTCAGTCAGGGATGTGGGAGAGCCCAAGCAGGGAAGCAAGGAGGTCTGTCAGTCAGGGATGTGGGAGAGCCCAAGCAGGGAAGCAAGGAGGTCTGTCAGTCAGGGATGTGGGAGAGCCCAAGCAGGGAAGCAAGCAGGTCTGTCAGTCAGGGATGTGGGAGAGCCCAAGCAGGGAAGCAAGGAGGTCTGTCAGTCAGGGATGTGGGAGAGCCCAAGCAGGGAAGCAAGGAGGTCTGTCAGTCAGGGATGTGGGAGAGCCCAAGCAGGTCTGTCAGTCAGGGATGTGGGAGAGCCCAAGCAGGGAAGCAAGGAGGTCTGTCAGTCAGGGATGTGGGAGAGCCCAAGCAGGGAAGCAAGGAGGTCTGTCAGTCAGGGATGTGGGAGAGCCCAAGCAGGGAAGCAAGGAGGTCTGTCAGTCAGGGATGTGGGAGAGCCCAAGCAGGGAAGCAAGCAGGTCTGTCAGTCAGGGATGTGGGAGAGCCCAAGCAGGGAAGCAAGGAGGTCTGTCAGTCAGGGATGTGGGAGAGCCCAAGCAGGGAAGCAAGGAGGTCTGTCAGTCAGGGATGTGGGAGAGCCCAAGCAGGGAAGCAAGGAGGTCTGTCAGTCAGGGATGTGGGAGAGCCCAAGCAGGGAAGCAAGCAGGTCTGTCAGTCAGGGATGTGGGAGAGCCCAAGCAGGGAAGCAAGCAGGTCTGTCAGTCAGGGATGTGGGAGAGCCCAAGCAGGGAAGCAAGGAGGTCTGTCAGTCAGGGATGTGGGAGAGCCCAAGCAGGGAAGCAAGGAGGTCTGTCAGTCAGGGATGTGGGAGAGCCCAAGCAGGGAAGCAAGGAGGTCTGTCAGTCAGGGATGTGGGAGAGCCCAAGCAGGGAAGCAAGCAGGTCTGTCAGTCAGGGATGTGGGAGAGCCCAAGCAGGGAAGCAAGGAGGTCTGTCAGTCAGGGATGTGGGAGAGCCCAAGCAGGGAAGCAAGGAGGTCTGTCAGTCAGGGATGTGGGAGAGCCCAAGCAGGGAAGCAAGGAGGTCTGTCAGTCAGGGATGTGGGAGAGCCCAAGCAGGGAAGCAAGCAGGTTTTTTGGGTTGCTTGGGATATTTATTGATGGGCTTGAGAAGATCCGGAGAAGGGGCAGCCAGGCTGGGATGGGCCTGAAGTTGCTGTGTGAGCTGGTGGTGAAGGGGACAGGCCTTGACAGCTGAACTCAGTTGTCTGAAGGAGGGATTAGTTTGGTTCTGCTTGATCTCTGAGAGCTGGACCAGAAGAGATGGCGGAAGGCTCCCAGAAGTGGATTTAACCCGGATGTGACGAAGATATGAAGTCCTGAGTAGAATAGAATACCTTCAAAGATAGTGAGCTCCCCATCTTTGGAGGTCTTCAGGTGGAGGTTGGATGCCCTCTTGGTGGGGATTTCTCTCAGAAATGAGGCTCCTGAGATCCTTCCCTCTGCTCAGATCTTTTGCAGGCTTTAAGGCTCATATTAAAGACAACAAGGTGGTTCAGTGGACAGAGTGCCAAGTCTAGAGGTAAAAAGGCCTAGATTCAAATCCAGTCTCAGACACTAGTTCTGTAATCTTGGACAATTGCTGTTTGTCTCAGTTTCTTTAACTATAAAATAGGGATGATAGTACCTACCTCCTAGCATAATTGTGCAGATAAATGTGATAATTGTAAAGCTGTGGCATAGAGTAAGCTCCATAATGTAAATGTTAGTTACTTTTCAGGGTCCTTCTCTGTCATATTAGAGGCAGCTAGCTGGCAAAAGAATAGAGCTTGGAGCCTGATGTTAGAAGTTCATTTCCAGCCTCAGATACTTGGGCTGATCACTCAGTCTCTGTTTCCTTCTTCCACTGTAAAAATAATTACTTATTTCATAAGTTTGTTATCAGGCCCACGGAAGATATTTATATTAATATTATATTATAATAATAAGTTGCTTGGCACATAGTAGGTGCTATAAAAATACTCCCGCTAGGCATGCAGTGGTCCCCAAGTGGCCTGGGCCATGCCTCAGGCCGGTCCAGCTGCTTCTGGCCTGACAGGGTGACTGTCTAGCTCTTGGGCATGGCACCTTATGATCCCTGATGGAGTCTTTTCCTTTCCTTCCAGAGGGACGCAGCTAAAGGACCCAGGCCATCGCCTCCAGTCATGGCTTGCGAGGCCGGGCCAAAGGCGGCCGACAGCACCTTTTCGTCTGACAGACACGCTCAGATCATCCTGGCCCAGATTAATGAGATGCGGAGTGGGCAGGATTTCTGTGACGTGCAGCTGCAGGTGGGAGAGGCCGAGTTCCGTGTGCATCGGCTGGTGCTGGCTGCCAGCAGCCCCTACTTTGCAGCCCTCTTCACTGGGGGAATGAAGGAGTCCTGCAAGGATGAAGTGCAGATCCTGGGCATCGAAGCAGGAATTTTCCAAACTCTTCTGGATTTCATCTACACAGGTAATCCCCCCTCCCCTACATCCCACCCAGCCAGCCCCCACTGCCCTGGAGATTGGACAGCTTACAGGCTGGAATGCCAAGAGTGCTCCAGGTATTTCCCTGCCGCCTTCCTTACCCTTTATAGGGTGTTTTTGAGGAAAGGGGCTGCAGTGATTTGGGGGCTTGCTTGGATAAGACACCAAGGAAGGTCAAGGACTAAGATGAGTTGGACACTTTCTGTCCTCTCTGAGGGATTTCAAATCCTTGGGGTCTTTGGATGAAGCCAGAAGGGATGTGTTCCTAAGGTCCTACAGGCCTTTGGTGAGGGATAGACACAGGACTGCCCTTGACTTCCCTTTCAGCTTCCCCACTTCCATCTCAAGTCCTGTTAGATCTTGTGGCTGACAGAGATCTGGAAAAAGGAGGCTACTTTGTCAGAAATGCTGATTGCATCCTGGAGGGTAGGGTCTGAAGGTCTTTGGGCCTTTGGTTTCTGCTCAGGTTCTCAAGACATGTTTCTCAGTGCCGTCTCCTGCTTTGTCCCAAACACTCCTCAGTTTCCCTCTTTAGTTATTATAGATCCAGGAATTATTCTTTATTTGTCATTTCTATTTTTTTCCAACTAAACATAAAAAATAAAGTTAATATTTGTTTTTTTAAATATTGGCTGAAAAGAGACTGAAATTTTCTATAGAGGATTATTTTAATTTAGTAGAACTATTCTAATACAATTCTCACCAATATTAAAATCATAAATAAGAAGGAAGTGCTTTCTATGACCCTTTTCAGCTTTGAAATTTATCATTTCTCTCAAAAGGCTGGATCCCACTGGATACACAATACGGATCTGGATCAAATAATGGACAACAAAGGTTTCAAACAGTGGAAGCTAACTAATACCTAGTGAATCTATTTATATATGTGTTCACACTAATAGTTGAGCAAAAGCTTTATTAAATTATTAAGTTTATTAACCTAGTGCTAACACAAAAACCCATTTTAAATAATTAAATGTTTCACAAGTTTTAACTTTACTTTTTTTTCTTAAATCCCTGAGGCTGGGGTTAAGTAACTTGCCCAGGTCACACAGCTAGGAAGTGTTAAGTGTCTGAGATCAGATTTGAACTCGGGTCCTCCTGAATTCAGGGCCGGTGCTCTATCCACTGCGCCACCTAGCTGCCCCTTAATTTTACTTTCAAACTGACTGAATTTCATTTGAAATGACATTTTAACTGTACTCAATCATGGGAATTTCCTTTTTTTTTTTTTGCTTTTGAAGATTCTTAAAAATAACTTTACTCTTGCAGAGTACATAAATTCCACTTGTATAATTTGTTGTTTTAAAAGTTATGGATGTTATTCTTTTGTTCAATCTGAGAGAGATTTGTAGGAAATATTTTTAAGAATAGAGAACGCTTCCCCTTGTTTCCTGTAGGTAAATCCTTTATCTAAAGAAATCTTACAGCAATTAAATTCTGGCATTTTTCAGCTACTGAATGAATAAGATGCCAAAAGCCATTCCTTTACAGCACACTGCTATATAGGGATTCTTTTGTTCACCGATTCCGGCATTCTTCCAAAATATTCCCCACAGTCCAGTTTTATTTTTGTCCAGAGGCTAGAAGGCAAGGATTGGATGTACTCACAGGTACACATAAGCAGCAAGCTGACCGTCAGTAGGCTCTGAAAGTTGAAAGCAGCAGACATGGTGAGACCTCTGATATCCCCAACCACATCACCCCATGGGGCAGCAGGTGGAAGGTGAGCACCTTCTTTAAGGAAACTGCCCTGCCTTCCCCCTCATAGCTTGTGCTTCTTTAGGTCTGCTGCTGGCCTGCCCTTCACAGCCTGTCTGATGACGTTTGCATGCTGAGGGCATGGGCATCTGCTCAGTGCCGGCAGTTTCCCTTACTGTTGTGCCCCAGTCTTCTGAATATCACGCCCTTTTCCACTCTGCATGTTCTCTTTTGCACTTGCAGTAATTCTGCTCTTCAAGGAATAAGTCAAACATTTCCTGAGGGCCTACTATGTGCCAGGCTCTGAGTCAAACACTCGAGATAGAAAAAAGAGGAAAAAGTAGCTCACCACCTGCTGGGGAGGACAGGCAGACAGGCTCGTACACAATGAGCCATGTCCTGGATAAACGGGAAAGTGCTGCAGTTAGGTGAGAGAAGGCTGCTTTTAAAAATCCAAGAGCCAGTCTTTCTTTGATCTCAACACTCTTGGGCAGTCAGTCCCACCTTCCAGGGACCCACCCTAGATGGCCAGAGAGCACGTTGTCCTGGGCCTGTTCCCCCTTTCTCAAAGCTCTCTACACTTCAACACCCCTCAGTCAGTTCCCAAGCCTTAAATATCTGTCATGTGCCAGGCCCTGTGCTAATTCCTGTGGACACAAAGCAAAGGTGGTCCCTGCCCTCCAGGAGCTTCCATTCTAATGGCCTGAGAGGCCAATTCCTGAAGGCCTCACCTTGGCCCTAAGACCTCTGGCCCCCCGGGCCGTGCTCCCGGCCAGTGTGAGGAGCCCAAGGAGCAGCGGGTCTGGCTGGGTTTGGCGAGCAGAGTGCCCTCCTTACCGCTAAAGCGCCTTTGGCATTCTTCCTTCCTCTAGGTGTGGTGAACATAGGGGTGAACAACGTTCAGGAGCTGATCGTGGCCGCCGACATGCTGCAGCTGACCGAGGTGGTCGACCTGTGTTGTGAGTTCCTGAAGGGCCAGGTGGAGCCCTCCAACTGCATCGGCATCTTCCAGTTCTCGGAGCAGATCGCCTGCCATGACCTCCGGGAGTTCACGGAGAACTACATCCACGTGCACTTCTTGGAGGTGAGCGGCGGGGAAGAGTTTTTGGCTCTGACCAAGGATCAGCTGATTAAGATTTTGCGAAGCGAGGAGCTGAGCATTGAAGATGAGTACCAGGTATTCTTGGCCGCCATGCAGTGGCTTCTGAAGGACCTGGGCAGGAGGAAGAAGCATGTGGTGGAAGTGCTGGAGCCCGTCCGATTCCCCCTGCTGCCTTCCCAAAGGCTAGTCAAGTACATAGAAGGTAAGAGAGGGAGGCTGGGCTGCGACCTCAGGGTCACGGTGGAGGATGCAGGGGCCAGATTGTCTTGTAAGAAAGGAGGCCAGACCTCACCTGTCAGAACCATGAAGCATCTGCTCCTTCGAGAGCCCCTAATGTGTCCTGCAGAGGTGGAAATGTGCTCCGGGGCAGAACATCCATGCAGCTGTCACCGGCTCTTCCAGGGTAGCAGGGGGTCCGGGGGCCTCTTGTTAGGGCCTGATTGGTGTCTGAGGGGAGTGCCGGGTTCTGTGTAGGAGCAGCCGGGTGGAGAGGGCATGGAGCTAGCCTAAGGACCTGGACTCCAGCCCTCCTGACCAGGTGGCCCTGGGCAGGACACTCCACTTCTAGGAATCTCTAAACCAAGATGACTCTGAGCCAGGCTGGAGAGAAGATGCTGCCCTGCCTTCGAGAGGACATCCTCTCCTCTGGGACTTCTGTATACTAGTGAAATCCGGATCCCAGCCCAGCCCCACCTTCTTCATTACAAAATGTATCCAGCCTGACGCAGGAGCTGATATTGATGCTGGGGTGGATACAGAGATTTATAATTTTTTTCCAATCAGCAAAAAAAACCCAAACCATTTTTTTCCCTCTCACCCCAAGTTGAGAATAAAAGAAAAAAAAAATTCTATTCCAAAACTAGTTAAGCAAAACAAGTTTCTGCATTGTCACAAGAGCGAGTATGTGTGTGTGAGTGTGAGTGTGTGTGAGATTCTGTGTGTGTCAGTGTGTGTTTTCTCTTTTTTGACCAGTTTTGATAAGAGTGAGGAATGAGGTTCTCCTGTCGGCCACTACCCTCACTCCCACCTTTTTATATAGAATCATCAGGTCATAGGAGAACCCTTCTGGGCCTTTTCTAGTTAGACTCCCTCTAAGACTCCTAATAATAGGAATCAGAGGGGACTCTTCAATCATCTCCTATTTGAATGTAAGCAATGTCCTTTTTTTTGGTCCTTTTTCAGTCCTTTATTTTTGTTCATTGAGGCTTCTTTTTAATGTTTCTCTTAATTTGTACTTCAAACCTCTGGTCTTTTCATCAAGAATGTTTGGAAATCCTCTTATTTCATTAAAAGTCTAATTTTTTTCCTCCTGTAGCATTATATTTAGTTTTGAAGGATAAGTTATTGTAGAATAAGTCTATATGCTTTGCCTTCTGGAGTATCAGATTAAAAGTTCCATGCTCCTCTACGGTAGTGACCCTGAATTCTTTGTGATCCTGACTGTCTCCTTCTACTTGAATTTTTTCTAATTATTTGCAGTATTTTTTCTTTGACCTAAAAGCTCTTGTTTTGTCTATAATGTTCATGAGAGTTTTCATTTGGGGGTTTCTTTTAGGAGGTGACAGGTTCTTTTTGTTTCTTCTTTCCCCTCTGATTCTTGGATCTTTCTGGGCAGTTTTGTTTTTTTTTTTTTTTTTTTTTGATCATGGTGATCATGCAATCCAGTGAGTCTTAAATATTTTCTCTTTGATTAGTTTCCTAAGAAAGTTTTTGTTATGACATACCTCACGTTTTCTTTTTCTTTCTTTCTTTCTTTCTTTTTTTTTTTTCCAGCCTTTTGATTTTGTTTTTATATTACTTGTCTCAGGGAATTCTCTTTGGTCCATTTGAATTTTTAGGAAGTTTGTTGCTTGGATAGATTTTATAGTTCTTGTGCTAAGATAATGATTTCCTTTCTAGTCCTTTCTTCCATAACTTCTTTCCTTTTGTTCATTACTTTTTATTTTTTCCTCTCATTTCACAGACATATATTTTTTAAAAAGTACAAATTTTCTCAAAGAGTTTTATAAAGAAGGATTAAAAAAATTTAATTCTCCTTTATAAAACTCTTTGAGAAAGTTTGTACCTAAACTTGTTTTGTTTTGTTTTTTCTGAGGCATTACTTATAGGTGATTCAGAATCATTCTCTTTCTGGGTTTGTGCTTTGAGGGTCTCTTGACTCTGTAATAGCTTTTTATGGTGGGATTCTTTTTTATTTGCTTATTCTTCTGGGCTGCTTCATGACTTGGGACTTGATGTTAGGTCCGGGCCTTGCCACACTTCTAGAAAGAAAGTTGAGTTGTTCCTGTTGCTACTTTCTTGAAGTATTGATGGTTGTGTTATTCCAGGTTCTAATACTGGAGACCTATAAGCTTCCAGTGCTCCTAACATGGGCTGATCCAGGGCAACATCTGATGTTTATCCCCCCCCAACTCCCTGATCTCTACCAGTTCCTGGATCTGAACAAGGATAATCGGCTTCTGGAATTAGCTCTTGTAGGCTTCCCTGTGGTGTGGGATTTCTCCTCTGGTTATTTGTCTGCAGGCTCCATATTGAGCTGCAAGCTGGAACTGAGACCTGACTTCATATGTGACAAGCAGGGACATCCTTGGATCTTGTTTCTGAATATTCTTCTTTTCAGTATACAGCCCAGTTTGAGGCCCAGGGCTGCCCTTCCCTGGAAGGGCCCTGTGCCTTCCTCATTCCATTCCGAATCTGTGACACACAAATGAATAGTGGGCAACAAAGTTGTCAGCTGTTTCCAGTCTGTAGGAAGTCTTGGTGCTTCTCTATGGATTGTCTCTGGGTGCTGCTTTTCCCTTGAGCTAGAGGCCAGCCCATCCTCAGGGTCTAGTGCCTCTCTGCATATAACCCTGGGCTGACCTGGGCTGGATAAGGGACTTCCAGATTTCTTGTTCTTGAATGTCCCCATGAGAATGCAGTCTGATGCATTCCAGATCCATTTAGAACAGACTGTTGGGAGCAGGGCAGGTGAGGGGAGAGAACTCACTGTATTCTGCTCCTCCCTTGGGTATATTTTTTATGGTGTTTCCTTTTTTTCCTTGGATCTGAAACAGTTCAGCACTTGTGACCATCCTGCACTAACCTCTGATGTTTGTATTGTATGCCCTGGGTAGGATACCAGGAAAGTGGGTCACCCAGAGGCACAGCTGAGGGCTAGGGTCAGGCTACATGGGGAGGGAGGAGGAGAAAAGGAAGTGGGGGAGAGGGGAGAGGGAAGGAAGGAGAAAGGAAGAGGAGGAGATGGGAAGATGGAAGAGGAGAAGGGGGGAAGAGAGAGATGAAGGAGGAAAGGAAGAGATGGAAGAGGGAAAGCAGGAAGGAGGGATAAGAGGAGGAAGAGGACAAGTGGGATAGAAGAGGAGATGGAGGAGGAGGAAGGGAGGACCAGGAGGAGGGACTAGAAGAGGATATTCCATGGGAAGCTTGGAGGGAGCAGTGCTGGGGCTGGGGCTGGGCCTGCTCCTCCCTTTGACTCATGGTGCTCATGGCTATCATCCATGTCAGACATGTTTCTTCACATTGACCAGGGCCTTCAGGGATCCTTTCTGACTTCCCCCCCTTTTCCTCAATGATCCTCCTGTTCTTATTATACATATTTAAACTCAGAACAGGGAGAGAAGAATTATGTAAATTAAATTTTCACCCAGATCAGGTCCCACCTCCCCTCCCTACTCCCACCTGGATTTCTCTTGCTCTTCCTCTCTGCTTCCCAATATCCCTGGCTTCCTTAAAGTCTCAGGTAAATGTTCCCAAGCCCTCCTGAAGCTCACTGGGGCCTCCCTTTGGTCACCTCCAGGCTAGCTCGTGTGGCTTGTCGTCTCCCCCCGAGGCTCAACTCCTTGCGCTTTCTTTGTGTCCATCCCCAGGACTTAGCATGTGGTCAGGGCTCACCATGGCATAGGAGGCCAGACTGAGATGGTCTCTTTTCTCTTTCCCCCAGGGGTCCCTGACTTCAGCCTCCGAGTGGCCCTGCAGACGCTGTTGAAAGAGTACTGCGAAATGGGCAAGGTCCCCAAGGAGAATAGGTTCTGCAGTTTTCTGCAGACCTCCAAGGTGCGGCCTCGGAAGAAAGCGAGGAAGTACCTGTATGCCGTTGGTAAGCCTCTCTGTGTCTTTTGCACAAGGGCTATCTCTGGTAGCAGATCAAAGCCTCCTACCCTTCCATCCTCAGAGGGGAGGGGCTGGACCGTCTCCCACCCTGGATAGACAGGCAAGGGCAGCTCACCATCTTGAGTCACCCCCAGGAGAGAGGGAGATCCCCATTTGGCAGTGGGAACCTGGGGCTTATTGATCCCAGTTTAGTCACCTGGACAAAGGCTTCTCTTAAAGCCAGAAGCTGCTGACTTTTGTGGAAGCATGGGAGAAACCAGGCTTGTCATTGGTGAACCGTATCCAAGTGGGGCTCAGCCTGCAGTGGCTGGCCTGATGGCCTCGGCTGCTGATGTAACTAGCTGAGGAAACAGAATGGCTCCCAGAGTAAGCCACCAGAACTTGCTTTCTTCCTGGCCCACCCTGCCTAAGCTTCTCCATTTTGACCAGACTGCATCTGGGCCTTGTTCTCGGCCGAGGGAGGCTCACCTGGTATCTCTGCTCTCTCCTTTCCTCAGGTGGATACACCCGCCTGCAGGGGGGCCGATGGAGCGACAGCAGAGCCCTCAGCTGTGTGGAGCGCTTTGACACCTTCAGCCAGTACTGGACCACAGTGTCTTCCCTCCACCAGGCCCGCAGTGGCCTGGGAGTAGCGGTAGTTGGAGGGATGATCTATGCCATTGGAGGTAATGGTGACACAGGGCAAGCCAATCAGAGGGGACTGATGCTGGAGGCCCAACACATAGACTTTGAGGAGAATCCCTCTATGGGGCGTGGGGGCAGAGGAGAAGGGTCGGCTAGCATATGGGGATGTTTGTTACAGGCTAGCCAAATGACTTCTCATTTTTCTGTATTCTTGTTTTTTAAATGCATCTTAATTGGTGCCTTGTGTTCTATAGCGCACACACATCCCAGTGTGGTAGACTCAGCCTCTTTGGAATGGAACCTTTGGAATTTAGCCTCTCATGTGGCTGGAGAAGGAAGACCTTGAATCTAGGAAGGAGTGACCTGCCACGAGGGCTCAGGCCCTGGGAAGGCTGCAGCTTGTAGCCGAGGCTGGCTGAGCATCTGTGCCACCCCTCTGACGTCCCCTCCTCAGTTGTAGTTTCCTAACTTCTTAGCCAGGTTTAACTCACTGGTGGCTGACTGGGCCCTGCCCACCTTCCTGCCATCCTCAGCAGGCAACAGGCACAGTGTCCTGCAGGCAGACTTTCAGCTCAGCGGGACTGATGAAAGTTTGGGCTCCGTTGGCAGGGCTTTCAGGATCCCAGGGTCCCATGCCAGGGAGAGGGGTCAGACATACAAATGCAGGCTCTTATCTGGGTGCTGCTCCTAACTGGTCACTGAGTCTTTCAGTGTTGATCATTGCACATTCTTGCTATTAATGTGTACCATGGTTCTGCTTGTTTTGCTCAGCATCAGTTTGTGTAAATCTTTCTAGGCCTTTCTATAATCAGCTTGTTCATCATTTTTATAGAACAATAATGTTCCATTACATTCATATACCATAACTTATTCAGCCAGCCTCCAATTGATGGGCATCTTCTCATTTGCAATTCTTTGCTATCACAAAAAGAGCCACTACAAACATTTTTGTTCATGGGGGTCCTTTTCCCTCCTTTATGATTTCCTTGGGATACAGACCCGATAATGGCACTGCTGGGTAAAAGGGTATAGTTTTGGCCATAGTTCCATATTTGCCTAAGATTTTGAGTTCCCCAATTTTTTTTTCATTCCCTCTCCCCAAGATGGCAAGCAGTCTGTTGTATGTGCAATCATTTAAAACATTTTTTCATTTGTTGTGTTGTGCAAGAAAAATCAAGCCAAAAGGGGGAAAAAACGCAAGAAAGAAAAAAAATTTTAAAAGTAAAAATCTTGTGCTTCAGTCTGCAGTTATTCTTCATTTTTCTCCCTTTGGATGCAAGTGACATTTTCCCTCCCAACTGACAAAAGCTAAATCAGTGATAGCTGATCATCACACTATCTTGCTTTTACTATGTTCAATGTTCTCCTGGTTCTGCTCACTTCACTCAGCATCCAGTTCATGCGAGTCTTCTCAGGTTTTTCTGAAATCTGCCTCTTCATCATTTCTTATAGAACAATAATATTCCATTACTTTCATATATCACAATTTGTGTAGCCACTCCTCATTTGAGAGCCATTCACTCACCTTCCAATTTCTTGCCATCACAAAAAGAGCTGCTACAAACATCTTTGCACATTGGGACCTTTTCCCTCTTTTATGATCTCTTTGGAATACAGACTCAGGAGTGACACTGCTAGATCAAAGGGTTTGTACAATTATAACCCTTTGGGCATAAAAAACAACCTTTTAGCCAACCCCATACATCTGTTGGTGACTGTCCTGGCCCCAAAAGCTGGGAAACTAATCTTTCAGTGTTAATTCTGTCATGTCTTCAGAGAGACCTTGACAAATGAGGTTTTGTAGGACTGATTGCTTTGATTGCATCGGTTGGCTTGCATCTCTCATCTACAACCAGACGGCCCAGCCCTCCATCTCCCTGTTGTTAAAAGAATTCAAAGCTGCTTTCGCATCTTCCAGAGGCAGCCTTGATTGTTCTGGGACAAGCTATGGAGTTGCCTCCTGGAACATTCCTGCAGATTCTCCCTCGGGTCCCCTTAGGCCAGATTGTTCATCCCCAAGGTCTGGGTTTGCCAGCTTATGTTCCTGTTCTCCCACTCCTGCCCTTGACTTTTCCTGCTATGTTGTCCAGAGTGGGTGTCTACTTAGGATCCTTGAGGGCAGGGAATCTGTTGGGTATTGTCATTATGTTCTGGTACCTAGGCACCTCATGTGCTGGGGGGAGTGGATTGAGTTGAATGCCAGGAGGTCATCTTTCCTCCACCAGATGGTTGGTCTCTTGAGGGCAGAAACTATGTCAGACCTCTGCTGTGTCCCCTTATGTGCCTGGCATGGGCCTGATACACAGGCATAAATTCTTGAAGCTCCAAGGGAAGTTTTAAAGCAGTCTTCTTGGCTTTTTGTTTTTTAACTTAAATGAGAGGATCTTTCCACATTCTGTCGGTTTGTGGGGTGCACCCTTGGCCCTGGCTGTGCTCAGGTTGGGAGAGGGGCACTGCCATGGGCCATGGGAGTCAGCAGGGCTCAGTCTGTCTGCTGACGTCTTGCTCTCTATCTCCTAAAGGAGAGAAGGATTCAATGATTTTCGACTGCACGGAGCGCTATGATCCAGTCACAAAACAGTGGACGACTGTGGCCTCCATGAACCAGCCCCGCTGTGGCCTGGGAGTGTGCGTGTGTTACGGGGCTATCTATGCTCTGGGTAAGTAACTACATGTGGTCACTGTGAAGTGGGTGTCTCACCTCTCTGGTCCCTGGGGAGAGGCTCTTCAAAGGGTAAATTCTTTTACCTCCAGATTTTCCAAGGATGCAGCTCACAGAGCAGGAAGAGGACAGGATGCTAAGTGTCTCTAGCATCTTGGAGCAGCGCAGCGGAACCAATCAAGTTAATGGTTTTGCTGCTCCCAATTAGGTCTCTAACTGCTAAACCACTTAATCAAAGAACAATGGTAGTTTATACTAAAGGGACATGAAATAATTTCTCCACTTGGGGGATGATGGGGTTAGAAGCCCCTTAAGTGGCTGCCTGTTCTAATTATAAGTGACATTTATAATTAACAGCGTCTACATATAAGTAACACACTAAAGTTATGTGAACAGTTAATTTTCTTCCCTGTTTTAAATATAACTCCCTTCCCCCCCTTGCTAAAAGCAAGGAACATGCTTTGAAAACAGTGGTGGTTTTTTGTTTTTTTTTAAGGCTGCAAAATGAGCCAGAATTAATGAACTCTGACTTAATTAGAATTCATTAAATGTTTTTTGAAAGGGAAGGCTTTCTTTTAATGGCTTCACTCTCCTCACTCATCTGACATGTTGGTCATGGCTGTCCAGTCCTATTTGACAGGAGCTCCCTGAAGATGACAATTACTACACTAGAGTCTGGACTGCCTTCTTCAGGGGTCAAAGGGTTCTGACCTCCAGCTTTATCTCTTAACTAACTGCAGGATGAAAGGCTTTGTGTGTTGGAGGAATTTCAAGTAGTGAGAACTGGCTGGAGAAGCTTGGGCCGGGGGTCAGGGATCCTTCTCTGTAGGGTAAAAGCTAAGGAGTAGCCACTCTCCAGGCAGTGTTTGGGAAACAGTGGGATAATATATTTAATTGGTTTTATTGAAATTTAAAATTGAGGTTTTTTTAAAATTATGCGCAGTCCAAATATTCTTTCATAAAGACCAATTTTTTTTTAATTTTATAATTATAAAAAAAATTTTTTTGTCAGTACATATGCATGAGTAATTTTTTTTTATAACATTATCCTTTGTATTCATTTTTCCAAATTTTCCCCTCCCTCCCTCTACTCTGTCCCCTATATGACAGGCAATCCCATAGATATTACATATGTTACAGTATAACCTAGATACAATATATGTGTGTAAATCCAATTTTCTTGTTGCACGTTAAGAATTGGATTCCGAAGGTATAAGTAACCTGGGTAGAAAGACAGTAGTGCTAACAGTTTACATTCAATTCCCAGTGTTCCTTCTCTGGGTGTAGCTGTTTCTGTCCATCATTGATCAACTGGAAGTGAGTTGGATCTTCTTTATGTTGAAGATATCCACTTCCATCAGAATACATCTTCATACAGTATTGTTATTGAATTGTTTAGTGATCTTCTGGTTCTGCTCATTTCACTCAGCATCAATTCATGTAAGTCTCTCCAAACCTCTCTGTATTCCTCCTGTTGGTCATTTTTTACAGAGCAATAATATTCCATAACATTCATATACCATAATTTATCCAACCATTCTCCAATTGATGGTCATCCATTCATCTGCCAGTTTCTAGCCACTACAAAAAGGGCTGCCACAAACATTTTGGCACATACAGGTCCCTTTCCCTTCTTTAGTATTTCTTTGGGATATAAGCCCAGTAGTAGCACTGCTGGATCAAAGGGTATGCACAGTTTGATAACTTTTTGGGCATAGTTCCAAATTGCTCTCCAGAATGGCTGGATCTTTCACAACTCCACCAACAATGTATTAGTGTCCCAGTTTTCCCACATCCCCTCCAACATTCATCATTATTTGTTCCTGTCATCTTAGCCAATCTGACAGGTGTGTAGTGGTATCTCAGAGTTGTCTTAATTTGCATTTCTCTGATCAGTAGTGATTTGGAACACTCTTTCATATGAGTGGAAATAGTTTCAATTTCATCATCTGAGAATTGTCTGTTCATATCCTTTGACCATTTATCAATTGGAGAATGGCTTGATTTCTTATAAATCAGGGTCAGTTCTCTATATATTTTGGAAATGAGGCCTTTATCAGAACCTTTAACTGTAAAAATATTTTCCCAATTTGTTACTTCCCTTCTAATCTTGTTTGCATTAGTTTTGTTTGTACAGAAACTTTTTAGTTTGATGTAATCAAAATCTTGTATTTTGTGATCAATGATGATCTCTAGCTCTCCTCTGGTCTAAATTCCTTCCTCCTCCACAGGTCTGAGAGGTAGACTATTCTCTGTTCCTCTAACCTATTTATGGTCTCATTCTTTATGCCTAAATCATGGATCCATTTTGATTTTATCTTGGTATATAGTGTTAAGTATGGATCCATATCTAATTTCTGCCATACTAATTTCCAGTTTTCCCAACAGTTTTTGTCAAATAATGAATTTTTATCCCAAATGTTGGATCTTTGGGTTTGTCAAACACTAGATTGCTGTAGTTCTACCCTTTTTTGTCCTTTGTACCTAATCTGTTCCACTGATCGACTGGTCTATTTCTTAGCCAATACCAAATGGTTTTGGTGACTGCTGCTTTATAATATAGCTTTAGATCAGGTACACCTAGACCACCTTTATCTTTATTCATTAATTCCCTTGAAATTCTCGACCTTTTATTCTTCCATATGAATTTTGTTATTTTTTCTAGGTCATTACAATAGTTTCTTGGGAGTCTGATTGGTATAACATTAAATAAATAGATTAGTTTAGGGAGTATTGTCATCTTTATTATATTCGCTCGGCCTATCCAAGAGCACTGAATGTCTTTCCAATTATTTAAATCTGACTTTATTTTTTTTTTTGCTCATATAATTCCTGACTTTTCTTTGGTAGATGGATTCCCAAATATTTTATACTCTCGACATTTGTTTTGAATGGAATTTCTCTTTGTATCCTTTGCTGTTGCATTTTCCTGGTGATATATAAAAATGCTGAGGATTTATGTGGATTTATTTTGTATCCAGCAACTTTGCTAAAGTTGTGAATTACTTCTAATAACTTTTTATTAGAATCTCTGGGGTTCTCTAAGTATACCATCATGTCATCTGCAAAGAGTGCATAGAGACCATTTTTGAGAGCAAAATGTGCTAGTAGCTAGAGTGGTCAGGGTCCCCAAAGCTAGTAGTTCCAGAGGTCTATTTTAAAAGGCAGTTATTTTGAAAGTCTCCTTTGCCCACACCAGTCTTGCTTATTTGTTATGAACTCAGTTCACAACCTTATTAAGATCTATTAAGCCCAGCCTTTGTGAGGAGCCCCTTCCTCTTGGCCAAGACTGGTTGGGGCCCTTGCATGGTCTGCCAAAGTGCCAGCTTTTTGTTCTTTGTTGCAGGAGGATGGGTTGGAGATGAGATAGGAAACTCCATCGAACGATTTGATCCCGAGGAAAATACCTGGGAAATCGTGGGCAGCATGGATGTGCCTCGCTACAACTTTGGCTGCTGTGAGATCCAAGGTAAGAGAGGAAGATGGTGGCAGAGAAGTAGATTTATCAGGGAGATCCACTGTGTACAGCTGAGGCCAAGGCCGAAGCCTGGGTGTCTCTCTCCATCTTTTCTGCTTCAGTTTCCTCATCTGTAAATAGGGCTAGTAACATCAGCTCCTTCCTCCCGAGCCATTGTAGAATACATATTTTAAAACATTTAACACAGAGCTGGCACAGTTTATGAATGTGATGGAGTATGACTGCACACTAAAACAGGAATTCAAAGAGCTGGAAAAGTAGGCCTGAAGTGCTGTGGGTCAAAGCTAAAAGGATACCAGTGAGGACTAACAAGGATGGGTCCCAGAGAGGGGACTGGGGGTAATGAGAGCTGGTGAAACTTGCCCAGGACCTAGGCCCCAAAGGCAGAAAAGTGCGGGCATCTGCAGCCACACAGGGCTGAATCCCCCAGTGCTGCTTTATTGTTTTATTCTGACCTTGAGGGTGATTGCATCTTGGGGGAAGGACAGAAGGCACCCATAAGGCTTAGCAAAAGAAGGAACTCTTCATGGCTTGTTTCTTTTGGACTTGAGATAGGAACTGAGCCAGCTGGGTCCCCCTTGCCCCATGAGCTTCAAGGCTGTGGCTTTCTTGGTGTTGCGCCCTCCTTGTGCTCTGGTGTTGGAGAGGACATCTTGTGTGCCGCAGGCTTGATCTACGTAGTTGGCGGTATCAGTACTGAGGGCATGGAGCTCTCCTCAGTCGAAGTCTACAACCCAGTCTCCAAGAGCTGGTCCACACTCCCTCCCATGGGCACCAGGAGGGCCTACCTGGGCGTGGCCGCCCTCAACGACTGCATCTACTCGATCGGAGGGTGGAATGAGACTGAGGATACACTGCCCACTGTGGAAAAGTACTCCTTTGAGGAGGTACGGAGGCACAATCTGGGGCTTGGGAGGGGGCTGGGTAGGCCCGAATGAAAGTCCTACCGTGGAGTCTGCCCTGCCGAAGGTCATCATTGCACAAGCAGCTGGAAGGAAGGAGGGAATGTGGATTTGGGCTGTGGAGAAGCTGCGTTGTTTTTCACATGGAAAGTTGCCCTCTGAAAATGACTACAATTCTTTTGCCAGTTATGGTCTACTGCCCCTGGCACTGGCTGTCCCTTAAAAGAGAAGGGGAGGTGACTTGGGGACATCTCAAACCTAAAACTCCTGGTCACCCATGAAGTTGCCCTTGCCATGTCAGAATTTCTTTTCTCTGCCCGCACACCCAGTGAGTTTCTCATGTAAAGAAGTACATCTGCAGAGTGTGTGCCAGGCCTGTTGGTTTAGGCTTTGATGAGCCAGCCCTGTTGTCTGCCTTTTCAAGAGTCTCTGGGGCTGGGATCCTGTGTATTCTCAGCTCTCCAGAACTTGACTTACCTTTGGACTCAGCCCTGGGCAGCAGCTGGCTTTGCCCATGATAGTCATGGAGCAGAGGGATGTTTACCCAGCTGGATGCCGGGAGCCTTGTCCTTGTTGGCCTGTGTGCCAGCAGCACGCTGGGTCGATATTCTTGGGGAACCTTTCATTGCCTCTTTAGGCCTGTGTTTCTCTCAGTTCAGTGGCACCTGCCAGTACCAGTGTGCGGTATTTAACATCTCCCTCATCCCCACTATCAGGTTCTTGCTTGGCTCAGCTGCTAATCAGGATGTTTCTCCTGCTTTTCTTTCCTGACCAGGAGAGGTGGGTTGAAGTTGCATCTATGAAAGTGCCCCGAGCTGGTGTGTGTGTGGTGGCAATAAATGGGCTTCTCTATGTTTCCGGAGGCCGGTCTCCCAGCCACGATTTTTTGGCCCCAGTCACCTTGGACTCGGTGGAAGTGTACAACCCTCACTCCGACACATGGACTGAAATCGGTAACATGATCACCAGTCGGTGTGAAGGGGGTGTGGCAGTGCTGTGACAGGTAGTAGGACAACCTGAGGTCGTGGAAGAGTATGCTGGGGCTTGGGGCAGGACTGGAGGGAGAGGAAGGCCCGAGATCCGAGTGCACATAGGGGCTAAGGACTAGGCTGGAGCACTGCTACTGAGAGTGTTAGGGGCCAGGCGTGGCTGCAAAGTCCACCCTCACAGGGGTCCTTGTCAGCCATTCCCACTGTCCCTATAGAGTCCTGTCAAGGGCTTTTCCTGTGCAGTCTAAGAATCCCTTCACACAATTCTGTTCCCCTGCAATGAAAGCTATACCTGCCTCACCTTGGAAAATCAGAGGGAAAAACTGCCTAGCCCTTAATGCCAGGTACTGGCTTTCACTGGCACCAGATTTATGGGGAGAGGTTGGTGGGAAATGGAGACAATCCTGTCAAGGAGCTCCTAGCAAACCTTAGTCTGCTGATTTTTGTTTGGCATCCCTGCCTACTAGGCAAGTTTAGATCCATACCAGCCTTCTGAAATGAAGGCCCTGGGCAGCTGCCTCAGCCCTAGCCTGCCAGAGGAGTGTTCACCCACAGATCATGCCCGCTTAGCTTTTAGGGAAGGGTGAAACCTTCCATCCTGCTCCTCTTTCAGCTATTCCTGAAAGCTTCCACTCTGCTTGCCCATCATTCTGGGAAGCTCCCTTAAAAGCACTGCCTCTGAAGGGCTGCCCAGCTTCCTTGTGGCCCATCCTCTCATACATTCACCCCCAGACCTTTGGCCAAGGGTGGAATCATGGGATGGAAGGCTCAAGCTGGGACTGCTGCTTTGCACCTGCCTTGCCTTTGCCAGCTTCACCTCCCCTATTCTCAAGAGCCCAGTACACACTGGATCCCCGAGTTGTGAATAGAGCACTTTTGCAGCTTTTTTCATTTCCTACTGTGGCATATCAGGGCCCAAAAGCTTCCTTAGTAAACCTTGGCAGAGACACTTTTGGGGTGGAAATGCCAGTAGGTCGCTGCTTCTTCCTCTGGAGATTGTGACACAAAGGCACCTGCCTAACAGGGTTGTTGTGAGCATCCAGTGCATCCATCTGTGTGTAAAAGCATTGCAAACTCCAGCTCTTCTCCGCTTCTAAATAAACACTGGAAAGGCTTGCTTGCAGTGGTGGTTCTGTCTTTTGTGGGCAGGGTTAGAAGTCAAGGCCGGAGCTCCCTCAGCCGCAGCACTCGGCATGGGAAAAGCCCGAGTCATCTGGAGGCCGGCCCTGAAGTCCCCACAAGAGGTTGTTACCCTGAAGTTTGGCGGGCTAGGTTTTCAAGGTGACAGAATCGAGAAAGAGCTATCAATCTGCCAATCCTTTCCGTGTCCGGGCCGGGTGAGGTTTCCCGTGTTGCCTGTTGCAGCTCTCCTCCCTGCTTTCCTGGCCCGAGCCAGGTCTTGCCTTAGTTCTTCCTTCCTTCTCAGTACGCTTCTGCCTCCACCACGGAGGGCTGTGGTGGGAGCAGTGGGGATCATCAGAGTTTGGCCTGATAGCCTTGCCTCAAAACAAAGGCCAAGAGAATAATGGAGCCTTTTAATTAAAACAATATATTGATAAAATGAGTATGTGATTTTTTTTCCTTTATGATGTAGATTCTATCTCTACACCATTTCACCCTAACCCCAGTCTTGAATTCAGTCCTTGGAACCATCCTGGTCATTCCCTTTCCTGCAATTAAGCCTCCTGTGCCACTAAGAGAACGAGGGTGTCAAGGCCTCCAGGGGCAGTCATGGTCTCTTTGATGCTGTGGCCTCCTGACAGAAGGAAGGAGTTCAGGTCAAGCGCCTGAGTCTCCTGACCAGGCAAAATTAAGGCCAAAGGGCAGGAGCAACCTAAGGAAACAAGTACAGAAATGATCTCCAAGGAGACACAGTGCCCTCGACAAGGGATGCTGCTTTGTGGTTTTTATTAGAACTTTAAAAAACTCATTACAATTCACTTATAAATAGCAGAAATTAGGAACACCAGCCCATAGACACATGGGCCAATTGTGTGGGCCAGAGGCTCAGGCGACTACAATAAAAGGACATGATTTCCAGAGCAGGGTAATCGTTGGATGCAGAATCACACAGAGAAAACAAGGAGCTTCTGAGCATTGGACGGGGGTTACCAATAGCTTGCCTGCTCACAATTTGCCAGGAGAGTGCCCTTCACCCAGCTTGCTGCCAGTTTCTGGAAACAAATCTTTAATTGTCAAAGTGGCTATAAATGAGAAAAATGCTACAAGAGTCACTACTATTCTCATGGCTTTGAACCAGTTGGGATAATGGGGCAAGAGGAAGATTTCATTGTGTAATGATACCCCAAAGCCCAAGATCAGCAAGACAAGGGCCTCGGGGAGTCCCTCAGAAATGAGGAAGGCGTACCACGAGAACACCAGGGGGACCCCGCTGCAGGCTAAGTTCAGGAGGTCGGGCTTGGCTGGGCTAGCTTCTGGCAGTGTAAACCCCCACCTGGCCCCCCCCAGGAAGGCCAGGAAGCTGGCTCCGTAGGCCATCTGGGTAAATGCCAAAAGGGGTACGTAGGTCTTGGTGGCCATCATGACCACCGGAGGGGCCACAAAGGGGACCAAGCCAGTCACAGCAACCCACAGGGCTGTCCTTGGGGCGTCCTGCAGGTAGCTGAGAGTGAGGGGGGGCCTCGAGGGGACCATGGGCGCCTTCTTCTTGAAGCAGCAGCTTGACGTGCGATAGTCCCTGACCCCATCCTCAGCCCCCCGACCGGACGTGAGGGGCCCCGGGGTCACCCACACAGGGGGTCCGCCTGCCACGCAGGGAGTCTTGAGGACCTGCAAGAAAAGGAAGGACCCTTAGCCAGGCCCGCGGCCATGCGGGCAGCTTGGAGGCGGCCCATACAGAGCCCTGGACCTCTAGTCAGACCCGAGTTCAAATTTAGTCTGGTACATTTCCTAAGCGCGTGACCCGGACATGTCAATCTGTTGGCCTCAGTTTTCTCATCTGTTAAATAGGCACAATGCCGGCACCAGCCAGCTGGAGTTGTTGGGAAGAGCAAATAAGATGCCGTCTGCAAAGCGCATAGCAAACGTTCAATCGTCAGGTCCCGGGGCTGCCGGGACCCCGCAGAATTCGCACCCAGGCTGACCCTTTAAGGGGGGTCTATTCTTCCATTCCCCCATCCCCAGCCCCGATAACCTACAATTTCAGAGCTCTTTAGCTCAATCCGCCGAGCGCATGATTCCACCCATAGGGGCCGCCACCTCGGGGAGAGAAGGAGCGTTTCCTCAAGGCCCCTGGGCCAGGCCCGGCCCTCCCTCCGGAGCGGTCGCAGCCGTTGCGTGGGCGGACAGCGAATGGCTTACCAGGGAAGAAGCCCGACGGCAGCCACGGAGGAGGCGGAGCATGGCAGCGGCGGCTGTGAAGCGAGGAGCGAGCCGGTTCCGGTTCCGGCGCGCCGGGGAAAACAGTGCGAGTAGGAACTCGGCCCGCGCCTCAGAGTTCCCAATTTAGCTTCCGGGAACGTAGGGATTCAGGGTTCTGGTTGCTGTTTCCCAAGGGCGGAACTTGAATAGGAGGGGCGGAGTCTGGGTAATCTGGGAAAAACTCAATGGGCTTGTGACCCGGCTCAGCAACCCAGAACTCACAACCCTGCTCTCAATGAGTATACATTTTAACAGCATTTGGGAGATCCGGACTCACCGCAATCCCCAATCGTGAGTGAACTATGTGCCTTCCCCGATTTCACATTAGTCTATGCGCAAGCGCGATTTGAGAACTACAAGTCCCGAAAGGCAGTGCGGCAGCGTTCCGCAAACACCGCGGAAGTAGGGACCAGAGGCGGAAGGCAGTTTGTGGAGAGCGCATGTGCAAGGATATGGGCGCATGCGCACAGCCGGCGCCGAGAAGCTCTTTAATATTCCCCTCCCCCAGCCTTCATCTCCCGCACAAGCGCGCGAGCCTCGGCCCTCACGCAGCGCGAGGAGGCGGTGGTGGCGGCGGCGGGGGGCGGAGTCGGCCAGAGCGAGGCGGGCGCAGGAACTACCGCGGCGGTGCTGACTGTTTCTGCGCGGACACAGACACGGACGCGGGACTTGTCCCAGACGGAGAGAGGACTCAGGCCGCCCCAGTCGTCGCGCGCCGCCAAGTGAGACTCGAATCGCGGGGCCCGAGGCTGGACCAACGGGCTGGACGGGGGGGGGAGGGGGAGGGCGGAGGAGACGTTGGGCCGAACGCGGCGGTTGGGGGAGGAGCCTCTTGGCTCCGCCCCCTAAGCGCGCCTCCGAGTCGGGGCCGCGCGCCTCGGCCGCCATTTTGGGCAGAGCTTTGTTGTGGTTGTGAGGCGGCCGGCGGCGGGGGCGACTAGGGGCTCGGTGAGTCGGAAGGCGGGCAAGGGGGGGCGGGGCGAGACCCTTGGTATCCAGGAGGCTCCGCCTGAGACGGGAGGGGGCGACCCCCCGAGAGCCTGGCCCCGGGGTGATCGGAGGGAGGGGGCGCGTGTGGGAGCTTCCCCTCCCCCCTTGGACCCGAGCTTGGAGGGGTGCTGAGCCGTAGAGCGGCGGGCGACGACCTTGGGAAGGTCCGGAATGGGGGGTGGGGGGACAAAGTCCAGCTGCAGTCTGGGCCGGCCGCGGGGGCAGGGGCGGGGTCTCCCCGGCCGCGCTGTTGAGGGGAAACCCCGAGACTTGGGGGCCGGGCTGGGGGGCGGCTCCGCTGTCATCTGGTCCCTCCTTTCTCTCGTCTGGGGCACTAGTCAGCTGTCAACCTGTACGCATTAAGTGCCTACTGTGTGTAAGGCTGGAGGGATTTGGGGGGCTCCCGGGTCTGGGTTCGAGTCGTGATGGGGGGGCATCCCTTCTGGAGATCTCGAAGTGTCGAGCCGGTCTGTAGGCACCTACACGACCCCGGCACCTGACGTCCGGGATGGTGACAGGCTGGGGGGGGACAGAAGCAGTGACCTCAGGGAGGGCACCTCCCATGGGAAAGGAGGAGTAATCCGGACAGAAAAGAGTAACTTAGCTGTGGGGATTTTTGTCAAAATTGTAGGTATGTGTAGATTATTCAAGGAGTCAGAAAAGTTTTAAGCAATTTAAGCAAATTAACTAATTTAATATTAATAGTATTGCTAAGTTGACTGAATATAGTGATAATATAGTGTTTTCCAAGTCCTTATACGACCTAATTTTCAAATTCCATAAGTTACAAAATTAGAATAACTGTTTTTATTTTAGTTACAGAAATGTGAACTTTCTCAGCCTCTCTATAGTCTTTTTTTTCCTCAAAAATTTGCACTTTTTATTTTCTTATAGTAAAATATTAGATATACCCAAATATGCTTGTTGGAATCAAAGGCTGAGAACAGGTGGTTTGCCTTGAGAGTCAAAATGTTCAAGAAAATAAATGGAAGTGAAAATAATCTACAGTAGGAAAGTCTGTAGCAACTTCATTTAGTTACTTCTGTTTAAGCTTATCTCTGGCACATAGTGTGTGCTTAATGTTTATTGACTCACTGAAAATGATCATTTCAAAATCTCTAATATTACCTCATGGTGGGTGAAGGAGAGTGAAAGGAGTGGTAAATATGCTCCCTGTTTGTATATACTAGCTTTCCAGGTCAGCAGGCTAAAAATAGTTGATAAGAGTACTTACCTTTACTGAATGGTTTTCTTATTTTGGGGACTGGGTTTGCCGTTCCTTTGTGGTGCAACTGCTATAAAAGCATCTTTTGCTATTTAATCCTGTCGTTAAGCTGTTGCTTTGAAACACAGTGTAGTCCACATGCAGTGAATGTCTTTTCTGTAGTTATCAAATCTTCATGCACATAGTAATTTGAACTCTGGAAAGGAGTTCCTCAGGGTATTATTTCCATAGATTATTTCCAGACAAGGAAACTGAGGCTCAGCTAAGTTAAATATCTTTTGACCTGGGTCAAACAGTTGATAAATGTCAGAAACAATATTTGATCCTGGTTCTTAGTCTGATATATACACTCTAAACCTCCCTCTCTTCATTAGTAGAATGAGACTTGTTTGGAGTAAACTCATTCTGCTCAGTAATATTTGTAATTGGATTATACCTGTTGCTTAGAAAATGTATGCAAACTCCCATTTGAAGTGGTGCTCTTCTCACATCCTAATGAATTGTGTCACAGAAGTCTTTTTATTCCATTTGAAAGATGAGGATACTGGGATCCAAAGAGATTGAATGACTTTTTTAGTATCTCAAAGTTCTGGCATATTATTTGTTTATCAGATGAGGAAAAAAGTAAATATTTTGGGAAGAATCAGTGAACTTTACAAGAGCACAACCTTTGTGAGAAGCCTGGGTTGGAACCTCTGTTCTAAATAAATCATAGGATTTAGAGTTAAGATGTGAACTACACTACACATGTTTTGTTTTATTTATCTAGTTTTTAACTTTTTTTTTCTCCCATTAGCAAATATTTACCATGGGGTGGGGGTGGGGTTCCTTTTTATAGGTGGGAAAATTGAGGCAGGGTGGAGTCCCTGGGTAAATACTAGGTAGAGCCACCGGCCTGAAGCTCTTGGGCCTTGCTAGAAACTCCTCCTCCTCCTATCCTTTGAAAATGGGAGTGATCCAAATTCCAGAATTGGAATTTCCCCCTCTTCCCCCAACAAAGCATCTTAGTCCTACCTTGACCTAAACAGAATTGATCAAGTCAAAGGCATCTCCACCCTTTGCATGGAAACTTAGAGAAAGATATTACACTACTCTCTGAGACTGCCAGTCCAAGCTTGTGTACCTCTGGATTGCTCTGATTATTAAGTGAACTTTTTTTTTTACCTCATACTTCTATAGAACTCAGGGCTTCTGGGTCTTTGGAGCAAATCATTCACAACTTGGAGCTCCACTTTCATCAGCTATAAAATGAGATGGTTAGACTAGAAAAAGAAAAATCGTGGAATTTTACAATTGGAAGGGAACAGGCTCTGTTCGGGGCAGAGTGCAGAGAGATTATTGCCTCCCTAGTCCTTGACACTGTCCCCAGTCACATCAGCTTTTTTTTTTTTTTTTTTTTTTTTTATTGCTGTTTCATAATATTGACTTATGGCACTGATAGCCTACTGAGACCCTTGGATCTTTTTTTAGATGAGCTGCTGTCTAGCTACTTTTCCCCTTCTTATAAATGTGAACATGATTTCCCGGACCTATAAGTTTATTTCTTTTCAGTTATATCTTACTAAGTTTAGTCTGGATTCTAGCCAGCTGGGTAGTGCAGTGGATAGAATGTAAGCCTGAGTTTAAATCTGGCTTCAGATACTTGCTTGGGCAAAATCCCTTAATACTGTTTGCCTCAGTTTCCTCATCCATAAAATGAGCTAGGAGGAAATGGTCAAAATAAATAAACGAACAAACAAAACAAAAAACAAACCCCCTCAATATCTATACCTAAAAAATGGGTCACCCAGAATTGGACAAGACTGAACAACAACTAGCCTTTTTTTTAATCTTTTGCTTTTGTCATCCCATAGGATAGCTATACCACCTGTGCCTTTGTCCAAGTATTAATAGAGATATTAAGAAGCTTGAGTGTTAGAATAGATCTCTAGGATATACTACTACTACCACCACCACTACTAGTATTTCGAATTTATATAGCATTTTAAAGTTTTCAAAGTGCTTAACAAATATTTTATTATCACAATTATCCTGAAGGAGGGAGGGAGGAGGTGTATACTTTTCTTCATCTTATAGAGGAGGGTCCTGAGGAAGCCAGGTGAAGTGAATTTGCCCAGTCACCCAACTAATAGGTAGGATTTGGATTATTTTGTCCATTGAACCATCTAGTTGCTGCAGAGACCTTCTTTTATTTGACAATACATGATATAATATATTTACACACTAATTATATATATATATATATGTACATATATATATATATATATATATATATGTTGAATTTAATATTAAAATTAATTTCTCCATAGATAGTAGAACAGTTTGTTATACAATTTGATTTTTCATTTTAAGTATATACTAAATTTAATGTTATTGTACATTTTTAACAAAATTCTTTTGGATGATTTTTTGGGAGGAATAGGGCTAGGCAGTTGGGACTTGCCCAGGGGCATACAACTAGTAAGTGTTAAATGTCTGAGCCCAAATTTGAATTCAGGTCTTTCTGACTCCAGGGATGGTACTTTAGCCACTAAGCCAACTAGCTGCTCCCAATAAATCTTTTTAAGAATATGCTTGCCATTGAAAAGGAAAATCAAAACTTGCACCATGCATCGATCACCATGTATCATGATTGGAGGAGAGATACTAAGAAGGTAACATTGGTAGGTCTTGGCAACAGATTGGATATGGTGGGTGAGAGAAAGTAAAAAATTAAAGATGACCCCAGGTTTCAGGACTGGATAAGTTGAGGATGGTGGTGCCCTAAACAGTAGGAGGGAAGTGTATTGTGGACATGTTGAGTTTAGATGTCTTCAGGATATATCCAATTTGAGATGTCTAAATAGTAGTTGGAGATGCAAATCTGGCAGTTAGGAAGAGAGATCCAGTCTGGATAAAGTGATTCAAGAATCATCAGCATAAAAGTGACGATTAAATCCATAAGTGTTGACGAGATCACACAGTGAAATGGAATAGAGCAGGGCTTCTTAAACTTTTTCCACTCTCTTTTCACCGGAGAAATTTTTATACAACCCTGAGTATTTATATAAAATAAGTATACATAGCAAACATTTACTGATAATAAACCATAATTTCATGTTCCCCATATTATTACAAGATCCCATATGGGGTCATGAACCACAGTTTAAGAAGCTGGAGTATAGAAGAAGGAAAGTGCCCAGGAAATCCACATAAGATTGGTCGAGGGGGTTTGTTTTTTGTTTTGTTTGTTCGTTTATTTATTTCGACCATTTCCTCCTAGCTCATTTTATGGATGAGGAAACTGAGGCAAACAGTATTAAGGGATTTTGCCCAAGCAAGTATCTGAAGTGATATAGAAGGAAGTCTTGGCAAATGGCCTCAGTTGTTTCAGCAAAAGTATGAAGTCCTCAACTAAGAGAAAAAAGGAGATTAATTGAAAAACTTGACAAGATTTGGAGTAGCAAATCAGGGAAGATAAGGATTTCCTTGCTACACTGATTATGAACCATAAATTTGTAATAACCCAGTAAGCATGGTTTCACAACCACTTTCAGCTCTATTAAGCAGCATATTAATAAGATCAAAGAAGGAAGATGTTAGGAATAATCCACGTTTGAGTGATTTTAAAGTAAAGAATGGGGTACAGTTGAACTAATTCACTAAGGGTCAAGATAAAGAGGAAAGAGTTGTAGGTAGGTAGTATGGGGGAGAAGACGTGAAACAAAACTGGGTGAATTATTGGAGGTCTTGATGTGGAATAAGAGCAGGTTAGGGATCATAAGACAGAAGAAAAAATGGATTAATGCAAGGTTTTAATTAGAAAAAGAAATTTCAGAGTTCTTGAACATAGAAGTAGAACATTTTGTGTGAGAAGGCAAGGTCAAAATCTTTGTGAATAACACGTAAAGTAGAACAATACGTCAGGGGAAATGAGTGAGCAACTAAAAAGCTAGGGAATTTAAGGGGCTATTATGAGTGCTGAGGTTTCCTGATATATAAAGGCAAGAGAATGAGCGAGCCAGGAACTAAACTTAAAGAAGGAAGGAAGGAGAATATCATGAGGGTTTACCAGGATCTGGAGCAATTTGGAATTATGCCAAAAGGGACTTTTAAAATGTTGTTATATTGTAAAAGGTAAAAAGGAGGCCACTTCTCCCACATAAACTCTAGCAAATAGCTTTGAAATTTTCTAACATATCTCCTTTGACTCAGAAATCCTTCTGCTAGATGTTTAGCCTAGGAGTTGCAGATAAAAAGGTCTGATATATTCTAAAATATAATGACACTTTGTAGTATCTAAGAACCAGAAACAATCTTGATATCTTTACAATGGGGAATGTATAAAGTAGCCATTGCAAAGGCATGAAAGTGGGAGATGGGAGCATCATATTTGAGATACAGCTGTATCACAGTGTAAGGAGAGGGAATGTCTAAAAGGCTAAAACTGGTCTGATCCTTGCTTAACCAGATTGTGCTCATCTTTGTATTTTCCTCAACATCCAAGAACAATTGTGGACCCAAGAGCTGTATGTTCAGTGTAAAGAATGCTTTTTATTTTGCAAAGTAGGTGTTAGAGCCTGAGTTGTTTCATAAGCCTAGAGAAACTCACTAGTTTAGGAGGAAGCACTATTAAGAAACTTTTCCTTTCATATTTTAGAATGCAGTGATAAGTAACTATTATTAAAACCCTGAGTTCCTGTTATACAGGTGAGGGGAGAAAAGCTGTAGGATCAGTGGTTATTTTTATTTATCAATATATGAGAGAATTTTGAGTTGAGATTTTTCCTTTTTCTTCTTGGAAAATAAAGACCCATTTTTAGAGAACCTCCAAAGAAGATAGATCTTTTATGGGCATTTCCTGAAGGAGCCATGTTTCTCTCCATATATGGTGAGAATATGACATAATAACATTGGTGCATACAGTATAGCATACAACTACAGTGACATTTTTTGAAAAATGCTATCATTTTCTGAAGTTTTATCGAGAGAAACTTGAGTGCTGGATAGTCTCTATATAAAAGCCTCTCACTAGAACATGATGTAATATGACTTGCATTAATACAGATCAGAATTTTTACATTAAGATACTGTAGAGTTGTTTTTTCTTAGTTTGTAGAAAGTAGAATGGGCAGTTAAGATATGATGCTGTGGATAGACAGCCAGAAAGGGACCATCTTCCTAATTTCAAATCTGGCCTCAAATACTAGCTGTGTGATCCTGGGCAAGTCACTTAAACCCTGTTTTCTCTCAGGTTCTTTCTTCATCTGTAAAATAAACTGGAGAAGGAAATGGCAAATCCATTCCCATATCTGTGCAAGAAAACTCCTAATGGGATCACAAAGAGTTGGATACAACATTGAATCACTACTATAAGGTAGTGGGTGGCTTATTTTGTAAACAATTTAAATTAGCTCAGCAGCCATTTCTTAAGCCTTCTCTACTGGGGTTGGGAAGTCATCCCAGAGGGAGAGAATAAGAAAGACTACTTCTTGCAAAAGGTGACTTTTAAGCTGAGTCTTGAAGGAAGATGGGGCCAGTGAGTAGAGGGAGCATGCCTGGATGTGAGACAGCCAGCAAAAGTACCTTTCAGTTGGGAGATGGCGTATTGTGATGGAGTGTATGTCTGCTTGAGTGACACATCTAGATCTGGATCATAGAGTATGTGGGAGTTTTCCAAGAAAACCTGGAAAGGTAGATAGAGAACAGGTTAATATTTGATGCTAGAGCCACTCGACTTTATCAGAAGGGGATGACATTCCCATCTTCACTTTAAGAAAGTTGTTTTGGCAGCTGGATGGACTAGAATGAGGAAGAGCTTGAGGCAGGGAGGCCAACAAGCAGTAGCCCAAGGAGTGAGATGATTGGGCCTGCCTACATCAGGATGAGTGTCTATAAATATAGGAGAAACCTTGCAAAAGTAAATTATTAGGTAGATTTAGCAAAGTTTTATTGACAAGACTTGGCAACTTGTTGGATGAGTGGGTGAGAGTAAGTTGACACCTACGTTGTAAGCCTGTGTAAATAGGAGGCTGATGGTAACCCTGACAATAGTTGACAAGTTTGGAAGGAAAGTGGTAACTAATGCTTCTTTCAAATTAAGTTTTGTTTGTGAAATAGTTTCTTACTCAATTTATATTTTCAGAGGGGAGGTTTACTTCTATGATCCTTTCCATTAAATTCCTTGTTAATTTAATAGATGCTTTCATATCAGAATGCAATATTTGCTACTCTTGAATAAGTAGGTTAGTATGCTGCTGATACAATATAGAAAATCCACATCCAGCAATTTACCTCAAGAGTATTAACATTGTGGGGCAGCTTGATGGTGTTATGGATAGAGCACCAGCCTTAGAATCAGGAGAACCTGAGTTCAAATCCAGCCTCAGACACTTAACACTGGGCAAGTCACTTAATCCTAGTTGCTTCAAAAACAAACTATCCAAGAATATTAATGTTTCTTAAAACTGTGCCAAGTTAAGTTTACACAGACAAAAGACAGTTCCTGTCCTCAGATTGTTTGTATTCTACTACATTGTTACAACATGATCACAGTTAAAAACAGAATAGTAGACCAAGCTTTAAATAATGACTAGAATTCATATAGCCCCCTAGTTTTGTAAAGTGCTTTACATATGTTTTCATTTAATTCTCATAACCTTGTGAAGTAGAAGGACTTTACGATGAGGAAACTGAGGCACAAGGAATTATAAGATTTTTGCTTTGCATAAGAGATAAGAGGAGGCAATAGAAGTCACGTCCAGAATACAAGCCTAATCCCTCGTCCAAATGGCTGCAGCCCTTCTGAAGACAGATGTTATGGCTTTTCCTAACCCTAGTTCTCTTTTCCTGGCTAAATATTCTAATCATCTTCCTCTGTATGGGCTCTTATCAGTATCCTCCCCAAAATGTAGAGACCAAAACTGAACACAATATTCTAAATGTGTTCAGACCAGGACAGCATAAAGAGGAACTAACGCCTCCTTTTTCCTAGAAACTCTGTCCTGTTGGTACAGTAGCTTAAGATCTCATTAGCTTTTTTTTGGGGGGGGTAGGAGGGAGGAAGGCTGTTACTGCTGATTCCTATTGAGCTTATTTAATTTAAACCCACTATTTAAAAAACAAACAAACATACATCTTTTCCACAACAATTACTATCTATTCATATCACCTGCATCTCAAATTTATGGAATTGGAGTTTTTTTTGGTACCCAGGTACAACAAGGTTATTATATTATATCGTTGAGTTTCATTTTATTAGATTCAGCCTAATATCTTTTTGGATATTTACTCTGTTGTAATCCAGTCAACCATTCAGCCTTGTGTTGTGTTGTGTTACCTCTTCATTTGGTGAGCATACCACTTATGCCTCTATTCAAGTCATTTATAAAAATGTTAAATGTCAGAGGGCATTAAATTATTACCACTCTATATCTGACCACTAAGCCAGTTCCTTTCCCTCAGGCTTCAAACCTTTGTTTTTAGTTTTGCCACTTTATTAGGTTATTTAATCACTACTTACTATTGAGTATTCTTTGATAAGTTTTATTCCTTTCTCATTGTCACTAGGAAGGGAATAAGTATTATATTGCCCATATCAGGCACCAAATATCTTATTTAATGATACTCTAAAGAAATTTTAAATAGAATACTATTATTGTACCATGTCTTTTATCACACTGTAATTTATAACTGGTCTGCCTGACTTGTAATTACTACCCTTCCTCAGAAGAAATCACAACACTGTTGCTTACAAATGGGTAAGGATTTAGTATTATCTACCAGATCAAATATAATTTGCCCTCCAAGTCTTTCACAGGCCTTTTCTGATCTGCTTTTCACCCCCCCAGAGGAAAACTTCTGTTCCTTTCAGGTTACTTTTGCTTCTGTCCCCATCTGCTTTTCACTGTTCCAAGTCCATTCTGTTTTCCCTTACCAAAATGCCCTTTTCTCTAAAAAAACCCTGCTCTGCAATTAACTTTAAGGTCTAGTCTTTAATTCTAACTTAAGCTCTTATATTCCATATTCCACATCAGTCAGTAGTTTTAAATAAAAAGTTAATGCCCTTTAAAAATTGTTTACCAATATATGCCCTACCCACTTTTATTTCTACCATAACCCTAGTAATAGTAATAAAAGCTAATACCAATATTGAAGCACTTTTAGAAAAAAAATATTCTTAAGCCCATACTCTGACAGAAAAAGTATGTTTCTTCAGTTTCCTTCAACCAAGTTTGGGCATTGGGTTTCTTCTGAATTTAGTTGAAGTGGTTATTGTTTGTATTCTGGTTCTGCTTTATTTTTTGTTTCAAATCATATAAGTCTCATGTTTTTCTAAATTTCTTATTTTTGTTCTCATAAGAATATTCCCATTTTATTTATACATTGTAGTTTGTTCAGTATCTCCCCAGTGAGCACTACTTTAATTCAGTGTTTAGCTACCCCAAAAGCTCTGTTTTGAATAATTTGATACATAGGGACCTTTCTGTCTTTGATCTGCTTGGGGTATATGTCCATTCAAGGGACCATTAGATCAGAAAGTATAAATAGGTTAACAGAATTTTTTTCTTTTATTCTTGTCGTGACTTTTTTCCTGAATTTTTATATCACACATTTTAACATTATATACTGTCTTGTTTCTACAATTTTGGTTTTACCATGTCTGACCAAACAGGTAAATTGTTATAACTGTTTTCTAGAATGTCAAGTGTAGTAGATAATAAATACTACTTGACTTTACTAAATCATACAATCTTGTCAGGAGAAATAATGACACCCCCTCCACTCACACTGACATCATAAGATTTTTTTTTTTTTTTTATTCCACATATGTAGTATTCTCCAATTATCAGTGTTTTGCCAGGCTAAGTCAGCTCAACTTTTGAATTTCCTGCCTGTTTGTACCACTGCCAATTATACCTTGCCAAAATCCTATTCAAAATGATTCCTGTTGTCTATTTCCTGTGTTCCTTTTGTGCAGAAAATCGCAAAACCACACTAGTTGGACCTACAGCAAATTTATGTTATCAAATCTTAACTTCCTAGCTATCTCTACACTTTTCTCCCTAATCCTAACCTTGAATTCCATCCTTGGAACTATCCCAGGCTTTGTCTGAGCTTTCACTTTACCTTGCCTGGAATTGGGCCTCCCATGCCACTTTGATGAATTGCCACCCATCCCACCCACTTCCAACTAACCTTTTTATGTTGTCTCTGCCTATTAGAATGTGAATTCCTTGAGGGCAAGGACCAACTTGCTTACTTGTATTTCTATCACCTGTGGCTCAGTAAATGTTCAATAAATGCATGCTCTATCTCATAACTAAGACCTCATTGCAGCAAGTCAAATATTCTACTGGCTATGCCCTCTCCACTGCAGCTATTGCAGACCTTCTCAAGGCTTCTAAGGCACCCCCCTTCCACACCTTGTCACCTGAAGATATGTCACCTCATATTGTAAAAATTGAGGCCCTGTCAAATGACAAAGGCCGGAACAGTAGTCTTCTCACCAAAGCTAACTGTCCCTGCAACTTCACTGTAAAGAAGCTGAGAATATATCCAGGGACCAGATGTCATTTGAGCCTCAAGGCCTTTTGTTGAACCAGAACTGTCCCAGGCCTTGTCTCAAGTACTTAATATCACCTAAGCTGGTCATCTATTTTAAAGTCCTTAGGAATCATCCAGGACAACTGTGTAGATAGATCATTTGTGACATCATATAACAACACAAAGCCTACAGACCAAGTATACATTTCAGCTCATCTTTGTGATTATCTGAAATATTAAACTGCTTTGAATGCTTATTTCCATAGCTATTTCTAATAATTAAAGGCTTTATATTTTGAAATATATGAATATCTTCTTTTCTACCTCCTTGATTCCTAAATGTCTCTGCTAAAGTTTCACCCTTTGTATAAAGTCTTCCTTAATCTCAGTGCCTTCCCTCTGCATCTCTAGTCTCCTCTGTGTAGCTTGTTTGTCCTGAGCTATTTTATGTTGTCTCCTCCACTAGATTATGAATTCCTTGAGAGCAAGGACTTTTTACCTTAGTATTCTCAATACTAAGCACAATGCATGGTATATCATAGCCCCTTCATTGTTTATGGCCTTGACTTAAATAAATTGCACTTTTTTTAAGTTCTTAAAGGTAAACCTTGGGTATTTATTTATTTGCTGAGGTTGTTGGGATTCAGTGACTTGCCCAGGGTCACCAGCTAGGAAGTGTTAAGTGTCTGAAGCTAAATGAACCTCAGGTCTTCCTGGCTTCATCTGGGCTGATGTTCTATCCACTGCGCCACCTAGCTGCCCCCTTGGGTAATATTTTTTCCTGCAGATCTGCCATTTTTAATGGAATGTTTTATAGTATTTTGACCTGTCAAATCTAAACATGTTCTTTTGCATTTTGGGATCAGGCTATGGATCTAATAAACTGTCTTAGATTTGGGTTAGTAACAAAATTTATTTGGTGAGAATTACTGAAATATCTCAACAAGCAATTTTGTAACTTGTATGTGGTCTCTCTTTTTCTTCTTTTCTTTTTCCCTTTTTCTGAGGCTGGGGTTAAGTGACTTGCCCAAGGTCACACAGCTAGGAAGTGTTAAGTGTCTGAGACCAGATTTGAAATCAGGTCCTCCTGAATTCAGGGCTGGTGCTCTATCCACTGCGGCACCTAGCTGCCCCTCTCTCTTTTTCTTTATTAAAATGTCCTTCCCATTTCCACCAACTCCTCCAGAAGATTAAAAAGAACAGGAGAAAAGAGAGGCCCGTCTTCAATGTACAATAATAAATTATTTAGAATTGCATTATATTCACCTACCACAGTTTGTTTAGCCATTTATTTTTGTACATAAGAGTTCTTTGCTTCTTTCTTTGGGCTATAAGCACATACAGTTGTATTGTTAGATCAAAAAATATTATGCACATTTTGATAATTTAGGGGCAGAGGTCTAAATTTTTTTCCAGAATGACTGGACTAATTCACAACTTCAACAACAGGGCACTAGAATAATTGTTTTCCTCCAACTTCTCCATTTTTTTATCCTTTTTTTGTTGACTTTGCTAGTGTAATGGATAGAAGGACTCATCTGGAGCATTTTTTCATATGAATATTAATAATTTGTATTTCTTTCTCTAAACTTTTTGCTTAGACCTTTGACCATTTTCTCTTGGTTTTATATATTTGAATTAGTAATTCCTTATATATCTTGAAACTGAAATCTGTAACAGAGAAACCCACTGCAAAGAATTTCCCTTACACATTTTCTTTCAATTTAATATGTGAAACAGTATTAAAAACTAATATCCTATAATCAGAATTGTTTCTTTTACCTTACTTGATAATTTTGCTTGGTTAGTCATGAATTCTCTATTCATAAATCTGAAAAGTAATTGTTTTTATTCTTTTTATTTGTTGTCACCTTATTGTATCCATTTAAACCTTGTCTAGGTATAGGGTGAGAAATTAGTCTATTACTAATTTCTTCAAAAAAAAAAAAACCACTAAAGTTTTTTCCCCATTGAACTTCTTAAGACTCTTATCCTAGATGCATTAATTTTGTTTGTGCATACTGTTTCTAGTTTCACATAATCAGTTATCAGTTTTGTCATTTGTAGTTGCTCTCTATCCCTTGTTTAGCTAAGAATTCATTTTCTACCCAGAGATGTAAAAGTTATTTACATATTAGGACTTCCTAATTTTTCCTTCCTAACTTTTTCCACTTACAAACTCCTTTTTGCCCAAGAAATTTTTATGTGACCAAAGGTATATAAAAATAGAAATAGGTGGACAAATCAAGCCTTTCCTGTTAATTTTTTAATCTAATAAGGAATTCTTTCTCAAATAATTTGTGTTTTCCTATTTTTTATTTTTATTTTATTTTGAGGAATGCACAACGGGGGTTAACTGACTTGTCCAGCATCCCACATCTAGGAAGTATTTGGGGCTGGATTTTGAACTCAGGTCCTCCTGATTCCCAGGGTTAGGTGCACTACCACCTAGCTGTTCCATTTTCCAGTTTTTTGAGCACTGAATTAATGAGCTTCTACTTTCCTCTCATTTGATCTATTTTAGCTCTTGATTTACTTTTTTATTTTTAACCAATACCAAATGGTTTTGATACCTACTTTTTTATTTTATGATATAATTTAAAGTTTGGAAATACTGCTGCTTTTTCATCCCTATTTTTCATTATTTCCCTTCATATTTTTAGTTTATTTTTCCAAATATATTTTATTTTATCAAGTTCTATAAAGTATACCTTTATAGATAATTTGATTTCTATGACTTTAAAGCTGAATTAACTTTGTTGTATTGTCCTTTTCGTTCTATGATATTGCTCAACCATGAGCACCTGAAATTGATACCTCCAGCTACTTAAGTCATTTATTGCTCTTAAGAAACACTTTGTTTCAAGTATTTTGTATTCCCAAATACTTTAAATATATTTTGTAGTTTTATTTAGGATGATGTTTCCTTTTGCATTATTGCCTCTGGGTTTTTATTATGTAGAAATAAATGTAGATTGTGGGGAAGAGGATAATTTTGTAACCTACAACTTCATTGAAGCTAGTAATTGTTTCAGTATCTTTGCTTATTCTTTAGGATTTCTAGGTCTTCAGTTTACTTATCTTTGTCTTTTATTTCTTTCTCTTGTCTTATTGCTATGGTTAACATTTCTGGAATTATATGATTGGGAAGAATGGGCATCCTCTCTTTACTCCTGTATTTATTGGAAAAGACTAGTATATTGTTTCATATGATATTTGATTTTGGTTTTAATTAGCTATTTTTTTTTTTTAAGATCCTTCTGTGCTTATACTAATTAATTTTGTACTTGGTCAGAAATTTTCTTTGCATCTATTGAAATAATCATGTTTCTAGAGACACTTTGGTTTTAGTTATGTTGATTGTTTTCCTAATGTGGCACTATCTATCCTTGCTTTCCTGGTATAAATCTAATTCTCCAAAGTCAGTGTGATAGGAATTTACTTAAAATTTTTTAATCAACATTCATTAATGATGTTGCTCTGTAGTTTTTCCCTACTATATTTTTACCTGGGTTAAGTATTAGTATATTTCATAAAAGCAATCCAGTAAAATGTTTCTGAGTTTTTGAGAACAATTTGTGTTGTTATTGTTTTTAAAAGTTTCTTAGAATTTTCTTAGTCACCAGAACTTGGAGTTTTTTATTTTATTTAGTTCCTTTACAATTCGTTTTTTCCGAGATTGGATTAAGATATATCTTTGATCTTTTATATTTTTTGAAGGTATTTATTTCTTTTTTGTTTCTCGGTTTATCAGCATGTAAGTGTATAATAAGGCTTTTAGTCTTGTTTATTGTTGGTTTTGTAATATTTTAAATGCATATTCATTTCATTAATAATTTCCTTTTCTGTTTTGTTAGTGTTTTTATTGATATTTTTTCCTTAAGACTGCTTTATCTGTGTCCCCTAAATTTTAGTATGTAGTTGTACCATTATCATTTTCTTTCACCTAATTATTTTCTATGAATTTTTTTTCCTTTGTCTTACTCAATATTTTGGATTTCATTGTTATGTCTATTTCAGTCTCTTTTCTTTATGTCCCTTGAACTGATTAGTGCTCTTACTGTTTTATGATCTGTAAAGGATATATTTGCTGTTTCTGTCTTTTTATATTTATTTGAAGTATCTGTCAGTGTTTTTGTTTGTTTTGTTTAAGTTCCGTTTGTATCTAAATTTCTTAGCAGTCCTTTTTACAAGATACCTTAAATCTATTAACTTTTGTTTGTCCAACGGTTTGTTCACTTTATTTTCTCTCTGGTTTATCATTTCCTTAGAATGTCTAAAACATAGAGATTTTTTTTAAAAATCTATCATTATCATATTACTGTTTATGTCTTCTTAGAATTCAGTTAATCTTATCTATGATATGATAGGTGCTATAGTAGAGAAAGCTTTATTTAAATGCCAAACTCAAGCTTTTTGACTAAGTTAGGAAGGAACCATTGAATTTTTTGAGAAGAGGCATAACCTGTAGTAGTCCTGCATCTATTTAGGTAGCTTTGTGGAAGATGGCTTGCAGAGGCACAATGAAAAAGTCCACTTATGAATCCATTGCAGTAGCCAAAGTTAGAGGTTCCAGAAATAAGGTAGAGGCTATATGACTGAATGGGAAGAAATGGGAAAAATGAAGACTGGAAGCTGATGGATGGATGGTGGTTCCTTTCTCTCACCCCACCCCAAGAAATTTGGAACTTTTGAAGAGGGGAAAAGTTGGGGGAAAGCAGGATGAATTATATGTTTAATTTGAGTAGTCTGTAGAACATTCAAAAAAGAAGAGTTTAGAAGAAAGTGGCTGAAGGCATAGTTTTGGACCTTGCTAAAATTGTACCATTCATCTCTCTCTTTAAAAAAGAAAAAAAAAAATTCACCTCTTTATCTTTTGGCTTCATTCAAGGTCAGGTGAGTAATGAAGGAAAACATTAGTTTATTAAAAACTGATTTATATTGAAGACATTGAGGATGCATTTTAAAAAACAGTCTAATTCCTCTTTTCAAAGAGCTTGCCTTCTAATAAGGAAAATAGCATGTATATAAATGAATTGAGTATAAAATATATCCTATGCACACAGCAGGAGGGGTGGCACCTTAATGCATAGAGCACTAGGCTTGGAATTGAGAAGTCTCATCTTTCTGAGTTCAAATCTTAGATCTTTACTAGCTGTGGGACCCTCCACCCTACTTGCCTTAGTTTCTTTGTCGATAAAATGACCTGGAGAAAGAAATGGACAAACCTCTCCAGAATCTTTGCCAAGAAAACCCTATTTGAGATCCTGAAGAGTCAGATACAACTGAACAACAACATAGACAAAATAATTTCAGTGTTGGAGGTAGAATAAGTCCTAACTAGAGGGATGAGGAGAGGCATTTAAAAAAAGAAAGAGAAGGCATATAAGAGGCTGATGAGAGGAGTGAAGAGCCTTTACTTGGTCCTATACTTTGACATATAACAAGCCTACCTCCTCTTTTGGTTTTACAGGTCCTCCATGCATGAGACAAAGAGAGCACAAAAGGTATTCCCATTTCTGAGCAGGTTGCAGCATGCTGAACCCCCTACACATCCATTTCTCTGTTGCTGTCCGAGGATTCTATCATCCTAATTCTTTTAAGATCTGGTGTTGTATACCTCAGAGCTCAGAGCCTAGGAAATGCTGATATTTCCGAAGTGGAGGCAAGTGACAGTGTGCCTTTATCTAGATCTTCAAACAGTCCTGTCTACCTTCTTGGGCCATTCTAAGCATAACTCATACTTATGTGGAGCATTGAATTAGAATGTCAGATAGTATACATTTTTCATGTGCTTTGTTTATTTATTTGGTATAAACAGAAGAATCTTTCTCTTCTCCCTCCACCCCCTCATATGTCAAATATTAGGTAAGGGGGCAAGGTAGGCAAGTTCTAGATTAGTTCTTCCTTATGGCAGCTAGGGTGTTGATGAGTTCTTCTCTTCCTCTTGGCCTGGAAGTGAATTCCCACCCCTTTTTTTTTTTTTTCTTTAATCCAATTTTTAATACACATTACTTTATATTAGGAGAAAAAGAACAAAAGGGAAAAAACATGGGAGAGAAAAAGAAGTAAACCTAGCATGTCTTGATTTACATTCAGTCTCCATAGTTCTTTTTCTGGCATTTTGCTGTTTAAAGTCTATTGGTATTGCTTTGGATCATTGAGCCACTGAGAACCAAACCTTTCATAGTTGATCATTGCACATTCTTGCTGTTATTGTGTACAACGTATTCTGGGTTATGTTTGTTTCAGTTCATTCCCACCCCTCCCCACCCCACCCCCCCTTTTTAAAAATGAACTTAAGGATTCACTTATCCTTGGAGACCTTTAACAAATCTATGGCCCCACTCATAAGCAAAGCCACACACTTCTCAGATCATATCTCTCACATACTTGGTATGCCACCCGAGGTGGTGGGAATGTCGTGGCTTTGGAATGTTTTTGGTAATTTTCTGGCCTTTGTTGAGGCCCACAGCTATGGGGTATCATCAGATGGCTGTGGCTGCAGTGCTATCTAGCCTCCAATGGCAGCCACAGCAGAAGGAATCTCTTTTATTATACTGAGATATAATTAATGATCCTGAATAAAGGCAACACTAGGTCTCTTTGCAAGTACTATCCAGTTTGAAAGTTGAAGCACTTAAGTAATTCAGAAACTCAAATGGATCTTGTCCTTATGTATCTGGAAATTCTCTCCAGTAATGCAGATTGCAATCCATCTGTGCAATTGTGCCTCCCATAGGTTCATTAAAGGATGGGCTCCATATTGTTATTTATTTATTTTGTCTTTTTCTTTTCTTTTCTTTTCTTTTTTTTTCCTAGAAAGCTTTATATAAAAATACAAACACATAATAAACAAACAAAAAACAATTGTTAAAGGGAAAAGTTTTTGTGCAGTGGATTGCAATAACAAGTCTGTACTTATACTCTCTCATATAAGTGGTCTTATTAGCTTTTTATTTTCAAAACATATGCATGGATAATTTGAGAACATTGACCCTTGCGTGGCTTTGTGTTTCAGATTTTTTCCTCCTTTCCTCCATCCCCTCCCCTAGATGGCAACTAATTCAATATATTGTAAATATGTTAAAATATATGTTAAATCCACCATGTATAAACATATTTATACAATTCTCTTGCTGCACAAATCAGATTTAAAAAAAAAAGTAAAGGAGTAAGAAAACAAAATGCAAGCAAACAACAAAAAGAGTAAGAATGTTATGTTGTGATCCACATTCAGTTCTTCAGTCCTCTCTCTGAATGTAGAAGGCTCTCTCCATCACAAGATCATTGGAACTGGAATCAATCATCTCATTGTTGGAAAGAGTCCTATTCATCAGACTTGATCATTGTATAATATTGATGTCATGTGCAATGATCTGATTCTGCTCATTTCACTCAGGATCAGTTTATGTAAGTCTCTCCAGACCGTTCTAAAATTATTCTCCTGATCATTTCTCATAGAACAATAATATTCCATAATATTCATATACTATAATTTATTCAGCTATTTTCCAACTGAAGGGCATCCACTCAGTTTCCAGTTTCTTGTCACTACAAAAAAAGGCTGCCACAAATGGTTTTGCACATGTTGGGTCCCTTTCCTTCCTTTAAGATCTCTTTGGGATATAAACCCAATAGAAACACTGCTAGGTCAAAGGGTATGCACAGTTTGATAACTTTTTGAACATAGTTCCAAATTGCTCTCCAGAATGCCTGCACCCATTCACAACTCCACCAACAATTAGTGTCCCAGTTTTCCCATATTCCCTCCAGCATTCGTCCTTTGAACTCAATATTCTAAAGCCTTGCTTGCTTGCTTCTGGGATGCCAGTGGAAGTACACTGTCTACTTGTCATCTTTTACTCTGGTCACATAACCAGCTTATTTTTCTAATAATGATTCCTTGATGACATCTTTTATTCTTGTTCCTTTTCATGGCAACATACTGATCATGTGATGTGACCTGCTCAACCCCGCCCCTACCCCTGTATGCCTCTCTATTGTCCTTTCTGTAATGATAATTTTTAAGTTTTTAGAAGCTACTATATTTCATGTCTCACTCCCATGCAGCAGCTACAATTTAGGTCCATTAATAAGAAAAGGAGTAGGATGAATCATTCTTCCCATTTCTTGGCAGAAATGTGCTAGACTCGAGGCAAAAAGGAGGTTTACATTTCAGCACATGTTTTGCATAACTGTATTTGTTCCCCCCAAAAAATTTTTTTTTCTGAGGGGTGAGAAAATGAGGCTACTGAACAATAAATAAAAATAAAAATAAAAAAAATAAAAAAAAAAACAGAAAAGAGCAGAGTAAAGTTCAGAAGAGAACACAATTAGAGCAGTGTTGTAACTGCCATACTAAATTCTAATTAATTAGAAAAGCCCTAAGCTATATGGAGAAGGGAAAATAAGGCAGTGTAAATAAAAGAAATACACTGGTTCATATACGATCCTTCTTTTCCATTTTTATTGGAATATTGTACTATTTACATTTTATTAAATTCATAATAAGAAATTTATTTTTAAAACATTCTTATTGACTGATTGATTTATTGATTACTTATGTAAGTGTTATTCCCCAAGGGTGACAAAGGCATTTCTGTTTATTTCTATTTTCATCTTAATGCTCTCCAACATGCTCCCTTCCAAGCCCCATTCCTCCATGAGTACACCTTAGCATACAAACTTTTCTCCCCTTTTACCTTTTTTTTTTACTTTTGAATATGATGGTCAGATGTACCTCTGATCAAATTTATCTCTTTGTATTAGAAATTCTGTCTTCTTGGTTTTTGCTTAAACATTGAGCATTTGTGTATAATTATATTAAACTATAGGTTTTGCTACTGGTTCTTTAGTTGGATTTTATCTTCTATGAACTTCTGGTTATCTCAATTTCTAATCTTCCTTCATTTTAAGAATCTTCTGTGATATCTAACTTGGTACATATAATGTAGCATTTAATAGTATATATGAAAGCTTTCTTTCCCTAAAATTTTTATTTTAAGAGCCTTTTTTCAGCAGTTTCAGACACTTATCTGAAAACTTATAAAAAAATGCTACTGACCAGGGCAGCTAGTTGGTGTAATGGATAAAGCACAAGCCTTGGAGTCAGCAGGACCATATGCAATAAATATTAAAAGATAAAATCAACAAGACTCTATAACTGTTTGGATATGGGAGTATGAGATAGATAGAAGATTTGAGGATGGTGCCTAATTTGTCAGCCTGAGTAACTAGGAGGCTGGTGGTATACTTAAGTAAAGGGAAATTATGTTGAGTTTGGGACATGTTGAGTATAAGATGTCTATAGGACATTAGGTTCAGAATATTCATTAGGCTATTGCTTTGAGACTGGAAGACTAAGAAATAAGTTAGAACTAGATAGATAGTCATCACCATAAAGATGATAATTGAAACCATATAAAACAAGTGAAATAGGAGATGCAGAAGAAAAGCATCTAAGTGATGTGAGGAATATGGGAGGAAAAGAACTCTTTGAAAATGAGTTTTTTTCATTTTTTCAATGAAATATGAATTAGTTCTCAGGTGAGAGAGTAAAAGTGGGAAGCTTGAGGAATGATGAAAAAGTTTGGAAAAGCCACTAAGGTAAGAGGACTAAATTAGATGTAAAAGAATTAGATTTATCCAATTTGGGCAAAGCCAAGATTACAAAACATTCATTTAATTTGTGGTAGAGCCTGAACAGCTACATAATTGTCTCTACTTCAGCAGCACTTGTGCAGAAGCAATGGTGGCAGATAGTGGGAATAATCCAAAACTGGAGTTTGTCAGGGAAGATCTTCAGGAGAATGAAGCATTGAGGAAAACACTTAAATCTCTGTGGTCATCAGATTTTTGTTCAAAGTTTCATAATCTTTGAAGGTTCTATAAACTTTTTAAATTTCTTTTGGTAGTATTGGGTATGGCCATGTGAATTACTAAAATGATTGGTAGTTATCTGTTTTGACATTTATTGGGTAGTGGTTCTGTTTTGTCTTGAATACCTCCAGGAATATAATAGACTTCGCCTTTGTTTTCAGCCAATGAAATACTACCTTAATATAGCCCAGGAAAATGTTTGTCCCAAATTTGCATAGTGTTGAGAAAACTCTATTGGATACCATCCAATTACACTGAAATCTGAATAGTAGGCATTCATCCAATTAGTCTTTGCTGTTTTCATGGAAAGGACAGACCATTTGGAGGGATTATATATCTCTTCAGTGTTTGAGAGCTTGATGTAATCAGCATTGTCATCCCATAATAGGAGCATCTCAATGACTTCACTACCCACAAGTGTCTGCTCTGAGTTTCCTCCTTTATAGTAGTGACAAATGCACTAGCAGGCATACATCTTAGTTTGTTTTTATATCAGAATGTTTTTGGACAACATTATTGTTATGCCTTCTAACGAATCTTGAATAATTTTGCTTGTGGATTGGAGAATACAGCTTTTGTTCCATAAATGCATTTTCACACTAAACAAATAGTAAGCACAGGAAGATTCAATTTTTAAAAATATATTTTCAGTTAATTGTGGAAAGAGTAAAGATGTGATTCATTGCTATCTTGTCACTTAGGAAAGCTTTTCTGTTCCTTCCGGATACCCACATCCAGGATTCCCTTAATTCATGTGTAAAAAGTTCTTATAAAACATTTTGTTATAGATGGGAATATAATTCACTAGTTATTGATATTTTCTCAATTATTCTTTTTTACTATTTAGTGTAGATTCATTTTTCCATTTCTTTTGTATCTTCCCTTTCTTTAGAGACCTTTTATGTGTATGTATACCCTCACAATAGTGCACCCCTAATGTTAGATACTTAGTCCTCTTAATCTGCTTTTACTGTCCGGTGCCTCTCTTTTTCCTGCCTCCTATGCCACATCTGGTACTGTGATTTTTAGAGTTCAGGGATGATTCCATTGCTGTACATAGAGAAAAGTCATGGGTTTTTTTAGATCTTTCCCATTTTCTTCCTGATGGTATTTCTTCCATTTTTGTCTGTAAATGCTTTTGGAATGACTTTGGTAATGGTTGGATATCTTCTCAAATTTTCTTTAGTTTTTTACTTTTTCTCTATACCTGATACTTATAATTGCTCGCCATCTTTTTTAAGTAGGAATTTCTAGATGAGTTTCTTTTCTTTTTTTTAAAGCTGTTTTATTTTCAAATGAGTTTTGTTTTCTAATCTGGTATTACCTTGATGACTGTTTTTCTCTGTTCTCTCTTGATGACAGTTTGCTGGGCTCCTTTGATGTTTTGTGGCTATTATTATTATTATTTTAATTTACAAAGCATATGTATGGGTAATTTTTCCAACATTGACCCTTACATAACCTTTTGTTGCAAATTTTCTCCTCTTTCCCCCTACTCCCTCTCCTAGCTGGCAGGTAGGTGGCTATTAATTTACATTGATTAAACTTAAGGATAGAACTGTTACAGTAGGTATGGGCATCATTTCTGTTATTCATTTTCCTTCTATTTTGAGTCCTTAGCTCTCAATCCTTTTCCTTCAGGAGGATTATCTTTTCTTTTGCAATTTGTCTTCAACTTCTCTCTATATTTAGTCTTCTTCATAGGTCCAAATCCCTCAAATTGCCTTTGCTGTTTCTTTCTTTTGGCTATTATTTGGTTTATCATCCTCTTTCTTGCTTCCCCTTCTTTTGCCTTTCACAGAGGATGAAAGCAGAATCTGTACCTCATATTTCTCCTCAAGTTTTGATCTGTGGCCTTCACAAATTCAAATGACATTTACAATTTCCTTTTTGTCTTCTACTACTTTCTGACTCAGCAAAGTGGGAAGTAGGATTTGAATACTTTGTGATTATGTTCCTAAACAGCTTTACAGATTCATTGAGAATTTCAGATAGTGATTCAAGGGATCAACAGAATTCCACCTGATTCTAGAAAAAAATTTCAGAGATTTCTAAACTGTGTAACTGTGCTGGTCATTCTCATTCTCATCATCTTCCTATTATCCCATACTTCATCCTTAATCACTAGATTCTGTTGCCTATTCTAATTCTAATATTCTAATAGCCTATTAGTTCACTTGCTAGACATTTCCAAACTGTAGAGTATGAAACTCCACCATCCCCTTTGAGCTTCGTTTAAATGTTGCCTTCCCATTATATTTTAAACTCTTACAACTAGAGATTATCTTGCTTCCTTATATTTGTATTCCTTGTGGTTGGCATGGTGCCTTTTTTTTTTTTTTTTTTTTTCATTCTCACTGCTGAAGATTCTCATTGAATATCTATTTAGCCATGACATATATAGTCTCCTTTCAAATCACTTCTCCGGAGCCTCAGACTCTCTGAACCAAGTTCTTTAAAAGATTGTTAGTGATCACAAGGTTTTGCAGGGTGAATGTTGGAAGCTATCATTTCATGTATTTGAAAAACAAAATAGTATTTTTTTTTAAATCTTTAAATATTATTATGATGAAAACGCCACAGAGATGAGTCAGCCAGGTATTGATGAGGCACTTTAATTGTGTTTTCTCTTTGTCCTCAAGCCATTCCCAGGCTAATGGGGATAAATGAATATAATTTTATATATGTGATATACAAAGTAAATAAGATTCTTTTAGAAGGAAGGTTTTAATTGAATCTTAAACAAAACCAGAATGTATAGTTAAGAAGGGGAAGTATGCAATCCTGGGGAAGAAGCAGACTTGGGAGATGAAGTATCCTTTAAGGGAGAGCTAATGTCACTGGGTCTAAGCATGTGTTCAAGGAAGGAAGTGGTAAAGGGACAATGACCATAGGAAAGGAGCCAGGGCAGCTAGGTGGCGCAGTGGATAGAGCACCATCCTTGAATTCAGATGAAAGGAGCCAGGGCTTTCAATGCTTTAAATGTATGTTTTTGGTTTGCTCTTGGAGGTTAGGTTTACCATTAAGGAGAGTGACATGATTTGATCTTTAGAAAAAAACACTTTGGCACCTGAATGGAGGACAGATTGTCATGAAAGAATTTAGAAAGGAAGGCTTATTGAAAAGATACAGGCATGAAAAGATGGGGGCCCCACACCTACATTGCTGCCATTGTTCTCGAAGATGACCATGAAAATCAGGGGGTTGATGCTATGACATGCAAGTGAATTGAATTTGGGCAAGAGAGAGCTGTGCAAATCACCAGTCTTACTCTCCACTCCAGAGTTGTCTCCTGTGAGTCAAAGAATATGCAGTTTTATTGCTCCATGGTGCTCATTCCAAATTGTTCCCAGATTTTTAGGACCACTTCATAGCTCTACCAATAGTGCATTGTTTTAAATACTTCAAACAGCATTTTTTAAAGGGTCACTATGTTAGGTACTGTACTAAGATCTGGGAATATTAGTAGAAGGATAAACAGCCTCTGGCTTCAAAGAGCTTACATATAAATAAAGACGTGAAAGGAAGCTAAAAGGGGCAGAGAAATGAACCTGCCCTACCTCATGAACTGCTTCAAAAGGAATTAGACTTGATTGACTTAAATTACCTTCTAAAAGGAGCCATCCAATCAGATCCAATTCATATGCAAGTTTATTCTGTGTTCTAGAAATTTTGGCATTTGTTTTCTTCTATTCCGGAATTCTCCATTCAGTATAGTATGGAGCTGACTGAATTCTCAAGAGCTCTGCCAGCAGGTCCTACTAGGTTGGAAAAGCTTTGAGTATCAGACTGCTATATCCCCATTTATGTGTCTATAATCCAACCTAGCTGATTTTGGGATTACTACCAATTTGGTTACAAGATGATGAAATTTTTGGTCATACCAACTCTGTAAGCCATCATCAAAGGAGTGGAGGATTTGGAACGGGAAAGGACAGTACCCATTGACAATCACAGATGGTAAAAATATTGAGAATATATTGCCTGCTCTCATTTTTTTGAACTCTGGTGTAGACAAAGGACCTGATTTTATTTCTCGTTATGTCCATCTAAGAACTTGTGCTTTGCATGTGGTAGATGCTTAATAAATGTTGTTGATGTAGCTAACTCTACTTACAGCTTTGTAATTCATACTTCTTCATAAAGATGATGGCAGCAAGTGTCTGAACCAGAAAGAAAACTGAAGAGTCTTAGTCTTAACCCCTTATTTGCATCATTTGATTATATTCCTACTACTTATTATTCTATAACTTAAATGAGTTGTAATTCTTTTGTCTTAAGTCCTTTTGAATTTATTTTGCTTTCTGTTTTATCTTTGTTTCTAGACCAGTTGATTCCTGTGGATATTTCAATTATTGGCTGATAATGGAAATACATTAAATAAAAGAAGCAAATTCTACTCTGCTGCAATAGAAACATTCTCAGCCTGCCTCCTGACCGTGTTCTCCAGTTGTGGGCAGGAAGAGTGACAAAGATCTCTTAATTGAAGAGAAGAAACATCATTTGGGAAACTTTTTCTCCTCCATATTTCTGCATTTTAATTTTGTTTTCACTTTGTGAATGGTCAACATTGAAGAAGCAGACAACGCTGGAAGCATTCCACTCCCAGTTTAGAATTGAACACAAGTGTTATCCAGAATCTCTTTCCAAAGCAGAGCAAGTTTCTGCTGCATTGTTTCTATCCCAAAGCAGTTCAAGATCCTAAGGCTACAGTAGACACACTCACATACACATACACTTTTTTTTAGCAGCTGTATGATTGGGGATAATGAAATTAGTATTTTAAATGCCCTCTCATGTGGATGTTTCTCACTTGAGTTGATTCTCCAAGTTCACAATTTTCTTTTACTTTAAAATCATTTTTTCTCTGCTACCTACCCTTTCCTAACATACGATGATGACATTTGTTTTGCTAGCCATGACCTTGCTATGAATAGCATTGGTACCAACTCTCTAGATCCTCATGTACTATCTGCTTCAGCAACAACATAGTGTCCACCCTGAAGGCAGGTGAATGAGCTGAACAGAGGTGTGTGGTTCCCCCCTCCCTTTTTTTAAATGTAACCAGACACTTTTTTCTGTTCTCCCCTTCCCCCTTCCCCCTTTATTTGATTAAGTGTGAGAAACAGAGTAGTTTAAAATGAGCAACTGAGGGGGCAGAGGGCTGGTCAGCACAGGGCGTGGCTTTTGGTGCCTCGCATAGGCGTGCTGCTGCCCAGGCCACCCCAGCCCCTCTTGACAGAAGGATAAGAAGACCCAGCTGGGCCATACATACGGAGTTGGAGGACCAGGACCACAGAGGTTACACTCTGGGGTAAATATTCTCCATGTCCCTGACTCTTTAAAAAAAGGCCTGTGAATGTGCATGTGTAAGTGGGTATCCAATTTGGGAGGCAGCTTCAATGTATCTGCAGGCAGGGTGGGCTGCAGAAACAGATTGAATTCTCTAGGGAAAGACATTGAAGGCAGCAGGACATGAGTTTCCTGGGGGATAAATCTGTGCCTTGGAGCTTTCTTCTGCTAATTCTTGTAGTGTTCACAAGGAACCCTTCATCTTCCTTTCATGTTGTCAGAACCTGGCAGGCCTAAGGAATGTCTTGTCTTGTTTGTCAGATCCTGGCCATGAGGTTTGATGCCTCCTCACCTTGCTGAAGAGAGACACTGGACCTAAATGGCGCAGCATGACTTCGTCCCTGCTTGGCTTAATTTCTCCACGCCACAGTCAGCTAAGGTACAATTCTTGTTTCCTCATCTCTGAAGCCAAACTTTAATTTTCCTTCCTCTTAGTTAATTATAAACCCAACTCTAATCAGATTTACTGTTTTTCCTTCTCTGTTTACATTTTATGAGCTACTTTGCACTATTAAAAATAAAACTTTACTAACATAAGATGCTGGAAGCCTAGTTAGATAGCACTCTGTTGAGAAAAGATTTAGAGATGTTAGTGGACCTCAAGTTTGGTTTGAGTCAGCAGGGTGATAGGGAAGCCAAAACAATGTAAGGATTCAGTCATTAAACATATATTTATTAAATATCTACATAATGTAGGGTACTGTGTTGTATGGTGGGATATGGTTACAAAATGAAACAATTTTTACTTATGGGAGATTACATTCTAATGGGAAAGACAAGTACATGTGTGCTAAATATACATAAAGTAAATATATACATGCAATAAATACAAATATATGCAATATTAGGAAAAAATTTGTATAGAAGGTAGCACTTGAGCTGCATCTTAAAAGAAAGAGATGATTGAGAGTTTTAGACATAGGGGACACCTGGGTCAGAGGAATGGTGATTGGAGCCAGACGCAGTGTAGTATATCAGAGACAATGCCAGGCGGTTGCAAGACAGAAAACAACATCCAGACAATCTGTAAAGGTTGATTGGGACCAGGTAGAGCAGAGAAGTTTTATGTCTGATCCTGGAGTTAATAGGGAGCCACTGGAATTGATTTGAGTCAGGGAATAACATAGAACTGTGCTTAAGGAAAATAACTTTGGCAACAATGTAGGGTGGAATGGAGTGGAAGAGACCTCAAGTAGGGAAACCATTGAGGCAGCCCTTGCATGAAGTTAGGCATCCAGGTGTTGTAGTGGATAGAGGCCCAAGCTTGCAAACAGGGAGACCTGGGTTCAAAACCAGGCTCAAGCACACACTAATGACCCTGGCCAAGGCACTGATCCTCATTGTGCCTTGGTTTCCTCATTTGTAAGATGGGGATGATAATTCCTACCTCCCAAGAAAATTGTGAGGGTAGAATGAGAAATTTGATAAGCATTTTCCAAACCCTCAGGGGTCATATAAATGCTTATCATCATTATCATCCTCATTGTCATCATTTGTATATGAGCTGATGAGAATCTGAAGTGATAGCTGTGAGTGGAGAGAAGAGATCAGAATGTAAGAAATGTCTTGGGGGAGATGGGTTGGCAACTAATTGGATTTGTGGCGTGAGCAAAAGTGAGAAATTTATAGATGATAAAAAGTTTGTAAACTTGGATGACTAGAAGGGTTGTGGTACCTTTGATAAGAACATAGGGAAGTTTGGAAGAAGGAAGTATTAAGTGAGGGGGAGATGATAATTTCATGTTGAAATGTCTAATAGGCAGTCAGTGATATGAAACTGAATCTCAGAAAAGAAACCAACTAAATATATGGGAATCATCTACATAGAATAGTGAAAATGGATGGGCTTAAAGAAAGAATGTCCTAGGATGGAAGAGCCGAGGCCCCAGGGCAGAACCTTGAAGTACTTCAAATGGGAACAGTATCTAGATGATGAATCAGCAGAAGGAACAATCAGAGAGTTAGGAGGCAAACTAGTGGTAATATGAAAATCCACAGAGGGGAGAGAATTATCTAGGAAAAAAGTGTGATCAACAGGTATCTGGTAGGATAGGGAAGATTAAAATTGAAAAAAGACCCTCAAATGCAGCAGTTTACTAATCCCTGGTAGTTTGGAAGAGGTGGGAGGAGTGTTTAAGGAGTCTTTGGTGTAAGTCTGCCAAGCCCTTTTCAGGGCTACTCTTCTACCATTGGTGTCCACTTGTCACCCAAATCTTAGCTAGGACACCAAGAAGCTGTAGTACAGCAGCCACACCTGAATAAAATTTTCAGCAGACAGGCTACACCAGGCTGAGAGTAACTACCATGCCTCGGACCCATTAGTGACTTAGGTGGGGTGTCTTCTCCAAGCACGTGAAGACTTCCCCCCAGTACAATTGGGCACGAGAACAACTTGGTCCAACAGTCATGAAGCACTCCAAGCATGGAACTTTATAGAACTTGATTAGACATGGAAGACACCAAGGTCAACCACTGCTTCCTGGGCTATCACCAATCATCCTGACTCTTGTCCTGCCACTGGATTTCAGAGGCCAGGTGGGGAGACTGACAACTTGATGCAGTTCTGCCTTGCATAAATCCAATTTTTGTATGTCCTTGGTGGTCTTCAAAAATGAAAAATAAAAATGATAATCTAGAAAGGAACATTTTCAGATTGCAAAGGATTGAGGAACCAGTTAGAGGAAAAGAAATATCATTTTAAAAGAATTTGATTGAAAAAGAGGAGAGATAAAGAGTGAGCCTGTGGGAATAGTCTAGTGGAAGGTTTAGTGAGACTTTTTTAAATATGGGGAAGACTGGAATATCTTTGTAGATAGTAGGGAATGATCTCCGAGAAAGGAGACGGGAACATGCAGAGATACTGAAAGTGTTTACCATTTTCTTCTTCAGGGGATTAAGGCAAATTGAGAGTAAGGGGCTTTTCCCAAGGTCACACAGCTAGTAAGTATCTGAGGCCAGATTTTTAACTCAGTTCTTCCAGGCTCAATGTTGTAGCCACTAAGGATGCGTCCAGCAGTATGATTTGGTCAGGGTCATACTGCTAGTAAATGCCAGTGGCTGATTTGAACCCAGGTGTTCCTGATTCCAAGTCCATTGATTTATGTCCAGTGTCACCTAATTGAGCTTAAATAACTTGCCAAAGGTCTCACAGGTAGTGAGTGTTACATGTCCAAGGCCAGATTTGAACTTGGGTCTTCCTGACTTTAGAGTTGGTGCTTTTTCCCACTGTGTCATCTTGTTTCTCTCCTTGTTTGTTTGTTTTTAACATGAATTTTTTTCAACTCTGTAACCATACCCTGTGGGATACTTGGTATAGCAATAAATCTATAAGATTTTTTTTTTAACTGCATTTCCAAGGCACATTTGAATGTGCCTTAGAAAATGAACTCCTGTCAATACTCAGTGAGCTTCACATTTATTTGTATGGATTTACTTTTCTATTTCCTCTTGGATTTTGTTGTTAAAAAATGTTTTGATAATTTTGCTATATTTTCCTCTTTTTTTTTTTTAATCATCAACTAAAAAGGGATGGTTCTATGGTGAGAGAATGGAAAGAAATATAATCAAAATAGAAATTGACAAAAATATTAAAAATTTTAAGCAAGTTTTATATTTTGGCCCATAGCTGCAGCTCATTAAGATATTTTAGGATTATAGGTGAATTAACATGTTGTCCATTTCCAATTTTTTGTCATCTTCAAATATCAGAAGTATGCTATGTAGGGTTTCATCCCAGTTGATAACAAGGATAATTAGATCTGAGCCATCATAGAGGCCTGTTAGTAAATATCTCCAGTTTCCCACTGGTGACTAATGTTACTTTTTGAGCCAATTTGTTTTGAATCTCCTTGACAATATTATCATCTTGCCTGCATTTCTCTTATCTTATTCATGGAGATGTTTTCCACACATCTAATTCACTTATGACTGTATCATTCATTTGAAAGATATAGTCAGTACAGTAATCCTATCTGTAAAAGAATAAAGTTAATCTGACCTGTTCTTTATGGGGTTAGACTAGCTGCTTTCCTTTTTGAAATGTTTGGAAATATCCCTTTATTGTAGTCTATGAAACTAATTTTGTTTTCCATGGTCTTTTAAAAATGTTCAGTGCTTTGTCAGTCACATTTAACAAGTTCTTTCAGACTCCTAAGCTACAGCTTTCCAACATTGGGTGACTGAAATTCATAGAGAACCACTAGGGACTCTAGTAGAGTTTTCATTCCACATTAGCCATTATTGTTCTATCCTTTCCATTTTTCATATCATTCTCCTTGCTTTTAGATATTATTTATCATTTTAAGGAAAATTGTTTATCCATATGCTTCCTGATGTTTTTTAAAAGGAATGGATGGGTATTATTATATCTTGTCAGAAACTTTTTTTCTTCATCTTTATTGATATATAATAAAAGATTTTGTTGTTCTTGTTATTAATATGATCAATTATATGTATAGTTTTCCTGATACTGAACTGGCCCTATATTCCTGACACAACTGCAAAAATAATAAGCCAACTTGGAATGTATTGCTTCAGTCTCCTTGTAAATATTTTATTAATAAATTTCATATATCTATATTCTTTGGGGAAGTTGGTCTATAGTAGTGTCATATTCAAATAGAAAATGGATCTTTGCAGTCCACATATTGACTTCAAAGACTACAAATTAACATTATCTGTATTTTGTTGTATTTTTATTTATTTTGATAAGCATTTTCCAGTTACATTTCAATCTGGTTCAAGATATACTTGGAAGTTTTGCAGTCTAAGAGATTGACATTTTTGGTCTATAGTTTTCTTTCTCTGTTTTGACTTCCTGGTTTAGGTATCAAGACCATATTTGTGTCATAGAAGGAATTTGGTAAGATCTCTTTCTTATTTTTTTCAAAAAGTGTATGTGGTATTGGAATTGTTTTATAAAATATTTGATAGAATTTGGTGGTCCTGAGATTTTCTTTAGGGGTTCATTTATGATTCATTCTTTTTCTAAGATAGGATCATTTAGTACCTGTTTCTTGTGTTAATTTGGGTAATTTATATTTTTGCAAATCTTCATTTAGATTGTCAATTTGACATACAGGCAGTTCTAGCTTTCATGTAAATTTATATTATGCAAATTTGACTTTTTCCAGAAAAAATTGTGAAAGAAATTGGCATTCCAAAAAAAAACTGTTAATTTTACTATACTGTACTGTACACTCTCTCCACTGTTGCTTGTGCCTTTAGAGAAAGTGCTCCACTCTTCTACATATTCTCCATGGCCTCCTACCCTCCTTCAACTCCTATCTCCTCTCACCCTTCATCCCCACAAAAAAAGCCCCTCCAAGTGAAAGCAAAAACTGCAGACCCTGCTTGTCCATCCTGCCCACATGTCAATTTTTTTCTGCATTTCTCTTCATCTGTCTGTGCTGATATACTGTGTGTCTGTTGTCACCTTTTCTATCCTGTCTTTATCCATGTCTGCCTCCCAGGTTGTTCTTGGTTCAGTCAGAACCCTGTGTGACTGGCCTCAGCTCCTGTGTATGTTCCTCCTCCTGCTCTCATTTTTCACTGTGTGTCATATCCCTTCCTATTTCTCTCTGGGCATGTTCACATTATAGAAATAATAGAAATCTGCTGAATGATCTTTTTGTAAAGCAAGAACTGTCTGTATCATAGGGTCCAATAAGCTATTAATTTCTTTTGTTTCTTCATTATTAGTGAATTCACTTTTCTTTTTTGATATTGGTAATTTGTTTTTTTAATCAACTTATTTCCTCCCCTCCCCCCAAAAAAGCTTCTGATTTTATTGACTCAGTTTTTTGCTTTCAAATTTGTTCATCTCCTTTGTCAGAATTTCTGTTTTGGTGTTTAATTGGGAATTTTTAATTTGTTGAGTTTTCTGAGGTGGTTTTTGTTTTTTGGTTTGTTTGTTTTGTTTTGTTTTGTTTTGTTTTAGTTGCATCCCTAATTCCTTAATCTGCTCCTCTCTTCTATTGATGAAAGCATTTAAAAATATAAAGTTTCCCCTGTTGCTTCAGCTGTTTCCCAGAAATTTTCAGTACACTCATTTTTGTTATTATCTTTAATAATCATTTCTTTGATTTGTCCTTTGATCTGCCTTTTTTTTTTTAAAGAATTAAGTTATTTTCCAGTTAATTTTTATTTTAATCTTTGCTTCAAAAACCTTTTATTGAATGTAATGTCAGTAAAAGGTGCATCTGATATTTTTGCTATTCTGCATTTATGAGGTTATTGTGACCTAATATATGGTCAGTTTTTGTAAAGAGCTAAAAATAGGTATCTTCTCTTCCTATTTTCTATTCTCATTCACTATTCTCTATAGAGGTTTATCATATCTAACTTTTCTGAAATTCTTTACAACTTTTTAACTTCTTGATTATTGTTTGTTTTAATTTATTTTAATCTGAGAGGGAATAAGTTGTGGTCCCTTATAATTTCACTGTCTGTTTCTAAAGAAATAGGACTTCTTTAATAATTTAACTAAGACACCATTATGAAATCTTTATTGTATTAATTTATTATCTATGGTAACTTAGGAAAATGAAGTTTCCCTGCTTATCTTTTTTATTTAGATCTGGTTTTGTTTTTGCTTTGTCTGAGATCATAGTGGCTTACCCTTCCTTTTTTACTTAGCATAATAAATTCTGTTCTAGCTTTTGATTTTAAATCTGTATGTGTCTTTCTATTTCTACATGGGGTTTTTTGGTTTTCTGTTCTTTGGTGTTTTTTTTTTTTGTTTTGTTTTGTTTTTGTTTTGTTTGTTTGGTTTTTTTTTTTTTTTTTTTTGGTAAATTTCATTTTGTTGGATTCTGGTTTCTAATCCATTTTGCTACCTTCTATTTTTTCTGTGATTTCATCCTGTCTTCTTATATTTGAAAATTAAAATACACTGAGAGACGGTGTTCTGTTAAGAGCAACCTAATAAACTGGGTCAGCGGCCTCTGTAGGTGATCTAAGATCCCAAGCTAAGGTTCACTAGGGCTTAATGTAGTTTTGAGGAGTACAGAGTTAAGTAAGTGGAAGACACCACAGTTGTTTACAGGGTAGACAACATCATGGGGATGGGAGCAACATGATTGGTTACATCTGTGTCATTAAAGAATGTTTGATTGATTTGTGAAACCCATCTGCATTCTGAGGATATTGTTAGTGGACCAGAGTAGCAGATTCCCTGGCTCCTAGGAGTCCTAGGAAATTAGGGAGATAAGAGCTCCTAATTGTTCAAGGGCAGACTAAGATGGACAATACATGTCTTGGAGCTAGCTTCAGGACTTAAAGACCTGGGATCTTAGTATTTTCTTAGGAGCTGAAGATTTTTCCCACTAATTAGAACTTTAACTCAGGGGAAACTGATTTTTTTTAAATCAACTCAAAGACTTTAAAAGTTGGTTTGAACAATTGTACAGAATGGAGTCAATTATATAATAGAATATATTTTAAAATGATAGAGGAGCAATTACTTAATGTTTTAAGTTATAATTACTGTATATTTTCCTCCATCCTATTATACTTTTCTTTCTCTTTTTTTTTTCTCTCCTATCCCTTTTTTAAAATTCTTATTTTTTTTCTGACTACTGCCTGCCTTAATCTGACTTCCTCTTTATTCCTCTCTCCATTTCTCTTCTACTTTTCTGTTGGATAAGAAGAATTTATGTATTCGGTGGTGGGTGGATGTGTTTGTATTCTTCCTTCTTTTAACCACTTCAAGAACGGTGAGATGATTCAGGTATTTCCTGTGCCCCTTTCCACTATGTTTTTTTCCAATGTATACTCTTCTTTGTGCATTTCATTTATGTGAAATCTTTTTCCCCATGCCTCCCCATTCTTCTTCAGAGGTCATCCAAACGCAACAGAACTTCTATGAATCTTCATGATTGATACAGCTCTATGGGGATACTTTTCATTCTCCATATAAGGATATAAACAGTTCAGCCTTGTTTTGGTTCCTTAAGATTGATCACTTATGTTTACCTTTTCTTGCTTCTCTTGATTGCTTTGTTTCTGTGTCAGATATATTTATGACTGCTCAGCTTTATTCTTTAAATCAACAGTGCTTGAAAGTTTTCTTTTTCTGGGGTTTTTTTCCTCTTTGTAGGATTATACTCAGTTTTGATGGATGCATTATTCTTGGTTGTAAGTCTAGATCCTTTGCCTTCTGGAATTTTATTCCAAGCTCTCCCTTTCTTTATGATGGTGGTAGCTAAATCTGGTGTAAGACTAAAGATTTTGAAAGCTGCTTGAGGTTAAAAGTGCCAGGCCTAAGGGCAGTTGGTGGCACAGTGGATAGAGCACCAGCCTTGAATTCAGGAGGACCTGAGTTCAAATCTGGTCTCAGACACTTAACACTTCCTAGCTGAGTGACCCTGGGCAAGTCACTTAACCCCAGCCTGGGAGGGGAGGAGGAGTGCCAGGCCTAGAATCAAGAAGACCTGAGTTCATATCTGGCCTCGGACTTACTATATAACCCTGGGCAATTAACTTAAGTCTCTCATCTGTAAAATAGGGGTGATAATAGCATCTATCTCCCAGAGTTGCCATAAGAATCAAATGACTTAATAATAATGATGATGACAGCTAACATTTATAGTGTTTACTATGTGCCAGGCACTGTGCTAAGCACTTTAAAATTATTATTTATTGTTCTTCAACAACGCTTGAATTATTTCTTTCTCTCTCCTTGTGGTACTTTTCTTTTGACCTGGGAAGTCTGGGTTTTGGCAGTAATATTCCTGGGAGGTTTCATTTTGGACTTTCTTTTAGGAAATTTTTTTTTTTTTCCTTTCAGGAAGTAACTGATGAATTCTTTACATTTTTACTTGGTTCTAAGATAACTATGTTTTTATTTTAAGATTTCTTGAAATATTACCTTTTTGTTCTGAGCTTTTAGGTTATTCATTGTTAAATTATCTCTCCTCAGACTTTCCCAGGTCAGTTGATTTTTTTTCTTTGAGATACTTCACCAATATTTACTGCTACTACTTCTCTTCTTCCTCCATCATCTTTATCTTTATCATTTTCTTTTTTGTTGTTTCTTGATGTCTTATGGCTTCCATTTTGCCAATTTTGCTTCTCACAGAGTTACTTTTCAGCAAGTCTTTATTCCTCTTTTTTCAATCTGTTAATTGTTTTCCTATCTTTTGCTTTTATTCCCATTTTTCCCCCCTAGTGTTCTGTTTTTTAAATAATTTTTACCTTTTTTTTTTTAATTATTAACTCTTGCTTTCTCTCTCCTAGGAATTCTTGTTGGGTTTGTGTCCAATATGCATTTTTTTTTTTTCCTTGAGGCTTTGTTTGTGCATTTTTTTCAATTTATTCTCTTCTTTGTGACTTAAGCTTCCTTGTTGTTAGAATAACTCTTTGTGGCCAGATTCTTTTGTTTGCTTGTTTTCTTCTAGCCTTCTTGACTTAACTTCATGTGAAGTCTGGCTCACTACACTTCTGGGAAGAAAATCTGGCCTGAACATTTGTTCTCTTATTTCCTGCTTCTAAGTCTACTACAAAAGGGATGTGATCTGAGTAGTGTCTAATGACTTTTCTCCTAGTGTGAGTTCTGTACATTCCTGAACCACATTTGGTTCTGATAGCTTTTCCTTGGTGGGAGTTTTAAGCAAACAGTAGCTTGTCTGAATCACTGTTATGTCATCTGTTGGGAGGTTCTTCAGAATCAGAGCAACTGAACTCTGGGATCCCCTGATTCAACTATAGACTGGAAATGAGTCCTGCCTTCTGCTCTTGGGTTCAGAGCTCCACAGCTAGTGTTTGCTTATCTCTTGCCCTGAATTTGTGGCCCAGAACTAAATAGTGAAAAACAGAATAGAATGGGTACCGCATGACACCATTCTAGTGTCCAGGACACTAGAATACTCCTGCTTGGACATCAGCTTCCATCTTCTGTGTCCCTGAACCATCCTTGGGTGGTAAAATGACTTACTGTCACTTTTTTTGGATGTCCTGTTCAGAATTTGCTTCCTCCTAAGAAGGATTTCTTTTTTGGCTTCGAAATTTTTTTCATATGATCCTCTTCTTTTCCCTGGGCTTGTCTTACCCTAAAGAATTTTGCCTGTCTTTTTTCTGAGGAAGTAAAGAATTTGACCCAGAGTCAGGAAGTTGTTGCTCAGTCATGGCCGAGTCTTCATGACCCCGCGGACCCCAGCACTAGAAGCTGGGGGACTCCTTGGCAAAGATACTGGGAATTTCACCATTTCCTTCTCTAGTGGATTCAGGCAATCAGAGATGAGGTCACTTGCCCTGAGTCACAACAACTAGTGAATATCTGAGGTTGGATTTGAGCTTGAGTATTCTTGACTGTAGGCTCTATCTACTAAAAGTCAGAAAATGTGAGTTCAAGTCTGGTATGAGAGTGCGTGACCTTGGACTGGTCATTTCTTACTGTCTCAGCCAGTTTCCTCATCTGTAAAATGGAGGTGAGAATAGCCCCCATTGTTCCCAGGTTTTGTAAACCTAAAGCTGTATAAATGTTAACTTTATTTGGACATGTTTTTTGGCAACAAGGAAGGACTTAATGACTAAAAAAAAATTTTTATTGAAAAGTAGAAAGCAAGAGTGGATGGGTAAGGGCTAGTTGTTAGAGAATATAGGAGGAGAAGGGATCAAAGATACAAGTTAAAAGGCTTTTCCAAGGTAAAGAGCTACAAATTTATCAGTGATAAAACAAAAGAGGCAAGAAGAATGAGAGTTGGGTCGTGGGACTTTAATGTGTAGAATAAAGGAGGAGAAAGGGATCTGCCAATAGATGTTATGGTCTGAGGTAGTAGTGTAGGAGGCTTAAGACTAGAAGAAAAGGTTAGAATAGTCACCAAGGAGTTAAGACTTGAATTGAGATTGTAGACCCAGCCTTCATAGTTACTTCTGTTCAATATCATAAGAGTAGATTTGGCAGAAATGTTTGGGGTTTCAGGGTAGTTTGTTTGATTTAAAGGCTTAGTCCTTGCCTTTAAAAATACTCTTCCATGTGCTAGATGGAAAAGAGAAGAAGGTGTGGGGATGACAGAGAGGTGACTCATACACTAATTGAATACAGGGTTTGTTAGAGACAGTAGACAGAGGTTCTCTCCCAACCAGATTCTCCTTAGAAGTCAACATGAGATGGAAAATGCCAATCGCATCCAGAGAAAGAAGTATTGAGATTAAATATGAATTTAGAACACTGCATTTTCACCTTATTTGTTTTTCTTTCTTGTGTGTTTTTTCCCCATTTTGGTCTGATTTTTCTTATACAATATAGCACATTTGGAAATATATTTTAAAAGATTGCACATCTTTAGACTATATCAGATTATTTGCTGTCTTGGGGAGGGGCCGGTAAGGGAAAAAATTTAGACCCCATCAAATCTTACAAACATGAATGTTGAAAACTATCTTTACACATATTTGGGAAAAAACATACTATTGATAGTAAAATTAAATAAATAAATATAGATCATGCACACCCCCACACCCCCACCCCCCAAAAAAAAGCCCACATTAAGCAAATCACATATCCTTTCTAGACTTTACTTCAATTAACCAGATTATATATCTTTTGAGTGTAAGTTCCTTTCCAGTTCTCAGACTACAATTAAAATGGTTAAGTTCAAACACAACACTTTTTGGGGAAACTACAGTGAGCGGTCATGGAAAAGGTAGAAGTGAAATTGAATCTTGATGGAAGAGAAAGCTTTTGAAAGTTGTGAGATAGACAAGCAGTGTATTGCAGGTGTGAAATTATTTTGTTCAAAAAGTAGGGGAGCTATATTGTGGAGCAGTTTTTATGCCCATGTTTTTTTACCCATGACACAGTCCAGCCGCAAACTTTTCCTGGGAAGTTTTGTGCTGGTGAGTTGCCATGGTGCTGTTTTGTCCATGATAGAACTTGACCAGAAAGAGGAGTCAAAAGTGGCTAGCTTGTGCTTCTATTCATCTTTGATTCTTTTGGCCTTTTTCTTCCTAGTCTCCTGCAGCCACCTTTGAAAAACATGGAGAGCATCTATCCCGAGGAGAAGGACGATTTGGAGTGAGTCGCCGCAGACATAACTCCTCTGATGGTTTTTTTAACAATGGGCCCCTACGGACCCCAGCAGGTGAGTGATTCTCAGCATCCTATTTGTGACAGAGCCATTGGGTGCCGCAAGCACCACCTGGGAAAGATGCAAGGAAAGAAGACAGACCATTACTGCCAACTACATAGGAGCCTGTTTTAGGTAGAGGCTGAACTGCTGGTCCCCACCTGAGACGGGCTCTCTACTGGGTGGGAGAGACTTGTTTTCTGATGGATTTAAAACCATTTGTTGCACTTGAAAGGGATTTTTCCAGGATTTGGCATTGAAAGAAAGGTTGAACTTTCATGATTCTAGCTCAGTTTTACAATCTCATACTCCATATGATTCTAAACACACTAATCAGAGTAGCCATTGGCTGACTAGCAGGGCCTTCAGCTAGACGAGAGGCCCCTGGCCTGCCCCCTCCACATCCCAGCAGAGAGCCACATTGACGCGTGTTGTTGCTTTTCCTTTCCACGTTAGATTCCTGGCACCAACCCTCCCTGCTCCGCCATGACTCCGTAGATTCGGGTGTCTCCAAGGGCACACATGCCGGACTCGCTGGGAACCAGTCCGGCTGGCATGGCTCTGCCCGGGGTCACGATGGCGCGAGCCAGCGCGGCGGGGGGGGAGCAGGGACCCACCGCCACTGGAATGGCAGCTTCCACCCCCGCAAGGGCTCTGCCTTTCAGGAAAAGCCACCTACTGAGGCCAGGGAAGAAAAGAAAGAAGAGAAGGCGGAGAAGTTGCAGTTTGAGGAGGAAGACTTTGTAAGTGTGGAACTTTCCCAGGGCGGCTAAAGCTGCAGCATCCTAATAGCAGAAGTCAGGACCCTTTGGCAACAAGACTTTTTTTTTTTTTTTTTTTAATGAAATTGCACAGTCTAGAAGTAGATTATAAATAAGATTAGATTTAGAATCAGTGACCATCTGCTCCAATTCCTACATTTTACAGAAGACGACACTGGCCAGAGAGGAGGTAATTTTTAAGAGCCACATAGATCATAGGAGAGCCAGAAACAAATTGTAGCCACAGAGTCAGTCAGGAAGAAGTTTTGTAAAAGAAAGGAGTTGGCAGAAAGAAGCGTGGGGGGGGGGGGGGGGGTGTTTCATAAGAATCCCTGAGCAATTGTTAACTTTTAGTCACAGGCTGATTTAAAGTATTAGCAAGTGATTAGCTTTCTTTGGGCCCAGTTGCCTCATCTTTTTATGGAAAGTGATATTTTTTAGACTGCAGTTACAAATTACCTTAATGTATTTTGTATTCCTAAATAAGATGCTATATAATTGCTACTTATGCCTCTCAGAGGGTTTTTGTTTTCTGCTGATCATGAAGAATTCCTTCTCTTGCCCTTGCTTTCTGTTGTTAAAGTAAATTACCTCTGTCCATAAAAGTGGTGACCAAAAGACTTGTTGGTATAAAAGCTGTTATAGATATTTCACATAAATCGTGAAGATTTTCTGTTGTTCTCTTTAACTCTTAACATCATTCAGATCATGCAGTGTATTTTAAAGTAGAGAAATTTCATGATACGGTTTTAGGGGGGAAATCATTGGTAATGCTATAGTGCCACATGGTTATTCCCGGATTTTGAGTTTGGGATTCTAATGTCCATTAGTAGTAATTACTTTGCTTAGGGAACAGGAAAAGGAAAAAATAGAGAATTAGGGCAAGGTAGGGTTATTCTGGTAAGTAGACACCTAGAAGAAGTACTTTCCCTTTCCCTTCCTTCTTTCCCCAAATTGATAGCAAAATTTAAATTTAACAAGGAGGGGGAATTTTGTGTTATTTTGAATTTATGACATTTTGTTATATATGGTTATATTAAAACTCTTGGGTTTTTGAGTGAATAAGAAATTGCTCATTGCTCATGAGGATTTAAAGGTGAAGGAGCCAATTTGGTCAATTGGTTTATCAGATTGTGTTCATGATTGATTTGTTCTTTTCCTCCCATTAGTCCATGTCTTGAGTATTATTTTAAGAGAAACTTTTTTTGTATAAAGACATAAATGTCTACTTTGACATTAGCTCTGCTAGGGAAGAACCCTGCATTCTGTCATTTTGCTGCTGCTTTTCTGGTAAACCACTTCTCAGGAACTGTTTTCTTTGTTAAAAGCAGGGGATTGGACTAAGATGATCCAAAGCCCATTCTAATGCTGCATTTTGAACCTAAAATCCTAATGACCCATAATATATTGTTTGGTGGTGGTGCTTTTTTCCCCAATGGTCAGCAGGATTTTATCTGAGTCATTGGATTTTTCTCTTTTCTGCCCTGACAACTTAGGAAGTCTTTGTTCTATATTTCCCTCTCTAAAGCTTCTGGAAAAGGCCCCTTCATCCTCCATCTTCGGAGCTAAGCCCATGTTTATTTCTCCAACACTATTGCCAATTATTGTCTTTGATCTTCCCACTTTGCATATCTGTTCCTATGCTGTGGTTCTCAGATCTTAACTGTGTCACTTGCCATTCTATAGCAGAAGAAAGTGCCCAGGTTTTACTACCTTTGTAGCCTTCCTACCTTATTTCCTTTCATAGTCATTCCCAACTGCTTCTTGGCAAACCGAACTATTGGCACGAAACAGAGTGTGATGCTAGGTAGAGTCTTAGGCTCACAAAGACCTGAGGTCATATTTCCTACTACTTACCATTGACTAACTTTGGCCAGGTCACATTTTATCTCTGAGGCTCCCTTTTCTCTAATTTGAAATGGGAATAATGACATTTATACTATGCACTTCACAGGATTGTAGTGAGGAATGTGCTGTGTCAGTATGATGTCTTTGAATTTTATTTTTAGGACATATTCTGAAACTACTCCTTTATACTTTTCCTGGACTTCATTATTGTACATTTGGCTACATTGAAATCCATCTACTATTTTTCTATTTGAACAAAAATTTTTAAGTTTCTTCCTAATTATTTTTCCTTTGGCATTTCTTTACTAACATGCTTGGGTTGCTAACAGAATGAGGAATTCCACTTGGAATCACTTTCTTGAGATCCTCAGCTTTTAAAATAAAAATTATATAGGGCCAACTAATGATAAAGTCCCTACCATTGGCATTTTATTCTCTTTATTTCCTATTTATCTGCAAAAAAATAAAAATAAAAATCAGATTTCTTTCATCTTGAATTTTATTCTGCTAAAGTCTTTAGTAGATTTTTAAATTTAGATCATCAAAAAGCAGCCTTGGAAACACTATGGATGCTTATTAGATCTTTCTTAGATTGCCCTTGAGAAAGAAATTATTGCAATCAAGGATTTTTGAGACTTAAGAATAAAGGACAGATTCTTGGGCCAAGGAAGTCCATGCCTTCTAGTATCTCCACTCAGACTTCCTTTCCAGCTGGAATATACCCCTTACATTGTCCCTTTTGTGCTTGGATCCATTCTTTTCCCGCTACTTGAATAAAAACTCTTTCTCTCTTCCACTTCCCCTGGGCTCATCCATTCCTTGTATTCTTTAAGGCTATCCAAATTGCCACCTCTAATCTTTCCAGGCACAGAGGACATTTCTCTTGTGATCCTGGACTTCCATAGACATTTGTATTATTGTGAATGATTTATTCAACTTCTGTTAGAGTTAGTTATTAGTATACAGTTTATCTTTCCTATCATATTGGATATGACAAATCATGCATATTTTCCTTTATCCTATAGCTTTTGTGGGCTACAGGGATTTTTCTGTATTATTTTATGCTCTCCCTGATAAAGGCATCCTTATAGAATGAGTGGGATGAGTGGGAACAGCAGAAAGACCTGACCAGCTTCCCTTCCTAACTCAGAGATACACACAGAGACTCTGGGCAAGATGCTTATGAATTTTTCTGAGCCTCTGTTGCCTTGTTTGTAAAATAGTCATGAAACCTTTTTTTTTTTTTTTTTTTTTTTAAATATTTGACATGTTCTTCAGTAAAGGGATGAAACAATCCATTTGTGTCATTGAGGGCAGAGCTCTTGAGCAGAGAGACAATGTCATCTTCAAAAATTCTTGGGATTGAATTGAGCATCCAACAGTCCAAGAAAATTTCTGGAACAAAGATGAGGACTGAATTTTTAGTGAACAGATAGCAACCCACTCAGGGCTATTTATTGGTAGATGTTTGGTTGTGGTTGCTCTCTTACTTTGCATATGTAAATGGAGTAAATACTAGACATTCCTTTCACTTTTACTTCATTTTACTTATATTTTATGATGACTGATGTTATAAAGATAATAAGACCAAATAAGCTGCTTTGTATCAACGTTTTTCACTGCTTTTTACAGCCATCTTTGAATCCAGAAGCTGGGAAACAGAATCATCCAAGCAGACCTATTGGGACCCCTTCTGGAGTATGGGGTAGGTAAAGCTCCCTTTTCTGGTAGAAAATTTCAGGAGCATAAATACAGTTTGTGTTAGAGGGAAGAAATAAAATAATTTTCATTTTACTACTTCCATTTGTTGACCCTGGTAATTACCGTTCCCCTTTTATAAAAATGTTCGGCAAGGCTTTCTGCAGATAATAAAGGATGTTAGCAAGACTGAACAAGCTGGAATTAAAGGCCAGGTGGATAAGGTGAAATTTGAGAGAGAAAAAAATGTTAAAAATAATCATTTTCCTAAGGATTGTCCATACTGCTGCAGGAGGCCGTTTCTAAGCCTTCTGTCTTGAGTCTTGGTAGTTCTACCCACTCTTGTGTAACTCTTGAGGGCATTTTTGCCTTTCTTAGTATCACTAAAGCTTAGCATACAAAGTGCTTAATAAATACTTGTTGACCACAACAAGATAGTAGAGGCATGGCAACACAATAGTCTGTTTCGAAAAAGACCTCAAGTTTTTAATAGACCACAGGCATAATAAATAACCATCTTTTAGCAATTTTCCGGAACAGAGATTCTGAACCTGGAATTCATATATTCATTGGTTTTGTTTTTGTTTTTTTAATTTTGAACACTAATTCAATATAAGTGGGGGGTTTTGTTATTATGTATATTTTATTGTATGCATTTTAAATGCATTTGGAGAAGGCATCTATAGATTTCATACACTGTCCCAAGGGGTCCACGAGGTAGAAATAGTTTAAGAACCTTTGGCCTAGAATGAAGAGAATGGCATTCTCATCTTAATTCTGCCCTACATAAACTATATTTCTGACTAACATAATATGTTAAAGTTTTTTTTAAAGATGATCAATCTAATTAATTAGGTCATGGTGATGAAAGGGGTTTGAGCCCATGCTAGTTTGGTTACAAAGTGTTTATTCTGGGGGGGGGGGGGGGGGAAGAAGAGCTTTGGCCAAGGGAGTGCATTCAAGTGGCTCTTGTAGAAAATTAATTAAACTTGCTCTGGCTGCTCTTGTTCTCTCAGAAAGTATGTCCAAATATCAGAAAGAACTTTCAAAGAAAATTCTAAAAAAGCTGTAGAGTGAGACTCCCTAGAAGGGAATGGCTTCCCCACCTTCTGAACGTTTCCAAATTGAGATTTATTAATTTTTGGAAAGGGTGTCAAGTGTTCTCAATTTGGGGCATCTAGGTGGTGCAATGGATAAGAGCACCAGCCCTGAAGTCAGGAGGATCTGAGTTCAAATCTGGTCTCAGACACTTCACACTTACTAGTTTTGTGACCCTGGGCAAATCATTTAACCTCAGTTGCATCAGGGAAAAAAAAAAAAGAGTTCTCAGCTCTAGCTTTGATCTAAGCAGATTTGTCTGAAATACTTTGGAATGTCACATGTGGATCTGAAGAAAGGACTTAAAGAGAGATGTCCTTGCCCTACCTGAAATTTTCTCTCTTTGGGGTTTGGGGAATGCCCATGGGTTCTCCCAGTTTTCCTCCTACCTCTCTGATCTCTCCTCCTCAGTCTGCTGCATCTTCATTGAGGTGATATTCACTATGGGCATCTCCCAAAACAACTCTCCTCCTCCTTCTGCACTAGAATTCAATTCCATTATCACACAGTCTTAACCCCTATGCTGACCTCCAATATCATGGCTCGAGCTGAGACTCACTTACCTGAAAGTCCCATATATAAAGGTCTTAAATTCAGCAAGCCCCCAAAATGAACCCATTGTCTTTTTCCCAAAGCCCCCCACTCTGTCTTTGTCTCTTTTTCTTATTCTGCTTCCCCTCCATTCTCTCCCTGTCTGCCCCCCTCCCTCCCTCTCTCTCTCTCTCTCTCTCTCTCTCTCTCTCAGTCTGCATCTCCTATTACCCCTACCTCCTAGAATTGCAACTCTAGGGAGAAACAACAAAAAAAGTAAGGCAGTCCCTGTGCACACTCAACTTGGGGGAGATTGCATATAAAAGAAAGTTCAGCTTCAAAGCAGATTGAAAGATTTAAGAGTACTTAGTCTGCATCAGTGTGTGGAGACCAAGGCCCCAGCCTGATTTTGCTGGACATCTGGAATGGCTGGAGACATGGAAGTTGGTAAGGCCTGGAGGATCATAAGAAAGGCAGATGCCAAGACCTACTGGTCTTCCATTTCCCTAGGCGTAAGTAGACTTGTGACTTGCATCTCTTCCAATCCCTATGACGAGTGGAACAGTCTGGTTGAGAGAGAACTAAGATAAAGGCAGTCTTTCTGTGGCTTTGTTTTTGTCCAGAAAATCCTTTGCAGCCTATGTGCCTCTTGGGTCTTAACATCAGACCTAGAGTTGGAAAGGACCTTGGGAGCCATCTTCATAAAGAAATGGAGATCCCAGTGAGGTTCTGTTTCTTACCTATGGTTCCAGGTAGAAGAGATCTCTGGTTCTAGAGCCAATGCTCAAGAAATTTAAACTGCCCATCATGTTCTTTTGTGCACTCCCAAAATTAAGATCTGAAAGGTAGAGGGTCCCTGCTGCCTGGGCCTGCCCTACTTTTCTTCTACCCCTCTCTGAATGACTGTCTTTTGCAGAAAATCCTCCGAGTGCCAAGCAACCTACCAAGATGCTGGTCATCAAAAAGGTTTCCAAAGAGGATCCTGCCGCTGCCTTCTCTGCTGCATTCACCTCACCAGGACCTCACCTTGCAAATGGGAACAAGCCCACAACTATTGTCCCAAGTGTCTACAAAAACCTCGTCCCAAAGCCGGCAGCACCTCCTTCCAAGGTATCAGAGATTGCCAATTGGTGTGATGAAGGCTTTTGAGGGAGAGCAAAGAAAACTTGAGTATTATCCTATTTGCTAATTATTTTTCTTGGTGGGTGCTATAGACAAAACCAAGAATAGTAACAGTTCTTGATCCCAGTGAGCGTAGTCTAGTTGAAGACATTCCCATATCTATAGATTGGAACTAGATGGAGTACCATGGTATTTACAAAAAGCCATGAAGCATAACCTTCCCTTCCTACAACTTGCCGTGTTTTTTGAAACAAAACATGCACATTAATGGTTAAATCAGGTTTAAAATTTGACAAAGTCCTACATGATTGCCAATCAGGGCTCAAGCAGTGACCTTGTGGGTCTGAGACATAGTGTTGGCCACTCAGTAAGAACCATTGTGATTTGGGATTAAGGTATGGTCCTTACCTGTAAATCCCAAGATATCTTCCAAAGTTTCAATGGTTAAAATTTGCATTCCTTTGGGCAGAGCACTTACTCACAATAAGGGTATGATAGCCTATCTGGACAGAAGACAGGAAAGGGAAAGAAAAAAGAAAAGAAAAAAAGTAGAACAAAGCAAGAAAGGAGAAAGGGAAGGACTTGAGAATTAACAGTGAACCCTAGGAAAAGGAAAATGTGGGGTGGACAGAGATTGGAGATGATAGAAGGACTACGATCCAATAGAGGAACCATAATTACAGTGAGTAGAGAAATTATTCTTAGAAAGGAATGGGATGGTAGGCCCACAGATCAATCCATCAGCAGGCATTTATTAAGTGCCTATTGTGTTCAAGTTTTGGCAATGCAAGGACAAGTGAAACAATCTCTACTTGCAAGAAGCTGACTGTATTCTAATAGGAGTAACAGATTCATCTAAGATGTAGCATGAGTTTAAAACGTAATACAAATTATTTGCAAAGTTTGTTAGGGAAGATACTAGCAATGAGAAGAACCAGGAGAGAGTTCCTGTAGAAAATATTATTTGAGTTGTATTTTAAAGGAAGAAAATTGATGACAGAAGGGATGGTCGGTGTAAGGAATTAAGAGACAGGAAACAGTATCATGTGTGACAATCAGAAGACTAGATCATACATAGGGTTAAAGAGTAGGGATAATTTCCAGTGAAACTGAAAGATAGACTGGAACTCCTTGGTGAAGGCTTTTAAAATAGAAGGGTCTATGTTTGATTCTAGATGTAATAGAAAATCACTGGGATAATGAGTAGGTTAATAATATAATTAGATCTATATTTAACAAAAATTATTTTGTCAGCAGTATGAAGAATGAACTAAAGTGAAGAAGGGCTTAAGTTATAGAGTCTAATTAGGAAACTATTTCAAGAGTTTAAGAAGGCCTCCACATAGGTAGTAGCTATGTGCCCTAAGTTTGCAAAGAAAGGCAGAAAAGTCATGTCAAAGGCATCTTTGACATGAAGATGATTCATAATTCTGCCTTGTTTTATTCAGCCTCTGTCCCATAAAAATCACAAATCTTATTAATACTCAAAAAAATATATAAGTGAACATTAACAGCTTTTGCACTATCTGCCTACTTTCCATCATTCTACATAGTATTTGACCTCTATACACGTGCATTAAGGGTATATTTCATGAACACATTATTAGGAGGAAAGAGGCAGACTTGCACAATTTAAAGATTCCACTGTTGGATAAACTGGCCTCTTGAAGAAGGCTCTTTCCCAACCATATATCAGAAATATTCACACTCATTGTACACATCTCTGGCCATCTTCCTTCCACGTTTTGGCCTCTGACCCAGATCAAATCCCAGTATTCCACCTTCTGTTTTCGTGCTCTAGGCTTCTGACCTTAGGGAATGTACCAAAGATTGCTGGTACCAAACCCACCATTCTACTCTGTGACCATCTTCCTTAATCCTTGACCCTCCTTCCCACATATTCTGTGATCTAGTAACAGTGATCTCTTTGCCAAAAAGATATTCAACTTCCTTTGATCTCTAACTGTAAGTACAATAATTGCATCGATACCACTATCCCTGGAACTTCTAGTCAGTTAACCATTTTTCAGCTACTGTGCTAAGAACTGATGATACGAGTGCATATATAATGCATTTGTATGATAACATACAAACACATGAAAGTATTTACATGCAAGAAAGTATCCAGTATAAATGGAAGTAACTTGCCTTCTCTAAAGGAAGACATGAGGGAGTAGTGTACCAGAAAGACCTCTTCCAGAATGTAGGAATTTAACTGAATCTTAAAAGAGGCTTTTGAGGAGACAGCCAGTGAAGAGGAATCCTGGAGGATCCTGTGCAAAGGCCAGCAGGCAAGCCAGTGTCACTGGTTTGCAGACAACATGGAGGAGAGGTAGGGAGGAGATAGGTTGTGAAAGGCTTTTAAAAAGCCAAGCAGAAGAGTTTATATTTGATCCTGGGAGATAAAAAAAGAACCATCGAGGTTTATTGAATAAGGAGATTCTTTAGACCTGAACTTTATGAATTACATCATTTTCTTGAAAGTGGAAGATGGACTGAAGTGAGGAGAGATTTGAGGCAGCAAGACCAAACAGCAGCATATTGCAACCAACCATATGTGAGATAATGAGGGCCCACATCAGGATTGCTGGGAGAGTGAAGAGAAGGGATAAATAGAAGAAATGGGAAGGCTGAAATAATAAATGCTCAATCCTTCCCAATTTATTGGCTACTTCCTGGTACCTGCAACCAGCCTCAAAATCATCACTTGACTATCTGTCCCTCCTAGCAGTTGTCCTTGTCCTGCCTCTCTTTTCTGGCTAGCCTTCTTGAGAATGCCATCCACAGTCAGTGCCTCTACTTCTTGCCCTCTCATCTCTGTTTGATGCTGGCTTCCAGACTCCGCAGTCAGCTGAAACAGCTCTTACCAAAGACTCCTTCTCTGTCTTCATAATTGGATTTTCACTCAGGCCTCATCTTTGACTATTTTCACTCTTCTCCATATTTGGTCTGTGGTAATTTTCCTCAAGCCCAAGTTATGTCATATTTTTATTCCTCTCTCTGTTCCCCTCTCAGTAAATTTCAGTGGCTCTATATTATCTCCATGGTCTAATACAAAATGCCCTCTTTGGCACTTAGAGTCTTTTTTCACCTCTTATGTTTCTGATCTTACACCTTATTACCCAATATATATTCTTCTATCCAGTGACACATTGGCTATGATTGTTCCATCTTCTGCTCTCACTTGGAGAACTCCACTGTCCAGTCATACTCTTTCTTTCCAGCCTAGCTCATGTTACTTCTGGCTACATGTACTGTAAGAGAGATATACATAGCATAATGCTTAAGAGAACTGGTCCCAGGCCCTACCTCCCACCCAGACTGGTTTTGTGACCCTGGAAAGGGACTCCAGTGCTTTAGACAACACATTTAAGGCTGCATATTGACAGAGGGACTGTCCTGTACCAATGAAGTCCAGCCATAACGCTCCCCACCGACATTGCTTTAACCAAAATGTAATTTTCCAAACTTTTGCTCATTTTCCAGTAGTAATTACTCTCCCCCTTTTGAGTCTTTAAAGCCCCAGTCAAATGCCATTTCTTGGGGCATTGGATGATGCAACAGATAGGATTAGAGACAAACCTATGTTCAAATTTGATCTCATAGACATTCTAGTATGTGATCCTAGGCAAATGACTAAATGTATTTCCTCCTCTTTAAAAATGGAACAATACCCATTATTATCGTGTCGACCAGGGCTATTTTGAGGCTCAAATAAGATGATAATTATAAAGTGCTTAGTTTGGTACATGGTACATACTAAACTATATAAATATTAAGTATTTTTTATTTCTGTCTACCTTTCATCATTGCCTACAGGATGTTACTATCTTGTTGAATAAGCTTTTCTCTTACATAGTCATAGAATGTTTTACAATAAATCATAATGTAATTAAGAGAAATGGTTCTGTGAACTATTTATCTTAAAATTTCTATCTTGTATTATTATCTGTTAACATAATGTATGTTTCTTAATCCCACTTCTGAAGAATATCTTATATGGAGATCTGGGCCACATCTTTAAACTTTGTCTCCTCAATCAATCCCTAGAGCCATACTCACCTAGATAGGCTTCGTAATTGGCTATTGGGTTGCATCCAAGGCTCCCCGCACACTGTGGCCGAGGCCTAGAGCATGGACTAAGGGTGCTGAAGCATCGAGAGTCAAGAGTTATGGGGGAATCCTAGAGGAAACTCCCTCAATCACCTGCCACATCCATGAAAGGATGTCCTACGACCAGGACTCACTCCAGCAATTGATGTCCAGTAGAAAACCTGCCTCTCAGGCCCCGTTCTTTCATTCCTGCTATTTTCCTGCCATCTCGGAGCTTCCCAGACTCTGATGACCCAGCGTTATCAACTCAGCCAGTATGGCAAAGGGAGGTTCAGTTTATAGAGTAATACCACGAATGGTAGAGTAGGCTCAACTAGGGAAGAATATAGATGATGTCCTTGAGCCTCGTCCCTCCCTCCCCTCTTCTCACAGCTTAATCAGCCCAACATTTCATCTAGTCAAATTCCTCATCTGACCTGAATTCCTCACCTCGACTCCTTTGTTCCCTGCTCATCTTCACCTAAAAAAACATCCCACCTTTCTTCTGCCTCGAACCCATTTTCTGCCAATAATGGGGAGCTAGAAGCCTGATTTCTTAACTGGTTTTTTGTTGCTTTATGATCTCTCAGGGCAGAGCACTCTCTGTTTTGTGGCCTCACCACCCTTTGTCTTTTCTTGTTTCCACCCTCCCCCCTCCAGCCCAGTCCGTGGAAAGCCAACAGGACAGAACACAAAGCGGGCTCGCTCTCCTCCAGCCGGGATTCTGCCTTTACCAGTCCAGTTGCTGTCACCAAACCAGTCGTACTGGCAAGCGGCTCAGTACTGCCCTCTCCCAAAGAGGTGAGTGAGACTGTCCAGGGATATCAGGTCATGTCTGTTTTCCTTACTAATAACATAGTTCTCACAAATTGGCAGGTGATACCATAGTATGTTAGCGGGCTGGGCCTGGAATCAGAAAGACTCAAGCATGGCTCTGCTAAGACAACCCTAAATGGGATCATGGAAAGTCAAATGCAGCCGAATAACAGTGATACAAACTGAAGTGCTCTGAGAGCAAAACAATACAAATTAAAGTGCTAGTCAATTCCACATTGCTCCAGAGAAGGCCTACAGGAGTCTGCCTTCATTTGTTACTTTGCTTCTAATCAATAAGTAGGTAAGAGAAGATCACTGAAGAGAAATAAATGAAATCCACTGACCCACATCATTATCATAGCAGTGAATGTTTCCTTTATTTTTAAAATAATTCTGCTACTTTCTGTTGCATATGTGACTATGCACTGACCAGTTCATATCTGGGCCTCAATTTTCTTAGCTGAAGAATAAGGGGGTTGAAGGTCATTTTTCAGCTTGAAGTGAATTCCTTTGTGCAGTGAACCTGAGAAAGATCACTTCATTACACATGAGCCCCCAGGAAAGTGTCAAATGAAAACTAAAATTAAAATGATGACAATAGAAGGGAACCTTAGAGAAAATTGTCAGTAAGTTACTAGCCCAAGATCATGTTATTATAATAGCTGGACATTTCTTGGATTCTGTTATGATGCTGTTTTCACTGTACTAATCTGCTTCTCCTTAGATGCAGTTTCTAGTCTCACCATACTAGCAGTTTAACCAGCTAAAATATGCTTACTATGACCATAAACATTCAGAGCATATTACAAACCCATATCTCTTCATTGAATTGATGCTTTTATCATGTATGTTATAATGCAATTTTGTGAAAATGTTGCTCAGTTCACTGAGATTTTTGACTCCCAGTAAAGAAAAAATATATGAGAGATTGGATTGACATATTCAGGAATAGTTTAGAGTCAACCTGGAGGAGCTTCTTAAATGGAAGTGGGTGATTTCAAATTGTGACTTGGGGATTGACATTGACTAGGCTCCTGGATACAGGTGACATTATACAGCTATTCTGGAAAGGTTTTCCAGAAAAGTAAAAGTTACTACTGTTTTGGTTTGAATTAAACAAAAAGAGAAATTAGTGTGTTTATTGACAGGGCTTGTTGAAATAGTCCAAAAACTGATTTCATGTAGAAATTAACAGTGAGAAATGACTTCTCTAAAGAGAAGAGGTTGACCAGTCAATGGAGAGTCTCAAGGCTCTCAACCAAGGTAATAGTACTGTCACTTAAGAGCTATGTGTAAACTTTGAGGTTTTCTCACCCAGGTCTATTAACTTAGGTCAACCATGTCTGCTAAGTTCTAGAGTAGAAATTCCTGGCTTGTATGTACTGCCTTTAATTTTGCCATAGTCCTGGGTCCTGAATTCTGGACAGAGAGCAATGATTTTAAGCAACAATTTGGTATAAAGAGCCCTGGTCCTGGAACCAGGTGGGCCTGAGTTGAAATTTGGCTTCAGACACTTGCCATTTAGTAGCTATGTGACCCTGGGCAAATCACTCAACTCTCGTTGTCCAGCAAGAAGGAAAAAAAAAAGATGAAATAAGGATACCTTTAATACCTATCTAGTTTACCAAACACTTGTTACTCAAATAAGATAATGCATCTGAAATGTTTTGCAGTAGTATATACATTTCAGTTCTTACTAGGGAGACTTCACTACCTCCCTGAGTAACCCATTCCAAATTTAGACAGCTGGAGTTGTTAGAAATACCTTCCATAGAACTGAAATCTGACTTTATAATTCTGTTTCAGCTCCCCCTTTCTTCCTCTGGAGCCAAATTCCTTCCTTTTCTCATTGCTGCCCTTAAAATAATTATCCATAAGTACATATTATGTCCTTTTCCCTCCTAACCTCCTTTCAAACACCTATTCCTGCCTGATAGGTGTATGTGAACTCCCTGACTAGTTCCTAAAGGATTCTCTCTTGAGTTTTTGTTTTTCCCTACTGTCATTTTTAATAGTTCATACTTATATTGACTCAAAAAGATCACTTCATTCCCTCTATCTCAAGTGACCTATATTACCATCAGTCCCAATTAATGGTATATGATTACATTGATCCTACAAATGGATTGTTAAATCGGATTTTATTCTTTATTTTACTTGTTCCTTTGTCTTTGTTCATTGAGACTAAATTTATCATAAATTGTTATTTTTTTAATTGTATTGACCTAAATCATCTTGAAGCAAAATTGCTCACTCCTCAATTCTTTTCAGAGTTGTCCCAATGAAAGTCACGAAGCAGGGCACATCATAATTTTCTTTTTTGTAAGTTTAAAACACAGCCATATTTGAGGAAATCATCAGCTCCTTATTTGATGTGGAACCATCTTGATTCTTATATATGAGTTTAGCATCCCAATTTGTTCAACATCCCTATAAGTTGGAAACCATAAATGTGTTGGGAAGGACTTCACCTTTATGGTTATTTTAAACAATACTTTTCTAATTTAGAAACTACCTAGTATATGTACCATATGACCCAGTTGAGTTAAATTGTGGTGTGTGTACATGTGAAAGACATGGGGGTGGATCTATGTGACAGTCTGATCTACTTCTAGACCTGAGTAGAGTTGAGGGTATTCCTGGCTAAGTTTCCTGGACATGTACCCCACTGTGGGTGCCAGATTTCAGCATCTGCGGGCCTAGACTTTTAGCACAGGGAGCATGCTCAAATAAGGCTGAGCCCGAAATCATTTGAACTTAATAGTAGAAAAGGTGCCAGTGACCTAAACCTCAATATGGCCTGAAAATGCTTTTTTAAAGCAAAGCTGCTCTTTTAAAAGAGACACAGACAGACACTTATGGCACTTACAGAACATTCACTCCTTAACCATGTTATTTCATCTTCCCCTTCTAGGCCTGAGTGAGATTAGTCCCTATTGATTTGATTTTTATACCAGTCATTTCTTTTTTAAACATATGCAAAGATCATTTTTAACATTTACCTTTGCAAACCTTGTGTTCCATATTTTTTATCTCTCCCCCTTCCTTTCCTTCCCTAGACAGCAAGTAATCCAATATAGGTTAAATGTGCAATTATTTTAAAACTATTTCCAGTTCTTGTCATAGTTTCCAGTTCTTTGCCACTACAAAAAGGACTGCTTCAAACATTTTTGCACATGTGGATCCTTTTCCCCTTTTTTTTTCCCCAATATTTACTAAAATATTACCACAAACTTTTTTTTTTTTTTTATGATTATAAAAAATTTTTTTTGACAGTATATATGCATGAGTAATTTTTTTTATAACATTATCCCTTGTATTTTCCCCTCCCTCCCCTAGATGACTGGCAATCCCATACATTTTACATGTGTTACAGTATAACCTAGATACAATATATGTGTGTAAATACCATTTTCTTGTTGTATGTTAAGTATTAGATTCCAAAGGTATAAGTAACCTAGGTAGATAGACAGTAGTGCTAACAATTTACATTCACTTCACAGTGTTCCTTCTCTGGGTGTAGTTGTTTCTGTCCATCATTGATCAACTGGAAGTCTTTTCCCTTTTTTTGATCTCTTTGGGTTACAAAACCAGTGGATACATTGTTGGATCAAAGAGTAGTATGCATAGTTTGATAGCTCTTTGGGGCATAGTACCAAATAAGTACATCCTAAGCATTTACTAAGTTCCTACTATGTGCCCAGCATTTAGGCATTGACAGTACAAGTACAAAGAGTGAAACAATCTGTCTTTATAGGGAACTTACATCTTAATGGAAGAGAAGGGTGTGTATATGTATTGCATAAATATTATAAATTAATTAACATATATGCAAAGTAGCTAATATAAGCTAATTTGGAAGGGGAGGTACTCTCAAAATATTAGAAAAGTTTCATGGAGAAAGTGGTGTTTGAGGTACATATTTTTAAAAATAAATGTAGTATTTTTAGAATCCTTTTTTGTTTTAATTTTGAGTTTCAAATTCTCTGCCTCCAGCTCTTCCCCTATTGAGAAAACAAGCATTATATCAGTTACATATTTGTGAAATCAAAAACATTTTCATATTATCCATGTTGCAGAAAAAGAAAAAGTGAAAAAATTCTGCTTCAGTTTGCACTCAGAGCTCATCAATTCTCTCTGGGGTTAGATAATATTTTTCATCATGAGTCATTTTGAATTGTCTTGGATCATTGTATTGATCAGAGTAGCTAAGACTGTCATAATGTTGCTATTCCTGGAGGATTAGGAGAAGTTTCAAACAGGAAGTCATTAACAATTTATTATTTTTATCACATAATCATAAAAGTGAAGTACTTCCTACCAACTTGTGGTTTCAAACTTTGAAGAATGTTAAATAAATTGAGATGTTAACCTCATACTGTTTCACTTAAGTCTGCATCAAGTCTTCTTGGGATTTTCTGAAGCTATCCTACTCATCATTTTTTAAATATGTAATACCTTTCTTATTTTCCAAAATACATGCAAAGATTTTTTTCAACATTAACCCTTGCAAAACCTTGTTCCAGGAGCATCTCTGTGGCGCAGTGGATACAGCACCAACTGTGAAGTCAGGAGGACCTGAGTTCCAATCTGATCTCAGGCGCTTAATACTTCCTAGCTGTGTGACTCTGGGCAAGGCACTTAACCCCAATTGCTTCAGCAAAAAAACCCAAAAAAACAAAAACTTTGTTCCAATTCCCCATTTCCTCCCTAGATGGCAAATAGTCCAATATATGTTAAATCCAATAGATGCATACATATTTATACAATTATCTTGCTGCACAAGAAAAACCAAACAAAAAAGGGGAGGGGGAATAAAATGCAAGCAAACAACAACAAAAAGAGTGAAAATACTAGGTTGTGGACCACATTTCCTCTCTGGATATAGATGGTTCTCTTCATCCCAAGATCATTGGAACTGATCTGAATCATCTCATTGTTGAAGAGAGCTATGTCCATCAGAATTGATCCTCATATAATCTTTCAACATTCACTGTTGCAAAACCTTGTGTTCTGGATTTTTCTCCTTCCCCCCCTTCCCTAGATAGCAAGCAATGCAATATAGATTAAGCATGCAGTTTTTCTAAACATATTTCTACACATAGTAGAAATATGTTTATATACACTCTATACACTCATTTGGGCCCTTAGTGCAACATAACAAACTTTCTTTTATTCTTCCCTAATTGAATCTCTTTTATCTCATTCATTCCTCTCTCAGCTGAGAATCTTGTCTCTTATTTTGCTGAGAAATTTGAAGTCATTCTGTGTGAACTTGTTTCTTGCATCCTTTTCATTTCAAGAGCTGACATCAGCCACCACTTTTTCTTCCTTTCTTCCTGTCTCTGGTAGAGGTGGTCCTTCTCACCCATGTCAGTTCCTTTGTATATGCCCTGGATCCCATCTTTGTTTATCTTCTCTAGCAGACTGCATTCTAAAACATCTCTCTTTATGTTCCCTTGAAAAGACCTTCCTATATATTCCTGGTTCCATCCCTCTAGCCTTCAAACTTGCCCTAGGTTTCCCCAGTCTTAAAAAGACATCTCGAATTTGGCATGTCCAAAAATAATAAACTCATTACTTTCCTAGATTCTCTCCTTTTTAAAACAACCCCATTTTTGTCAGTTACCACTATCCTTCCTGTAGCCTAGGTCCATAACTTCTGTTTTGTTCTGGATTCCTCCCTCTCTCTTACCCCACATATCCAGTCAGTTGCCAAATTTTGCTTTTTCTTCCTTTACAACATTATACCTGATCCCTCCCGATGTCCTTAAATGCTCCTGCTTATATCACTATCAGGACTAGCCACCAGGGAAAAAGAGAGTGCATGTGGATTTCTTGTCAAAACTAAGGATGTTTTAAATTACTAATAGAAGAGTCATAAGTAAGATGTAATGGCAAGGACCAGGCATTCTAAAGTTTAAAGCCTTTAGGAGCTGGTCCATGGAAGTCCTCAGTCCCAGATCTTGGCTGACAAAACTCTTTTGTATTTGCTTAGAGCCCCTCCAGCACCACCCCTCCCATCGAGATTAGCTCCTGCCGCCTAACCAAGCTGACCCGTCGGACCACGGACAAAAAGAGTGAGTTCCTAAAGACTCTGAAGGATGACCGAAATGGAGAAATCTCAGAGAACCGAGAATGTGACAAACTGGAGGATGTAAGAGCAAAGGCTTTTTTCTTTCATTGGAGAGGGAAGGGGGCATGCTGGAAATGGGTTCCTCTTGTTTGTGGATCGACATTGATCTAAAAACACTTGGAATTTTTACTTTGATGAAGGTACTAATAAACCATATGCATACTTAATAAGTATTAGTAATGGGCATAGGTTACTAGCATTTGTGTTCTACCCTAAAAATGTTTCTACACCCCATCTTGTGTGTCACAAAGAAATGTAAGTTATGATCTATATGAAGTTTTCTAGCAACCCAGAGCTAGGTTAATAGCCCTATTTTAATTAATGCCCTGATTCCATTTACCAGACTGGTTTCTATTTCACTAAAACTGAAATTGTCCCTAAGGAAAAGATAATTCAACACAACCAACACCAAACACCTCCCATGCTTCCATCAGAGCAGAAAAACAGACTGCAGCTAAGACTAGGTCTCTATTCTCAAAGTCAGCAGTCTAGTAGAAGTTTAGGTAAAGCTTGGTCCTGATTAGCAACAAATACTGAGGCCCATGATGTGGTCATTTGTATTTGCAAGTTATATTTAGAAAAAGAAGAGTCCCAAAGGAAAAACAGGTCTGCCATGACCATGATAATTGGTAATAGAAGGATAAGAGTCTCGATTTTTATTATTCTATTCTGTCTGCCTGTTTGACCTTTTGACTATACAGAAATGACGAATAGGAAATTGATTCCCAAGAGAAATAAGTCCCATTTCACAGTTAAGGAAATGGAGGCTGAGGAAGGTTCAGTAATTTGCTGGTGCTTACATAGCTGGTAAGCGTCTGAAGCCAGATTCTGGTGCTACTTTTCTCCATCTGGCTCCCTGGAAGCATCTGGTGTGACCCACCAAAGCACTTTAGAGATAATCAAAAATCATGGCAAGCAGAGAGGCATCATGGTCACTGGGAAAAGGACAAATGTCTCCATCTTCCTAGAAGAAAAAGTAAATAGAATTTTTTTTTAACTACAGAGCAATAAGGTGGATTTTGAATCAAAAGATTCTAGAAACTATTGTTAGAAATTATTCTAAGATACAAAAAAAAGTCTTGTCAGATTTTATTCTTCACAAGGAATACCTCCCAAAAAAATGGAGATTTTTATATTAAAGATAAAGATGCCCAGGGCAAAATGCTGAAAAATGGGAAGGTTTTCATTCCTCCTGTTGATTAAAGGAGGAATTGAAAAAGAGGTATCTTGTCTAAGCAGTTAGCTGGCTAAGAAGAAGTTATCCTTTGGGTTTTTGAACTAGTGCTTAAAGTACAAGAATAATAGGCCCAGAAATAGAGTATACCTAACTGGAGATAATTGGGTTTTTTTTGTTTTGTTTTGTTTTTAAGCTGTTTTTAAAATCTTAAAACTCTAGGGAAACTTGCCTATTATCTTTTCCTGTCATCTTAGCCAATCTAATAGGTGTGCAGTAGTATCTCAGAGTTGTCTTAATTTGCATTTCTCTGATAATGAGGCCTTTATCAGATCCTGTGTGTGTAAAAATATTTTCTCAGGTTATTGCTTCCCTTCTAATCTTCTCTGTATCAGAAGCTTTTTAACTTCATATTATCAAAATTATTTATTTTATGATCAATAATGGTCTCTAGTTCTTCTTTGATCACAAATTCCTTCCTCCTCCACAAATCTGAGGGGTAAACTATTCTATGTTCTTCTAATTTGTTTATAATATCATTCTTTATGTCTAGATCATGAACTCATTTAGACCTTATCTTAGTATATGGTGTTAGGTGTGGGTCAGTGCCTAGTTTCTGCTATACTAATTTCCAATTTTCCCAGCAGTTTTTGCCAAATAGTGAATTCTTATCCCAAAAGCTGGGGTCTTTGGGTTTGTCAAATACTAGATTGCTATAGTAGTTGAGTATTTTGTTCTGTGAACCTAACCTATTCCACTGATCAACTTGCTCTATTTCTTAGCCAGTACCAAATGGTTTTGATGACCGCTGCTTTAAAATAAAGTTTTAGATCTGGTACAGCAACAGGGCAGTCTTCTTACCTCTTACCTTGTGCCAGATACTTTTCTCTGACTCAGCTCTCACAATAACTGAGATTTTTCCTGAAATTAGCCTGAATTGTCTGCTTTGCGCCTTCTTTTCTTGTACCTCATCCTGCTTTCTGGGGCCAAGGACAGCAAATATAATCCCTTTTCCACTTGACAGCCATATATGAACCTGTATCATGTCCCTACATTGGTCTTCTCTAGACCCCACATTATGAACTGAAGGCCATTCTCCATCTTGATTGTAACTCCTAACTAGTAACTCCTTATTTATGAATGTCTATTAGACTCAGCCCTATACCCTAGATTATCAAAGTCCTTTTGGATCTCAGTACTGCTGTCCAGTGTATCCAGTGTGTCCAGTATGTCCTGGCTTTATGTCATCTTGCAAGTTTGACCAGCAGTACCATCTCCGCCTTTATCCACATCATGGACACAAATGTTAAATAACTCAAGTTCAATCACAAGCCCATAATTCCATTAGGGACCTTCTACCTTGGTGATATTGAACTGTTAATAATTACTTCTTGAATCACGCCATCCCACTCTTAAATCTGTCTGTTATTCTTCAAAAACTAAAACACAGAGATCATGGCCCTGCCCTGAAAGATTATTTTTTCTTGTTACTTTGGTTACCTTTTTTTTTCTATTACCTTGACCTAAATTGTACTGACACAAAGTCAATACTAATAGTTTTATAACACTTCCAAACAGAGTAGTGGCAAAGCAGTACTTGCCACTGTTGTCTTTTATTAGTTCAAGCACATTTACATTGGGAAAATGAAATTTAGGTTTGCAGATATGCAGGGACATCCCATATTGTTGTGCTTTGGTTCAGGGCCTCCCTTAAAATCCTTAACAATCTAGCACTTTTCTGACCTTAATATGTTTGTTATTTTGTCTATTCATCTTCATCACTTTTTCTTCCTTAGGCAGCTTGGGAGAGCTTTTCAGGAAACTTTGTCTTGCTTCTTGTTTTGTGTTAGATTCAAGCCAATAGAGCTTGGGGCTAACAAGATAAAATAACCCACATTGATAACAGAAAATACATATCAAGATACCACTTGCTTGGTATTATTTAATGGTCTTATCACAGAAACCTTCATGGTAGTCCAGACTCTAAATCTTAGATTTCATTGTGATGATTTTTTGAGAGGTTTCCTAGGCCTAGGGGATGTTACCATATAGTAGCTAAGCTGTGTTTGTCTTTAGTAAATTATACTGTGCTTTCCATCCAGCAGAGAGCCCGAATTAGGACTCAGAGATAGATGTCCTTGGGTTTTGGTTAATGGCTTCATTCACTTTTAGGAAACCTGTCCTCACCATAAGTCTTTTATTACTCTGCTTACCCCTCCAAATTTTTAAGAGTGTTATGCAGATTATTAGCCACTGTAAGAAAAAGGGTTTCAGTGATGTGGATTAAACTCAGCCAGTACAGTGGCCTCTTGTACTTATTTTGGGAGTTCTTCACCCTATAAATCCACATTTCCCAAGGGAGAAAGACCCCAGTGCTTAGGTGCTTAAGATTGCTCATTCACAAAGAACAGTTTGCCCAGATGATTTCTTTTTCCCCTGCTGCAGATGGAGGGGAACAGCACACCAGAACCAAAGGAAAATGGGGAAGAGGGTTGCCATCAGAATGGCCTCACTCTCCCCTTAATGGAGGAGGGAGAAGGCCTTTCTCTCTCATTGGAAGCGGAACACAGGTGAGTGAAAGAAAACAGCATTGGGAGTGTTCCTTAGTATGGAAAGGTAGCTAATGGACACCAGAGGCCTGCAGGCCCCAGGCAGGTAGTCATCTCAGGAGGCCATTACTGAGCGTCTCTTCACAGAAAATCTTGTGTCCCACACTGGTCCAGATTATTCTTTGAAAGCCCCAAATCAAGAAGAGAATTGTTCTAGCTGTAGGTGCTTTTGTGTCCCAAAGAGGTCGTAGCATTGGAGCTGGGGGGAGAGGTCAGCAGAAAGACTGATTCTTGAATTAAGACGCTATTAAGTCTGCCCTGGAAGAACTTCCAGGTCCCCTGAGCCACTTGGTGTTATTAGCGGCACCAGTCAGTTACCAAAAACCCCAATTATAATAGGTATTACTATAAAGAAGATTATTACAAAGGCATGGGCTGTAACAATTACGTTGTAAATTTGATCATCACCGATTAGAGTTCTGGTTGTCCAAGTTCTGCTCGGATGAGAAGGCTTAGGGCTGTGCCAATTATGCCTGCTCAAGCACCAAACAGTAAATAGAGGGTACCAATATCTTTATGATTAGTAGAGAATAGTCATCGAGTAATGAACATAGGTAAAATGGCTGAGTATAAGCATTGGACTGTAAATTCAAAGACAGAGACTAAATATCTTTTTTTACCATTAAACTGAAGCCAAGTGTTCAGGTGCTTAGCTGTTAACTAAGAGTTAGTGGGATAGATACCCTCCAGTTTAGAGGTGAAGGAGTGATTATTGAGACTACCCCCCGGGGACTCCCCACCTTTTGTTCACGAGGCGGGGAGTCTCTGTTTGTATACAAAGTCGGTAACGTTTCTCCTTCAGTGGCTTTGGCCATCTTGAAGGTCCCAATTATTGTGAATATTGAACCCCCCTAGAGTGGTTGCTTATCCTTGGATTCACAGTTTGGAGCTATATTTGTATAAAATGTGGTCCTTTTGGACTCAATTAAACTCATCTTTTTGATGAGTCTTCCTTTATATTCGCCAAGACATGCTATAGTTTGGTGCTTGCTATTTCTGTGCCTGCCTGTCTCCCACAAGCACCCTGCTAAGGGGTTTGAGTGTTGTCACAAAGAAGGGAACAGGACAGGGGCAGGAGGTGACCAGAAACTATCAAACTTCTCTCATCTGATACATTCCTTTTGTTGGAGCAGGCTTTTAAAAGCAATGGGCTGGCAGGAATACCCAGAGAATGATGAGAATTGTCTTCCCCTCACTGAAGATGAGCTAAGAGAGTTCCACATGAAGACAGAGAAGGTATGTCTGCCACCCATCCCACTGCCCTGGACTTGAGAGCCCCTGGGACAGCTTTGTTCAGACTGCAAGTTCACATCTTGTTCCCCGGAGAGCTCCTACCCACAGTGATTGTCACCTTCCTCCCTTCCCCTAGCTAAGAAGAAACGGCTTTGGGAGGAACGGGTTCTCTCAGAGCCGCTGCCTCTCGGGCCTCTTCGCCACTTGGAGAAACGCCTTGAAGCCTGAGGCTGAGGACTCGGGCACAGAGACGAGCAGCAGTGAAACTTCCGATGACGAGGCCTGAGCCGAGGGACCTGCCCAACTCCGCTCCCCGTCAGGGTTGTATAAATGAAATCGTTCTTTTTCCTTTCTTTGTTCATTGCTGTTGAATCCTTCGTGCACAAAGGGAATGATCCCAAAGAAGAGAGATTGGCTTGTTTGGCTTTTTTTTTTTTTTTTTCTTTTTCTTTCCTTTTCTTTCTTCTTTTTTTTTTCTTTTCTTTCTTTTTTTTCCCCTTTCTCTCTCTTTTTTTTTTTGGTTCAACCTTTTCTATGCTTAATAGAGTCAAGTTTGTATAGCTGGGAATTTTGTGACAAAAATAAAATATATAAGTACACACATACACACAAATTTCTGTGTGCAACTGTGTGTGTAGGACAGAAAATGCATCTGACAGATCTGGTGGCAGAAGTGAGCCTGACCTTGGCAGCCGATAGCTTTCTAACCCAGCCCCACCCACCCTAGCCAGCCCCCCCTGCCTGTCCTAGGCCTTCTGGAGCCCAGGGCTACTCACAATGTGCTCAAACAATCATTGTCAATGACAAAATGACTATGGGAAGTTATAATTGTGTTAAATTAATGCAAATAACATGGATTTTTAATTTTCTTTTATTTTTGGCGGCTCGGGCAGCTTTCATCACTTAACCAAGCATTTGTGGGTTTCCTTTTTTCCTTTTTGGGTACAGCTGTAAAATATTTGGATATAGGAATTGTTGTGTTCTTCTTGCAGCCTTGATATTCAGGGTGGATTGTAAAATATAAATTTTTGTGAGATTTCAAAGATTAAGATTATTTTGATAACATTATTTACAGATTTTAAAAAGTGGTTATCACATGAGTCTGTATAAGGGGAAAAACTACTGCATCAAAAAATAACTAACTTGGAATAAATATTTTGCATCAGTTTGCCAACTGAAATTGTCCTTCTTGTGTGAGAAAGTTTGGTTTTAACGGAAGTGGTCCTGATTCTGTTTTGGTGGTGCTATTAGTTTACAAATCTGGACACAGATCTTGGGTTTTTTCTAAAGCCTTTCTTTCCCATAGACAGTGGAAGATAGATATTGTAGCTCTATGGTACCTTGCTGTGAGTGACATTTTGGGCCTTTCATCTGAGGATGGAGCCCCATCCCATCCCACCTCTTTTTCCAGCATCCTGCAGCACTTCCCCATCTATAGATTATTTTATGACTCATTCTTCACCCCGAAGTGTCTTACACATCCCTCTCTCCATTTTCAACTAGGAGGTCTCTGGCATTGGTCTTAGGTTTAGATCATACTTTATTCGGCCATTTTTCTTGGGCTCATTCACTGTTCCAATCTCCATTGTCATGCCTAGCAGAGTCAATGTGGAGCCCTGCTTCCATGTTGGTAGGAGGTGCCTGTGCCCCCAGAATCAGCCATATCTCCCCTTGGTAGACTGAAGCCCCTGGACCAGTCCCACAGCAGTGACAGAGAAGACGGGGCCTTCATGTAATGCCCTGGGCTCCCCCTCCACTTGTGTACCCCATAAGCTTAGCCAAGGGACTGGGGGGAGGGGAAGAAGCCCCATTTTGGGGGGAAGGTCATCATAAGCCATACTTGATTAAATATCCCTTGCATGCAAAGTCCCAAATGCAGTCTTGGGGAAATAATGGGTTCAGATGAAACAAAAACCCTGTCCTTCCTGGAGCTGATGAAATGGGCACGTGTCCTGGTTATAGGATCTGGTATCAGAGGACAAGAAGGGTCAGTGTGAAGTCAGGGGAACTCTGGTCAATCAGGGAAGGCTTCCCATTTTAGGTGTTTGAGCAGTAACCAGTCCCAGAATGTCAAGAGTTGGGAAGGCTGCCATACCCAGGTCCACTCCTCTGATGTGGATCTCCAGCCTCTGGAGAAGACTTCCACTGCAGAAAATCCATTGGCTCCCCCGGCAGCCCATTCCACATGAAATAGTTTTCCTTTACATTGTGTCAGAATCAGCCGTTCCAGCTCTCCTTGATTATTCACAAGCTAATTATGAAATGTGAAATGCTTTACATCAGTTCATTTGATTCTCAAAACAACCTTGGCAAGTAGGTACTGCTATTATCCAGTTCACAGATGCTAAAACTGAGGGGCCAAGAAATTAAACATATACCCTTCCTGGCATCTAGTGTCACAAGGGAAATTTTAATCCAAGGCCTTCCAACCCTTAGGCAGCACTGGAAGAAAGTAGCTGTAGTTCAGTTTTGAAAACACAAAGTCCGAATCCCCACAAAGACTTATCTGAACTGATGCCCAGGAAGTGAGTCAAAGAGGAGGGAGAATTTGGGAAGATCAACCCTACGTCCAGAAGTCACAGTGAAATAGGACACGGGTGGGGGTGACTGGCAATTTGTTACAAAGGCCTTGGATTTTGTTTCCCATTGGGAACGAGTTAGAAAGAAGGATGCTGATAAGGTTGCCAAATACAAAGAAAAGAGTCTCACTGAAGATAATACAGACCAGCAGACAGGGAGGATGGCCTGCTGGATTTATAAAAGGAAAAGCAAACTGTAAGTAACATGGAGGTTCCTGTGCAACCCTTCCCCTGTTTTTGTTTTACTTTATATGTGAAAATACTCATTTGCTTTTTTTTTATGTTGCAGAATAAAAACACTTGTTCCTTTTCTCCTTAGGCAAAAAAGCCAGACCTGAGTAGTACAAAAGAATCCTTGTGATTTCCAATGGAAGGAAAAAGATTAAAACTCCCACTTTGCTGAATTTGCGATGCTTATTCTGTATCAGGCACTGGTCTAAGCCCTGGCTGCCCCTTTCTGAAGAGATTACATTCTGATCAGGGAGATGTATGCAGATTTGAGGGATCTTTTTAGTCCAGACATCATTTCATTGATAACTTGGAGCTCAAGGGCAAAAGCACCCTCTCTCACTGTGTGGGAAAATGGTAGCTTGCCAGAATGTAGAGATGCACAGAAGCATCACAGACATCCTTGTGGGGCTTAAAAATCTCCCATTCTAAACCATAAGAAGCCCCTGAAGATGTCCATCTAGCCTTGTGTCCACAGGGGGGGTCCTAGAATCCTGAGAGAGAGCAGGGTGAGACCTTTGTGGATACAAGAGCCCACCAGGAAGGGAAGCGTTCCAGGGAGAGACTCCTACCCAAACCCCCGTTCCCAAGCTAAGGCCAATCCAAGTCATCGCTGAAGTCTTTTGATGGGAGCTGGGATGCTTCAGAGAGGATCCTAGTCAGAGCCTGCGTGGGGTAAGAGAGCTCCTGGAAGGAGTTAGTCACCACACTCGAGCCGGTGCTATTCAGTTAGCCAAAAACACCACCTCCCCCAACCAAGATAGTGTGGTAAAGAGGTCAAGGAAAACTACAGTTACCCTTACCCTAAGATCACATCTTGCTTTGAGTTATCAAAGATGACTTCTGGGGAAGGAGGGAAGAACAAAGGGTGGAATAGTTGTGGAGGAAGAGGCAGGGGAAAGAGGTCTCCCATGAAACTCATTTTCACCTGAACTGGACAAAGACTAAACACATTTACCCACACACAGACAGAGATTTTAGTATAGAAAGATTAAACTCCAAAGAGAAACTGGAGGAAGCAGAAAAAGGGGTAGGAGAGGAATCTTGGAACCTTGATGAGAGGTGGTAAGGGGTTAATCAAACCAAACAAGCAGGATTTTTTTTTGAGAGAAGAATGTAAAGGGGCATTGAAAGGAAGGGAATAAATAAAGACCTGGGGTAGGGAGAAGGGGAAGAGGAACACTTCTAGAAAGAGGAAATAAACCCTCTATTTTCCTGTTTGTAAAGAAGGACATGAGAAAAAAAGGTACAGTATAAGGATGGAGAAAAGTGCTTGTGTAATTCACACCCTGGAATTCATTAATCCATAAAATGGAAAGACGATAGTGGATCAGATCAGAAAACAGTTTGGGGGGGACTTAGATGGTAAAGCCCTGCAAGGAAAACTTGCATTCAAATCCAGCCTCGGACACTTAACACTTAACTAGCTGTGTGAAATTAAACATATAAAGAAAACTAAAGAGAATTTAGAGAGAGCATTCTTAACATTTATTGAATGAAGATAGAAGGAAAGTTTTATAATTCCCATAACTATATAACATAACTAACTCTAGATCACTATTGAGCAGAGAAATGTAAATTGAGACTACTCTGATGTGCTATCTCACACCTCTCAGATTGGCTAACATGGACAGATAACGATTGTTGGAGGGAATGTGGGAAAACTGGAACACTAATACATAGTTGGTGGAACTGTAAACTGATCCAGCCATTCTGGAGAGCAATTTAGAACTGTGCCCAAAGGGCTCTAAAACTGCATATCCTTTGACTCAGTTGTGTCTCTGTTGGGCCAAAGAGGTCTTAAAGAAGGGGAAGGAACCCCCATGATTTCAGAGAGGTCTGGAGAGAACTGACGCTAAGTGAAATGAACAGAACCAGATCAGTGTACATGGTGCAACAAGATTATGATCAATGATCAGTTCTGATGAAAGTGGTGTGGCCAATGCCAATGGTCTTGTGATGAAGAGAGCCATCTACACCCAGAGGAACAATTGAGTGTGGATTACAACACAGGATTTTCACACTTGTTGTTTATTTGCATTTTGTTATTTTTTTTCTTTGTGCAGCATAATTGTGTGTTCAACTTGTATTGATTACTTGCCATCTAGGGAAGGAAGTGGGGAAAGGGAGAGAGAAAAAAATTTAGAACACAAGGTTTGGCAAGTGTGAATGCATATGTTTTGAAAATAAAAAGCTAAATTATGTTCAATAAAAGGTCCTTAAAGAATTAAAAATATTTTGAGAATATAATTTTTTAATATATTGTCTCCAATGCGTGATTGTAGTACTAATTGTAGTAATGACAGGCATTAGTGCTAAACACTTCATAAACATTTGGTCTTTAATAGTATTTTTCCAGTTACAAATAGAGGTGGTTTATAACAACTTTAAGTTCCAAATTTTTTCCCCTCATCTTTCCCTTCTCCACAGTACCAATCTGTTATATTTTATACATAGGCTTTTTTTTTTTTTTTTTTTTTTTTTTTTTGCTGATGCAATTGGGGTTGACTTGCCCAAGGTCAAGCGGCTTAGGAAGTGTGTCCAGGGTAAAATTTGAACTTGGGTCCTCCATGCACTGCGCCACCTAGCTGCCTCTCTATGCTTTCATTTTTAATCTGTTTTTATGAGAGTCATGTTTGTGAAAGAAAAAGGAAAAACCACAAGGAAAAAAAGTGAAAATAGGATTCTTTGCACCACATTCAGTCTCCATAATTCTTTCTCTGGATGTGGATGGCATTTTCCATCCAAAGTTTATTGGAATTGCTTTGGATCACCAAATTCCTAAGAGTTGTCATGATTGGTCATCACATAGTTTTGCTATTTCTGTGTATAATGTTCTGATTTTGCTCACTTCACTCAACCTGTTCATTTCCTATGGAACAATAATTTTGCATTATCTTCACATACCATAACTTATTAAGCCATTCCTCAATTAATGGAAATCCATTTTTTGCCCACACAAAAAGGACTGCTACAAACAGCACACATGGGTTCTTTTCCCTCTTTTGTGATCTCTGTAGAATACAGACTTAGCTATGCTACTGCTGGATCAAATTGTATGCACAGCTAATAAAGTTGTTGAAAAAATACTTTGATTTATCTGAAAAAGGAAAACCAAATTGTTCCCTATTGTAATGTTCTTTTGTCTAAATTGTAATTAGTTTAAATTGTAATTAGTTGTATTTAAATTGTAGTTAATATTAATTATTAATAATATTATTTATTATAATTAAATTTAAATTGTAATTAGTGTAAATAGTAAATAGTAATGTAGTTCTGTAGGAGCAGATCCCAAATGCAGCCAGGAGTTAAAGTCCAGATCCTTTATTTTCTCCTTTAGTCCAATTAACTTTCTTAGAGGCCTATCTCTCGCCTTGGTTCCCGAGAGCTCTTGTCGCTAGTTCTTTGTGTCTGCCAGCTTCAGTCTCTCGTCCTCCCAATGTCTCCAGCCAGCACAAAGTGGAAGTTGGAATGAATCTTGATTCTGAATCTCCCGAAGTCCCCTTGAAGTTCTCCTGAAGTCCTCCCCAAGTCCTTTCCCCTAAGTTCCTTTTGGCCCTGAGAGCTTCTCGCTTATATGTTCCACACTGAATACAAACCAATCATTTCATCACTAGGAAACCGTTATTTGTTGTAGGATTAAATCAATGCTAAATTAGATTTAATCATTGTCTCCTCAATTCCACTCAGGACCTTGTTTCAAATTCTGGCCCATAACATCTCCTTGTAGGGTCAGATCAATCATACTGAACAATGCTAAATTAGATAATTATTGTCTCTATTCATTCCAGTCCAGTGACAGCACCTTGTAAGAATCCCAACACCTATTAAAAATGAAAAAACTCAACTGAAATCAAGGAAATTTTCAGAAGCAATTTTGCCCAATTATAGTTGGTAACCTAGAGGAATTAAATGAATACTGGGAAAAAATACAAAATAAAAGAAATAGATAATGCAATATCGAAGTTGTTGAACAAGGCATAAATGTATTCCCAAAGAAATCACTCTAGGACTAGATCAATTTGCAAGTTAATCATTTATTAGGGGCAGCTAGGTGGAGAAGTGGATAGAGCACCAGTCTTGAATTCAGGAGGACCGGAGTTCAAATCTGGTTTCAGACACTTAACACTTCCTAGCTGTGTGACCCTGGGCAAGTCACTTAACCCCAGCCTCAGGAAAAAAAAAGAAAAAATTAATCACTTATTCTAGGAATAATTCCACTTCATGTTATACTGCCAGCTTCAGTCTCTCGTCCTCCCAATGTCTCCAGCCAGCACAAAGTGGAAGTTGGAATGAATCTTGATTCTGAATCTCCCGAAGTCCCCTTGAAGTTCTCCTGAAGTCCTCCCCAAGTCCTTTTCCCTAAGTTCCTTTTGGCCCTGAGAGCTTCTCGCTTATATGTTCCACACTGAATAGAAACCAATCATTTCATCACTAGGAAACCGTTAAGCCATTCCTCAATTAATGGAAATCCATTTTTTGCCCACACAAAAAGGACTGCTACAAACAGCACACATGGGTTCTTTTCCCTCTTTTGTGATCTCTGTAGAATACAGACTTAGCTATGCTACTGCTGGATCACGACCAGTAGTATAATTTCAGAGAGGCCTGGAGAGACTTATATGAACTGATGCTGAGTGAAATGAGCAGGGCCAGGAGATCATTATATACTTCAACAACAATACTCTATGATGATCCAATTCTGAAGGACATGGCCCTCTTCAACAGTGGAACCAAATCAGTTCCATTTTTTTCAATGAACTGAACACCCAGCGAGAAAACTCTGGGAGATGACTATGAACCACTATGTAGAATTTCCAGTCCCTCTGTTTTTGTCTACCTGCATTTCTGATTTCCTTCACAGGCTAATTGTACACTATTTCAAAGTCTGATTCTTTTTGTACAGCAAAATAAGTGTATGGACATACATTATATTTAACATTCAACATGTGTTAGTCAACCTGCCATCTGGGGGGGAAGGAGAAGGAGGGGAAAAGTTGGAACAGAAGGTTTTGCAATTGTCAATGCTGAAAAATTCCCCATGCATATATCTTATAAATAAAAAGCTATAATAAAAATAATTCCAGTTCTATATAAAATGTTTGAAACAAGAAAGCACTCTTCCAATCTCTGATACCAATATGATCTTGAGACCTAAATCAGGGAGAGACAGAGAAATACAAGAAAATTCCCAAATGAATATTAATTTTTTTTAATTATATGCTAGCAAGTAGACATTTGACTAAATTGAGTTTATGCTGGTAATACAGGGCTGGTTCAACAAAAGGAATACTACATAAAATATTTTAATAAAAATATCAATAGATGCAAAAAAGGCTTTTTAACAAAATGCAACATTTTATAAAAAACTCTAATTTTAGGAATAAATTGATTTTTCTAGAGGCTACTGGATGGAGTGCTGAGCCAGGAGTAAGGAAGACTTCGATTCAAATCTGGCTTCAGACACTTATTAGATATATGACCCTGTGCAAGTCATTTTATTGTTTGCTTCATTTTCCACAACTATAAAATGGAAATATGAGGATTGTTGTGAAGATCAAATACAATATTTGTAAAACACTTAGCACAGCTGTGCTATGCCACAGCTGTGTATTCATTTGGTTACTTCATTTTTCTCTTTCCTCAAAACAGTTAGCTAAAATCAAAAGCAAACAATATATAATCGAGAAAAGTTAAGACTTTTTGTTAAGCAAAGATGCCATTATCACGACTACTGTTGATCATAGTGCTAGAAATTCTAGCTTGAGAACTTAAGTCGAAAAAAAAAAAGAAATTGAGGCAATAAGCTTAGGCAAAGAGGAAATAAATTCCCTCTTTTTTGCATATGGTATACAGATTAGCAAATCCCAATGAATGAATTTAAAATTTAATTGAAAATATAAGTTCAGCAAAATTTCAGGACATACCAATCAGACTCCCAAAAAACTATTTTAATGACCTCGAAAAAATAACAAAATTCATATGGAACAACAAAAGGTCGAGAATTTCAAGGGAAGTAATGAAAAAAAAATTAAATGAAGGTGGTCTAGCTGTACCTGATCTAGAACTATATTATAAAGCAACAGTCACCAAAATCATTTGGTATTGGCTAAGAAATAGACTAATTGATCAGTGGCATAGGTTAGGTCCACAGGGCAAGATAGTGAATAAAAATAGCAATCTAATCTTTGACAAACCCAAAGATCCCAACTTTTGGGATAAGAATTCATTATTTGACAAAAACTGCTGGGAAAACTGGAAATTAGTATGGCAGAAACTAGGCATGGACCCACATTTAACACCACATACTAAGATTAGATCAAAATGGGTCCAAGATTTAGGCATAAAGAACAAAATCATAAATAAATTGGAGGAACATGGGATGGTTTACCTCTCAGACTTGTGGAGGAGGAAGGAGTTTGTGACCAAGGGAGAACTAGAGACCATTATTGATCACAAAATAGAACATTTTGATTACACCAAATTAAAAAGTTTCTGCACAAACAAAACTAATGCAAACAAGATTAGAAGGAAAGTAACAAATTGGGAAAACATTTTTACAGTTCAAGGTTCTGATAAAGGCCTCATCTCCAAAATATACAGAGAATTGACTTTATAAGAAATCAAGCCATTCTCCAGTTGATAAAAGGTCAAAGGACATGAACAGACAATTTTCAGATGATGAAATTAAAACTATTTCTACTCATATGAAAGAGTGTTCCAAATCACTATTGATCAGAGAAATGCAAATTAAGACAACTCTGAGATACTATTACACACCTGTCTGATTGGCTAAGATGACAGGAACAAATAACGATGAATGTTGGAGGGGCTGTGGGAAAACTGGGACACTGATGCATTGTTGGTGGAGTTGTGAAAGAATCCAGCCATTCTGGAGAGCAATCTGGAATTATGCCCAAAAAGTTATCAAAATGTGCATACCCTTTGATCCAGCAGTGCTACTACTGAGCTTATATCCCAAAGAAATACTAAAGCGGGGAAAGGGTCCTGTATGTGCCAAAATGTTTGTGGCAGCCCTTTTCATAGTGGCTGGAAACTGGAAAATGAACGATGCCCATCAATTGGAGAATGGTTGGGTAAACTATGGTATATGAATGTTATGGAATATTATTGTTCTGTAAGAAATGACCAACAGGAGAAGTACAGAGAGGCTTGGAGAGACTTACATCAACTGAGCAGAACCAGGAGATCATTATACACTTCAACAATGATACTGTACGAGGATGTATGCTGATGGAAGTGGTATCTTCAACATAGAGAAGAGCTAATCCAATTCCAATTGATCAATGATGGACAGAATCAGCTACACCCAGAAAAGAAACACTGGGAAATGAGTGTAAACTGAGCATTGTTTTGTTTTGTTTTGTTTCTCTTCCCAGATTATTTTTACCTTCCGAATACAACCCTTCCTTTGCAACAACAAAAACAAAATTCGGTTCTGCACATATATATTTGTACCTAGGATATACTATAAGATATTTAATCTGTATGGGAATGCCTGCCATCTAGGGGAGGGGGGGAGGGAAGGAGGGGAAAAACTCGGAACAGAAGGGAATGCAAGGGATAATGTAAAAAAAAAAAAAAAAAAATTTACCTATGCATATGTACTGTCAAAGAAAATGTTATAAGTATAAAAATTAATAAAAATATTTTTAAAAATTGCAGGACATAAAATTTTTTGGAATGTTTCTACCAAGATGCACTCAGAGACCCTGTGAATCCAACCATAAAACATTCTTTGTGCTAAAGATAAATGGTGAAATGTTAACTGCTCGTTGGTAGCCAATATAATAAAAGTAGCAATGCAATTTACTTAGCAGTGCTATATATACCAAACTACCAGAGCAATATTTTAAATAGTTATGTAATGGAAGAATTTATATGGAGGGGAAAAGGTCAAGAATCTTGTGGGAAATTTTAAAAATAAAGATCTCAAAGTGAAGTACAAAACTGATACTGAAGTGTCCCCCCCCCCCAAAAAAAAAAAAACGTTTGGTAAACCTAAAGATCCAGTAAGAGGAGTTGGAGTGTTGGGAAAAGCTTTTCCTACCTTTTCATTACACCCCCTTCTTATATACTCATATACGCTGGCAACCCTGCTCTTCTCACAAACCCTTTATCTTCTGGCTCTGGGCATTTTCCATGGCTGTTTTCTGAGCCCAGAATGCTCTAGCGCCTCATCTCCTGGTTTCCCAGATTTCCTTCAAGTCTCGCCAAAGTCCCTCCAGCTACATGAAGCCTTTCCTGACCCCCCCCCTTAATGCTAGTGTCTTCTTTATCTTAAGTAATCTATGATATCATATATTAACATGTATATAATAATACATTCATCCTGGATATATATTTTGTTTGTACATGGCTCTGTTATGCTTTTTTTTAAAATATGAATTTGTTCCAATAAAATTGAAATATTATGAATGATTTGTGGTGTTTAAGCAAGAAACAGAAAACAGAATGATATCATTTCACAATAACTTTGGACCTTCCAACACTGCTTCCTAAGCAAACTTCAGGATAGTGTCAATCCTCTCAACCTCAATTACTCTGCTTTCCTCACGGGAACATTAGTTACTGCATTATTTATGTATATCTTAATAACTAACACTTTACATAAAATTGCATTTCCATTTTCATTAGGTTCTTATCTTTTTGCTTATACATCACGGATTAAATTTTTGTGTTTTATGCCCCCAAACCCATTTTTCCTATAAACTCTTTGTTTTTACTGTATGGTTTAGTGATGACATGCCATGGTATGGCAGAACTGACAGTAGTTGTTTACCTCGTCTCCTCCATTAGATTTGGGAATCCCTTGAAAGATAGAATGTCTTTTTTGTTGTTATACATGAACAACCGTGTTAAACTTATTTCTACATTAGTCATATTGTAAAAGAATCAGAAAAAAAGTGAAAATCATATGCATCAATAAATTGGGAAAACATTTTTATATTCAAAGGCTGATAAAGGCCTCATTTTTAAAATATATGGAGAATTGACTCAAATGAGAATTCAAGCGCAAATTTATTTATTTCAAGCTCCAATTGATAAGTGGTCAAAGGATATGAACAGACAATTCTCCAATAAAGAAATTGAAACTATTTCTAGTCATATGAAAAGATGCTCCAAGTCATTATTAATCAGAGAAATACAAATTAAGACAACTCTGAGATACCACTACACACCTGTCAGATTGGCTAGAATGGCAGGGAAAGATAGTGACGAATGTTGGAGCTCTGGTGCTCATGTGGGCAAGGAGGGTTGAGAACCTGCCTCCCGGTGGGCGGGTGCACCTGAGAGATGTGGTCGGGAGTGGGGTTGGCTGTAGGAAGCCCCAGGGAGCCGCGGAAAGCCACGGACCGGTCAGAGAAGGGAATTTGGAATTTCCGATCATATTTGTGGGGGGTGGAAGTGACTAAGGGACTGAGAGGTTTGGGGGCTTGAGGGAGAGTCGCTTTGTACAGCCCCCAGATGGGGAAGAGAGAAAAACTGAGGAAATTCTCCCTGAGGGAGGAAGGCAGCCTAGTGACCGGGAGGGCTGGGCAGCCGATGATCTCCAGGATTCTGATCTGGTGAAGTTACTGAGGAGGGAGATAAGAGAACCTGGAAGTGGCCAAGGGGAGAGAAGCAGTCCGAGTCCCTCTCCTCGCCCACATCTCAGCCAGTGAACCCGGGCAGGAGAGAACCTTCGCCCACTGAACAGACCAGGCAAGGAGGCTGTGCCGGGAGGAGGAAGCTGACCTCCCAGAGGTGCAATGGGAGGGAAGAGCATTTGGGGAGAACAAGGCGAAATAAGGAATCAAGAGAGTCTGGGCTTTGCCCACGAAGATTCAGAATCCCTGGGGGTTTAGGGGGTCCCCAGGTATGAGGGCATAAATCTGAATGAAACTGCCATCCCTCCCCAATCAAAGCTCCAAGAGTTGGGGGCTCCGAGCAGATGGCGCTGGCTTCGTTTGGCGGGGGGCTAGCACCGCCAGAACCTTGTTTGGCAAGAAGAGTGTGGCTCTAAATTGGTCTCAGGCCCTCATTTCTCACAAAAAAAGGAGGTTCGGGAAGGCTGGTGACCCCAGGCTCGGGAGGCCAGGAAGCCCTGGGGAGGAATGGAAACGGCAGGATGGCGAAGCTCCAGAGGAGCAGGAGTGAGACTCCTAGGAGGCACAGAGCCTAGAGCTCAGGGTTAGGATTGGGGCCCGAACTGAGGGTCTGGGGCCATGAGACCCCCCCCAGGGGAAAAAGCGTAGGAAGAGGAGGCAAGGAGAGTAGGATGGAGGAAAGCTGAGAGTGCAGGGCTGGAGAAAGCCCCCTCTTACAAGATGACAGCCGACAGCCCAGGGCAGACGGGGCCCAGCCTCAAGCCCCACGCCCTCCCTGGGGTTGCTGGGCACCGGAGTCTTGGTCCCAAACACAAACAGGAGGCCTTGGAGACCCAACCTGCGGTATCATGCCCAGGCCATGCCTAGTAACTGGCCCCACCCAAGGGCAGCCCAGTCTGGGCCCAGCTGCCTCCCCAGGCCACTCGGTCCCTGGCTCCCACGGGTCTCTGCCTTCTTTCTGTCCAATTCTTCCCGCCTGGGCCTCCAGGGAGCCGGGGTCACCCTCTCCCTCAGTGTCTGTCCGGGCAGGGATGGCATCTGGCCCAGAGGAGCCAGGGCGGCCTGGGGCCCCTGCATCCTTTCCTTGCTCCGCCTGCGACATGGTTTTTCCTTCAAGGATGCTGCGGGACAGCCACGCCCATCGCTTCTGCATCGGCCACCTTACTCCAGGGCTCCCCGAGGGCCCCAGGGAGAGCCGGGCCCCCCGCAGAAAGGTGAGTGGCAGCCAGCCAGCCCCGGGGCCCTCCTGCTCCTGCAGCCCTTCAGGGGCCTCAGCCGGGATCTCGTTGCCAGGTTCAGTCCCAGCAGCCTGAGGACCCCGTGGAGACCCACAAAAGAGCCCTAGACCAGGGGGAAACCAGTGGAGACACCCTGAAGAGGCTGACAGATGAGGTGCCTGGGGGCCGACCCCTTCCCCGAGCCCCCAGACCACAGGAGGGCTCCTGAAGGCTCCCAGACTCCTTTTGGGCCTGTGCCCCCTCGGCTTTCACTTCCCTTTCTCCCCCCCGCTGGCTCTCCCTCTGCCCCTTTCACCTCTAGCTTCACCTTTGCTCTGTCCCTGTCTCTCCCCCTCCCACTCCCCCCTGACCTTTGACTCTTGGGAGCCCCTGGGCTGGGGAGAAACACTTTATGTGACTCCGGCCTCCGCCCAGCCTCAGAGCCCATAGGCCTCCCTTCCTCCCTGGCCCAGGTTCAAAGGCTCCGAGTCTCACTGCAAGCCATGGCCTCTCCCCAGAAGGTAAGGACCAGGGAGCCCCAGCTTTGTGGGGAAGGAACTTTGGGGCTGTCTCAAAGGTGGGGAAACAGGCCTCGGAGGAGAAAGTCGGCCGCAGTCCCCAGCTGCTGTCAGAGGGCTCAGGACCGACCTCCAGGCCTCGGGCTCTGCCTGCTGTGCACAGGGCTGGGGGGCGAGGTTCCTGGGGGGCAGGAAGGAGCAGCTCGCCTCTCCTCAGGGTGCCGCAGGCTCCCGGGCCCACTTGGAAGCCCTTCACGCTCGTCGGCTGGCCGAGATTGGAGCCCGGACCAGGCGGCTGGAGAAGCACCGGGAGGGTATGGCGAGGGCTGGGACACAGAGGAAATGGAGGGGATGGAGCCCTGGGAGTGACCCCAAGATCTCCTGGGGGTCAGAGCTGGGGCTGAGGGATCTGGACTCTTTACCCAATAACTCCCTCCCCCAGAAGGACTTCTGTGTCCTCAGAACAAGGGGGAGGGGCAAAGCCTCCCCCTTTAAAGACGGGCTGGAGCCCAGAGGGCTAGGTGCCAGCTGTGCCTTCCTGCCCCATGCAGAGATCCGGCAGCAGCTGGGGGAGGTGGCAGGGGGCAACGCCGGCCCTGGTGTTCTGGGCCAGGTGATGCTGGCTATCCAGGCCCAGGAGACGAGGACCCAGCAGGCTCTGGACTCTCTTGGGGAACGCGTGGACAAGCTGCAGGCAAGGTGAGCCCCTTCACCCCTGCTCGGGGTCAGGGCCCACACCTCCAGGCCAGAAGGTCCTCACGGCTAGGGGGGGGTGCAGAGCCCCGCGCTCACCCCTGCCTTCCTTACTCTCTAGGACTCAGCCGGACCTCCCAGTGGGGAAGGAGGGGGGTGGTCCCTTGCTGGGCCCTTTAGCCCTACCTGCCAGCCAAGGAGTCCTGGCATCAGAGATTCGGTGAGAGTCGAGGCCGGGCCTGCTGTGTCCTGGGGTCCTGGGCTGCCACAGCCAAGAACAGATGGCAGGGAGAGCCCAGGGGACTGGCAGGGAGGCAGGGGCAAGTTTCCTATCTTGGGCCGGGCCGCCCTGCCTCCCCACTGCAGGGGTCCTGCCCAGCCAGGCCCAGGGGCCATCAAAGGGCTCCTCCAACTGGGGGGCAAGGGGCTGAGAGTCCAGGGCAGCCAGCCCTCCCCCCCGGACAGGTGAGCAGCCGAGGCCCAGGGGAGCAGGCCAGGCCTGGGGCGCCCACCTCCACAGCAGGTGTCCTTTCACCCCTGGTCCAACACGGCAGAGCCCAGACCAGACACAGGCCCGTCCATCCCAAATCAAACCTTGCCTCTCATGACGGTGACATCGTGGACAAGCACTGCCCGGCCTTCAGCAGCCTCCTCTTCCTCCCCACATAGGGCTCTGCAGACGTCCTACCTCCAGGCCGGAGGTAGAGACCCCGGGGTCCTGACCCAGATATGGGAGCTGCACCTGGAAGCTGCCCTGCTGGAGGGGAGGACTGGGCAGAAGCGTGAGTGACCACAGGAGCATGGCCCGAGGCTCCCTGGGAATGGGATATCCTGAGGGAGGAGGGAAAGGGAGGCCGAGGGATGGAGGCCGGCTGCAGAGCTCCTGAGGCTGGGCCCTCCTGGGTCTTTCATCCCGTGGACTCGAGCTGGGGAGGTGCCTGGTCCCCAAGCAGGTGGGAGCCCTGCAAGCATTTGTCCTCAATGGGGAGGCCAGAGGGAGTCAGAGGCCATTGATCCACAGAAGGTAAGGTGGCTGCCGGCCGGCGGGCACCGGACACACAGCTGCAGGCCCTGGAAGCCATCAACAGGCACTTGGAGACTGAGATCCTGGCCCTGCAGGCCCAGAGGGGACCCCGGAGAGCCCGGCAGGGTGAGTGCCCGCACCCCTGGACCCTGATGCAAGACCTTGACGTCCCTCTGTGAGTCAGGGACTCGGCACAGTTGCAGCTGGCCAGGGCGGGAGGGGGGGTGGAGAGACCTTTGGGGCCCTTCCTACCCTAATGGGAGAGAGCTCCGCCTCTGAGGTTTCCTGAAATCAAGGGCTGTGCCATTTTTACTGACAATAGTCCCTCCTGGTCACACTGTCTACTTCTGGTAAATCTCTAGTTATGTCCCCTCAAAAAGGACTGCCACAAACATTCCTGCACACGTGGGTCCCTTTCCCTCCTTTAAGATCTCTCTGGGAGACAAACCCAGCAATGGCGCTGCTGAGTTAAAGGGGATGCACAGTTTGGTACCCTTTGGGCATAGTTCCAGATTGCTCCCCAGAAGGTTCACAGCTCCACCAACAATGCATCAGTGTCCCAGGTTTCCCACAGCCCCTCCAACATTCATCATTATCTTGTCCTGTCATTTCAGCCAATCTGACAGGTGTGTAGTGGTATCCCAGAGCTGTTGGCATTTCTCTGATCAATAGTGATTTGGAGCATTTTTTATATGACAAGAAATGGCTTTCATTTTTCTTCATCTGAAAATTGTCTGTTCATATCCTTTGATCATCAAACGAGATATATATACAAGTACCTACTCCAGGGCTGGGTACATAGTAGGTACCTAATAAATATTTGTTTCCTCCCTTCATCCTCCCTTCTTTTTCCCTTCCTCCCTCCCTCATCCCTTCCATCCTCTCTCCCTCCTCCCAGTGCTCTCTGTCCTATATGGAGTTTTGTAACTGGAGGGAGTGGGAAATTACGATTTATTGCTGGTAAATGTTTGATTCTTGTACCTGTTTTACAAACCTGCGCCCGGCCTCACACACAAGTGTCGCTGGTGAAAAGGGGAAAGTCTGGAAGCTGCCGCCGGCCGGTTAGAAGGAGCTTCCTCTCCTGGGCGCGGGGCTCAGTCCCTGTCCCCGCATTGGTCCAGCATTTTCAGCTGCATTTTACAAAGGGGCTCAGGCTGCCTCAGGGTCAGAAGCGGCTCCCGTAGGCAGAGACGCGGGGAAGAGATGGGCGGGAGCTGAGCCTTTTCTCTGACCTCGGATCCCCAGGTGACCCTGGCAAGTCACCTCTGCCTGTCAGGGGGAGAGTCCCCCCGGGAACCCCGTTTCTGGCTGTGGGAGGGGGCCGGGGAAGGACACGGGGGCGGACACTCGGCCACTGGCTGGAGGGCAAGACCCCAGAGAGAACACCAGGCTTTGGAGCCCCAGGAGGGGATGGGCGGCCGAGGATTCCTGGGGAGGGGAGAGGCGGCGTCCTGTGCGCGGTCCCTTCTGTACAACACCTCCCTCCCCGCCTCCATCTTCTCTCCAAACCCTGCCCCGACCGGTCCTTCCCTCTGCAAAACGGAGCAGAGCCAGGCCGGGAGACCCGGGCCAGCTCGACTGTCTCTGAGGATTCCTCCACGTGCCCCGGGGGCCCGGCCCGGGACAAATCCCGGACTCCCCGCGGATTGGGCTGGGGGGGGGGGGGGCTGCTTGCCTCCATAACCTCTCCCTGGCCGCCTCGGTCGGACCGGTGTCACCGCGGAGAACCCGGCCGCGCTGCCTCGGAACCTCCCGGCCCATCCGCGCCCCTGGGGCAGTTGCGCGGAGGATGCCGGGAGCTGATTCGGGCCCCTGGGACCCCGCGTTTCTGCCCTCAGGCCCGCGGGAGCCCCAGGAGGGGCTCGGGCTGCTCCGGAGAGGAAGAGGAGGCTCCGCCCGTCTGCCGCCCCCCGTGGCTCCTCCGTTGCCGCCCCCTGCCCCGGGACTCCCCGGAGACCCTCCTATGCCAGGCTTGATGGTGAGGACTCCGTGGAGGGAGACTCCAAGGCCCGGGCAGAGCCAGCTGTGGGGCGGGGAAGGCACAGCGCGGACCTGTGCGCTCCCGCTCCTTCCCCCGCGGCCCTGACGGCGATGGGGGCTTGGGCCCAGCGTGGAACCCACCCCCTCCCTCTCTGGTACGGAACTTGTCTCTCTGCCGCAGGAGAGTCCGGGAGGCCCCGGCCAGAGCCGCCAGCTCCTGCCCCCGCCCGAGGTGCTGGGCCCGGCTCCCTACGACCCAGGGTGAGCCCCCGACCGCGGGGAGGGGCGGGCAGGGGAGGGGCCGCTGCTGCCACAGCCCTCGTGCCCTCCCCCGCAGGGCCGGCTTCGCCATCTTCTATGACTTCCTCCTGGGTCTGGAGCCCGCGTGGTCGCAGGTGCAGCTGGTGGCGGCCTTGGCCCGGGCGGGGCAGGAGAGCGGCGCCGGCACCGCCCTGCCCTCGCGGCCCTGCCTGCCGCTGCCCCCCACCCCGGGGGCTCCCCTGGGCCACTGCGCCGTCCTGGCCGCCCGGCAGCCGGTTCCCAGGTCAGTGACGCCCCTCCCGCTCGCCGGGCGCCGTGCCCTCGGACACCGAGGCCGCTGTTCTAGAGCCCCCTGGTCAGCGGCCTCAGGTTCCAGGCCCCACTCTGGCGGGGATGGGTCAGGGGGCGTGGGTCCTCCCCTCCCCAACGCCCAGTTGCCCCCACCGCGACAGGCTGCCCCCCTCCCCGGCTGTGACGCTGGTCACAGAGCTTCAGGCCTGGGGCCTCTGGGATGGAGGCCGAGAGCCGCGGCCGCAGGCCTGGACCAGCCTGCCGCTGTTTGACCGGGAGCACAGGGTGCTGAGCGGCCGCTGGAGGCTGCCCCTGAGGGTGCTCCCCCGGGCACCGGGCCTCGACCCCAGGCAGCTCAACGCCATCCCTCAGGTGTGTGGAGGCCCCGGAGTGGGAGGCAGGAGCGCCCCCCCCTCCGGCTCCCAGCTCAGCTTGTCCCTCCTTCCCCGGCCCAGGCGGGCCACACAGAGCTGTACCTGAGAATAGCAAACGCCAGGGACGCGGAGATCCAGGCACTGGCCAGAATAGACCCGACCCAAAGCCGGGAATACCGTTACCTGCCCACGGTGAGCATCAGACACAGCCCAAGCATTCTGGGGTGCCGGCCTGCCTGCCCGGGGTCCCCAGGAATGGGGGTTGCTGTGTCCTGGCTGCCTGGCACAGAGGGATTGTGGGGCTGAGATTGCGTTCCTCTTAAGCCCAGCTGGGCCGGCAGCCAAGGCTCCAAGGGCCAGACCCTAAGCCTTCCTGCTCTCACAGGTATCCCACTCGGCCTCTGTGGAAGACTACCTGCACCCCCACTTCCTGGGGCCCCCCAGCCTGCTCCCCTCCCTCTCCCTACCTGATGGCTTCAATGACCCTCCTCCTGCTCCAGAATAGCCCTCTCTGAACACCCCCTTCTGACTCCTCTGCAAGCCAGGCCCCTCATCCCCCCAAGCCCTGCCACACTGCAGGTGCATGGTTTCAGGTGCAGGCGCACCCTCCATCTGCCTGGCCCAGCTCTGATGAAGGTCTGGGTGGGGAGAGCCCGGACCAAACCCATCCCCAAGGAAGCGGACAGCTGGAGGCCACATTCTGGGGACTTCCTCAGCCAGCAGGGTCTGGCCCTTGAGGTCCTGGGCCCCAACACACCCAGAACCAGAGAGGGATCTTTGGGGGTTGCATACTTGGACCTTATTCGGCACAGAGGCCCGCACCCTGACCTGACATCTGGGAAATCCTGCACCGGGAAGCCCTTGTTCATCACTCAGCCCAGAAAGGATGTTCACAGACATTCTTCCCCTCCCCCCACATGCTGATTATTCCTTTTCACATCCCCATAAGGGAGACAAGACTTTGGCCTGACATGGGAAAAACCAAGTGGATGAGGAAGGCTCATTGTCTCCATACTGTGGCATGTGGGTGGGATGGATATCAATGTATGTCAGCAATGACTGCCAGAATCCAGGATCAGCCCGAGCAGTGACCAGATGCTTTGGGGAAGTGGCATCTATTTTTTTTTTTTTTTTTTTTTTTTAAACTGTGGCAATTGGGGTTAAGTGACTGCCCAGGGTCACACAGCTGGGAGGCGTTAAGTGTCTGAGGCCAAATTTGAACTCGGGTCCTCCCGACTTCAGGGCCAGGTGCCATTTAGCTGCCCAATTACATCTCCTTTTAATGAGTCTCACAGCTCTTTCACCCCAGAGTCCTGAGGCTCAGCCATATCCTACAGCAGCTCCCTCAGAGCTTGAACTTCATCCTCCAAAACGGGGATAAAACGCGTAGCTCCCAGCCCACAGGGGCTACGTGGAAAGGGTGAGCCGGGATGCTGGGAAGCATCTGCAGACCTTGAAATACATTGTTTCTCATGGATAAACGCCGGTTATCTCCTGGGCCAGAAAATGCTGGCAACAAGAAGCAGAGGGAGGGCACGGCCAAGGTTGCTTGGGGTGGGAGCGACCCACCTCCTGGGCCGGCCCAGGCTCCTTCTCCCCACGATGCCTCACAAGGCCAAGTCAACCTTTCAGAGGATTGCTTTTGTGCTGCCCCAACTCCCTTTCCAGATCTAATGAATACGGTTAGGCAGGTCATTTCCTTGCCTGTCTCTGGATTCTTCCTAATCTGTAAAATGGGTGGACCTTCATCAGAGAAAGTGGTCTGCTCTGTGCCCAAAGCAGGAGGGAATTAGCTAAGAAACTCCAGATGCCCCAATTCTAGAGGATCCCCCCTAAATGCCAGGGGGACATTGGTTGAGCCGCTCGGCCACAATGTAACTAGACTAACATGTCAGAATGAAGGACAAAAAAGGGGGGCACCTGTTTGTGGCTCAGTTCACTCACTGAATGCAAGTTATCCAGGGACTTGCTGTGTACAGAGGCTGGCCTAAGGCTGAATTGGCACTTTTAAGGCCCTTAGAAGCACTTTATCTAACCCTGCCAGCCCCTGCTGTGGTTCCCCTGCCCATCCCAGGAGCTTTCTCCTGCCCAGCCAGCCAGCTGCGATGGAAGCTCTACAAGCCCTTGCCATGCTCTTCAGAACTTCCCGATTGCCCTGTGGAGGGCAGGGCACATGGTACCCAGAGAAGTGCTGGGGTTTAGGTCCATGATCACAGTGGGCATACAAGTACAGCTCACTGCCTTTTTGGGGGACTCCCAAGGGCGAGGATGAACAGGGTTCTAGATGGGGAAATAGACTGAGAGGCTGAACCAGGTTACAGCTAGTACACTGGAGGCTCTAAAGTCACTGTGCCACGGCCATGCCCCACACGCCCTTCCTCGTAATCTATCTGCCACATTGCACTCCCAAATGCCCTCCGCCATCGTCAGGCACCCATCACAGTGCACCAGGGATGCCCCTGCCTCCTCATGCGGCTCAGTTCCTTAGGTCTGGCTCCCTCAGAAGGCACTTAGGCTTTGATGCTGGCATTTTCAGTCTCACAGCCACCAGCACGAAAGTCCTCCTGGTTGCTCCTCCACCAGGTTGTGGTCCCAGCCCAGCATTTGGTACCTTTTCTCATGGTATTCTCTAGTGCCTTTTGTGCTGTTCCTGCCCATCCCCCTCGGGGACATAGAGGGGCTTCAGTCTTACACCCACTGCAGGGGAGGTTTTCTATGTCCAAGCCCTTGGACATCACACCCTTTTGGAGCTGTCATGACTTCACAAAATCTGCAGGCCTTCTGGTTCATTCCACATCTACACCTAGGCACTGGCCACACGGGCACACTCCTCTGCCCACACCCTCAGTTACCAGGCCCTTGGGGAATAGACCCCAAGAAGGCAGATTTTCTTGATCCACTCGCTGTGGCCTTGGGCCTGGAGCTTCCCACCATGTACCTAGCACAGGGTGAGGGAAGGGGCATTGGGAGCAGGAAGCCCAGAGCCCACCCAACCAATGGCTCTCCTTTATGACCTCATCGAGCACCTATCTTCCAGACGGGCCATTTTTTTTTTTCATCTCTTCCCCTTCACCCCCAATTTTCTTTGGAGGACAGGAGAGGTTCCATCCTCTTCTCAGTAGGCTCCAGGGTCTGGCAGAATTAGTATTCCATATTTGTTCACCCAAGCTCTAGACAAGCACTGGAGAAAACACCCCACCCTCCACTGGCCCCTCCTCCCATAGGTCTCTACAGGTCCCATTGCTTTCACATTTCCTCCAGAGGAGACCAGACAGACAATACAGGAGTGGAAGTTGTGGCCCAAGTCAGCCAGCCTGCGATGTCCCCAGAAGGCCCGTTAGGGATCCTGAAGTACTCTCCAAGCAGAGCCAAGGCTGAAAACCCCCAATTGGGTGCCGAAATCCACTGGGAGCTTGGGTTCTGCACAACCCTCAGGATGCAGGTATGACCTTGGGCTTGGTCAAGGTTAAGGAAAAGCATCCGTGCTTCAACCTTTGCGTACAATCTTTATTGAAGTTATACAAAAAGAGTCCCCAAAAGTGAAAAAATACATTATATACAAAAGCATCGTCCTTTGAGAGAAGAGGGGTCCTCCCGCCTTCCTCAGGGAGGTTCACGCGGTGCTTTGTACAGTGGCAGCTCCGGGCTCAGCTGGTGTCTGGTTCTCAGCCTACAAGATAGGGATGAGTGAGTGGAGAGCAGCAATCTCCCTTTCCCTCCCCCCTCCCCTTCTCCCCATACAGCCCGCTTACCTCTGCCTCCATGGCTTCTGTGGCCTCCTTCTGAGTGGCAGCAGCATCCCCATCCCCACCCCCACCCCCACCATTGACAGCTGGCTCGGGCTTGAGCTTCTTAGCTTCAGCTTCTTTCCGGGGGCTCTCATCTTCAGGTTTCCTCTGAAGGCATAAGTGCAAAAACTTCAGAACCCATAGCAACAAAATGGCGCCAGGATCCCAAGGCGCAAACTTCAGGGCCCCGATTCTTCCAGCTCCCACTAAGACAGGAAGCCCCTGGTCCCCTAAGCTCTTGAGCCCCCAGGGTCTCTAGGGTCCCACTTGTGTTAGAGGAACTGACCTTTTTTCTGACTAAGTGGGAAATGTCAGTCACACAGTTGGAGGATGTTGTAGCAGCACCATCTGTGGGTCTCCGGGCCGAGATCTGTGGCAAATAAGGATTGAGTTAGGTCTGAGGGAGGCCTAGGTTAGCCCACAGCTACCAGCCAGGCCCCAGACTTACCCCTGAGGCTGAGGAGCTTCCACTGCTTGATGTGAAACCGGATGCAGCCTGAACCTGAAAAAAGGGGCCCCGTTCAACATCACGGGAGGGCACAAGGCCGAGGGCCCCCACTCAGCACAACGACAGGGCTCCCCAGCTTCACAGACCTCCCCTCCCTCAGCTCCATCCTCCATCCACCCTCACAGTGATCTTTCCAGAAAGGAAAGAAGACTATCAAGTAACTGGTCAATATCCCCCCCTTCCTACAGACCTGGCCTAAATCTCAGACCCAGAAGCTAAGCTGCTCCCACTGGTTCTTCAGAACCTTGGAACAGTGGCCATGTTACTCCATAGGCATCCTGCCAAAGGGCCCCCAATCCCCATGGGTCCCAGGCCTGGGGGAAGGTGGTCCACGGGGAGCTCTCCTTGCCATCAGCCTACCAGGGTGGCCTTCAGGGCCAGCTCGGCCACGTTCCCGCTGCTCTGGGACTCCTTGGCATCTTCAATCTTCTCCTTGATCTCGGGCAGCAGCTCCTTCAACTCCTCTACCTCCTTCTCATCCTCGGCAGAGGGTGTTTCAGTCGCCTTTATCCGCTCGCTCAGCATGGCTGCAAAGACACAGGCACGTGCCCCCTGCTGAGATGCCCCTCTCCCTACCACCTAGAGGGACCAGGGGTCTGTGGGGGAGGGGCCACTCACCCAGCCTCTTCTCAATGACATCCACAGACTTGGTGAACTGCTCCACAGCCTCCCCGTACTGGCTGTTGTAGGAGTAGGCCAGGCCCAGCTGATAGTGGGTTTCGGCCAGCAGCCGGTCGTGGGCCTCCAGGTAATTCTGTTGGAGAGCCAGGCAGGCCTGGAATTCCTCAATAGCCTGGCTGTAATTTTCTGCAGAATGGGAGAACCAACAGAAGCTAAACTTAGGGGTCATCAGGCATGAGACCTGTGACAGCCATTCTGACCACATGGTGCTCTCCTCTCCCCTTCAGCACCAGACTCTTGCCTCATTTGCGCCTCAGTGGCCAGGTGGCTCCGTAGGCATCCTGCCCTGGGCCCAGTTCTGGCTCAGTCATTCGGGTAAATGCCACAAGCCCCTAGGCCTGGGACCAAGGTGGCCCAAGACAGGGCTCTATGTGAGACGCTGCTTAATTACCTGATTCCACGCTCACTTCCCCCAGCTTCAGATGAGCTTGAGCTGCATTCAGTTGGGCTTCCTTTGTTTCCTGCCTGAAACGGGAGGAGTGAGGCCATCAGCTGGCAGAGCCTGGGATTTCCAGGAGAGGGGGCTTCCCCAGATTTCTCTGCAGATGGGAGAGAGCAGGAGGGTATGGGGGCTACTCACCTCTTAAAGATGATCTTGGCCAGGTCCAACATGTCCCAGGCAAGCTCCAGGTTTCCAATGTCCTCATCTTCATTCTCCTTAAGAGACAATGAAAGTCAGGGATGTCAAGTACAAGGGGGAGGAAAGGGGTCTGGCAGGTTCAGGCCCGGTCATTGGGCTGAAGCTTAATGCACACATCCTGGGCACCTGGAGAACCCACCTTGCTGTCCAGTTTGGAATCGCTCCCATGCTCTTCGGCCTCTCTCTCATTCTCCTTTTCCTCCTCTTCAGAGCCTTCAGTTTCTGTAGGTAAAAATCCCCTGATAATGAGAAACTGTCCCCGGGGCCAGGCCCTAGGATTCTATTCAGCCAATCAGTGGTGACCTCAAGCCCAAAGGTCATCCAATGGCAGCCACCCAAACACTTCAGCAAATTCCTTAGCTAAAATGGAGCTTACCGCTCATCATGGTTAAACTAAACTAAGGGGAGAGATTGGCCCCAAAGCTGGGGGCGCACTGGGTGTTTGGAGAAGCCTCCTGGAAGGGATGCTCCAGGGCCAGGCCTTCTGCCCTACCAGGACAGGGTGATGGACATGGCTTCAGCCCCCCTCGGGCCTACTTCCTTTGAGAAATGGCTCATCTAGGCACTGTGTCACCTACAGGCCCAGTGGGCCGGGCCCAAGGCTCCCCAGCAGGGAACACTAGTCCCCCCATAACTTCTTAGAGGGATAGGCCCCCCGCTCTATTCTGCGGAGGGGAGGAGAGGAGAGGCTAGCCTTCTGTCTCATGGTTCTAAAAGCTTGTTTCTGAGGGGCCAGGACAGAGCCCTGACTGAGGGAGAAGGGGCAGTCAGAGCCCCAATGCGTTCATTTGGGTTGACTGAACTAAGTGAGTGCAGGGCTGCTGGCTTTTTCAGCAAAGGCTCCCAGTCCTTCATTTGCAGGTGGAGCTTCTATTACTTAAGGATGTGTGTGATCAGCCACTATGGATTCTAGTCTTTGTCCCAAAGGGGTAACTGGATTTTCTTGTATTTTCTAGCTGTGAGCCCCTCTGAAGGAACCCTCACAGCTGTCCTCTGGGGAGCAGAGACCGACACTGCCCAAGTGTGAGGGAAGATCATGGTGCTTTGGGGGGGAGAGGGTCTTAAGAGAAACACACTGACAAGGTACCTGCAAGTGCCTCTGAAGGAGAGGGAAAGAGGTGTGGGGGAGGCAGGGGAAGGCCGAAGGAAGTGGCCAGAATCTCCAGCCACCAGTATTGCCACCCCCTCCCCAACTCCTACCCCAGAAATCTGAGCCAATAAGGACCCTGTCCTAAAGGCAGCAAGCTTTAGAGCTCAGGGTCAAGAGTCAGAAAAACTTAACTTGGCCACTTACTAACTGGTCCAAGTCAAGTCACTGAATCTGCCTGGCGGCTGTTTGCCCCCATTTTCCAGTTGAAAAATGTCACATGGTCACTAGGACTCTATGTGAAGCTGGCTGAGCAAGAACCATCTCCCTCTGTTCCTCTGAGGTGGCAAGGGCTAGGGACTAGGGCAGAGAGACCTGATCTAATCATTGTTCATAGGAAAAAACACTGTAACATACCCAAAATTAATGGCGGTGTTAGATGAACCATTAGACAGTAGAATCCTCAAATGACAACACACTGAAAGACCATTCCGAAGGAATGAATGTGATCTACGTACACTGTTCACTTTGCTCTTTTGCCAATTGTAAGGGTTGTACAAAACAATTCAAAAAAGAAGTTACCCAACAGCTCAAATTAAAGCGGGTGAGCAAGAGCAGGGAAAAGCAGGCAGGGAAGAAAGAGCAGCAGCAGCAGCAAAGCTCAAGGGGCTTGGGCCCCGTCGCAGGGCAGCAGTGTGCGTCTGCGCAGCCTGGCAGAGCTGGCCTTGACTCATTTGAATTCCTTCACAAAACAATACTCACTTTAAACCGCACCCGCCTATGTGCGCCCAATCTGTGGATTCTACTGTGCCGACCCTACTCCTAAAGCTGATGTTCAAGTAAATCTCAAGAACGAGAACTGTTGGGATACCCGAGGCATGCAAATGGACGTCCATTCAGCATTCTCTGCCAGCCTGTCCCTGCCGTGCCCGTGCCCTACCCCATCCCCCAGAGGGCCCAGTTGAGGCCTCAGAGCCAACCCAGGGAGTCTCTCTGCTTCCCCATTCCCCATTCTAGTGGGCCCAGAACCTGGCTTTAGCTCCCACTCCTAATCCAAAGGCAGACGGAAAATTCTGAATGGAAGGCTGAATTTCCCCGTTAGTGAGTCAGGTCCATCACGTCATCCCCCCACGGCAGTAGGCTTGGCCTCCCTGTTACCTTCTCCCTCCTCTTCCTCCTCCATGTGCTCATCTTTTTCTTCAGAGGGTGCTCCTAGAGCCTCTTGGTCTTCAGGGCCCTTCTCTGGCCCATCTCCAGCTGCTTTGGTGTCTTCTGGGGTACCCTCAGGCCCCTCCAGGGCAGGCCCATCCTCTGCTGCAGGCTTGGCCTCGGGGGCAGCCTGGTTTTCTGCAGAGTGCTCTTCTTCTGGGTCAGCGATGCTACCTTGACCCTCTTCCTGGGTGGCTGCTGGGGTCTGTTCAGGCTTCTCCTCGCCAGGCTTCTCTTCACTGGGCTTCTCCTCACCTGCTGTCTCAGGCTGGACCTCTGCAGGAGCCGCTGCCTCCTCTGCTGCAGCCTCCGCCGGCTCTTCTGTGGCCTGGGCAGCTTCTTCTCCTCCCTGTTCAGTCTCGGATGCCACTGCTGCTGGGGCCTCCTCAGCCTTTGGCTCCTCCTCTCCTACCCCATCTGTTTCTTTTCCTTCTGCCCCAACTTCAGCTCCTGTCTCTTCTGGGGTTGGGGCTGGCTGCTCTTCAGAAGCATCTTGGGGGCTTTCCTCTGTTTTGACTGCTTCTCCCTGTTTTTCCTCAACTGCTTCCTCAACTGCTTTCTCTCTGGCCTCCTCTTCTCCCTCTGGCTGCCCATCCTGGGGCACAGCAGCCGTAGCCTCTGAGCCTGTTGCTGGTTCCTCGGGAGTAGCCACAGCCTCGGACTCAGGCTCCTGGGCCATGCTTGGGGCCTTCTCAGGGCTTCTAGGGCTTGCTTCCGCCTGGTCCTCCACCTCTTCCATCTCCACGTCGGTTGTCCCACTCTTGGCTTCTATGGCACTTTCTTGAGCCTTCTCTTCGGGGTCGGCAGTAGGAGCAGCAGCCTCAGCCGCCTCCTTGACCTTTACCCCAGGGGCCTCGGCCTCGGTGTTCTGTGTTGGCGCTTGGTCCTTCGGGGCGTCAGAGGCCTGTTCTTTCAACACGCCCCTGGCTTCCTCTACATGGTGAAGGAACATTAAGCATAAACATTTCTTCCAGTTTAATGATAAAAGGCATAAATGGAAATGGAAATTACTCCCCCTTTATCCCTGGGCCTGGCTGATGAACTACAATGGAACTCTGCCCTGGACACAGTCCTAGTCAGGCAAGCTGCTCCTTAAGAAGGCCTTGCGCTAAGCTGCCGAGCCCAAGACGGCCAGGTTTTAAGCACAGGAGCCGCCACGGGATGCCAAGCCGTTCCAGGCTCAAATGAACAGTAAATGGAAAGAGTTTGGAAGCGTTAAGTGCCAAATCCATGGGCCGTTAATATGATTTATTATTACCGGTCTTACACCGTTCAGGCCCAGAGCCAACTCCTCCTTGCTCTCGCCTGCAGGACACTCAGGCTTTGAGGAGAGCGCATGGGGAGGGACCTCCCTCTATTCCGGTGCTGGTATTAAGCAGTCCCAGCTGGGGTGAGCTTTTGGATTGCAGCATTGCTCCAACAAGGAGCCACTGAGAGCCCTGGCTGGGGAGGAATTCAGGTACTTCCTCCAAAGGGAAGGGAGGCTGGTATGGCCCGCCCCAAGTGTCAGCCAAGAACGTCTGAGCATTCCCTGGATGCACAGCAGCAGAGACCCTTCAGGCAAGGCAAGAAAGCCAGTGGGGCAATTCTACCAGATGGGACGTGCAGCGCTACATACCCTCTACGTTATCAGTACTCTCTACCATAGATTGATCTTCTGCTCTCTCTCCATCTTCATCCACTGGGACTCCATCCAGGGCATTTCCTAACACACCATTCTCCATTCTAGGAGGAGAACAAACAGAGAAAGCACCAAAGAACAGTAGCTGGGTTCCTCCTCACACTTCAAGTCAGAGTGAGCTATACCCTGCCCTACGCTGAGCTCACAATACTGCAGAGCAGAATGCAAAGTGTGAAGAAAGCAAAGGGTCAATGGTCACAGAGGGGGAAGCCAGGGATGCAAAGCAACAGCAGGCGTGGATGGACTGCTGCCAGGACTTATCAAGGGGGTCAGCAGATTGTGGGCACTCCAAGGCCATGCCCACAAGCGAGCAGTACGTTTATCAAGATGTCCCTTCCCCTTTCCAGTGACACAGTGACGACCAGTATTACAGAGGCCATGTGTGTACATAATCAGGGGACTTAGAGAAAGGCTCCCAATTCTACTTTCACCGTGCCTTTTCCCTGGCTATAGTGAGGGGCATCCTTTGCATGGTAGAAATCTTAAGCTACTGCTGGGATCAACATTACAATTTACCAGAATTAAGTTGTTGGCAGATGACTTATTAGCCACCTGCAATATGAATATCCCCAGATTTCTAAGTTGTTCACTCTAACCTATTAGATTTTAAAGCCTTGCAAATTCTACAGGAGGCAGCACGGAGCGACAGACAGCCCCTGGCAGTGACAGACATCCCAGCCTGTTTGGCAGAAATCTTTCCCAGGAGTTCCCTATAACAGTGACACCCAAGGACAGCTGTCCCCAGCCTTCCAAGAAATCAAGGCTCTGGTTCTTATGGACTTGATTTTACCCCTTAATGAAGAAACCTTGACCTCTGCAGCCGCCTACTTACATCAAGTTTGTCCAGAGGGCTAAAGAAACATTTTCTTCTATTCTAGACCCATCAATTCCAATGACAGAATATGGCCAATTCTCAGCCTTCCATAAAAACACATCCACCTCTCCATTTTTATGACTGGTGTGCTCTTCTGACCCAGAACTAAGGATTTATGCTCCTGTTTGGATGCACCCACTCAAACACCCTGGCAACAACTCTGCTTGTCCCCCTAACTACCCTCTTCTCCCCAAGTGCCCCGTTGGGCGAGGACTGTCAAAGCTCCCGTGCCCTCCAAACATACCAGGTACTGGACCTTGCAAGACATACCTTGCTAACTCCAGAAGAGACTTTCCATAGTAAAAGAAGGCTTCTCCACACTCGTTAGCTGTCTCTCCATACTTCTTACCCCTAGAGCAAAGGACACAGCAGAAATGAGAGAAGCTGTCTGGCCTGGGGCTGCCCCCAACATCACCTGTGTCCCAAGCACCCATAATCTAAAGGGAACCAGAGCACCTGGGCCCTGAAGTGATGCCGAGTGTCTCGCCAGTGAGTCAATGTCTGACACTGAATTATGTGAGCTGACTTTTCAGAGTCCCTGGGCCCCTAACCTGGCTTCAATGGACATCACTGATCAAATGCCACACATAGGAAAGCCCAGAGTCACCCCAGAAAGATGGGAAACATTAAGAACATGAGGAAGAAAGGACCAAAAAGTTACATGATCAGGAGGCAAGGGCTCCGAGGGCCCTGAAAATCAGGAGCAGCAACAGAGAGAACTTGTGCTCCAGAGCTGACCCCACCACTGGGGCATCACAAAGTCTTTAAAGGCCAGGAGAGAGAAAGGATGGGCTTGGCCCTGGCCTGGAGGAAAGGAAAGGGAGCCGCCATTTACACAGAGGCAAGGACAGCTTTCCCCACTGGTCAGGGGCCTGAGTTCAGCTTTGGGTGCTCCTCTCTAATGGCCAGTCATGGGACAGGCTGGGGAAGAGAGCAGCTGGGGCAGAGCTCTTGAGACCTTCTGCCCTAGTATCCTTTGACTCGCTGCTCATGGCACATGTCCCTTTTCTACCAAAAGCAAATAGTGATACTTACAAGAGACTAGCCGCTTCCTGGAATGCATTAACGGCTGCTGGAATGTCTCCCATTACCAGATGTTTCTGCCCCAAGCCCAGCAGCTTCTTGGACTCACTGTCCACATCCAGGCTAGGGGTGGCAGTTATGGGAAGAGAAAAGAAAAATCAGAATACTATGGGTCAGAGGCAATGCACAGCCTAAAGGGCAGGATACTACAAAAGCACACAAAGTCCCCCGACCTCAGCTGTCATTTCTCAAAGCAGGACCATCCACCCCCACCCACCCCTGATCCCATGAGCCCTTCCCCCAAATCCTTAATCCTCCCCATTCTCACCCACCAATCCCCTTTACTAGCTTGCCACATTCATCAAATTTCAAGCCAAAAGCTTCTTGAAACCACCCAGCTCTGGTCACTAGGAGAGCCTGCTTAGTACAGTAGCCCAGCTCCGAGCCCTTCCCCTCTAGGGGGCAGACCCCACTCCTACCCCCAGTCTGCAGAACACACAGAGCGCAGCGCAGAGCTCTGCCCTTCCAGCTAGGTCTGTCATACAGTGCACCCCACCTCGGGAGCAGCAGCCAGAAGCTTCAGGCCTCTTCGACCCTGGCTGTGTGAATTCATGCATTTAAGACTGAATTCCTTTACTGAAGTCACCAAGTTGCATTAGGTGAACGCCAGGGCCTAGAAATTGAGCATGAAGAAAGCAGCTGTCCAATCACACTTAGAAACGACTGGACAGGGAGGACAACGTTCCACTTGACCCCTGAGACATTTAGGCAGCTGCTGACCTCTAGCTGAGACCCTGAGCCAATCACAACCTGGAACCTCTGCTTACTTACCGGACCAGGCTCACAGAGCTCTGGGGACTCCCACTACATTTGAGGCCAATGTCAGCTACGCCCTCATCTCCACAGTGGAAAGTGATTTCTCAACGGTGTTGGTAGATTTGGCATATAATTTTATTGCCCAAGATTATTAACTCCTAGTTTCCTAGGTTTTAGGGGTCAAGTTCATCCAACTATCCCTCAAAACTATTAAGTCAGAGGAAGAGATGGCAGCTCGGACTAGGGATGACCATCCTGTTCCTCTCTTCTCCTCAGTGAAATAAATAGGTTCTCAAGTTGCTATAGTTCCAGGCCAAAAGGCCTGGAGAGAAAAGCCCAATGCATGACGGGTCAGGTCTAAGTGAGAGTCTTGCACCAGTGCTAACAAAAATCCCAGACCAGCCTCAGAAAGGTCAACGTTCATTTTCCAGGCATCACCATTGCAAAAAAACTGAGGCAAGTGGCCCCCAATCTTTGGTTCCACCAAGATACACCCAGGCCTTTCCCACCAAATAGAACCAAACAAGGCATGCAGCGCTCAGGTTTCCATTCCAGCTCTAGACAGCAGCTGCCGCTTGGGAACTTTACTAAAGCTTACCTATCAGCCGTGTCTGCAGATGTGGATGGAGCTGGGGCCTCCTCTTCCCCTCTGGAAAAATTTAAGACGAGTAAAATTAGACTGGACAGTGGCTAACAGTCAACAACACTCTTAACCACTTCAAATTTACAAGAGAAAAAAGAAGTCCAGGGAAGGCAGCCACCATGAAATCTTCTGTTGAATCAATTACTTTCCAACAGAATTTGGGCATCCCCAAAGGACACTGAGTGGACAAGCACCAACATAATGAAGAAAGATGCCCAAGGTCTAGGACTTGTAGGCAAGGATAGCATACCTCCTGGGTTACAGAAGTATTTTTAAGGGCTTTTCAGCTCCAAAACTATGATCCTGTCTTCCTAAGGAGAGAGCTGCTGCTGCTGCTGGGTTTGACTGAAGGGGTAGAAAGCCAAGCCTCTCATGACTGGCTACCAATCCATCATCTGTCCCCAACTATAATCCAATTGCTCCTGCCATAGTACAAAAGCACCAACAAATCTACTCTTCACCAGACATGGTCTCTCATGAGTTGTTCTCCCTATGCACCTGCATGCCCTGGTTGACTTGGTACACCGGAGAGTCTCTTTAGTGCCTTTTCATCCATTCACTTATGAGAGCAAAGGCGAAAAAAAATAAAAATGGAGAACTGAGAGGGGAGCCTCCTATTCTTCTCAGACATCTTACTACCAGGTACCCCAGAAAAACAAATTCATGATTATTATGGAAAAATGTTTAAAAGGATTGCACATATCTAAGGAATATCAAAATTGTCCGCTGTCTCAGGAAGGGAGGGAGGAGACGAGAGGGAGAAAAATTTGGAACACAAAATCTTACAAAAATGAATGTTAAAAACTATCTTTATGTCTTTTATCTGCCATCCTGGGGAGGGAAAGAATCAAGCAGTTGTGGCCCTCCTCAGCCTAGACCTAACCAAAGCCTGTTCCTATAGTGCTGGGTGATCATGGAAAAGCAAGCTGTCTAGATTCAGCTCTAATTTATACTGAGGCCAATGCTGCTGCCTCTACCTACTCTCAGGGCTAGATGCAAACGGCTTACACCACCAGGTATTATAGCTTAGAAAGAATTTAGAGTAACACTTAGCCACCTTTACAGTTTTCTAGTAACATCAACAATCTGGAAAAGCATAGGGATGGGACCACAGCGATACCCTTAAAGCGAGGCCATTTAATTTTCAAAGAGAACCACTTTGGCTAAAATAGAGATGTACATTATGGTCCCAGAGTAAAACTGCATGCTCAAAACTGGCAATGGAAGAATGTCCATCACTGAAGGAATTGGGGTATATATGTATAACTGAGTAAGTACTATTGTATTACGATGAACAGGTTGGTTTCTGAAAAACCTGAAAACACATGAACTGATGCTGAGTGAAATGAGCAGAATCAGATCACACAGTAACAGCAACACTGGGCCCTGATCAACTTTGACAGACTTTGCCCTTCTCAGCAATGCAATGATCCAAAACAATTCTGAAACTCATTATGGAAAATGTAATCCACATTCAGAGAAACAACTATGAATCTAAATGCAGACTGTTTTTAATTTTATTTTTGCTCACGGTTTTTCCTTTTTATTCTAATTTTCTTTCATATCATGACTAGTATGAAAATGTTTAATATGAATGTGGACATATAACCTATATCAAATAGCTTGCCATCTTGGGAAGAAAATTATGTAGAACTCAAAACCTTATAAAAACAAGTAGACGGGGGCATCTAGGTAGTGCAGTGGATAGTGCACTAGCCCTAAAGTAAGCTGTGTAACCCTGGGCAAGTTACTTAATCCTAATTGTCTGAGCAAAAAAAACAAGTAGGCAATACACACCTGCTAAGAGTAAGGAGGCTCTTTAGATAATTAGGCTCACACTTTAAATAATTTTAAGTGGATTTTTCTCCAAGATATGTATGAAATTCCCAAACTTCTTCAGAGAACAGACACGTAAGACATGGCTGACAAGACATCTAAAATTAAAGTGGTCAGCCTTACTTTATCTTAATAAAGTCTGGTCTTGCCACACCCACCCTTGTTGGCTTGGATCTCTACACTACAAGATGAGGGGAAATGCAATGGCTATAGCTGACCTGTGTAAACACTTTCATATCAATCTTGTGGACAAGAAGGGGACACTTGGATTGGACAGTCAGATAATCCAACGATTTTAGAACTGGCTGGGTAGCCAGACAAGAGTTCTAGGCCAGCATGGCGTTCCATCTTGTGAAGTGAAATTCAATAGGGGCAAGAAAGCAACTTCACAATTACAAAATGGAGAAGTACAAATTGTTCCAAAAGACCTGGGAAGAGCAGTGCTACTACTGGGCTTATATCCCAAAGAAATACTAAAGAAGGGAAAAGGACCTGTATGTGCCAAAATGTTTGTGGCAGCCCTTTTTGTAGTGGCCAGAAACTGGAAAATGAATGGATGTCCATCAACTGGAGAATGGTTGGGTAAATTATGGTATATGAATGTTATGGAATATTATTGCTCTGTAAGAAATGACCAACAGGAGAAATACAGAGAGGCTTGGAGAGACTTACATGAACTGATGCTGAATGAAGTGAACAGGACCAGGAGATCACTATACACTTCAACAATACTATAGGATGATCAATTCTGATGGAAGTGGATATCTTTAACATAGAGAAGATCTAATCCAGTTCCAATTGATCAATGATGGACAGAATCAGCTACACCCAGAGAAGGAACACTGGGAAATGAGTGTAAACTGTTTTGCATTTTTATTTTTCTTCCCAGGTTATTTTTACCTTCTGAATCCAATTCTTCCTGTGCAACAAGAAATTTATTTCTGCACACATATATTGTATCTAGGATATACTTTAACACATTTAACATGCATTGGGATTACCTGCCATCTAGGGTAAGGGGTGGAGGGAAGGAGGGGAAAATTCGGAACAGAAGTGAGTGCAAGGAATAATGTAAAAAATTACCTATGCATATGTACTGTCAATATATATATATATATATATATATATATATATATATATAATATATAAAATTATAAAATTTAAAAAAAAAAAAAAGACTTGGGAAATTTAATGGCTCAGCGAGCCATGTGACAAGGCAGTCAAAAGCTAATGATCTTAGGCTAAACTATACTGATAAGCTAAAGAGTCTTGGGAAGACAGGAATAGAGCTTTGCGCTCATGAGTACCAAATCCAAGGAAATGGTCCTGTTTAGCCAAGAAAAGCCTCTGGGGCCATACAACAACTATCTTCAAGCGCTGGCCCACACTTAGGCTTGTCCAGCTCGGACTCAGAGAGCAGTGAGTGCCAGATGTAAGACAAAAAGTGAGAGCCCCAGAAGCTGATTGGCTGCCCTGCTCAGAAATCTAACCCATCTCTGGCCCAGGAAGTTTTCCTAAATATTCTTATCAACTTTGAGATAACTTCAACAGCACAAACAGAATTCCCACCAATGTGCAAGGCAGCCAGGGAGGTGTCACACTTAAGGGTGCAATCTGCATTAATAACATTTTCTCCATCTCTTTCTCAGGACCAGCCAAAGCAAAATCAAGCCCTGATTTCTGAGACATTGACATTCACACCAAAAGCTCTGTGTGCACCAACAGAGCACTGGACACAACTTGTTCTCTCTTCACTGGGAATGCTGTGATGGGGACTTTTTCCCTGGAACTGCAGATTAATTAAAATATCCCATACTTCTTTCCCAAACCCAACCCTCCTCACTTCTCGGTGTCTGTGGAGGACATGCTCATCCTTAGTCTCCCCAGGTGAACAAGCTGGGCACATTCCTTTTCCCTCAGCCCCAGAGCCAAACCGGTACCAATTTCCTCTCAATCTCTCTCAGATGCTTCCCAACAAGTCTCATGTGGGCTTCAGGTACATTACCATGCGACAATGTCACTTCTTGCCAGAATGTCAATTCTTTAAAAGTTTGCCCTTGTGTCCCCAGTGTTTCACCTACCACAGGACACAGTCAACCTGTTTTCTTGTCTTTTGACTTCATTGTGGCTACTTCTCAGGTATCAGGTAGTTTTTTTTTTTTACCTTCAGGTCTAAGCTAATGATTCTACTTCCCAAGTTCTGACCTTGTTCTTTATCTCATACTGGAGTTTTTCCTTTCCGAGTCCTGTTTGTGATAGATGTGCTTATGTGTCCCTTTTCTGAGTTTTCCTCTTGGTATTCTCTCAATTCACAGCATTTCTTCTTATTCCAGTCTCCCTTCTCAGTTCCTGCACTCTTAACACACTTTTGGACAGAGAGCAGCTAGGCCCAGGTCCAGAGCATCTCACTCTTGCAGGCCTGTGGGGAACCTACACTGTACAAGAGGGTTGCAGTTCTGGCTGGATGGTATACTTCCATCCCTATAGCAGACACATAATGAAGGAGTTGCTTAAAAGGCCCAACTGGGGCTGATTGCTTTGTTGATTTTTTGTTCATTTTCAATCATATCTAACACTTCGTGACCCCATTTGGGGTTTTCTTGACAGAGAAATTGGAGAAACTTGTCATTACTTTCACCAGCTCATTTTACACATATGAGAAAACTAAGGCAAACAGGATAAAGTGACTTGCCCAGGATCAGAGCTACTTAGCATATGAGGTCAGATTTGAATCCCTCACCTCAAGCCTGGCATTCTAACTCCTGTACCACCTAACTGCCCCAATCTAGGGGTGCAATTTCTGCCTAATCTCTTATGATCCCAGGTGGCCATCTGGAGAACAGAGAGCTAGGCACGCAGGAGCTATCAGCTTCTGCCACCATGGCAGGAAGAGAAAGAAATACAATTTTTTCAAGCAAAAGGTTATCTAAGCCATCCTTGAAACCCATTGCCTTTGAAACTGTTTTCTCCCTAGGAGCCCCAACATACTAAACAGGGCCTGGGAATAGTTCAGTGCATTACAGAAGGGGGAGGAGGGGAACACAGGGCTAGAGGACTAAGGGAAGGTATCTCCATAGCTTTTTTTTTTTTTTTTTTTTTTTTTTTCTGAGGCAATTGGTATTAAGTGACTTGTCCAAAGTCACACAGCTAGTAAGTATTAAGTGTCTGAGACCGGATTTGAACCCAGGTCCTCCTGACTTCAGGGTACAGGTCCCATTTGAAGGGCCCTTTGGGCCCAGGTTTCTGAGCCACCCATAAGTCTTATCTCTTGATACAGCCATATAGACAGCTATATCAGCTTCAGATTCCCCAAGTATAAGTGGATCAGAATATTTGCAGGTTCTATCTCTGGACTCAGTGGTCAAGTTCATTGGGGTTTTTCTTTGGAGGTAATTTTTGTTTAACCTGGGCACAATTTTTGCTTTTTTTCCAAGGTGTTCTTCAGAGGAACTGGGCATGGCTAGAGCATTTCATAATTTTTCAAGATTACCTTCATGCTGTAATCTACCTTCCTTCCAGGCTCACAGATGTTTCTTCTTCAGAATTACCCAAGAAGCATAATATTAAGGCAAGGCAAAGATCATCTAGTAGTTTATTCTAGTTTGGGATAAATCCCACCATTCTCTCAATCTAGGACTAGATAATCTCTTAAATCCCTTCTAGCTCTTTCCAAACAGTGCTATCTCTAATCTGCCAGGGCAACAAAGAGTAGTTAATTAATTTGCTCAAGGTCATACAGCTAATTAACCAGCACTGATAAGCAGTTGTAAGGTCAGCAAAACAGTTATTCCACTCAGCAGCTGATTGTCATTATTCCCACCATAACTAAGAGGTAACTATTGATATAGCAGTTTAAGTGACTGGCTCATTATTAATCACAGTTATTAAGTACTTGGGACCACTAGATGGGTGTCATAGTGCACAGAGTACCAGGAAGATCTTTCTAACCTCTGGATCCTAACCTACTAAGCTCCTACCTTAGTAACCACAGAAAAGTCATTTCACCTTGTCTGCCAGAGTTTCCTCATCTGTAAAATGAGCAGGAGTAGCAACCAGTAAATCTGTCCATTATCTTTGTCAAGAAAATTCCAAAGACATTGAAACAACTCAACAATAGAATAAACTCAGCCCAGAGTTCCTTCTATGACAGATAGCCCCATCAATTATTCTGTTCTGTTAGGCTTTAAATCAAAGTGGGAAAGTATCCAACTCATCTCCTCCTAGGCTATAGCTAAATCTACCCAGCTCATCTACATTCCCTCTCCCTTTATATTTTAAGTGCATAAAATAAGAGCCAGAGAACCTTCCCTAGTCTTCTGTCCTTTGTGCTCCAAGAGCCAGAGAACCTTCCCTAGTCTTCTATTCTTTGTGCTCCAAGGGAAAAACTACTTTTCAAGCCCTCATAATGGCTCTCATATCCAGCAAGCTAAAGACAAGTGCACTCCATCAGTTGGGCAATGCCTAAGTTTGGGTGTATGAATGTAATTGATTATTGTTCTATAGGAAAGGATCAGTAGGATGATTTCAGAAAAGTCTGGAGAGACTTATATGAACTGATGCTGAGTGAAGTGAGCAGAACCAAGAAAGCATTAAGAACAATAAGATCATGTGATTAACTGATGAATGTGGCTCTTTTTAAAAATGGTGTGATTCAGGGTAATTCTGATAAGACACATTGTGATGGAGAATATCCAGAAAGAGAACCATGGGGATGAAATGTGGATCACAACATAGTATTTTCACCTTTTTTGTCTGCTTGCTTTTTTTTCCTTTTTATTGTTTATACCCTTTTGATCTGATTTTTCTTGCACATGCATAATGAATACAGAAATATGTTCAGAAGAACTGCATGTGTTTAATTTATATTAGATTATTTGCTGTCTTGGGGAGCGGGGAGGAGAGGGAGAAAAATTAGAATGAAGTTTTACAAAGGCTAATGTTGTAAACTACTTTTGTATATATTTGGAATTACTGTTTAAGAAAATTTACTATTGGTGAAGCTGTGAACCAATCTGGAAAGCAATTTAGAACAAGCTAAGCAAGTGACTACAAAGTTCATATTTTCTTTTAACTCAAGAATTTCAAATGAGGCCAGTGAACCATAAGCATGCCATTTAATGCATTCCATAAAGATTCCAGATGGGAAGGGAACCTTTTTTTATTCACTCTCCTCGTAAGGGAAGGGCATATGGAGAAACAAAGATGATGTAAAAACAAAAGACAACAAGATTTGAAGCAAGAAAGCCCTTGAGAATTTGTGAAAGCTTTGCTCCAGCACTGGACTGTGCACAGTCCACAGAAGTTTCTTCTCTTGCTTGGAAGGGTTTTGAGGCATATAAGACAACTGACCAGTCACAAAACTGGCTTTCTAGTCAACTTGCCATTTGGTTCCTTGTCCCACTGAAACTACAGTCAAAGGTGACCACTGGCCTTGCCAGCCTTCTTCTCCAGCACACCACATTGATAAGCTCTTTCCTGGTTTGCCCACTTCCAAACTGGTCCTACCTACCTAACTCTGCCCTACTTCTAGTGTCAGTCTTTGTTATGGGCCAGAAGTTGAAACAAGGTATTAAGTGGAATTGAGGAGACAATGGTTAAATCTAGCTTAGCATTGATTGGGGCATGATGGCAGTTCAGGACTCTGATATGATCAGTCAGCAGAAAAGCAATCAGATAGTGAAAAGGGATTACAATTGGGTAGAATACAGGCTTTTTTAACCCAATAGAAGAGCAGTGCCCAGTGTGAGTAGCTCCAATGTAACTGCCAGGTGATGGGGAGAAATCTAGAAAGTGGTAAAAGAGAAGAGACTAGATCTCTACAGATGGAGAAGAAATCAGATGGGTGCCTATGAGCACCTGGAGAGACAGAAAAAGATAAAAACCTCAAAACAAAGGAGAAGATCTAATAAACATCTGACACTGCACTGAAAGAACATGGCTGATAATGATACTGTTAAAGAACTTTAAAACAAAGCAGGAATCATTAGATTCCCTGAAATGAAAAATTGTTCATTAAAACTGTTGCAGGACTTCAAAACTTGCAGGAATCATTGGATTTCCTGGCACACGAAGTAATGGACAATAGATTCCTTTTGGACTATTTCTAAGACTTATGGACATGTATAATTCCTCATGTTGATTCATGTTATTTGTTACATCACTACTAGCCTGTGTTATGTTACTATGTGCTTATGTAATTATATGTAATTCCTCCAATATTGATGAATTTATGTATACCTGGTTTAAGAGTGAGACCTTTCAGAAACCCACTAATCTGATTTGATTTCCCAAATCCTTTATTGTCTCCTTTCCAGGGGCCAGGTCAGCTTTCTTAGAGGCTTATCTCTCTCCTAGGTTATGAGTATAAACCAATAATCATAGCACTAGGAAACCATTATTTGTTGTAGGATTAAATCAATGCTAAACTAGATTTAACCATTGTCTCCTCAATTCCACTTTGTTTCAAGTTCTGGCCCATAACAGGTCTTACCAGGCTTTCTGAATCTTCCCCTCCCCGCCACAACCTTTTCCTGTCTATCCTTCCTCAGAAAACACTTTGGAAGGGTCCTCCTTCCTAGGTAAGGCCTATGATCGGAATAGCACATAAGAAAGTGTCACTTCCACAACTACGCCCATCATACATTGGATACCAGCTTTCTCCAAAGCTAGTTTGCCTCATTCTCACCTATAATCTCACACTTGAAAACCTTTATCATCACCAACAAGTGTGGCCTCATCCTTACAATCAATTAATACCCCAGTCATCTTCTTCATCCCACTTTCAGGCTTCCTTTCACCATCTTATAGTACAAAATCAACAACACTTCAGAACTGGCAGGTACATCAGTGGCCATTTAATCCTAGTAAACCTGAAGGAGAGATCCCCTGATCTATACATCATCCCTTTTATGACTAAATTCTTGAGAAAACATATATAATATATATACATATAAAATCTCACTTTCTTAACTTTGCAATATGGCTCAGCATCTCACCATCATTCACCTGAAAGCATTCTCCTCAAAACTAACAAGTTTCTCTAATCTCCAAATTCCAGTCTTTTCTCAGTTCAAACCTTTCTGCAAGGCAACTTCAGACAAAGTGAAATCTCTTATTCCTCCCCAATCTCTCTCCCTTAGGTATCCATGACATTGCTCTTACTAACTAAACAACTCATTCTCAGTTTCCTTTGTAAGAGCTTCAGCCACATTACATTCACTAGCAGTGGAGGTCTCCCAAAGTGGGAGTGGGCCACTAGGGAAAACACCTGACCACAGTGATCTTGCTTGGTGATCTTATTGAGTTCTATGGATTCAATTCATTCTCAGATTTATCTGGCCTTCATTTCTCTCCTGCCCTCTAATTTTACATCTCCAACAACCTAGTGGACATCTGGAACAGATACATGCTCACTTTAGGCATCTTAAATTCAACATGGCCAAAATATTCATTCGTTCCCTATATCCTAAACACTTTAACTTGCCAGTGTTAGTCCAGGACACCACCACCCCTCCTCTCCGGTTCGGAAGCTAGGTTCCTTTCCTCAGGACTAGCTCACCAATGTCATTTCAGCGCTCAGAAATGAACACGGGAGTCCAGGTAAGGTCCATTGAGAACCTCTCTCTTGCACAGTGACACTCCTGATACAGCTCCAGCTTCCATTTCAGTCTATGCCTCCACATTTGTGCTTAATTCTTACATTCAACTATAAGGCTTTACACGTTCACTTCTAAAGAATGTCACCTCTCTAGATTGTTTTTAGCCTATCAAGACCCTATAGCAACTTATCACCTTTTTCATCAGGTCTCCTGCTGTCAGCAGCAAAATGAGACTTACCAAGTATGCCTTTATTCAAGGCACAGCTAAAAATGTTAAAAAGCCCAGAGTCTAGCACCCAAGTCACAGAACTAAGTAACAACCACCGGAGATCTATTATCAGTTTGGAATCCAGTGAGTTAAATTATCACCCAATTCCCACCTCTCCATCACAATAAGAGTCTAAGCAGCATGCATACACACCCAGCCATCCACCCACACAACTGGATTTCTCTCATCTATCAGTAAAGATTGTTCAAAAAGAAAATGACATGGTGGTCTGCTACAAGCGCTGATTGAAGCCAGATTGGCTGCTGCTTCCTGAAGTGTTCACCATCTTCTTTACCCTCAGTCCTAGACTTTCCCCAGGAATCCAAGCTAGGCCTACAAGAGATCAGATTGCACCTTTTCTGCAAGCACTGAGGGCCCCTCAGGGCTTAGCCTCCAACAGGCTCAAGGACTTCAGACCGGCTCCTAGCAAGGTTATCACACCCTTCAGTCACCTTTGTTCTCACTTCCCTAGGGTCTTTGCAAGACAAGACTCGGAGAAAATACGACCAGAGGGCCCAGGGTCACCTGCCCCCAGCTTTAAACCCCATTTTTCTTCCAAAATAACTAAAAGGCCTCCGTGCTCCTGGCTTCCTTTGCCAGTCGCAGATGCTTCTGAACTTTGCTTATTTCTAATTTTGGAGGAATGTGATCTTTGCTTCTTTCTTTCTTTTCAAGACCAAGTCTCACTTTTCCAGATTCCCCCTCAGTCTCCAGGGGGGAATCTCCAGGACTGACTCCCCCCGGACATTTTAACTCAGGGATGGCCTTTCCGCGGAAATCAGTCCTAAAAGCCTGGGAGCCCAGTTTTCCTCTGCTGCATACACACACCTGGCGTATGGTGAGAAGGCGAGCTGAGTAGAGGCCCTGGAGAGGCACCGCCAGCTGGGGAGCCAGGGAGGGCCCTGGGGTGTCCAGACTGTAGCAGCCGGGGGGGGGGGGGGGGGGGGGGGGGCCGGCTGCGCTCGGAAACTTAGCACTCGAGCCCACGGACAAAACCACTTCTTTCTCCCGGGACGGACCGTAACTAGGCTCCTCACGCCCTCCGAGTGCCGCCGCCTCAGAGACCCCGGGGCCCTGGACTTCCTGCCCCACCCGGACATTTGTTCCACCGACAGGCCAGCCCCTCCCCGGGGCCTCAGGACACCTTAGGGGTGGCTCGGGGAAATGCCTCCTCAGAAGTCCCCCGGGGGGAGGGACCCAGCCCAGGGCCAGCCTCAGAGGCTCTGACTCCATTTCGCAGACTAGGAAACTGAGCCCCAAGGACCCGTTCCCAGGAATGCCTTTCCCTCCCACCTATAACACAGGAGAAAGCTGCCCATGCAGCTCCGTCTGAGTCGGGTCTAGCACATCTCGGGAACAGGGAAACTGAGGCTCCAAGCCCATGCGCTACAGCGCCACCTCCGCCCCCAACCGCGCACGCGCACGACATAGTATTTTCACACACACACACACACACACCCCTCCACCGCCACCCGGCAGCCCGAGACAATGGGAGTTTTCCCGCTCCCCAGCCGTCCCGCCTCCTGGCGGCACGCGCCCGCGCAAGCGCTCCATAAAACCAGGAAGCCCCACCTCCTCAGTTGCACGCGCCCGCGCAGGCGCTGGGAAGCCCCGCCCCCTCCGGGACAGCCTAGCTCCTCACGAGGGGACCTTTCTTTTGGCGCCAAATCCCCGGGAGCCGAAGGGACGAGGAACGAAGGGGGCGCGCGTGCACGTGCACGTGCCCCGCACCCCCTCCCCTCGCAGGCCTCTCCGGGACCCGGGCGGGTAAGATGGAGAAACCGCCGCAGCGACGGCAAGATGGCGGGCGACCAAAAGAAAAGCCCGAGAGAAAAAGAGATGGGAGGGAAGGCCGCCTCCGCCCACCACCCAGGTCTCTGGCTCGGACCCGGCGCAGACCCCGCCCCGCTCCCGCCCCTGACCCGCTCACTTGTCGGCTGGGGCGAGCTCGGCGATCGCAGCGGGCTCGGCGGCCATGGTCTCTCGGTGGCGGGAGGGCGCAGAGGACAGAGACGGGGAGGGGAGGAGAAAAGGGAAAGGGAGACAGGAGCCGAGGTGTCCCACGGCTCCCGAAGCAGAAAATGGCAGATTGGAGAGCCCGCGTCGCTCGGGCCGCTTTATATAGCGCGACCTTGGATCCCGCCCATCCACTTCCGTTCCGTGTTTAAAGGGCCAGCGCAGGTCCCGCCCCCTCCAGGTCCCTCTCCTCTATGGTCCCTCTATTTGGAGACTTCGAGTTCCCTGACCAAGCTTGGTGCTCCGCTGGCTAGAGGCCACCGATGGACCTCTGCCTGCCGGCCCAGGACCCTAGGGAGAAAATATGTTTCCCTGGGAAGATGCCATAGTGTTTCTAGGACTCCAACTCCCAGCAGTCTAAGCGGCCGGGCGGGTTCCGGAAGTAGGAGCCGCCGGGCTTGCTGGGAGTTGCAGTCTTTTTTTTTTGCATCCCGAGCCTTTGCCAAACGCTTCTTTAGACTACGAGGTGTAGGTGAGACGGCTCCGAAGCCTGAGCCGCCTCCTGTCTTCGCTTCCTCCATGCTGGTTCCGGATAAAGGTGTCGGCACCGACCCTAGGAGCTGTCCGCTAGGCTGCAGGGAAAGGAGGGGGAGGGAGCAGAACGGCTTCGGCCTCAGCAACGGGTGACGTAAAAGGACGCCTTTCGCCTATTGGCTAAAGCTGCTCCCGCGGCTCTCCATTCAAAGCGCCGCGGCCTCCTCCTCACGTGGGCTCACTTAGGCCCCGCCCCAAACCGTGTCCTCAGCCTATAGCCGTTCAGGCCGCTAAAACCCTCTGGTCCCTTTAACTCTGCCGCGCCTCCTTCTCGAGTTCATTCATTCCCTCCCCCTGCATTTATTCTGGCTGGACCCCCGGGCCGAGGGAGGGCGTGGAGCTGGGGCTACCAGGCTGACGTGACCCTGTCTCCGGCCCTGGACTTCAGCTTCCCGAGCAATGGGCGCTGTTGTGGAAAGTGCCCATAGCCGGGATCCTCCCGCCGGGTCCGCACGCTCCAAGCTGAGGCGAAATTACGGAGCAGCTCTGTGACCTCCCCTCTGCAGACTGGGGGCTTTCGTGTGTTTGTTAAAGGAAGCCCCCTTAAGCATCCGGACCTTCGGGGGTCCTCTTTTCCAGTGATCTCCCTCCGCCCTCACCCACACACCTTAGAGTCACCCTCCTCCCCCCTCCTTGACCGAGGCGGGCGAGCTTCCCCTTGCAGCTGCAGCAGGCACTGCATCCTCCGCTGCCCGGGCCTCTCCGGGTTCTCCCAGGCCACCGACAGTCTCCGATTTCACTATTCTCCAATAGTCGAGATCTTGAACAGGTTCATTCTTGATCCCGGGTCCTTGTCTCGCTGCTGCTCCTTTACCATCCAGCCTTCACCCTGGGTCTTTCCACCCCCTATCTGCCTTCTACCTTCCGCCTGAAATTCGGGCATCCTGGCACCAATTACAGCCTCGGGCTCAAGGAATGCCCCCCCCCCCCCCCGCCTCTCCTGAGCCCTGCCCACAAACCTCCGGGCCAGCCAAGGGTTCCGCGCCTGCTCCCCGTCTGAGGCCCCGCAGCCTTCCTTTCCTCTCGCCGCAGAAAACCCATCTCCTCTAAGGAAAATTAGGGCCCGGTGAAGATTTGAGCGCCATCATCCCCTCCCTTTCTTCCTCAGTGCCTCAAAATCTCTCTCCAGCTCAGCCTCTCCTCCTCTGCTGTAACCTTTCCTTGCCACAACCGGCCCAATCCCTCCACGGGTGGCCCTTCCGCCCACTCCGTCCCTTATTTATTAGACAGCATTTCTGAGTCTTACTACCCCGGCAGTTAAAAGCTATTAGGGAAGGAAGGAAAAGAAATGGGGCTCCTTATCCCCGGAGCATTCTCTGCTGCGAAGCAGAAGATTCTGGATAGTCAGAGTGGGGAGAGAGTTCTCACCGGCTAGGGTGGGGAGGCTAGGGACCCTCTGCGGGTCCTCCCCCTCCTGAGTCCGGAATGAGTCCCAGCATGAAAAAAGATCTCCCGTCAGCCTGGTAAGGCACGTCAAATTAAGACAAACCCCCCTGAAGAGATGTGAAGGGATGTGAAAATGATCCTCAAATATTGTTGATTATCCTATCAATAAAAGATATTTGAGTATATTACCCCAAATATGTAGAGGAAATAATTGTTAAAGAAATGAGTATGATAAGAAAAAAATCAGAAAAAGAGCTATGTCGTAAAATAGGGTACAACTATAGCAATCTAGTGTTTGACAAACCCAAAGATCCCAACTTTTGGGATAAGAATTCATTATTTGACAAAAACTGTTGGGAAAACTGGAAATTAGTATGACAGAAATTAGATGTGGATCCACACTTAACACCATATACCAAGATAAGAGCAAAATGGGTCCATGATTTAGGCATAAAGAATGAGATCATAAATAGATTAGAGGAACAGAGGATAATCTACCTCTCAGACCTGGGAGGAGGAAGGAATTTATGACCAGAGGAGAACTAGAGATCATTATTGATCACAAAATACAAGATTTTGATTACATCAAATTAAAAAGCTTTTATACAAACAAAACTAATGCAAACAAGATTAGAAGGGAAGTAACAAATTGGGAAAGTATTTTTACAGTTAAAAGGTCTCATTTCCAAAATATATAGAGAACTGACTCTAATTTAAAGAAATCAAGCCATTCTCCAATTGATAGATGGTCAAAGGATATGAATAATTTTCAGATGATGAAATTGAAACTATTTCTAGTCATATGAAAGCGTGTTCCAAATCACTACTGATCAGAGAAATGTAAATTAAGACAACTCTGAGATATCATTACACACCTGTCAGATTGGCTAAGATGGCAGGAAAAGATAATGATGAATATTGGAGGGGATGTGGGAAAACTGGGACACTGATGCATGGTTGGTGGAGTTGTGAAAGAATCCAACCATTCTGGAGAGAAATCTGGAACTATGCCTAAAAAGTTATCAAACTGTGCATACCCTTTGACCCCACAGTGCTACTACTGGGCTTATATCCCAAAGAAAACTAAAGAAGGGAAAGGACCTGTATGTGCCAAAATGTTTGTGGCAGCTCTTTTTGTAGTGGCAAGGAACTGGAAGTTGAATGGATGTCCATCAACTGGAGAATGGTTGGGTAAATTGTGGTATATGAAGGTTATGGAATATTATTGTTCTGTAAGAAATGACCAGCAGGAGGAATACAGAGAGGCCTGGAGAGACTTACATCAACTGATGCTGAGTGAAATGAGCAGGACCAGAAGATCTCTGTACACTTCAGCAATACTATATGATGATCAATCCTGATGGAAGTGGATATCTTTAACATAGAGAAGATCTAATCCATTTCCAATTGATCAATGATGGACAGAATCAGCTACACCCAGAGAAGGAACACTGGGAAATGAGTGTAAACTGTTTGCATTTCTGTCTTTCTTCCCAGGTTATTTTTACCTCCTGAATCCAATTCTTCCTGTGCAACAAGAAATTCGATTCTGCACACATATATTGTATCTAGGATATACTATAACACATTTAACATGTATGGGAATGCCTGTCATCTAGGGGAGGGAGTGGAGGGAAGGAGGGGAAAATTCAGAACAAGTGAGTGCAAGGGATAGTGTTGTAAAAAAATTACCCATGCATATGTACTGTCAAAAAAAATTATAATTATAAAATTAATTTTAAAAAAGAAAAAAAAAGCTATGTCGTGTTTATTTTTAATACGCATTGTTTTATGTTTAATGCGCATGTTGGGAGAGGAAAATCAGAAAAAGGGGAAAACCATGGGAGAGATTAAAAAAAAAAAAAGTAAACATATCATTTGATTTGTATTCAGTCTCCTTAGATCTTTTTCTGGAAGTCTATTGGGATTGTTTCATATCACTGAAGCACTGAGAAGAACCAAGCTTTTCATAGAACATCATTGCATGTTCTTGCTGTTATTGTGTACAGTATATTCCTGGTTCTGCTTGTTTTGATCAGCGTCAGTTCATGTAAATCTTTCCAGGCCTTTCTGTAATCAGTTTGTTCATTTTTTAATAGAACAATAATATTCCATGATCTTACTGATTTCAGAAAGGCCTTCAGAAAGAATGATTCAGAGACTTACACTATTACTGAGTGAGATGAGTAGAATCAAGAGAATGTTGTATATACATCGACAAGATCATGTGATGATCAATTCTGATGGTCTTGGCTCTTTTCAACAATGAATGGATTAGCACCAGTTCCTACTGACTTGTGACAGAGCCATCTGCAGGTAGAGAGGGAATTGGGACTGAGTGTAGATGACAACATAGTATTTTCACTTTGTTGTTTGCTTGTTTTATTTTTGATCAGATTTTTCTTGTGCAGCATGATAAGTTTGGACATATATTTAGAAGATTTGCACTTATTTAACCTATATTGGATTGCTTAATGTCTAGGAGAGGGGATGAGGGGAAGGGAAAAGAAAAATTTGGAACACAAGGTTTTGTAAGGTTGAATGTTGAAAACTATGTATTTTGAAGAATAAAAAGCTATTGTTTAAAAAGAGAGAGTTGGACATAGAATTCCCAATCCTTCTATTTTTGTCCACCTGTATTTCTGTTTTCCTTCACAAGCTAATTGTACACTATTTCAAAGTCTGATTCTTTTTCTACAGCAAAACAACTGTTTGGAAATGCATACATATATTGAATTTAATTTATACTTTAACATATTTAACATGTATTGGTCAACCTGCCATCTGGGGAAGGGGGTTGAGGGAAGGAAGGGAAAAATTAGAACAAAAGGTTTAGCAATTGTCAATGTTGTAAAATTACCCATGCATATATATTAAAAAGAGAGAGAGTTGGGCTCTGGTCCTGCACTGCCCCCCACTTTTTGGGCTGGGCCTTTGTGTTACAGCTGGCTTTCACTGGGCTCCAAGGTTTAGCCGCTTGCTTTCTGTGGCTTGAACTAGGTTTGGGGAAGTCCCTGTTGGTCTCCCCTGAGTGTGGGGCTTAGCTGCTATCCTGTTCCAGAGGTCTCCCTGCTGGTAGGCCCCAGGAGCAGGGCAGCAGTACTGGTCTGCCAAGGGGTCAAGGGCACTTTCCTGTGCTGTGGTGTGGCAAAGATTGCTTATTTGGCTAGGAAGCTTCTGACTTACCAGTTGGGTGGGTCTTGCAGGTGGATTGCCCCAAGGTTCGAACCTTGCTGCAAGTCCCCCATAAGGCTGATTGCTGCTGCTGCTGCTCCCCCTCAAATTCCAATGAGAGAGACCTTTTCGATCATGCTAGTACACTGCAGCCCTGCTCTCAGATCAACTATGAGGCACTTTTCTAGTTGGTACAGGGGAATTTGGAAAGCTACAGAGAATTCCTTCCTCACTCTGCCATCTTAGCACCACAAGAAATTGATTTTTTCTAACCCTCATCTGCCAAATATGTTTTTGTTGAAATTCAGATTATAAATTGTTTTATTGTTTTTTAATCCTCTCCTCACTTCCTGACAAAAAAGGGGAAAAAACAAACAAAAACCTTGGAACTAATATGTATAGTCTAGCACAATAAATTCCCATAGCAGCCATGTCCAAAAAAAAAAATCCACCAAATAAAAAATTGTGACTCACTTTGAACCTTGAATCCATCACTTCTCTGTCCGGAGGTGGATAGTATGTTTCATCATGAGTCCACTGGAATTGTGGGTGGTCATTGGGTTGATTGATTTTTCTATCCCTCTCTATAAAGAAGGAATATTCTCAAAAGCAATGATGGAGATTTAATGCAAATTCTTTCTGCTCCTCAGTCCCTCTTTCCTTTTGGTCATCAAAATCCCAGGTTTTCCTTCCTTCCTTTCTTTTCTCCCCTTTATAATCTCCCCTCGATTTCAAATTTATTTGGTTTAGGAAAAATATCTCCTTTAATCTATTTTCTTATTTCTTTCTTTTTCTTCACCTCTTTCTCCTCCTGTTATCCTTTTGAGTGAAATGTATGTCTGTAGCCAACAATGTAGTATTCTTCCCACCTTTTCAAATAAAAGTGAGGTTCTTTCTCTTCTCCTCCCATTCCATTCTTCTTTTAAGATCATCAAAACATAACAACCAAAACCAAACAAAAACTAAAAAACAACAGAAACACTCTCAGCCTGTGAGACTGCTTATGTTACCATTTATCCATATCAGACCATAAACAGTTAATCTTTTTTTAATCCCTTATGAGTTTGCTGATCTTTACTTTTTTGCTTCTCTTACCTCTCTCCGTTTTTTTTCTTTCAAAGATGTTATGTTTTAAAATTTTTATTTTAAAAATTAAGAAAAAAGAAAGATAGAAAAGGAATACAAAACAAAATAAAGCAAAACAAATAGAACATTGTCATGGGCCCAGCAGAACATCAGGGAGGATTCAAAATATATAATAGTTCAAGAAAGTATATATTAGTAGAAGAAATTATATTCATTTGCACATTTAATATATTTTGGATTACTTGATGTCTTGAGAGGTTGGGTTGAAGGGAGAGAGAAAAAAGTTTGGAACACAAGGTTTTGCAAGAGTGAATATTGAAAACTATACATATATTTTGAAAATAAAAAGCTAGAAAAATAAATTATATTCATCCTTTTCCTCATCATAAATTGTTCTTTTGTTCTCTGTTGTGCACCTTTTAAATTTTATTTTTCCCCCTTTCATCACTCCCCATCTTCAAACAAGGTATAGTTAAGAAAGGATATATTTATGTATACATAGATATATACATACACATATATATACACATCCCCTCCTCCCCGCATATACACATAGTCTTTGCTTTAATTCTGCTCCTTAATTTGTCTTGCTATTAATTTGTCTTGCTATTAGCTATTACTTAACTTCTCCTCACCCATGGATCCCTCTCTTATCTTCTTTCTGAACTCTTTCCTACTGTCTGCCCATCCTTATCCCCTTATTTCTTTATAGATTTTGGAGGGTATTATAGCTTTATGGCTATATAATATATATATATATATATTTATATATTTTTTATATTTATTATATATATTATATATATTATATATTTATATATTTATATATATTATATATATATATATTTTTCCCCCCCTGAGGCTGGGGTTAAGTGACTTGCCCGGGGTCACACAGCTAGGAAGTGTTAAGTGTCTGAGACCATATTTGAACTCTGGTCCTCCTGAATTCAAGGCTGGTGCTCTATCCACTGCCCCTATGGCATATATATTTAATGTTGCCTATTTAACCCATTCAGGATGTGAGTAGATTTCCAGAATTACCAGCCTTATTTCCTCCTCTAATGCCTCTGTGTCTGTTCTTCCTCTGCACCTCATTTGTATGACATAATTACAATTTTTATCTTAACTCTGCCCCAGTCTTTCTTTTGAGCTACCCTGTTATGGGCCAGAACTTGAAACAAGGTGCTAAGTCAGTGGAATTAATAGAGACAATAGTTATCTAATTTAGCATGGTTCAGGATGATGGATTTAATCCTACATGGAGATGTTATGGGCCAGAACTTGAAACAAGGTACAGAGTGGAATTGAGGAGACAATGATTAAATATAGTTTAGCATTGATTTAATCCTACAACAAATAATGATTTCCCAGTGATATAATGATTGGTTTATACTCAGTGTGAAGCATAAAAGCAAGAAGTTCTCAGGGCCAGAAGGACAGGGGCACTAAAAGCTCTCAGAGGCTGAGAGATTCATTCCATCTTCTACCTTTGTTGTGGCTGGAGGCTCAAGCACAAACCTTGGAAGATCCAGAAGCCAGAGCTCAAGCTCACAGAACCAACGAGAGAGACAGGCCTCTAAGAAAGCTATCTGGGCCCCAGGAAAAGAGACAAGTCTTGGAAAGAGACGATAACAAATTTGGACTTTAATACCTGGCTGTGTTTGGGGTGATTACACTGAACTGAAACAAAGGCTGCCTGCAGAAGCCCCCCAAACAACCTGCTCCCAGAGAATATTACATTTTAGAGGAGAATATTACACTACCCTGTTGATGATGTCGATCTTAAACATGTGGTATATATTTTCCATATAAAAATAAAACAAACGACTTGTCCATGTTCCTTGAAATTGAGGTTTAATAGTGGCTCTTATATGTTAAATTTTCTATTAAGTTCAGGTTTCATTGATAGAAAGCCCTGAAAATCTGCAAGCTCATTGAAAGTCCATTTTTTCTCATTTAATGTTATAGATAATTTTGCTGGATATGATATTTTTAGGCATTGGTCTAGTTCTTTTGACTGCCGATAAATATAATTTCGGGACTTGTAGTCTTTTATTATATCGCTAAGTCCTGTACAATTCTAATTGTAGCTCCAGCAAATTTGAATTGTTTTTTCTTGTTTCTTACAAAATTTTCTTTTTGATCTGGGGATTTTGAAATTTGACAATAATATTCCTATATGTTTTCCACAAAGAATCTTGTTGAGATGGTGATCAATAGATTTTCTATTTCTACTTTCCCCTCATGTTCTATCACTCCAGGACAATTTTCTGGGATTATTTCTTGCATCATTGTGTCAATGTTCTTTTTTTTTGGTCACAACTTCCAGAAAGTCCAATTATTCTTATATTTTGTCTTCTTGATCTGTTCTCCAGATCCATCATTTTTTAATAAGATGTTTCATATTACGTTTTATTTTATTTTTTTTATTCTTTGTAATCTGTTTTGTTATTTCTTGGTCTTTCAGAGTTTCACTTTGCCAATTCTAATTTTCAAAGAGTTATTTTCATCTTTGAGACTCTGTATCTCTTTTTCTAGTTGGTTACCCTTTTTTCATAATCTTGTTTTTCTTGGATGGTTTTTATTTTTATTTTTAGTCTTTTCCCTCAATTTCTCTCCTTTGGTTTTGAAATTCTTTTTTGAGTTCTATAAATTCTCACTGGGCTGGGAGCCATTTCATGTTACTCTCTGGGGTAGAAGCTATTTGTACTTTAGTGTCCTCTGAAAATGAACCCTGGTCTTCCTTGTTCTCATAGTAAGATTCTATGGTTTTCATTTATAGTCATATGAAAAAATGCCTTAAATCATTGTTGATCAGAGAGATGCAAATTAAGATAATGCTGAGATACACATCTCAGATTGGCTAAAATGACAGAAAAAGATAATGATAAATGTTGGAGGGGATGTAGGAAAACTGGGACAAAGATACATTGTTGGTGAAGTTGTAAATTTGTCTAACCATTCTGAAGAGCAATTTGGAACTATGTCCAAAGGGCTATCAAACTGTGCACACCTTTGACCCAGTGTTTTTACTGGGCTTATCTCCCAGAGAGATCTTAAAGAAGGGAAAGGGACCCACATATGTAAAAATGTGGCAGCCCTTTTTGTAGTAGCAAGGAACTGGAAACTGAGTGGATGCCCATCAATTGGAGAATGGGTGAATAAGTTGTGGTATATGAATGTTATGGAATATTATTGTTCTGTAAGAAACGACCAGAAGGAGGATTTCAGAGAGGCCTGGAGAGACTTATAAACTGATGCTGAGGGAAATGAGCAGAAGCAAGAGAACATTGTACACAGAAACAGCAAGATTATACAATGATCAATTCTGGTGGACGTGGCTCTTCTCTCTCTTTTTTTTAATAGCTTTTTATGTACAAAATATATGCATGGGTAATTTTCCAGAATTGACCCTTGTAAAACCTTTTGTTCCAAATTTTCTCCTCCTTCCTCCCCACCCCCTCCCCCAGATGGCAGTAGACCAATACATGTTAAATATGTTAAAGTATATGTTAAATACAATATATGTATACATATACATACAATTATTTTGCTGCACAAGAAAAATAGGACTTAGAAATAAGGTAAAATTAACCTGAGAATGAAATAAAAAATGAAAACAGATAAAAACAGAGGGAGTGGAAATGCCATATTATAGTTCACATTCATTTCCCATAGTTCTTTCGCTGGGTATAGCTGGTTCTCTTCCTTATTGAATAAATGGAACTGAATTAATTCATCTCATTGTTGAAGAGAGTGATTGAAGAGTGTTGAAGAGTGTTAACGAGTGATTCAGACCAGTTCCGATGATCCTGTGATGGAGAGAGCCATCTGCATCCAGAGAAAAGAATGTTGAGACTGATTGTGAATCACAACACAGTATCATCACCCTTTTTTTTTATTATGGTTTGCTTGGGTTTTTTTTCTTTTTGATCTAATTTTTCTTGTGCAACATGATATTTGTGGAAATATGTATAGAAGAGTTGCACATGTTTAATATGTTGGATTACTTGTTGTCTAGGGGAGGGGATGGGAGGAAGGAAAGGAAAAAAATTTGAAACACCATGTTTTGCAAAGATGAATGTTGAAAATTATGTAAGCATGTGTTTTGAAAATAAATAGCTTTAATCAAAATAAATATTTCCCCCAAAAAAGTTTGTATGCTTTTTCGAAGATGTTAAAAAGCAATTCTGATTTTTTCATCAGGAATATTTTGTTGATATTCTCCCACTTTTCAGTTTTGTCCAATTCCCCATTTGGGATTTTCTAGGCAAAGATAGGAAAATGGTTTGCCATTTCCTGATTCAGCTCATTTTACAGTAAGGAACCTAAGGCAAACAGGTCAAATGACTTATCCAGGGTCACACAACTAGTAAATGTCTAAGAGCAAATTTGAACTCAGGTCTTCCTGACTGCTAGGCCAGCATTTTATCCACTGAGCCATTTATCTGCCCCAAGAATGTTTAAGAATCTTCTGTTTCATTCAAGGTCCATTCCTCCCCACCTCTCCTATCCACACCTCAGTCCTTCCCCCATACGTTACAATAGTTTGCTGGTAGTTATTCATGGCTATAAGCCCATATGTTCTATGCTTTCTGAAATAGCATCTTCCAAGCTCTCTACTTCTTCCTAGTGGTGACTGCTAAATCATGTGTGATCCAGATTGTGAATCCTTGGTACCTGAATTGTTTCTGACTACTATTTCTCCTTTGCTCTCTGATTCTAAGATGCTGGGCAGTTTTCACTTAAAATTTCTAGAAATACTTTCTAGCCTTTTTTTTGGAGACGTGGCTTTCAGATAGTCTAGTGATACTTAAATTATCTGTCTTTGATCTGTTTTCCAGGTCAGTTGTTTTTTTCTATCATATATATATATATATATATATATATATATATATACATAAACCCCCATATATGTATATGTGGGGGGGTTCTATTTTTTCAGTCTTTTGACTTTGTTTCGTGGAGTCATTGACTTTTGTTTTTTTCTAATTTTCAAGGAAATCTGTTACTTGCATAGTCTTATACTGTTCATTCACTTTCAAATTCTTTCTCCTTTTTTCTTTTGTAATTTTTTACCCTCTATTCTCATTTCTTTTTCAATTACTTCCTCTTTGAACAACCTATATCAAATTTCTGGGTGTCTTGAAAAAGGAGGGAGGGGAAGAAGAGAGAGAGCAACTTAAAATCTTACAAAAATGAATATTGTAAGATAAGAACATAGCAAAAGATATGCTATCACCAAGTGTTCAAGTTTCTTTCTAAATTTCCTAGACTCACATAGTGAAACATACACACGAACAAACGGATGCCAATTGTGCCTGGGGATAGGCCCTCCTTTTTGATTTTGCTCCTTTAAAATAATTAGGGCTTAAAGAGACAACACAGCATACTAGAAAGTACACTGAATTAAGATTTTTTTTATTTACAAATTATTTTAGCTTTAATTTATGGAATAAAATAAGCGTTTCTATAAAACACTATAATAAAAAGGATGTTTGCACATGAAACTGAAAATCTATTATGTACAATTTGCTATTCCTTTTAAATATGTAATAAATTTATTGTGTTAAAACAAATTGTCTTTACGTGTAATTGGAAAAAAAATACTAGAAAGTGCAAAATTAAACAAAATCCCATCTTCTACTAGTTAAAAAGAAAGAAATGAAGAGGATGCACTCAGCAAAATATGGAAAAGACTTACATGAAGTGATGCAAAATGAAATGATCAGAACCAGGTGAACAGTGTACACAGTAATAACAATATTATAACTCTCTCTACTACAAATAACATAGCTTTTCTCAGCAATACAATGATCCAAAACAATTCTGTAGGACTTATAGTGAAGGGTGCTGTCCATCTCCAGAGAAAGAAATGGTAGAGAGAGCCTTTATACAGATCAAACTTTTTCTTTACTTTATTTTTCATGGGGGGGTTTTCGTTTGTTTTTTTTTCCCCACAGAATGACTTTCATGGAAATACGTTTTGCATCACTACATAAATATAACCTGTGTTAAATTGCTTGTCTGCTCAATGAAGGGCCAGAGGAGAGGAATAGAAGTTATTTGCAACTCAAAATTAAAATTGCTTTTACGTCCAATTTGGAAAAATAAGACATTAAAATTTAAAAACAATATATCTCCTAACATAATTGTGAGTATATGATCTGTTCCTCTTGTAAATTTTTGAATAGTATGATCTTTAATATTAAGGTCACATCTCCATTTAGAATGTACTGTTAAGCTGAGTTTTCCTCTGAGGCTTTGCTTTTCATTCTCTACTCTTGTATTTGTGTCTTGGGCATCCTTGTCACTATAACAGCTTTTTATGGGTTTGTTCATTCTTCCATCTTATTTCCTGACTTAGAACTTTGTGTTGGGGGAGCTATTGATGTAGCCGCCTGGGTACATGCTTCAGTACACAAGTAAAAACCCATGGCCACTCCTTGTCTTGAACTCTGACCTCCAGGTTATGTTCCCACTATATCTGTGATCCAGCACTGGAAAGTAAGGGACAGAACAAGTTAGTACCTGTTCTTGCTACTAGCCAAAGTCCCCCAAGGAGAGGGGACCTCTTGTCTTGATGCAGTAGTTCTTGTTCAGTCCCTACACTGTAATATCCGGTCCAATTATTCTTTTGCCAGACCCCCTCCCAGTATCTGAAGTTCTGTCTTTCAATCTCTCTGAGTTGGAAATGGATGGAAAAATGACTCATTGTATTTGACACGGTGCATTTTCTAGATTTTTTTAGAATTAAGAAGAACTTAGCTATACTTAATTCCAGCTCTTCTACCATCTTGGCTAATTTTAACTCATAAATTACCATCTTCTCTGATGTTGAGGGATTGTTCTTTTTTTTCCCTTTTTTTTTAATTAAAGCTTTTTATTTTCAAAATATATACATGGATAATTTTCAGCATTCACTCTTACAAAACCTTGTGTTCTAATTTTTTCCCTCCCTTCCTCCCATTCCTTCACCTAGATGGCAAGCGGATGTTAAGCATTTGCAATTCTTCTATTCTTATTTCCACAAATATCATGCTGCACAAGATCAAAAAGAAAACAAAATGCAAGCAAACAGCAACAAAAAGAGTGAAAATATCATATTATGGTTCAATTCAGTTAAGTGATTGTTCTTAAAAACTACTAAGAAAATGTTGCATTTTTATCTTTTTACAAATGGGTTCAAAACCCACTGAAACTCTTTTACTTAGATGATATTTAAATAAATGGGATATTTTCCTTTTTTTTAATTTTATAATTATAAAATTTTTGACAGTATATGTGCATGAGTAATTTTTTTATAACATTATCCCTTGTATTCATTTTTCCAGATTTTCTCCTCCCTCCCTCCACTCCCTCCCCTAGATGACAGGCAATCCCATACATTTTACATGTGTTACAGTATAACCTAAATATAATATATGTGTGTAAATCCAATTTTCTTGTTGAACGTTAAGTATTAGATTCCGAAGGTATAGGTAACCTGGGTAGATAGACAGTAGTGCTAACAGTTTACATTCACTTCCCAGTGTTCCTTCTCTGGGTGTAGTTGTTTCTGTCCATCATTGATCAAGTGGAAGTGAGTTGGATCTTCTTTATGCTGAAGATATCCACTTCCATCAGAATACATCTTCATACAGCATTGTTGTTGAAGTATACAGCGATCTTCTGGTTCTGTTCATTTCACTCAGCATCAGTTGATGTAAGTCTCTCCAGGCCTCTCTGTATTCCTCCTGCTAGTCATTTCTTACAAAACAATATTTCATAACCTTCATATACCATAATTTACCCAACCATTCTCCAACTGATGGACATCCATTCATCTTCCAGTTTCTGGCCACTACGAAAAGAGCTGCCACAAACATTTTGGCACAAACAGGTCCCTTTCCCCTCTTTAGTATTTCTTTGGGATATAAGCCCAATAGCAGTACTGCTGGATCAAAGGGTATGCACAGTTTGATAGCTTTTTGGGCATAATTCCAGATTGCTCTCCAGAATGGCTGGATTCTTTCACAACTCCACCAACAATGCATCATTGTCCCAGTTTTCCCACATCCCCTCCAACATTCATCATTATTTGTTCCTGTCATCTTAGCCAATCTGACAGGTGTGTAGTGGTATCTCAGAGTTGTCTTAATTTGCATTTCTCTGATTAATAGTGATTTGGAATATGAGTGGATATAATTTCAATTTCATCATCTGAGAATTGTCTGTTCATATCCTTTGACCATTTATCAATTGGAGAATGGTTTGATTTCTTATAAATTAGGGTCAGTTCTCTATATATATTTGGAAATGAGACCTTTATCAGAATCTTTAACTGTAAAAATATTTTCCAAATTTGTTACTTCCCTTCTAATCTTGTTTGCATTAGTATTGTTTGTACAGAAACTTTTTAGTTTGATGTAATCAAAATCTTCTATTTTGTGATCGATAATGATCTCTAGTTCTCCTCTGGTCATAAATTCCTTCCTCCACAGGTCTGAGAGGTAGATTATCCTCTGTTCCTCTAATCTATTTATTATCTCCCTCTTTATGCCTAAATCATGGACCCATTTTGATCTTATCTTGGTATATGGTGTTAAGTGTGGATCCGTATCTAATTTCTGCCATGGGATATTTTCTTTACAAGTTTTCAAAATTAAAGAAATGAGAATTTTTACAAGCTAACACTGAGGGATGGCTGTTGGGTCCGAGAGAGCTGAAGTATTGCATCACCCCTTCTCCCTATGGTGCTCCTTTGCTCTGGATTGAGGCACAGGAACTCATATTAACTTCAATCTGATAAAGCCTAATTTCTGACTTTCTGTGAAAGGGTTTTGTAATTATATTCATATAGTTCTTGAGTTGTCTTGGCAGGTAGACACCAAAATATTTTATATTATCTATAGTTATTTTAAATGGAATTTCTCTTTCCATCTCTTGCTGCTGGACTTTGTTGTTAATATGTAGAAATGCTGATGATTTGTATGGGTTTATTTTAAATCTATAGCAACTTTGTTATGAAGACTGTTTTCTAAGGAGAAAGTAGGGTTATTCTTCTTATACTCCTAATGCCCATAGATTATTATAGCTTTGGTTTTGGCTCATGTCTAGTTCTTCCCAAAGTCAGGAGTAAAATGGGTTGATAAAAATGTGAAACTATATAAAATCAATCATGTGTCTATTATCTATCATTTCTCCACTCCCCAGTTTTCTCCAGGTTAAACACCTCCATTTTCTTTAGCTAATCCCCTTGCATCAAGAACTGAAAGTGCTTCTTACTATCCTGGCTACCCTACTATGGATAGTCTCTACTTTACTCCCTTATTTGGGATTTCTGTCCATGTATATACCTCATGTAACTCCTGAATTATCAGGACCCATAGAATTAAAAGGTAATTATTGGTCCTGATACAAGGGATGAAGTGCTGGGCCTGGAGACCCACAGACCTGAATTCCTACAGTTATTGGCTGTGTGAGTTGGGCAAGTCCCTTAATCTCTATCTACATCAGTTTCCTCACACATAGAGTGTCCATCTCCCAGAGTTGTGTGCATCAAATGAAATAATTTATTCAAACCATTTAGCACAGTTTTTGCACAGTGTGGTATGTAAATATTAACTATTATTATTGTTATTAAGGTGGTCCAGATGCTGATATTGATGATGATGTGTCAAGAACTTTGGTACTCTAGAGTGATTGGAGGGGAATAGAGTAGGAAGAAAGCAGCCTATGAAGAGCTTTTTTATTGAAGTTTTTTTTTAATTTTCAAAACATATGCAAGGATAATTTTTTCAACACTAACCCTTGATAAACTTTGTATTCCAATTTCTCTCCCCTTTTCCTCCCATCCCTTTCCCTAGATAGCAAATAAAATATATGATAAAACCAATATAGCCATATGTATTTATACAATTCTCTTACTGCACAAGAAAAATCAGATCAAAGAGAGAAAAAAATAAAATGCAAGCAAACAACAAAAAGAGTGAGAATATTATGTTATGATCCACACTCAGTTCCCACAGTCATCTCTCTGGATGCAGATAGCTCTCTCCATCACAAGATCATTGAAACTGATGAATCATCTAATTGGGTTTTATTATTATTATTATTATTATTATTATTATAGTTTTTTATTTACCAGATATATGCATGGATAATTTTTCAGCATTGACAATTGCCAAATCTTTTGTTCCAACTTTTCCCCTTCTTCCCCCCCCACCCCAGATGGCAGATTGACCAATACATGTTAAATATGTTAAAGTATAAATTAAAAATACAATATATGTACACATGTCCAAACAGTTGTTTTTACTGTACAAAAAGAACCAGACTTTGAAATAGTGTACAATTAGCCTGTAAAGGAACTCAGAAATGCAGGCAGACAAAAATAGAGGGATTGGGAATTCTATGTACTGGTTCCTAGTCATCTCCCAAAGTTCTTTCACTGGGTGTAGCTGGTTCTGTTCATCACTGAACAATTGGAACTTGTTTGAATCGTCTCATTGTTGAAGAGAGCCACATCCATCAGAATTGATCATCACATAGTATTGTTGTTGAAGAATATAATGATCTCCTGTTCCTGCTCATTTCACTCAGCAGCAGTTCATGTAAGTCTCTCCAGGCCTTTATGAAATCATCCTTGGTCATTTCTTACAGAACAATAATATTCCATAATATTTATATACCACAATTTATTCAGCCAGTCTCCAATTGATGGACATCTATTCATTTTCCAGTTTCTTGCCATTACAAAAAGGGCCGCCACAAACATTTCTGTACATGTGGGTCCCTTTCACTCCTTTAAGATCTCTTTGGGATATAAGCCCAATAGTAACACTGCTGGATCAAAGGGTATGCAGAGTTTGATAACTTTTTGGGCATAGTTCCAAATCACTCTCCAGAATGGCTGAATGTATTCACAACTCCACCAGCAATGTATCAGTCTCCCAATTTTCCCACATCCCCTCCAACATTCCATATTATCTTTCCCTGTCATTCTAGCCAATCTGGCAAGTGTGTAGTGGTATCTCACAGTTATTTTAATTTGCATTTCTCTGATCAGTAGTGACTTAGAGCAACTTATGAAGAGTTTTTAATTCTGAACAAAAAGCAACCACAAGATTACGTGATCATCTGTGATGGACCTGGCTGTTAGTTCTAGAGAACTTCTAAATTTAGTTCTCTATACCATTAATTTTCTTTTCTTTTCTTTTCTTTCTTTTTTTTTTTTTTTTTTTTTTTTGAGGCTAGGGTTAAGTGACTTGCCCAGGGTCACACAGCTAGGAAGTGTTAAGTGTCTGAGATCAGATTTGAACTCGGGTCCTCCTGAATTCAAGGTTGGTGCTCTATCCACTGCTCCACCTAGCTGCCCCATAATACTAATTTTCTAATTTTTGACAAAGATGCACTGGCTCCAGCAGGCAGGTTTTATAACCCGCCAGAAGGTCAGTGTCAATGCAAGCAGCTCTCCTGTCCTTAGATAATCGCCAGGTGATGTGGAAAGTCCCAGAAAGTGGTGTATGGAAGGGAGCAGATAGGTTAACTGCCTGGGGGAGAGGGTTTACTTGTTGTAGTTCTTCAGCAGGAGAAGGAATCAGATGGGTCCAATGAGTCGTATACACCTTGTCTATCAGAGAGAGACAGAAAAAGAGAAAGACCTCAAAACAAAGGAGAAGATCTAAGAAGCATCTGACATTGAAGAGCATGGCTAATAAGAAGACTGTTAAAGAACTTTAAAACCAGCAGGAATCATTGGACTTCCTCACACAAGATGAGACTAATGGACAATGGACTTATGGATATGAATAAATTTTTAATTTATGATTATTTGATCATGTTATTTGCTACATACTTCTAGCATGTGTTATATTACTATGTGTTTATATAATTTATGTAATTATGTATAATATCTCCCATTTTGATGGATTTATGTTTCAAGGCCAAGATCACCTTATGTTCTAAATCAAAAGAAAGGGGGAGATGGTAGGATTACAAGGTGATAACTCAGGTATGCTAAACAATTCTCTAGCTCAGAATTCACACCTTTGGTTTGGGGCCTTTAAGGTGAGTTTACACCTTTAGACTTCTGAAAAGGAGTTTACACCTTTAAAAGGAGCAAGTTCATTGGCTGCAGGAGTTCTCACATGCCCATTCTATGGGAGGATAAAAGAGGCAGCATTGAGCCTGGAGAAGAGTCTGACTGGGAGATTGAGTTGAGACTGCAGTCTGGAAGGATAATTTAGAGACGACCTGACCTTTACACCTGGCCCTTTGCAACAATGATTCAGGCCAATTCCCATAGACTTGTGATGGAGAGAGCCATCTGCACCTAGATAGGGGACTTTAGTGACTGAATGTGATTTACAACATAGTATTTTCACCTTTATTGTTATTGTTTGCTTGCTCATCTTTTTCCTTTTTGATCTTATTTTTCTTGTACAGTATGATAGATATGTTTAGAATTACACGTGTTTAACCTATTGGTGAGGGAGGGAGAAAAAAATGTGGAGCACAAAGTTTTGCAAGGGTGAATGTTGAAAACTATCTGCATGTATTTTGAAAAATAATAAGTTATTATAAAAAATTAAAAAAAGAAAAATTCTGAACAAAGATTCTAAATTGATAACAGGGAGCTACCAGAATTTATACGAGGATCTCTAGTTTAGGATATCACTGACAGCTGACTGGAGGACAGAACAGAGCAGGAACATACTGGAGGGAGACCCCCAAGAGTATTGCACTAGTCGGACTGTGCATAGGGGCTTGAGGGGGGGGTGAGGAGGAAAGGGACCGTGCACGGACGCTGCGGCTGCAGGGGTGACCATCCTTGGCACCTGCGGGAGAGTGTGGAGGCAGCCTGGCTGACAGGAAGGCTGGATCCGGCCTCCACGCTGGCAGGGAAGTTAGGGAGAGGGGAGCGTTTGGAGGCCATGTTTGGACATGGTGAATTACCCGCCGCTCCCCCCCAATCTGCCTCCTTGGCTGGGGCTTTTCCTCCCCCCGCCCCCACTAGTACCTGCTCTCTGGGCATTATCTGCCGCTCATGCTGGGTAATGCTTATTTGGACGTGGCTGTTTGCAAGTTTTTCCGGCACCAGAAGCAAAGGCCGGGCCTTGGGGGGTTGGTTTTGCCTTTTTCTTTGTACCCCTCGTGGTTGGCCCACGTGATACTTCCTGCCTTTCTCCTAGCTCAGGGGGTCCGGCGGGGCCGAGGATGAGACCGGACAAGGGGAGGTGCGAGAACGGTCTGCGGAGAGATGGTCCCGGACCCACGGGGGCCTCTGGGACCCTCGAGACCTAGAGGCAGAAGGGTCCGGGACGGTTTGGGAGGACCCAGATGTCCAGGGGGCGGGACACGGGCGACGATTCCGCCCAGTGGGGGCCGGCGGAGCGTCCCCCAACTGAAGGTTGGGTAACTGTGGCAGCGCGGGCTCTTTTCCGGCCTATTTCCCGGCGATCGGGATAATCCCTCAGGTTCGCTGCAGCCACAAGGTGGCGCCGCTCCCCCTCAGGACGCAGCATGGACCACTCACAGGGATGGGGAGGGCAGCAGGTGCAGAGGATGCTGGGGCTTTCCTCTCCACATCCATCTTCCTCATCAGACCCCAGGGTCCCCACAAGCCCAGAAATGCAGGGAACACAGTGGGCGTTCTCCAAGGTGCTCCCAGAGGTCCCATCTCCTTGGGACTCCCCAACCTAGGGACCACTGAGGCTCGGGAGCTCAGAATGTGACAGGGGAACAGCCCCTCAGCCGCGAAGTCCTACTTGTTCAGATTCGACCTACCCCTCCTCCCTGCTGTGACCCGCACCCCAAGGGGTCTGCCCTTTGCAGGGAAGCAGCTAAGACCTTTCCCAGAGCCCCAACATACATGGGGCAGATCTGTCTCCCTTCCTTCGGCTTTTCTCCAGAATAAACATTCCCTTTTCTTTCAACTGACCTTAAGCCACACAGCCTCCGGGCCTTCCCCTTCCAGGCTGCCTCCCGGGAATGCCCTCCCGCCCACCAGTCTGACAAGAACCTCCCAGCACTCCAGATGCAATCTATTTGTTTTTACAGTACACTCGAGGGAAATGCAGGTTAAAATTCCCAGGTAGATTCCAGTAGATATGGAGGGGAAAACCCCTGAAGGAGAGCGATCCAGAGACGGAGCGGATGCCGCTCATTCCACGTTCTGACCCTTTGCTCCAGTAGTCCCAGAACACGTCCTTCTGGAGGGCAGGGTTCTCTTTTTACTAGCACTGATTTAGCCCAAATGTCCCTGGGCCATTGTGGCTGCATTCCCTCAGATAATCAGGATGGGATGATCCCATGTGGCAGACAGAGGGAATGGGTTTCCTTTCAATTCCAACTTTCTGTGTTTTGGGAAGCTGACTTCCTCCTGGGCCAATCCCAAATAGAGGGAGAGAGCACAGAAGAATGGGGGACAGGGAAGGAAGGCAAGGAGAAGGAACCCCAAAGGAGCCCTGAAGGACAAAACACAAGTTGCGAAGAGGACTTGAGTGTTCCTCCCAGGTAGAAAGGAAGGTGGGGAATGCTACTTTTGGGGAACTCCAGAAGCACAGGAGAGAGGTGGTACCCAGCCATCATTCCTAGACACAGCCAGGGAAGGGCTCCCCCATGTTATCTTGTGTCCTCCTCCCTCCTCCTACTTCCAAATGCCAAGCTGTCTGGAGTCTGAAGACCTGAGTTCAAATTCAACTTTAGAATTATTGGCTGTGAAACCCTTCTCAAGTCACTTATAACTCATTTGCCTCTGTAAAATGGGAGTAGCACCCAGGGTTGTTGTGAAGACCAAGAGAGAGTATTAGGCGCTGAGCACAGTGCCTGGCACATAACATACTGGGCACTGTAGAAATTCTAGCCATGATTATTGTCCCACAGACTACCCAATCTCTATTGATAGCACTGGGAAAAATATGAAGGTTTGACCTCTCTAACCTAAAATCCTCTCCTTTAGGGAAGTACTCGAGACCAAGGACAAAGGCAAGTCCCTGAAATGGGATTAATGTGGACACCAGCCTTTAAACAAAGGGTGGCTGGCTTCGGCCCCATCCCTCTGTCCAGTTAAGATCCTTGCGTGTCACGTGACTGACATGAAAATGTTTTGCATGGCTACACATGAATAACCCTTATCAAATTGTTCCCCTTCTCAATGATGGGGAGGGGGGGGAGAGGAGGGGAAGGGATTTAGGAACTTGAAATTTTAAAAAATGAATGTTAAAATTGTTTCACGTGATTGGGGGTGGGGGGAAGAAAAAAGAAACTTTTGAGTCTGGCCCAAATTTTGTTCCCAGAAGCTGCCTGCCCTCCACTCAAATAAGGGATTAAGACAAGGTAAACCCATCGGGTCACTCTCCCATAGCCAGGAGTGGCCAAGGAAGAAACTGAGCAACTTTAGCTGAGGATCTCAGGCCCCTTGTTAGTGATTCTTTCCCGCAAATTTGGTTAACCCAAGTTGTTTGAAAACACAGGTGGCTTTTTCTTTTTGATAATCATACAAATGTTGTCTCAGATTGTCTTGGGGTAGAGAAATGTTGGGGATGGCTGGATGGCCCAGCGGGTAGAATACCAGGCCAGGAGTGAGGAAGACTCATCTTCATGAGTTCAAATCCAGCCTCAGACACTCCTAGCTGTGAGACCCTGAGCAAGTCACTTTAGCCTGTCTGCCTCAGTTTCCTCATCTGTAAAATGAGCTAGAAAAAGAAGTAGCAAATTGCTTCATTGTCTCTGCCGAGAAAACCCTAAATGGGGTCACAAAGACCTGGACGTGACTAAGCAACCACAATAAGAGAAGTATCTGAGGGTCCAGTGGGGGGTGGGGGAGAAACAAGCTAGAAAAATACTGATCTAGAACAATAGATTAATAAAAATTGTTGTTGGCAGGTTTTGCCCCAAATCCAGAGCTCAGTATCAGTGGTTTTCTTTCCTTTTCCCTGGCAGATCAAATAACCTTCTTCCTGGTCCCCGAGATAATTCCTTACCCCAAAGTACCCAGAACTCTCTGCCTCTCCTGTCCTTACTCCCTCCTCCCAACGACACTAACTCACTATGTGATCGAGCAGATCCCTTCCCCTCAGCCATGGAAGGGGAGACCTGGGGAGGTTCCTTTTTATCTCTGATTGGACTGGGCTCCTTGAGAACTGGAAGGGATTTTTTGCTTCTCTCTGTATCCCCAGCAAGCACCTGGCCTGGTGCCTGGCATACAGTAGGAGAATAATAAATGCATGTCAATTGACTAAAACTGAGCCTAGAAAATACTTTTTTGTGGGGGGGGAGGGAACGGTGAGCCGAGGAAGGTTATGATTACTTTCCAAGAAAAGAAGGTAGATATGAGCCCCACATGAATGAGAATAACTTAATTAGAACTGTCCAGAAACAGGGGGGCTGCCACAGGCCACAAGTGCAAGGGGGGCACAGGTGACTTTGGCCTCCTGGCCAAGAAGGCTCCAGAGGGGATTTCTGCCTCAGTGGGGGAGGGGAGAAAGGGGACAATGTGTCTGCAGTGAAGGCCCCTGCCAATGCCCAGACACCATCCCTTGGCTTCCCCTTACCCAAATAAGGTTCTCAGACCCTAGAACTCCCCTATTCCTGGTAACAAGAGAAACTGAGGCAGGCGGTATTTTCAGTGCTGTTTGGAAGTCCGTGGCAGGGCTGCCCCCCCCACGTTGGTACCTGAGCACAGGGCACAGCCCCTGCCCCCACACCCTGCCCATGGATACATGTGCACCTAAGTGCCTAGGGCTCCTTCCCCAGCAGGAGCATGGAGGGCAGCCTGGCCTCCAGGTCCGCCTCTCAGCCCCTGCCCTCAGTTTGGGCTTCGGAGGCACTCCGGGCCGCGCAGCTCGGTCTCATGAGCCCCTGTGCCTCTGCCCAGGGCCACCGAGGGCCAGGTGAGCGAGGGCCAATGTGTCAGCGCAAGACAAAGAGGCACAGAGCGGCCGGAGTCAGGGAGGCCATGAGGCGTGTATTGATTCCAGCTCCCACCAGGAGCGAAAACCCAGACAGGTCAGGCCCTAAAAAGGCTCGTTGAAGGGGTACAGAGGATGTCCTGCGTCTCTTGGGACCCGCTTCTCACCCACCTGCAAAGACGGAGAAGGACGCCCATCTCAGAGGAGGGGTCATCAGCCCCACACCCCCTTTCCCCCCCTGCAGCCCCCAGCTGACTCTCACCGTTATCATGGGCACAATGTACCGCCAGTTCTTGTTCAGAGCCCCCAGCTGCTTCATCTCCTCTGGGGTCAGGACAAAGTCAAAAACCTAGTCAGGAAAGCCAGATGCCTGAGTCCAGGCCCCATCCGCAGGTTCCCCCTCCTCAGACCCCTGTCCAGAGCCCACTTCCTTACCTGGATGTTCTCAAGGATCCGGGAAGGAGTGATGCTCTTGGGAATACAGATCACCTTCCGCTGCACTTGCCATCTGCGGGAGGGAGAGCAGGCCAGGGGAGGTCAGGACCCTCCCCCTTCCCAGTGCTGGCTCCTACTGCAGCTTAGTGGTAATCTCCACTCAGAGGACCCCCGACGGGAAAACGAGGGCTCCGTGAAACCATGCACCCTTAATAACAACTAGCAGTCATGCTGCGCTTTTACCTTTTGCAAAGCATTTACTATATTTCTTTTTTATCCTCATTTAAAGCCCTGGGAGGTCGGGGACATGACTATCCCCTGTCTTATTTTAGGGGTACAAAGCATCCTGGGACCCAGAAGTTTGAGAACTTCTCACAACTGGGATCCCAAGAGCTTTAAAAGTTAAAAAGCACTTTATGAACATGACCTCCATCCTACAAAAACCATCTGTGGCTGGTAACAGGGATATAATTGTTCCCATTTTTCAGGCTGAATAGCCTTCCCTGAGAGTTAGCATGGGGCCTACACCCCTCTCCCCACCCCCAGCCATGTGGCGGCCTGGGAACTCCAGCAGCAAACAGCCACTTGTGAGCGCACACCCCCTCTCCCCCAGCTGCTACCCACCGCTGCTAAGCCCGGTCTCCACCACGCCATACCTGAGCAGGATCTGGGCTGGCGACTTCCCATACTTCTTGGCCAGCTCGTGGATGAGCGGCTCCTCTAGCAAGACTGGCTCCAGTGGGTCTCGCCAGGCTCGGTCCGAGGAGCCCAGGGGGCTGTAGGCCGTCACCTCCAGTTTCGACTTGTGGCAATGAGCAATGAGCTCATTCTGGGCCAGGTAAGGGTGGCTCTCCACCTTATTTGGAGAATTCAGAGTTGGTGGGCGGTGATCTGGACAGCCCATGCCCAGGGCCGGCCCAGACCCTGGAACATATGCAATTTATCATCTTGTCATCCCATTGGCTGTACCAGAGCCCCACCCCCAAAGGCCAGGGGTCTCCTGTCCCCCAAACCCAGGGCCCCCTCCCCCAGAGCTCAGGGGTCTCCTGCCCTGGGGTACCCCAGCTGCAGCAGCCTCCGTGGCCAGCCTGGGCTCACCTGGAGCACCGCAGGGCGCACGGTGGCAATGCTGAGAATGTCGTCGATCTGGCGGCTGTTGAAGTTGGAGAGCCCCAGGGCCCGCACCAGCCCCTTGGCCACCAGCGCCTCCATCGCCTTCCAGGTCTCCTTGTAGTGGATGGTGTCATAGCGCACGGTGCCGTCTTCGTTCTTGGGGAAGGGGTTGTCTCCCCGCCTGTGGATGGGACAGCCCCCTGTCTTTGGCCTTCTCTGAACCCCCTCCCCTGGTCCTTCTGACCCTCCATGACCAGCCCACGCCACCTGGATTCCTGGTGCCCAGTTTAGCCCACAAGCCCCTAGGGCCATCCCAGGAACACTTGTGTGCAGCCCCCTTCCCTGCTCACTCAAAGCCATAGGGCCAGTGCATCAGGTAGAGGTCCAGGTACTGCAGCTGCAGGTCGGCCAGGGTCTTCCTGAGGGCGGGCTCCACGTCCGCCGGCTGGTGCTTTGTGTTCCACAGCTTGGAGGTCACAAACACATCTTCCCGGGAAATAGTCTGAGGAGGGGGGGGTAGTCAGGGTGGGGGGCCCAGCTGGGGTAGTAGCCAGTAGGGTGGTGGCCTAGCAGGAGGGACCCAGCAGGGGGTGGGGTGGGGGGGCTTAGCCAGGGGGAACCCAGATAGGAGGGGGTAGCCAGTAAGGGGGGCCCAGCTAGAATAACCAGTGGAGTAGGGGCCTAGTGGGAGGGCCCAGCAGGGGGACCAGTGGAGGGGTCTCCCTTGGGCTCTCCAGGGCAGACCTCACTCACCTTGCCAGGCCCCACACTTTCCTTCAAGGCCTCCCCGATCTCCACCTCGTTGCCATAGATGGCGGCACAGTCGATGTGGCGGTAGCCAACGCTCAGCGCGTACTTGACAGCTGCCTTCACCTGCCGGGGGAGCCCAGAATGGGAAAAGATGGAGGGGGCCGGTGCCCCCTGCTTAGGGAGAACGTGTCTCCTCAGACTGCCCTGGGGACGCCCTTGCAGGCACCTCTCCCTGAGCCTCAGTTTCCCAGGAATGGGGATGGGGAAGCCGGACACTCCCGCATTCTCAGTGAGCTGCTCAGACCACAGAAGTGGCTCCAATGGGGCCGTTGCCCCTCTCAGAGGAAGTGGACCCCAAGGATGAACCCCAGAGGTGGAGGGGCCGCCTGCTTTCCCATCTCCGTTAACCCTATCAGACTCATGCTGCTCACTCCCAGGCCCCAGGGAGCTGAGGCTGGACCCTTGGCTCACTGGCAGAGTCCGGGCCCAGGCAGCTTCCTACCCGAGCAGATGGGGCTGGGGCCACCCATGGTGACCCTCGGCAGCCCCTTGGAGCCCTCAGTCCCTCTGCCCCCTCCCCCATGTCTTAACTACACTCACAAGTGACATGGCCCTTTACAGCTCAGACTCCCAAACTTTACAACTTTATCCCCATTTTACAGATGGGGGAGCTGAGGCTCAGAGAGGGAAGGGGCAGGAAGCCAGCACGCAGCCACTAGGCCAGGCCCCTCCTTCCCAGTCCTTCCCAATGGCAGCTGCCCTGGCCAGGGCCCTTCCGAGGGCATCCCTCCCTTCCCTATTTCCCAAGTGCTGTACCCCTCACTAGGGCCCGTGGCTCCTCGTCTGCAAGATTAGGGGCACCATGTGCTGGCAGGGGTCCCCCATGGGCGGGGAGGAGAGGGGACCAAGGAGCACCAAGGGCTCTCTCCCCCTCCCCCATAAAGCTAAGCTGAAAAGTGAAAGCTGAGCTCTCTGGGCTGTAAGCAGCTCCTGCACCCCCACGTACCCAGGGAGCAGGTGCCCGCTTCCTGCCTTGCCACCCCCACCCCTTCCCGAGAGCTGGGATTATAGAACAGGTTTGGTACCTGGGCGCCACGTCTCACGTGCACTGGCTGCGGGGGAGGGGAGAAGGAACCAAGGTAGCTGGGGCCTGTGCCCAGTCACAGCAGGGCTCTGGGAGTCCCGATCCTGCCCTCGTGCCTCCTTCCCTCTCCGCAGGCCACCTACATCTGACTGCTCTGGGACAGGGCCACGGAAGGCGCCCCCCACCAGACTCCCTTTTTTTCCTGAGAAAGTCCCCTCTGCCTCAGGCGCCCCAAGTTCCCAGCTGTGCGATGGGCACTCGCTGCCTCCAACCTGCCCCAGCCCCAGGGCTGAGACCCATCAGTCCAGCTTCTCCCTCCTTCCACCATAAGGGGCTGTGGTGCACAACAGTCTGCGAACCTCGGAGCCGCTCGCAGACCCCGACAAGCTTTCCCAGGCCCACATCGGAGGCTCACCGCGCCGGCGGCCCTGGGAAGCTTGCTGGCCGTTTTCTGGGGGCAAGGACTATGATTCTCAGGTCCCCTACTTCTCTTCCCACAGCCCCCCAGCACCCAGCCCAGTCCCACCTGCCCGGGCTCACTCTTCCAGGTACCCAGCCCCAGGAGAGGCATCTTCTGTCCAGTGTGGAGGACCAGGGAGGACGCCATCGTTGTCTGAAACACAGGAAAGAGAGAGCTGGACAGATGCCTACCCAACAGTGCCGGCCCCGTGGCGGGGGAAGGGACAGTGACGCGGCCGTGAAGCCCACTGAGAAAACGGAGGAGACATTGGGATGGGCAAGCAGCACCCCAGGGGACAGGGCACCCCAAGAACAACCCCGAGGGACCGTGCACCCTGATACCAGAGCACCAAGAACCGCACACCCCAAGAAAAACATAGCCAAGGGGCAATGCATCCCAGGGACAGAACTATGGGCACAAATCCAGCCACAAAACTGATGAAATCATGGCCGACATCAGGGGAGGCCCAGAAACTAACATGAGATGCACCATCTTGTCAGTGACTACAATCAACTCCCACCTTCTTTTCTTCCTTTTTCATTGTTTTTTGTATTTGAAGGATGAGTTAGAAGGTGGAAAGGAAGAGTCAGAAAAACTTAGAAAAGAGCTATAGCAAGGAGCAGCTAGGGGGCCAGTGGAGAGAGCCCCAGCCCTGAAGTCAGGAGGACCTGAGTTCAAATCTGGTCTCAGACACTTAACACTTCCTAGCTGAGTGACCCTGGGCAAGTCATTTAACCCCAATTACCTCAGGGGAAAAAAAAAAAAAAGCTACAGTGAAGAGGGCAGGAAAAGAAAGGGAGGTGGCGGCTGGCCACATTCCCAAGGCCGGAAGAGAGACCCAGAGCCGGCATATTCAGGAAATGAGGAGGCATCTGGGGACAGGCCTTTTTTTGTCCCGGTTTTGACCCCACAATGAAAAGGGGGTCCGAGATAGAAGACTCCTCAGACCTCATTTTACGAATTAGGACTCGAGGGCCAGTGTCACAGGGTAGGAAGCTGCAGTCAGGATGAGGGGTGCATGGCGGAAGCATGCCGCCCCTACAGCCTACAGCCCTCCAGCTCGCCCCAACCCTTAAGTCTTCCAGGAGTGAGTCAATGTAGGGAGAGATGGAAAGGGCAGTAGGTACGGAGTCAAGGCTGTGACCTGGACCGATCTGGCACAGCAGGTGGAGCACTGGGCTAGGGCTCCAGAAGCCCCCTTTCCTGAGTTCAAACATAGCCTCAGACACTTATTAACTGTGAGATGCTGGACAAGTCACTTGACCCTTTGTGCCTCAGTTTCCTCATCTGTAAAATAAGCTGGAGAAGGAAATGGCCCATCCCTGCAGAGAAAAGCGGGGCCGTCCCCTTCCTGTCTGTGGGGTGAGGGAAGCAGGCTCCTCTGGGAAGGCTGATGGGGCGCAGGCAAGCGTGGGGGTGCCCGACATCCCCTGGGAGCTGGGATGAAGTGAGGCGTGTGTCCACCTCGGCCCTGGATCCTCCCTCCCATAGTTAGATAAACAGTGTTAAAGCTTGTTCGGAGTCAGCTCCCGGAGGACGGGATCCTGCTCCACGTAGGTGCTCAGTGGGGTGCGAGCCCTAAGCCCCTCAAGCTTCCCGCACATGCGTCGGACCGAGGAGGCTGGAAGCTGGAAGCGATGCAGAGGAAGGAGGGGTGGGGGGCCGAGGATCCGGAGGCCCTGCGGCCGATTCCTCCACAGCGCAGCCCCCAAGTGGCCGGGCTGCTTCAGGAGCGGGGACCCCTTAAGGGCAGGTCTCCAGGGACTGGATGACCACATGTTAGGAGACTCGGGGACCTCTGGGAGCCGATCTAGCTGTGTCATCCTGACTCATTCCCTTCCCATTCAGAAGGAGGGGCTGGGAGACTCCCGGGAGGCTGAACCTCTCAGGACTCTCAGTTACCCCAAGAAGGGTTCTAGAATTACAGCCAGAAAGAAGGGGGAGGGGGACACCCGAGAACGCCCTCTCACCCGGACAGGTAGTCAGTAAGACCTTAAGGCAGCGTAAGTGGCGGCAGCCGCACCATTACCCCAGGCCCAGGATGGAGGCAGGGGAAGGAGGCCCTTCTCCAAGAAGCCCCCATCCTTCCCTGCAGAGGCCGGCTCAGAGGTAGGTCTCTGTAAGGCTGCCCGGACTACCTGCGGGTTGCAGGGCTCTCACCTGTGGCTCTTCCCTGGGATAAACTGCAGCCCCAGGCGGACTGGAAGTGCCTCACAGCAGGCTCCAGGCCGCCTTTTCTGATCTGTCCCGTCCCTCGTGACCCAACTGGCTGACTAGAGCTGACCAGCCTCCTCCGCCTCCGGGCGGCGAAGCTTCCCCTCCTCACGGGGGCCTTCCCCTCCGGTCCGCTCCCGATGCCCGGGGTGCCAGGGCCGGCTCTCCGGCCCGAAAGGGGGAAACTCAGGGCCAAGACCGGCTCTTCTCCAGAACATTCTGGTGGGACAGTCTAGGGTAGGAAGGGTGTGTGGGGGGGGGGGGAAGGCACAGGGTCAGGGGTCACCTCGGATAAGAGAGTAGGGCCTGAGGGGCTAATCCCTCCGCCGGAAGCAGAGGACAAGGAGCCCGAGGCGACTGGGGGACCTGGAAACTGCAAAAAGGGAAGGCGGAGCTGCCGGCCTGGCCCGCAGCCCCTGCTCCCCTCCTGGAGGAGGAGGAAGATGCCAGGGCAGGGAAAGCTCCGTGTGCAGCGTCAGCGGCGGCAGGAGGGGCGATGGCCCCGAAGGGTTAAAAAAAGGGGGCTCGGAGAAAGGGGCAGGGGAGAGCTGCCCCGTCCAGCTCAGCGAAGCCTCCACCGGCCCCATGCTAAGGCAGGAGCTGCCAGGCGCCCTTCTCCGGAGCCCGGAGAAGCCGGGGCGGGGACCCCCGCGGAGGCGCTGCGCCCAAGCCACGAATGGAGCCGGGCACGCGCATGGCTGGGGGCGGGGGGCGGGGGGGAGGGGGGTTCAGGCAGCTTCCCACCTTACTCTGGCGGCTGACTCTGGATTCTCTGCAGAACGTTCCGGGGACTAGAGTCGGGGAGATGGCGCGCGCGCAAGGATCTACCCAGCCTGTGACTTCCTAAATCAAAGCCCACTCTGTGCACGCTCACACCATCCCGCCCCGAACGGACATTAGCCCCGCCCCCTGAGTTTTGATCCCGCCCCCTAAGACTCTGCGGCACGCCTCTCGGGACATGAGCCGCCCCCTCCGGTCCTTGTAGGCACTACGCCGTCCCTCTCGCCCAGAGCCCTCCGCTCCGTGTCCGCCCCCCTCGCCCTGGGCCCGCCTCTCCGCTGTGCGCCGCCTCCTCGCGCTGTGCCCCTCCCACTTCTCCTTCCACGGCGCCTGGAGGCGGCCGGAGAGGGGATCCCAAAGCTGGTGGAGAGCAGCGAGTAGCCTCGCTTTGGCCCTTTCCTCGTGCCCGTCCTGGGAGGGGCGTGGCGCCGCGCTGACGCGAGCGCGCAATCACACCCCCGTGGCCACATGACTAAGGTTCGGCTCCCGCAGCTCTCCGTCCTGCCTGGGAGACCGGGCCGCACCTGGGGGCGTCTGGGTCCTAGCGCCAGGCTGCACGAGCTCCCACGTCTGACCGGAAGGTGTCGCGGCTCCCACGACTTAGCCGCCGAGGCTCCCCTAAATATCCGGGACCTTGCGCGCGCGTGCCCCACTCGTGAAAGCGGCCCGAGCTTTATCTCCGAAGATCGGCCTGCCCTGATCCCGCTGCGGACACAAACGGGCCCATCTTACCCAGCCTCCGCATCCTTCAAATAGAGAACACAATACCCGTGGGCTCTACCTGGGGCCCGGGGCCCAGAGACCCTGAAGGGCCCGGAAAGTTGGGAGGGAAAACAAACTCTTCCGGAGCCGGAGCTTGTCTGCCATGATGCAGACGGCCGGGGTGGGGGTGGGGCGCCCAGGGCCGCAGCCCGACTAGGGTTAAGCAGCCCAGGATGATTGTGAAATCAAATAATGTCCTTAAGTGCTTTGCTTAAAGGGCGGGAGCCGCCCCAGCCGCCACCTGAGCTGTCGGGGAGCCGGGAGCCGGGGCTTGAGCACGGGAGCTGCTGCCGCAGGGTCACCCAGGCGCGAGGAGGCCGCTGACCCCAAGGCTGCTCCCTCTGCAGCCCCCCGCACTGCTCACTGCGAGAGCTCTCCGAGCCCGCGCCTCCGCTTCCATATTGAGAGGCCCCTTTGGGAGGGGGACTTTCTTTTTCCTTCTGTTTATATTCCCAGCACAGAGTATGGTAACTGACACACCGGAAATAATAAATGCTTCCTCCTCCTTCCTCTTCATTTCCCCCTTCCTCCTTCCTTCCTTCCTCTCTCTCTTCTTTCTCTTCTTTTTCTCTTCTCTCTCTCTGTCTCTCTGTCTGTCTCTCTACTGTCTCTGTCTCTGTGTATGTATGTGTGTCTCTCTGTCTCTGTCTGTATCTCTCTGTCTCTCTCTCTCTCTCTGTGTCTGTCTCTGTCTCTCTGTCTCTGTCTCTGTGTGTGTGTGTCTCTGTCTTTGTCTCTCTCTCTCTGTCTCTGTGTGTCTCTGTCTCTGTCTCTGTCTCTCTCTGTCTCTGTGTGTGTGTGTGTCTGTCTGTCTGTCTCTGTCTCTCTCTCTGTCTCTGCCTCTACTCTTTCTCTCTATCTGTCTCTGTCTCTGTCTCTCTCACTCTCTATCTCTATCTCTCTCTGTCTCTGTCTCTCTGTCTCTGTCTCTCTCACTCTCTCTCTGTCTCTACTCTCTCTGTCTCTGTCTCTCACTCTCTCTCTCTGTCTCTGTCTCTGTCTCTGTGTGTGTGTCTCTCTGTCTCTGTCTTTGTCTCTCTCTCTCTGTCTCTGTGTGTGTGTGTGTGTCTGTCTCTGTCTCTCTCTCTGTCTCTGTCTCTCTTTCTCTGTCTCTCTCTCTCTCTCTCTCTCTTATTCATGCATAAAGTCATTCATTCACAATTAGGCTTCACCAAGGTTCAAAGAAGAACAGGATCCTGCTTCTGCCCCCTTATCGTTTAGCCAGAGAGATAAGACCAAATAGACAAACAACAGGATAATTCAAAGGTTAAGGACAAGTCCTTTGGAGGCCGTGGACTGGAGGGCATCCAGAGCCCCTTCTCATCCTCAGCGAAGGACTCCATGATGTCAAGGGCCTGGGACAGACATACCAGGAGCCCAATGTTCTAAGGCCTTCCTGAGCCCCGTAGTCCTAGGAAGCTCCCCAGCCTCTCTGCCCCGTCCATTGTAGAATGACCTTTCTCCTTTCGAGGCTTTTGCTGGTCTGAGACCTGGAAGCCCCGCAGCACTAGGAAAATCTGGGGAGATGTGGGCAGTGCTTCCTGTCCCCTGTACCCCTGCCTCCCATCCGCTCTCCTTCCCAATCCCAGCATCCCTTACCTCAGCCAGAGCCCCGCTTCTGCCGCGACACAGTCCTGCTCCAGCCTGGCCCTTACCTCTGGCCCGGGCTCTCCGCCTGCAGCGGGCGTCAGTCCAACTCTGCCTCCAGTGGCTTGCTAAATCCTTAGTTTTTCTGCTCAGCTACACACGGAACTTCAAAGTCCAACTTGGGCATACCCAGAAATGACCTGGAGGAGCTGGGGATGCCAGGAGTCGCCGGCAGGGCCTGCTTTCTGCCAGGTGGAAGGAAACCTCAGGGTCCAGGTATAGGGAAAGCTGGTGTTTGAGAGAATGCCAAGTGAACGAGGGCAGCCTCACCTCTGGCTACAGGAACACAAGGCAGCAGAAGGGAGCTTTCTGTATATATCACCCTAGTCCCCCGTCATTCCTGACTCCCCGGCTCCAATCAAGTCCAAGGCAGTTCTCTTCCCAAGAGCCTCTGGAATATGCTCCCCTCTCTCCCCTGACACTGCCATCTTCTACCTGGAGTTTGAAAATAGCCTCCCAGCAGATCCAGTCCCCACAAGTTTCTGGAGAGAGCCCTGGACTAGAAGAGGATTTTCAATTTGACCCTGAAAGTGATAGGGGGCTGGGACTGAGAGGTGACTCAGTCACTGCCACGAGATTGGGGAATGCTTTGGGCCTTCTTCCGAGTCAGTCAACAGTCTCTTATTAAGCATCTGTATCCTAGTTACTGTGCTGGGCCTGGGGATGCAAGGAATGTTCTAGACAGGGGGACAGCATATTAGCAAGTAAGTTAAGGCAAGATCTAGAGTACATAGAAGATCATCTCCAATTAATTATTAAGGAGGTAGGTGAGTAACTTTTCTCTCTCCCCACCAGAAAAGGAAAAAATGGCGATTTCAGAGAAGGAGACTTTTTTTTTTAAACTCTGCCACTGACTGAGCCCTGGAGGGGGCCTGCCTATTTACTAGTCTTTAGAATCCTGTTCTAAAACACACTCAGTCTTGCCAGTGGGGCCCCGATCTGGGAAGGGTGCAAACAAACCCTCAAGCCAGGGAACTGGGCGTGTGCCTGGGCAAAAGCAGCGGTTCATTCAGGTGAGCTCATTCCCTCACCAGCCAACTACCCTCCCTAGGGAGTGGCCCAGGTATTAAACTGAATTCACTGAACAGATATTTAATTAGGGCTGGTATGTGCATTTCTTCCCCAAGGACTGTTATGAGAGGAAGCTGGAAGAACACAAGGCTTTAGAGCTGTAAGGAATCTTAGAGGGGCAGCTAGGTGGCGCAGTGGATAGAGCACCAGCCTTGAATTCAGGAGGACCCCAGTTCAAATCTGGTCTCAGACACTTAACACGTCCTGGCTGTGTGAGCCTGGGCAAGTCACTTAACCACAGCCTCAGGGGGGGAAAAAAAAAAAGGAATCTTAGAATATGGGGAAACTGAGGCCTAAAGAGGTAGACAGGGTATAAGAGGGTAAAGGAGGGTCAGGGCTGAGGCTGGGGACACCCCAAAAGGAAAGAAACAAGCATTTGTCTCTACTCTGTGCCAGGCACTGTGCTAAGTGAGTTACAAATATTACCTTTTCTAATCCTCATAATAGCCCTGGAGCTAGATGCTATTATTATTACTGAGGAAACTGAGGCCGGCAGAAATCCAAGGCTACTCACCTACTCGGTGAAGGGACCAGTTCCCAAATTCACTCAGGGACTCGGTGCCAGGCTGGGAAGATAAGCCCTGACTCTGCCCTCTACATGCTGATTTTAGTATCAACTATAATAAGGATAAACTCAACATAAATTGGGCAATTAGGCCTGTGGTCATAAAGTCCTGAGAGATCAGCCTTAAGTGAACTACAAGGTACCTTATATTTACTTCAGGACTGAGATAGCTGCTTCCTCAAACTCTGTCTGACTGTATCCCTCTTCCACCTTCTGTACACATCAGGGGAGGTCTCCCAAAGTGGGAGCCCTCTAGGCTGGCATCTGGTGCCATTCTTGCCAGGAATCTGCTGCTCCCTGGGGAAAGGTCCAGGCTCTCAGACTCCCAAAGAGTACAGATTATTATTGTCCCATTTTAAAGAAAAAAAAAATTGAGTAAAGTGAATCACTTGCCTTGTAAATGTTAAATCTTGGATAGGAAGGTGGCTAGTCTGAGCTAAAATTCAGAGTGTTTTCCAAATATACAAGTGAATAAATGAATAAGTGGCTCTGACATTCACAGTCTGAGCTGGATCTGGGTAGGCTGGCAAACCTAGGGCCCACCAAGGGGCAAAGATGGAAATGGGGAAGCTCTGCTTCTTCTCTTTTGTGTCCCTGTGGGAAGAAGAAGGGCCATTTAAAAAGATGTCCTACTTGGTTCTACACCCTCATGGTTAACAGCCCTGGGCCTTCTTTTGAGTCAGTCAACAGTCATATATTAAGCATCTGTATACTAGTTACTGTGCTGGGCCCTGGGGATGCAAAGAATGTTCTAGACAAGGAGACAAATATTAGGATAGAAGTATGCATTCTTCCCCTGCCTAGGTCCAGGGCAGAGGCTGCATGTATGGGAGTTGGCAAGACTGTATAATGCCAAATGGACAGGTCTTAACTTGGTTCTCAGAAAGAGAGAGTGGAGGTAAATACCCAGTGCCAGACCAGAGATTCAAGAGTGGGGCAATCCCCCTCCCTCAGCCAGGCCTGGGCTTATTTAACGACCTTGCCAGTCCCTCCCCTGTATATATATATATATATATAGCCCTTAAGTAGAGTTCTACTTCTTGAATTCCTGACATCAATCTAGAATGAATTAAATAAAAGGAAATATTGGGAGGGGGAGGGAGACAGCATGGGGCAGCAGCATGCTCTGCCAGCTTAGAAAGCTGACCGGATCATTAAGAAGGGCATGATTTTCAGGAAGAAAGGGGACAGTCCCGTTGCTCTGCCCTTATCCTGATTGGGCTGAGCCAACACTGGGTTATGGGGTACCACTTTGTAAAAGAGTAGTGATAAAATGGAGACTGTCCAGGAAGGGGCCCCCAAGATAGAGAGGTCCACAGGTCCAGGCTTGGTGATGATTTGTTGGAAGAGATTCAGGAGGGCCCTAAACACTGTCTTCAGCATTTGAGGGATTGCTATGTGGAAGCCGGGGACTGCTAGAGCAGATCTAGAAGCATCGAGGAAAAGCTGCACAGAGACAAAATGTCAGTCTTGGGTCGGGTATCCGGTGCTTGCTAGGACTTAATGGCCAGAGTTAACAGCAGCCAGTTTCTTGAATTGCCTTTAATTCTTTAATTGTATTAGCAGTAGCCTCATTAGGAGAGTATAGGGGAGAAGCCCATATACACCATGGCCCGATGCACCGAAATAAGAGAGAGCCAAAGGGGAGTCTGGAAGGCTGGAGACACAAGGGCTGTCACCTAATGCAGAAGTCTTTGCCAGGGGCTGCCCTCAGGCCTGAAGGGGGTGGGCCTCCTAGGTCCTAGGTCCAGTCAAGGCCATGCTGCCTGAAATTGAGGGCAACTGAAGCTGGACCGAGGTTGGTTGGAATGGGGGGGGTTATTCAGGTCTATCTGATTGCTCTCTCAGACAGGGCAGGAATCACATGCCTCGTAAATGTTAAATCCCATATAGGAAGGTGGTTCTTCTGGCCTAAAATTCAGAGTTCTTTCCAAATATACCAGTGAATAAAGGAATGAGTGGCTCTGACATTCACAGTCTGAGCTGAATCTGGGTAGGCTGAATCTTACCACTTAGCCTAGAAGGTAGAAAGGTAGAATCTGGGCATAAATGTTTCCAGCAATGAGAGGTTCCAAAAGGGAGTAAGGCAGCAGGGAAGGAGATGAGCCCCAAATCAGTGTAATCAAAGCTCTCACCATCTTTACAAGAGAGAAAGGGGAGACCCCATAGGACCGGATTTTCTAGATTCCAGTCAATAGCTAACAAGCTTTTATAAAGTACCCACTGGGAGGGTGGGAAGGAAGGGAGCCATGGAAGTTTTGATGCAGAGGTTTGGAAGAGTTTGTGGGATAATGAACCAATTAGGGAGGTGTTCCCGGATTGATGATGAAATGCATCGGGTTTCCTAGTTTTCTTTAGCTTTAGGACTGAGATAGCTGCTTCCTCAAACTCTGTCTGACTATGTTCCTCCTCAACCTTCTGTACACATCAGGGGAGGTCTCCCAAAGTGGGATCCCTCTAAGCTGGCATCTGATGCCATTCTTGCCAGGAAGCTGCTGCTCCCTGGGGAAGGGTCCAGGCTCTCAGACTCCCAGATAGTACAGATTAGTATTGTCCCATAGCTTGAAGGAATAAGAGCTTGGGCCTAGGCTTGTGATGAGATAAGGTCACTAGGAGCTAGAAGGAAAAGGCCAGTGAAGACTTGAATTGATTCCCCAGAAGGTCAAGGTGGGGAAGGGAGGAGAGTGTAAGATATGTATGAGTGATGACGTGGGAAGGAACTGGGGTGCAGAAGGATTGGAGGTCTTGGGAAGATGAAGAGCAGGGTTTGGGGATGAAGGGCAGAGGAAGGGTGGAATGACAACAGATTGTGATCCCAGAAGGGAATTTCGGCCCTCTGGAGTGTGGAGCCAGAGCCCGGGGATGCTGAGTGACCATCTCTGAGTGGAGGTGAGCAGGGGCTCATGGGAAGCAGGAGGAGGGGAAAATGAGAAATGAGTAAGTTGAGGAGCTTGAAGAAATATGATGAATATTGAGCTCCCCTCGTCTCTGAGCAGAATTTGGGGAAGTGAGAGAGGTTATGAGCTGGTTATGAGCTCTTTGAGGAACGAAAGAAGGGGACTGTTCCCTCAGAACCTCAGTGTCTTCAAAGGGGAGTTAAAAAAGAAAGAAACAGGTTGGGGTGGATCTTGAAAAGGGAAAGAGAAGGAAAAGTAAAAGGAAGACTATAAAAAGGAGGACAAGAGGTACAACTTGTTATTTCTTATAATTAGGGCATGTAAGAGGTGGAGAGAGTCAGCATCCCAAGAAACTCTTTCAAAATGGACAAAGAAAGGTAACAGAGACAGAGAGGAAGAGAGAGAGCTTGATGTAGAAATATATCAAACTCAAGCAGGAAATAAGTGAAGGGGCAGCTAAGTGAATAGAGCACTAGCCCTAGAGTAAGAACAGAATTCAAATGTGACCTCAGACACCAGCTGTGTGACCCTGGGCAAATCACTTAACCATAATTGAACGAGAGAAAGAAAGGAAGGGAAAAAGAGAGAATAAAGAAAGGAAGGAAGAAGGAAAGAAAAAGTATTGGAGCAAGGAAATGGGGGAGGGAGGAATACAGGGGAAGGAATACCAATAAGAAAGACAAACTTCCTGATCCTGATGAGGGGAAGGAGGAGGAGGAAAAAGCAAGAACTAGAAGACAGAATAGTTCATATAATTAATTGCAATAATATTTTATAAGAACAAGAGTTTGGAAAGACATATGAGCTCTGGTCAATGTAATGACCCACCATGTCTCCAGAAGACCTATAATGTCCTGTATTACTTGCCTCCTGAGAGAGAAGGGCTGAGAGACTCCTGGGACAGAGACAAATATTTTTGGAGGAGGCTAAAATGTAGATTAATTTTGCTCAGTTAGGCTTTTTTTTTTTTTTTTTCTTAAACAAAAGCCTTTTTCCCTTTTTCTCTCCATTAATTTGTTGGGGGCAGGGTGAAAGCTAGCAATTGTGATGTTCCCAAAAGAGGGCCATTCAAATACTTTAAATTTATGGAAGAGAACAGAAGGAAGGCCAGAAAGCATAGCCAAGCTGCTGGAGTCTCGTTTAGCCCATCATTAAAAGTGGGACAGTTTGAAAGTAAACTGTAGAATTTACTATATGCTTTTAAATATGAAGATTCACAGTTTCATATAGGAACCTTTTTAAAGTGTTCTGCTGAGTGTGCGAGAAAATACTCCCTTTTTGGTTTTTAAGTTTCGAATGGAAAGTAAAATAAAAAATTAAAAGAATTCAGTGAAAGAGGAAGAGGTGGGAACAGGAAGTAACATGACCTTCTCAGGGAGTTTAGGAAGAGAAGAAGGAAAGACAATCGTTAGTGGGGATTAAGTGAGAGATTTTTAAGCACTAAGGAAACCTGGCAACATTTGTAGCCTTAGGAAGCAGCCAGGAGGTTGGGAGAGAAGGAAGATTAGTGAAAGTAGCGATGGATGATGTGACTGAGGGGACAATCAGGTGGACAAGATGAGATGGATAGGAGCCAATGTGAATGGAGGGGCTATGGGAGAACAGGATACTGGTGGAACTCAGGAGATCCCTTTAGTCCCCACACTCCCATAACATTATCCTGGGATCTTGTGAGCAGAGATGCTATTCTGCAGACCTGGGGTCATTTACGTTAACTTTTCTTTACATATATAATTCTGGGTCAGCAGTAAGCCAGAGACAGCCCTGGTCAGCTTGCGCCAATTGTTAAATCTACATGAGTGTTCAGAAATGAAGAATCCCAAGAAATCTGGGCTTGATTTATTATGTTGTTATTGACTTAAGTGATCTTGAAAAAATTCCTACCTCAGATTAAATTTAAAATGTGTCACACACACTTCTTTTGTCTTCCTTCTTTCCTTTCTCATTCCCTCCCTCCCTGCCTCTTCCTTTCTTTTTTCCCTTCCTTCCTTCCTTCCTTCCTTCCTTCCTTCCTTCCTTCCTTCCTTCCTTCCTTCCTTCCTTCCTTCCTTTCTCCCTCCCTCCCTCTCTTCCTTCCTTTCTCCCTCCCTCCCTCCCTCCTTCCTTCCTTCCTTCCTTCCTTCCTTCCTTCCTTCCTTCCTTCCTTCCTTCCTTCCTTCCTTCCTTCCTTTCTTCCTTCCTTCCTTCCTTCCTTCCTTTCTTTCTTTCTTCCTCAGTTGTTTATTTGGGACCCAGTTGTGGGCTCTATGGGCAAGCCAATATAAAATGCTTTTTAGAATTTTAGTGAGGATCTCCTGCCATACCAGTGAACCTCCTCACTACTTTTAATTTTCTTGCAGTAATTTTGGGTGTTTTTTTTTTGTTTTTTTTTTTAGCTTTTTATTTTTGTGTGGTACAGAAATGGTGAGGGGTCACCATTTAATAAAAAAGCTGGAGAGATCTCTAGAGTAAAGCAAAGTTTATTTTACATTCTCAAGGGAAGGGCGTCCCATCCTTGGAGCAGACAATTGAAGAGAGGAAGCGCCTCCGGTGGGCAGGATCAGCACCTTTAATCTTTACCTCAACACCCCCTCCCACCACTGACCCTCATCCTCATTGGCTGAGAGTCTTACATTCTAAACTCGAGATCTACTCACGAAATTGAACTTGACCAATAAGTACATAGTTGCCCATATTTGACTGAAAAAGGGAGGAAATTGTGTCATGGGAGGATAGCAGGAAGGGGACCTGATTATGCCCTTGAATAAATGCTCAAAGTCCTTCAGGCCTACTCAAACTCTGAAGTAGATGAAGCCTGACTGGATTTTCACAACTGTCTTGAAAGATCTCACCTCATCTCATTCATTCTCAAAATATATGCATAGATAGTTGTCAACATTCATCCTTGCAAAGCCTTGTGTTCCATTTTTTCTCCCTCTGTTCCCCCCACTCCCTCCCTTAGACAGCAAGTAATCCAATATATGTTAAATGTCTGCAATTCTTCTATGCATATTTACACATTTATTATGTTATACAAGAAAAATCAGATCAAAAAGGAAAGAAAATGAGAAAGGAAACAAAATGAAAGGGAACAACAACAAAAAAGTGAAAATACTCTGTTGTAATCCACATTCATTTTGGGGATGGTTTTTAACCAAACTATGAACACTTTCTTATTGTATATGAAACTTTTTTCATATGTATATGCAGTATATAAACACTTTTTTTTTTTTTTTTAATGGATTGTTTATTGGAATCCTCAAGTCCTGGGATCCTGGGTATTGGAAGACTACTCGATTTTTCTTTGTCTGAGAGCAGACTGGAGAGAAAGAAGAAATAATGGGGAAAGGTATCTGGGTGATAAGAGGTGAATAGGAAGGAGAAGGGGGAGCTGTTTGCTTATGGCTTCAATGGCTGGGTGGGGAGTATTAGGTTAATCCTGAAGCTGAGAAAGTAAGAGGAAGAGTTTCTGTGGGAGGTCTGAGGAGAGATGATAAAGTTTGCAAAAAGTCTGTGAAAAGAGCAAATTGATTTTTTTGTTGCTGTTGTAGGGTATTTCAGTCTTGTCCAACTTTTCATGATCTCATTTGAAATTTTCTTGGCAGAGATACAGGAGGGGTTTGCCATTTCCTTCTCCAGCTCATTTTACAGATGAGGAAACTGAGGCGAGCAGTGTTGAGGGATTTGGCCAGATTCATGCAACTTTTAAGTGTCTAAGGCCAGATTTGAATTGAAGAAGATGAGTCTGCCTGACTCCAGACATTCTATCCACTGTACCACTTGGCAAATGGATGGGAGATAGCAGGGGCAAGTACTGACCCCCTATGAGTGGTGGGAACTGCACAAAGCAGGGCAGAAACAGGAGGTTCAGGACACAAATAGAAGTTTAACTAATTTCAAAGTGAAGAAAATAATGCTTACAAATAGAAGCCTCCCCTCCCCACCCAAGAAGGGGAGTTTTATGCTGCTAAGGCTGGGGCCCTTTATACACATGAAAGGGATTGGCCCACAGCACAATCTTTCCTGGATCTTGAGATAGTTCTCATGGTTAGCATTTCTTGGCACCACACAGGTGTTCTTGGCTCCTGTGGGAACACAGTCTCAAGTTCTGGGGGGAGGTTATAGCCACCCTGAGGGGCATAGAACCGGATTCTGTAACTGGAATAAGAGTACAGTCCCAGTGAACAAATGATGGATGGCCCTGGGAAACTGGGGGAACCAAATTCCTTCATGAACACCTATCCTGGTCCAAGCAATACATTTTGCCAGAAAGTGAAGTCAACCTGAGAGCAAAGAATTATTGTTATGCCAAACTATCTCCCAAATATCTTGTGAGTACTTACTTATTCCAACAAAAGAAGATGCTTCAATTGTAACAGAGGAAAGAATATCCTTGTTAGCATAACTTTCAAGAAAACATATTTATTATTCAGTCCATAAGCATTTGTGAAGCCCCTAGTACAGGTTTTATTTCACAGGGTAAAGAGAAAAGTACAATTTCCTTGAAAGATCAAAATGTCAAACCTTAAACCTGCAGTATTCCTGGGGGCAGTGAAAACAAATTAAACTGCAATTAGGAAATATAAATAAATAAAAATATTCTAAAACTAGATAATGTTAATATCTATAATCTTTTTATTATCTATTTATTTAAGATATCTATAATATCTATTAATTTGAATATATAATAATTTTTCCTGTGGGTCTCTGGAATGGTAATGGCCCCCCAGCTCCTGGAGTTTGACACTGTTTTTTTTTTTTATCATTTTTCCAAATTATCCCCTCCCTCCCTCTACTCCCTCCCCCCGATGGCAGGTAATCCCATACATTTTACATGTGTTACAGTATAACCTAGATACAATATATGTGTGTAAATCCCATTTTCTTGTTGCACGTTAAGTATTAGATTCCGAAGGTATAAGTAACCTGGGTAAATAGACAGTGGTGCTAACACTTTACATTCGTTTCCCAGTGTTCCTTTTCTGGGTATAGTTATTTCTGTCCATCATTGATCAACTGGAAGTGAGTTGGATCTTCTCTATGTTGAAGATTTCCACTTCCATCAGAATACATCCTCATATAGTATTGTTGTTGAAGTGTACAGCGATCTTCTGGTTCTGCTCATTTCACTCAGCATCAGTTGATGTAAGTCTCTCCAAGCCTCTCTATATTCCTCCTGCTGGTTATTTCTTACAGAGCAATAATATTCCATAACCTTCATATACCATAATTTACCCAACCATTCTCCAATTGATGGGCATCCATTCATCTTCCAGTTTCTAGCTACAACAAAAAGGGCTGCCACAAACATTCTTGCACATACAGGTCCCTTTCCCCTCTTTAGTATTTCCTTGGGATATAAGCCCAGTAGTAGTACGGCTGGGTCAAAGGGTATGCACAGTTTGATAACTTTTGGGGCATAATTCCAGATTACTCTCCAGAATGGCTGGATCCGTTCACAACTCCACCAACAACAATGTATCAGTGTCCCAGTTTTCCCACATCCCCTCCAACATTCATCATTATTTGTTCCTGTCATCTTAGCCAATCTGAGAGGTGTGTAGTGGTATCTCAGAGTTGTATTAATTTGCATTTCTCTGATCAGTAGTGATTTGGAACACTTTTTCATATGAGTGGAAATAATTTCAATTTCATCATCTGAGAATTGAGTTTGACCCTGTTTTTAAGGCTCTCTTTCATAAGAGGAAGGTTAAAGACCTGAGCTTTAAAAGGCCAAGGCCTCCCACTGCATCCAAGGTCAAATCCAGTTGTCCTGATCTCTTTTTGGCCATTGAACCCAGATGACTCTGGAGGAGAAAGGGAGTTGGGTGATCTTGTTCAGGCCTCCCTCACTTCAATCCAGTTTACTTGAATGTCAATGTCATGGTCTTCTTCGAGAATGACAGACAAATAACAATAACCAAAAGGTAGATTTTGAAGGAGAGCCCTTTGACTTTAAGCTGATCCTGCCGTGTGTGTGTGTGTGTGTGTGTGTGTGTGTGTGTGTGTGTGTGTGTGTGTGTATTAAATATCCCAAAGACAGACACAGAACGAAATGGAGTGCCTTACAGGAATTCTTAACAGACCACTTTGAGCCCTAAAAAAGTCCTCTTTCAACCAAGTATAAGGGATTGTGAGTGCAGGTCAGAGTAAATTCATCTGGGCCCTCTGTTCACTGAATGTCCATCATGGTGCTGTTCCCAACCATTCCTTCAGATTTTTAGGGTCGTCGGATCTGTATCCCTAAAAAAAGAAAAAAAAAAAGTAAAGAATTTGATAAAATTCCCCTTTCTCACTGCCAAGAGTCAAGGACAGCTCCTTGATCGATAACAATGGAAAACAGGAATGCTTGGTGACCAACAGGTTGAGCAGGAAGACTGACTAGGATGTCTAAGGTAACCAGGGGGGAAACAAAGGGCACTGTGGGTGGGTCAGAAGAAAGAGGGCTCTTTAGTTGATCTAAGAAAGTCAGATGGAAAAACTTCATGGACCAGAAGTTGAGCCTTGAATATAATTTGGGAAATTGAGGACAAAGGAAGAGGGCGTTAGACGCAGAAACAGGATACCCCTAGTTTAAATTTTTTTTTCTTTTGCTGAGGCAATTGGGGTTAAGGTACTTGCCCAGGGTCACACAAGCTAGAAAGTAAGTGTCTGAGGTCAGATTTGAACTCAGGTCCTCCTGACTTTGGGGCTGGTGCTCTATCCACTGCGCCATCCAGCTGCACCCCTAGTTTAAGATTATCAGGAATTCTAATAATGAGAAATTTGATCAGCATTATTAATTGTAGATAATACCAGATCCACCATGGTTCATCATATAAGAACTCATTATATAAGAATGTGAGGGATAGAAAAATCCTATCCAAAAATGACTACTCAGAGACTTCTCGAATTAAAAAGCAGAAAAGTTGTTTTATTTAATAAATTTTCATGAGAATGAGCAATTCCACTGTGAGGAGGGAAAAAGAGAAAGCTCACGGCAGAAGGGCTAAAGAATTAGAAGATATACAGTTTTTATAGGTTTTAATTACAAAGGATTACAGCTGTTAATTGGATGTTATTATTTGTGCCAAAAACAGCAGATTCTCTGATTCAGAGAGGAACCATACATCAAGCAACTAGTAGTCTTAACACTGATAGTTTGAACAGAGATAAATGTCATCATCTTGGGTTAAATACATATATCTAAAATCTAAGTGAATATTGGCTAATACTCAACATACTTATGCATAGTATTAGAGAAGATAGAATACAGAAAAGGAATTTAACATTCTTGTAAGTTCTTCACCATATCTTACTCCATACTTGCTCCACACAAGAACATAGCAAAGGACGTACTGAGATGTGTATCATAAAACTCGGTGCTTGGTTTACCATCATATCTTTGTGTTGTTTGCTCTTAGTTCTCAAACACAACCAGGGCAGTGATAAGTCAGAGAGGGTAGTGCCCTTTCTTCTCCCGAGCCATCTGGGTTCAAGGGCCAGGTATAGAGTAAGATGATTGCAGATGGCCCTGATGTCATACCTTTAATTTAAAGATTTAAAGAAAGAGAAGACATTTCAATCTAAGCTGATAAAATATTTTAAATGACAAGAAGGACATTTTTGCCATGTCATTAGTTATGTTTATTTTTTTTTTATTATTGTTATTTTTGGTTATACATGTAACTTCATTTTTTTACATATTTCCTTTTGAATCACTCTTACTCATTTGGGGAGAGAAAAATCAGAACAAAAGGGAAAAATCACAAGAGAAAAAAAAATCACACACAAAAAATTAAAGGGTCAGCTAAGTGGCATAGTGGATAGAGCACCAGCCCTGAAGTCAGGAGGACTTGAGTTTGCCCTCAGACACTTAATACTTCCTAGCTGTGTGACCCTGGGCAAGTCACTTAACCCCAATTGTCTCTGCTAAAAAAAAAAAAAAAAAAAGTCACCATAGCATGTGTTGATTTATATTCAGTCTCCATAATTATCTCTCTGGATGTGGATGGAAGTTTCTTTCCAAAGTTTATTGGGATTGGATCACAGAACCACTGATCTTTATGCTTACATTTTTTTAAATTTTACTTTCAATTGGTGAAATAGCAGATGAACCTAAATACAGTGACTTTTCAGGAGAAACATCTCCCCAGAAAAAAAGTGATCTTACAAGTCAAAGAAGCAGTCAGGTTGGCAAAGACAGGATGAGCCCTTACAAAAAGCTATCTTGGAGATCTTTATCTTAGAGATTTCCTGCTGGGTTATCTGATAAGATTTACTACAGAGAAAACATTCTACTGGAGCAAACCTGACTTGTAACATGTTGTTCCTGAAATCCCAAAGTTAACATCCCCCAAATCACCTGCAATCTTGTCCCTGCTACTCAACCTCTCCAATAGGAAAGCAGCTAAGCAGTCTTTCATAGGTTCCTTTAGCCACCAACAATGTCACTGTGAGGCTGTGTAAAATACTCCTTAGTGTCTTTCAGGTCATTCTGTGCATGGCTATCCACAACTGCCTATCAGCTGATGCTAAATTTTATCTTCTAGCCTTGCCTCTTGATCTTCAGTCAAGTGGACCAAGGTGAGAAAGTATTCTCCTGAAGAATCTTTGGACCTCAGGGTTGAAGAATCTTCCACTAAGATAAGTATCTATTGTAATATTTGTAATAAATAAATCCAAAATATATTTATTTTATTTTTTGGGGGATGTTAATAAACAGATTTTTTAAAACTTTAAAAATTAATTTTCATTGCATATGTCCATGAACTGCAACCAATGACCACATTTTATTTTATTTTGTTAATTTTAATAGTTTTCATTTAGCAGATATATACATGGGTAATTTTACAGCAGGTGGATAAATGTGGCCAGAGCAGTTTGGCAAATGATTGGAGAATGGATTGGAGAGGGGAGAAACTTGAGGCAGGGAGACTCCCCCCTCCCCCCCAGCTGGGGCAAAGGTCAGGCAGGAGGCGATGGGTGTAGGGCCAGGGGCCTATTGGAGAGATGCTGCAAAGGTGATATCAAGAGTCCTTGGCCACAGGTGGGATCCTGATGAGGGAAGAGACAGGGAGGATTGTGGTACCCTCAGCACTAAGAAGGACACTGGGAGAGAGAAAGATTTAAAGGGAAAAAAGGGATTTCCGTTTCCTAGCTCTGTCCTTCTGGAAGTAGGCACCTTGCAGTCCAGCTTCTCACTTAGGGGCTAAACAGTTAAGCTCCCTCAGGGCAGGGCTGGGTGGGCCTGAGTAGGGAGACTCTCAGAAAGGGTCTGGCAGGGGATGACTGAGCAGCTTTGTCTGCTGGGGCCCAGCTGGGTATGAGGCAGGTTGTTGGGCCAGGAGCCCGGATTGCTGGATCCCAATCGCCGGGCACAGCTACCAGGAGCAAGATTCTGCCCGCCCGGACTCCTCCAGGCGCAGGCTGGCCCATTATAGATACTCCCATACTGTTCCACCCCATGGTCAGCCCCAGGCCTGAACTGACATTTTGCATTTGTAGTGACACAGATATTCCAGGGGTACCAAAGAAAAAGAGAAAAGAAAAGTCTCCACATGACTTGTAGCCTCTCCGGGCAGGTGTCTGGTCCGGCTTGGTCTGGTAGGAGGAAAGGGGGCAGGAGAACCTGCAAGTTTCTGGGGCCAGCCCAGAGAGGACTCACAATTGGTGAGTCATGGGGGAGTCCCCACTTGGCCTTCCTCACCTGGCAGAGCCCCCTGGGAGGGGCCTGGGACCCTCTCTTCTGCCCCCTAGCCCTGGCTCTCTGGCTCCTCCCCCCATGGCTGCCTCCTCTGGATCGGCATCCTCCCTCCCAGATGTTTTCTTTCCTTCTCAATTCTATGTCTCCACGTTTGGTTTGAAAATCATAAGGCAGAAGCACCTTTGCCTTCAGTGCTAGGGGAGCCCCTGGCTCTATCGGGAGCTCCTTAAGGGCAGCTCTTAGATCTTTATTATCTCCCCTTCTTCTCCAGTGTCAGGAGAGCGCTTGACACTGAGCTAGAGGACAAACCTTGATTATATTGGTAACAGGTAGCGGGCAACCAGCCCCGAATTATCAGGTCACACTCCCCTAGCAAAATTCTTGGAACCAGATTAAAGGTAAATGGGAAATATTTAATAAAATAAACAAAATTACAAGACAAGCTAGATAATGTTAATCTGTGGTTTTTTAAATCAACATGCAGCCACAGGGAGGCTCCATAAAGTGTCACACCCCTGGCTAGCAGTGATACATCTCTTTAAGGACTTTACTAATAATATCTCATTGAAGCCTCACAACAATCTGGAGAGGGAGGTGCTATTATCACCCCATTATACAGATGAAGAAACTGAGATGGAAATCAGCTAAATGACTTGCTCATAAGTGGTTTTGGCAGGATTCAAACTCAGTTCTTCCTGTTTCCAAATCCATCACTCAATGTATTTATCACACATGTCACGTAGCTTGTCCCTAGGTATGGGAAGTCCCTGGTGAGGAAGCATCCTTCACTAGTCTGGGTTAGCACTTATTTTGCACTTTATAATCTCAATTGCCTGGTCCAGGGAGACAGGTTCAGTGATTTGTGCAGAGTCATGGAACCAGGATGCAGCAGGGACAGGATCTGAATCCAGAGCCCTGGTCAGAGACTTAGGCCCCTCTTAGGAGGTTAGGAGGTGGTCAACTCTCTTGGAAACAGTAGGTGCTATATAAATTGCTTGCCTTCTAAGTGAAGGGGGAGAAGAGGAAGGGAGAGAACATGGAACTCAAAAAAATTTAATAACTAATGATAAACATTATTTTCATACTTGTAGTTGGGAGGGAGATGCAATGTTAAACATTAAAAAAAGAAAATGGTAAGTGTTGAATAAATCTTTGACTAATAAATGGAAATGTGTGGGACTTGGGTCTAAGGAGAAACTCCCAAATCTCTCTCTCTCTCTCTCTCTTACCTTTTCTCGCTTTACTTTCTCTTTCTACCCTCCTCTGGGAGCACAGGTGGAAGAACCAAAAAAGGGATGGATGGGCCTTCCCAGAGCCCCCAGGGGGTAAGCAGTCAGTCATCCTAACAGAGCACCAAGGCCAGAATAAGTAAGTCTGGGATGCAGGAGCCACCCTATGGGACAGAAGTAATGAAAGAGGGTGGGCAGGAAGTTCCCTAGAAGATAAGAGAAGGGTGATGGACCACAACAGCTGAGACAATCGAAATGATGTTATCTAAAGGAAGCCAAACTCTGGCTCCCTGAACAGCTGATAATGTAATAATTGACTCCCTTTCTCTTTGCAGGAGGTGGGAGGACAGCCAGAGAGGAACTTTGGGATCTACTCCTGCCACCCGATCAAGCTTTGTTTTTTTTATTTTTGCTTCATTATTTTTTCTTTGTTACAAAGGAAGGTTCAAGACCCAGTATTTCTGGAAATGACTATGATGTCAAAACATAAGGCATAATAAAATGTTTTGCATGATTACACATGTATAACCTATGCCAAATTGCTCACTCTCTCAGGGTGTGGGGAGGTGAAGAAGGGAAGCAGAAAACTTGGAACTCAAATTTTTTTTTTTTTAATGAATGTTAAAGATTGTCTTTACATGTAACTGGGGGAAAATAAAATGTTATTTTTTTTTTGTAAATACTATTTTATCTTTTTCAATTACATGTAAAGATAGTGAAGTGGAAGGACATCCCTCCCGGCTGTGAGAAACATAATCTTGAAACTCTGTAGTTAAAACTTTGTCACTAGCTCTTCACACCCATGTAGATGGTACTTTTACACCCCAGGATGTACTGCCCTAAAAACTCCTAAGACCTTGACAACTTGATAAACATAAAGAAATTACTGTCTTATTGCCTGTCTGGGAATGGCACCCTTACTGTGATCATCTTTGCCTTCGGTCTAGGATGAAATTACTTTAGTATGACAAATGTATTCAGGAACTTTTAGGTTTCTTTCTATAAATATGTGTGTCTGAAATCACTTGATACTGATTGCCCTGTTCAGGTGGAGTTCAGTCACTAGCTAGCAATAAACACTCTTAAATTTACATTATTTTGGCTATCCTGTATTTTCTCTCGTCTGGGCACTTCAATAGTTTTCAACATTGATTTTTTTAATTATAGCTTTTCATTGACAGAACATATGCATGGGTAATTTTTCAACATTGACCCTTGCAAAACCTTCTGTTCCAACTTTTCCCCCCTTTTCCCTACTCCCTCCCTCAGATGGCAGGTAGTCTGATACATGTTAAATATGTTAAATACAATATATGTATACATATTTATACAGTTATCTTGCTGCACAAGAAAAATTGGATCTAGAAAGAAAAAAAAAACTGAGAAAGAAAACAAAAAACAAGCAAACAATAACAGAAAGAGTGGAAATACTATGTTGTGATCCACACTTAGTTCCCACAGTCCTCCCTCTGGATGTAGATGGCTCCATCACTGAATAATTGGAACTGGCCTGAATCATCTCATTGTTGAAGAGAGCCATGTCCATCAGAATTGATCATCATACAGTGTTGTTGTTGAAGTATACAATGATCTCCTGATCCTGCTCATTTCACTCAGCATCAGTTTTCAACATTCATTTTTTAATAAGATTTTGAATTCCAAATTTTTTCCCCTCCCTCCTTCTCTTTCACCTCCACAAGAGGCAAACTATCTGATACAGGCTAAACATGTGCAATTATGTTAAAGGAAGATAAATTATTATTTTAAAGTATTTTTAAATCATAAGACATCAATCAAACTTAGGAAAAGAACCCAACGAAGGGATAGTAGCCACAAGTGGCCAGCCAAGAATCCACCTGGAGAAGATCAGTGCATTTGGCTGGGGTGGGAGGAAGGACAATCACTGGTGGGTTTTAAGGGAGCATGGGAAAAAAAGGAAAAAAGTTATCAGATGTACTTCTTGGGGGGGCATGAAGCCTCAGAAATATAATATGAGGAAAGAAGAAGGAGGTCCCAAAGACTATATACTATACACTGTGAATGAAGGACTCACCTCCACAGTGGAGGGGCCTGAAGCAAGGCCGGGACAATAGGCAATCATTGTTGTGCAGTAGGGAAATTCGGGGCACCAGGATGGAGGGTGGGTGGCAGGTGCCTTGGAGGAGTCTGGAGGAAAGGAGGAAAAAGGCCTGGGGTTCAAGGGCTGCTGCCCCCCCCCCCCTGCTTTTCACTCGCAGGTGCCATTTACAAGCTCCAGGCTGCAAGCAAAGTTAAAGGAATTCCCTTATCTGTGAAAGGGGAAGCTCATACCACTCCCTGCCCCATAGCTCCAGCAAGGATCCCAGGAGGGTGGGGTGTTCCGGCACCTCTATACTTTAAGGCTCTTTCCTGGTTCTTATCACCTCAATGCAGGGGGATATCTCAAGACACGGGGCCTCTGGAGCAAATCATACCAAGTCAGGGGCACAAGAGGCTGAAGGAACTTTCTTTCCTGTGGGCTCCATTGGAGCCTTATCTCAGCCTAAGCTACAGGGGCTTATCTCATGCAGGGCAAAACTTGCCCTGAGAAAAAGCTATTTTGTTTTTCTACATAGAGCAGATTTGTGAGAACTTTCTTTGTTGTCTGAGTTTACTTATTTTACAAACAAAATATCCACTTGAATTAATTTTTCTTAACAATGAGGAGGCTTATTCCAGAACCCTGGAAGGATGACCAGTGCTATTGGAAGCTTCTAGATTTCCATTAATCTTGGACAGAACCCCTTTTGGAAGAGTTTGTGGTGCAGCAAGAAGTCTTAAAGGTGCACAGGTGCACCTTGGCTCCAAGTGTCTGTTCCCCTGTTCTCTCTGAGAGAACTGGCAGGGTCTCCTCTGGGGCTGCTGTTGGACAGACAGGAAGCACCACAGCTGAGAGCCACAGCTGGCAGCCCCCATTCACCACCAGGCCCTGCCCCTCTGAGTTTACTTGTAGAGAAAGAAGAAAAGGGGGACAGCTAATTCAGAAGCGTCAGCTTCTTCCTGTCCAAACTCTATTTTCCACAGTCACTGTCCAATTCTTTAAAGCAGAAAAAATCTGGAGGCTGCTAGTCAGTCCTTGGTTGCTGGAGCCTTGTGATGGGGTCCTGTGGGGTGGCCAGGGCCTTTCATCCCCTGCACCTTCCATCTTTCCAGCCTTGTGGCACCTTGCACCCACTCTCCCCCTCCTCCCTCTCCTTTCTCCCCCCTCCCTCCCTGCCTCCTCGCTCTAGGACCTAATATGCTCCTCATATGACAAGACATTTATCTCTTTATGAGGACTATTTTCATCGGGTATCCCCAGTTCCTGGGCCCCTTTGCCACCTAATCTTTGATTCCTGGCTTTCCTGGCTCCTTTCAAATCCCAGCTAAAAGCCTACCTTTAGTAGGATTTTTGCCAACCCCCCATAACTCTAGTGTCTTCCCTCTGTTGATTGTATACAAGTTATCCTGTCTATAGTTTGTTTGTAGTTTATGTATAGTTTTCCCCATTAGGCTGTGAGGGATGTCTTTTGCCCCTCTTTGAATCCTCAGTGCTTAGCACAATGCCTGCTACACAGTAGGTGTTTAATAAAGTTTACTGACTGACTCTATTACTCCCATGGAATTTAGGCTGGTTTTTCCTTTAAAGATACTGAATGTGTCCTGGAGCTCTAATTGGATCAGGATAGAATAAAGTTTGGGCAGCAGATTCAACTTTTGGATTCTTGGAGAATAAGGGTGGAAGCTCCTCCTTCAGGAAGACCACAGATCAACCCAAGCACGGACACCTCAGGAGGATCAAAGGTATATTCTGGGTGGTCATCCCTTCTCTTCTCTGGATGCCCTTCCTCTGCTAGGGCCAAGTAAACCTCTTTATTTTAAATATTAGATAATTTATGACACTTTCATTTTTTTCCAGTTTTAAACTAAATATGCCATAGAAGTGGTCCAGACTCTGCCCAAAGATTCTGGAATATGTTTCTGTAGAGGGCTGCCATTGGGAAGTCATAAAGAAAAATACAGGTGAAGTATATAAGGAGTATCCCTAGCCGAGCCTAAGTTCTCATAAACAGGAGCATCCCTGAGCAGAGAGCTGTTAGTAACGAAGCTGTCCCTGGACTAGGGGGACAAACCTTGGAGGCAAAAGCTAAGTTCTGGAAAGGTGAGCCAGCTGCTTGCCCTTTTGAGGGGGACTTTTTAGGGAGAAATCAGTGATGGGCACTGTCACCATTCTGTTATATATAATGTCTGGAAAGATGGGCAGGTATAGGGTTGTGAAAGGCTTTCTTCAGTAAGAAAAGGGATTTATGTTTGATCCTGAAGATATAGGGAGCCAGGGGAGCTTAGTGAGTATGGAGTAACTTGAGTAGGGCTGGGTTTAGGGAAGTTGCTTTGTCAGCTGTGTAGAGGGGGGATAGACTGGTAAGGAGGGCACCTGGAGTCAGGAAAATCAGTCAGGAGGACGGGAAGTGAGCGGCTCCTTACTCCTCAGTACATCCTCAGTCTTCCTAAGTTTGTTGCCAAAGTCGTCAACTTTCTGATACCCAATCTCTTGGTACTTACCTAGACCATAGACCCTCCTAAAGTAAGACAGATAAAATCCTGGTACTTCCTTCATGCCTTCTGGTCTAAGAAACCCTGTGGTTTCCTAATTACATAACCCCATAACACAAGGAAGTCATTATAATTTAAAAGATCCATCTAGGATGTAATCAGGGCCTGCCCGCCTCTATTAACCCTGCAGCTTTCCACACCAGGCCCTACCTAGGACTTTGCAGGGGATTTACCTGGTGATTCCCCTCAATAGTGTAGCCCATTCTGGGGTGAAACTGCCAGCCCAGGATGATTGGGCAACTCCCTAGCCCAGGGCCAGGAGGACAAGACTGTAGCAAGCATTAAACTAAGTACCAAGCAAGACACAGCCCAGGGACTAGAGACGCAGAGGCTGCAAAGGCATAGTCCGGTTCAAGAAAATTCACTCTTTAACAGCATAGACGCATGAAAATGAAGAATGATAATTATATAAAACTGGGCAGAATGCTTGGAAACACAAGGCTCAGGTTAGGCAGCAAATAGGAGCTGGCTCCTGAACAAACAGAGTACAGATCAGTGGCTTCTACCCCAAAAAGGCAGAAAATGAGCCAAGGTCAGCCCAAGAGACAGAGTAACATGAGGACAGAAGCTTATAATAATCACTGGCATTGATTTTGAGCTTACAGATTGGTTACAGATTTTACCAGGCCAGACCATAGAAGTACTTGAGAATGTTGGAGCGGTTGTGAACACTAATACATTGTTGGTGGAGCTGCAAAATTGGAAAATTATTTTAGAGAGTTATTTGGAATTATGAAAATAATGTGAATAAAATGTCTTTACCTTTGAACCAGAGACTGTTACTGAACTTAAACCCCAAGGAAGTTATCAATAAGAAGAAAATCCCCATAATTTACAGTATCACTTTCTAAGAATTGGATGTCTATTCATTGGAGAATGACTAAACAAATTGTGGTACCCAAATGTAATGGAATATTACTCTGCTATAAGAAATGATGTATGTGATAAATATAGAGAAGGGTGGAAAGAGCTTTATGAACGTGATGGAAGCTTAGTGGAGGACATGCTTATACCAACCAAATTACAGATCCTTTAAGTCCAGAACTTTTAGAAGTTTTAGAAAAGATAACAAAAAAAGGGTCTTGCCATACTTTTCCTTATCACTAGGCTCCTGGTGGAGTGTCCTGTGTAGTTATGGAATACAAACTTTTAAGAGGTTCAGTGTGTCTAGATTGGTGGGGAGGTGGATTTGGAACAGGGAAGGTGGACTAGCTAGAGCTGTTTGGAAAAGAGGAGGCTTAGGTGGGCCAAGGCCATTTTCTTCCATTATAGGAAGGCTTACATTTCCAGGCCAAGGTCATGGTCAGTGCTTGGATCTTCCCTTCTCAGGTGCTCAGTAAGTATCTCCATTGTCCTTCCATTTTATAGTTGTAAGAAGCCGACAGGCTGTAAGAATTAAGTCACAAACCCAAGTAGATGCTAACTCCACCTTCCTACTCAGACTGCTTTGGCAATTAGAAGCCAGAGTTTTTTTTTTTTTTAAACAACAGTTAAAAAAAAAAAAAAGCAATTAAAAGTGTTATGTTTTTGTTTTTTAAAAGAGAAAGTATGACTGAGCCTGTCCCTGGAGGTGGTGGATATTACAAGCCCAGGAACTCCACTGTATTCATCTGTCCTATTGACATACTGTGCCTCTGGCTAATGCTTAATTAGCTATTAGATTTATTTATTTATTTAAAATAATAGAATTATTATTCTATTTATATTGTATTATTTATTCTATTTATAATTATGTGTTTATATTATTATATTTATATGGTATATTAATATAAAGAATTATAAATAAATAATAAATAATTATTTATTAGCTAATGTCTAATAAAAGTAATAGCTAATGCCAAGATTAGCCATACCACACCAGTCTACTTTCCCACCACAAAGCCCTGTGATTTTCTCCTATACATGTACCTTACTCCCATCTTTCTCAAAATGTGTACCTACTTTTCCCAGAGACACCGTACTTCTGCAGAAGTTGGATGACTGCCTAGCTGGTAGGGATCCTGGGCATCAGGGTGCATGGAGGATACCTGTGGTCTCAAATTCTAATAGAAATGGAGGTGCTAAACCATACTTAAGAATCCCTGTTGTCTGAGTGTTGACTCAGTTTTAAGATGTAGGGTTATCTATGTGTTTTTTCCCTTTTCTTTAATTTCGTTAAATACTTCCCAATTATGTTTTCATCTGGTAGTCCAGAATGAGGGCATCATGTTGTATATCTCTAATCCTTCCACATCCTTTCTTTTTTTTTTGGGGGGAGGAGGGGTAATTTAATCATTTTATTAAAAAGGTCAACAGCTTATCAAAAATAATTTTTATTCTTATTTTTATTTATTTGTTCTTATTCTTATTAAAAATGATCATTTGATCATCTCTTTTACACCAAAGATAAACACTTCATCAAAGGTTTCTTGGGACTTATGAGAGGAGACAATGTGAAAAGAAAAAAAGGGATGACTCTTGACAAAAATCAAAGGGGACAATTCCCTTTGATAACATTGACAAAACCAAAGGCAATTCCCTTTGATAAAAAGATCTTACAGATAAAAGACACAAAGGAACAAGTAAATGTTTCCCTTCTAGATACATCTGGTGCAGTCCTTCCCACATCTTTTCCAACCGTGGTTCCACAATTCAGTTTTACCGGAACATGCCCAGCTGATACCTCCTTTGGGATGGTAACAATCCACAACTGGATTTTATGAGGTTTCTATGAGGCAGCCCTGAGGTCGGGGTCCCTCTTACTGAAATTTTAATAATCCAGGGGAAAACATCCACATCTTTGTCTTTCCTTCCTTCCTCCCTGACCTTTTCCTAGATCGGTTCCAGAGACCCAGACTTGTGTGGTATTTGGGAGCTGGGGGAACTTTAGGCCTAGAGTTGGAATCCCAAATGCTTCCTATCCAACCCTTCCCCTTGAAAGGAAAGCCACAGGACTCCAACATCCTCAGCTGCTTCCCAGTTGTCCGTTTCAGAGCATCCAGGCAGGGAAACCTTTTTACCTTAAGAAAAATATTTTTTGTTTGTCTTAGGAAGTAGGATGGCTGTATTGATTTCAGCTGCCAGGTCATTGTTTTTTCTGTCTCTGAGAGTCTGTGTTTGTCTTTCCTCCCTCTTTTGATTCTCTCTTCCTCTACAGGAAGAAGTCCTAAAGAAGTATCTCCAATTAAAACCACCTACAGCTCTCACCTACACAGTTTGCTACCTTCTTACCCCCTGGTCCCCTCAGATGCAATGAAGCTGAGCCTTAATTCTGGGGCAGTGTTGAGAGTGGGGACTTCGGAGGAATCAGCCAGAAAGCCACTCCCCACCTGCTAAGGCACAACCTTGATCCCTGACCCACCTTGCCTGTCTTATCCTTACACACCCCAACACAAAGACAAAGGGCAACCTAAGCAGCAGAGGATGGAACCAGTTCCTATTAAAGTGGAAAAACTGAAAGTTCCAGTTTATGTTTCTTAAGAAAACTAGGAGAGATTCCAGGTAGTCTGTAATTAACAGCTTTCAGGCCACATAAAGTCCCAGGCACTTCTGGGTGGAAGATGCAGAAGACAGTCTGGGTGGGGGAAGACATCTGGTCCTACTTAGGGGACTCTGAGCATTTCAGAGAGCTGCTCCAATCTCCATTCTATGCCGAAGTCTTCCCTAAAACACCTCTCCACTCCAAGCAGCCAGTCACACACCATTCATTCAAGTGTTGTTTGGCCCCCAATTTCCACTTTTCTGCTTACACCAGACTTCTTTCATACTTCTTAGCTGAAATTGGAATTCTGGTTAATTCTGGTCTGCAGATTTGAGTTCTCATCCCTGGATATCTCACTTCCCCTCCCCACATCCTTACAATTCTACTTCCTATTTCATCATGAGGCAACTGAGTCATCTCTTCGGTTCTCTCTTGTCAGGATGACTTTGAATCAGGATGATAACAAAGCCTTCCCACTTTTGAATGTTCTGATCACTGACAGACATGCCATCCATGACTGCATCCAAGGCAGTGACTACCATCTAGTAGGAGGCAGGGCTAAAGCAGAGCCATGTGGCTCTCCACTGCCTCCTTCACACAGCCCCATAAGTCAGTACTCTTGTGGTTTTTGTGTAGGGGAGCACAGTGGAAAGTTTTGGGGTGAATATAAACAGAGGGAAAAGCAGGCAATTTTGTCAGACAGACAAGACTGGAAAGGGCTTTGATTATAGATACAAGGTACAATCTGAAAGCTCCCCGTTAGACTCTCGCTTTCTTTTTTTCTGTCTCTTCTCTTCCCATCCTTTCCTCCTCCTTCTCCTCTTCTACAGAAGGAAGTCCTATAGAAATATCTCCATAGGCACACCTCTAGTCTGTCTCCTACTTAAAGATTTCAGGGCAAACTCACTTGCTCAGAAGAAAAATTTTCAAGAGACTTAGACCCAGACATTGGACTGTTCCCTGGAAGTTTGCACTGGATGGGTGAATCAGCTCCCTTTTTCTTTCTTTTCTTTTCACTTAAAAAAAAAAGTAATAGCTTTTTATTTTTCAAAATACAAGCAAAGATAATTTTCAGCATCCATCCTTGCAAAATCTTGTATTCCAATTTTTTTCTCCTTTCCTCCCCCCTCCCCTTGACAGCAAGTAATATGTGTGCAGTTCTAAACATTTCCCCATAAATCATGCTGCATGAGGAAAATCAGATCAAAAGGGGGGGAAATTGAGAAAATAACCAAAAAAGGTGAAAACACTACGCATTCAGTCTCCATGATTCTCTCTCTGGCTCCCTCACAAGTCTATTGGAATTGCTTTGAATCATCCTATTGTTGAAATTTTTATTTCTTTTTTCTTTTTCTTTCGTTTTACTTTCTTCTAGTTTCACCAAGGGCCGGATCCTCCAGAATAATAATGGTGGGAAATCTGGCTACAAAATGAAGCTAATGAGGCCCTAGTTACTTCCCAACAGCTACATAACCCTAAAGGGCCTTAGAAAGCCCAGCGATGATCACTGATGAATACCCTGAGCCCAGGATGCCCTGGAGGCCTGGGGGGGGCCTTCCTCCCTCTCCCTCTCTTTCTTTCTGGTGTCATGGAGGGATGGGACTGGCTGCTCAGAATCCTCTTCAGGGAGGCAGCAGGAGGGGCAGCATGGGGGGTTGGGTTCAAGCCTCACTTCTCACAGTCCTGGCTGTGTGACCCAGGAGTACAAGACCCCAGAGACTTCCTGCTCCAGAGGGCCTCAGAAAGCCTCACCCTGCTTCCCTGCTGCTGCCTCAGCCTAGAGCAGACTCCCTGTCACTCCTCCAGTCACTACCCCAGTGGCTTCTACTTGTTTTCTCTACCAACACTTAATCAATTAACAAGTATCTAATGACTTCTGAAACTATTTGTTCCTGGCACAGGGAGAGAGCCACCCCGGGGAGTACAAAGGCCGTGTGGGGGAGGAGAGGCCCGTCCAGGGAAGGTGGGGGGTGGGGGCTGCGCAGGCCCTGCTCAGGTGACAAGGCACCAGTGGGAAAGTGACTTCCCTTCTCCTCCCCAGACTCATCCCCCATGGTTGGCTCCACCCCTAAGGGATGTAAGGACAAAGCCCACAGAGTCGTCCCCTGGCATCCGCTCCCATGCTTATCCACAGAAAGGAGCCCAAGCTGCACCTGAACAAGAATTCCCTCTACAACATCCTCCACAAGGGGTCGCCCTGCCTCAGACTGGGCCTCCGGGGCAGGAGCTCAGAGCCTGTCCCAGCAGCCCCTTCTTCTCCTGGCCGGCCCCCAGAGCGAGCAAGGGTTTCCTAACATCCGAACATAACCATTGGGGCTCGGGCCTCTGTGAAGACTTTCCTGCCCCCTCACCTGTTGCTGGGCCGGGCCTCAGGGGCCGAGGCCTACAGCCTTCCCAGGCTAGCGGGCAGCTCTGGGGCCACTGAAGCCCAGGCCTGGCCGAGAGTCACCATCATGGGCAGCAGGACGGAAGTGCCCTGAGGAAAGGCCCGGCTCCCTTTTTTCTTTGTGCCACGACGGTGGGCTTCGGACCAGTGCCCCCTCCTCAGGCTCTCCCCATGCTCCAGGCCCGGAGGACTCTCCTGGGCCGGGCCTGTCCCCCCAACCTGCTGACTCAGGCTGACCAAGCTTGTCCCCCCCCCCCCCCAGCCCGGCTTTTATTGAGCCGAAATGTTACTCTGGCCCTCCATGGTCACAGCTCGGCTGCTGCCAGTCTGCACTCCCAGCCTGACTCAGTGTGAGTCAGCCCCTCCCCACCCTGCCTTGGAGGTGCTCCCCCCCTCAGTGCCTCTTGCAGTCATTGAGAAAAACGTTTTGCAGCATCCTGGGCCCTCCTTTGTACCCTAGGGCCTGGCGTGCAGTAGGTGCCTAATAAATGCTTGGGGATAATAAATGCCACCCCGGGGTGGCACAGATCCTTGTGGGTCCCAGGATGGGATAATAGCTGCTAGATAATTAGATTTCCTAAATTATACAACGAACTTGCCACTGTTACTTATTACTTCTAATTATTCTTTTAAAAGTCCAACAGGTCTTGGATTCCATGGTCCGGGGAGCTCCCTGGCACCGGGCCTGGCACGGGCATGTTTGGGGCAGCGGTAAGGGAGAGTGCAGGGCGGGGGAATTCTCGGCCCTGAGGGGCGGCTCTCATCCCTTTCCCACCATGACATCAGGGAAATGGGGGTGGGGTGGGGGAGAGGCTCCAGGCCGGAGGTTTGTGGGGGGTGGGGCTCTTGCCCCCTAACCCCGGGAAAGTGCCGAGTCATGCTGAACGCGTGGATGTAGGGAGAGGAGAGGAGAGAGGCGGGGCTTTGGGGAAGACACGCCCCCGCCCGCCCTCAGCCTCTCGCGAGACCAAGGGTTTATAAAGGCGGAGCCGGGCGCACCACCCTCGCGTTCTGCTGCTCCGCCTCTCGTGTTCCCCTTTCTTCTGAAGCTGTCTGCCGGGCTCAGCGGGTGAGGCCGGGGAGCTAGCGGAGCCTGCCGGGGAGCTGGGCTTGCAGCCCCCACGCGTCCGGCAGCTGGGGTGGGCGGGGGGAGCTCCGAACGTTCTCGAGAAGGCGGATGTCCCCCTCCTCGGCCACTCGAGGGCTCTAATTGGTTGCTGTGTTCACCTGCTCCACGGGGTCGGGGCGTGTGTTCGGGAACCTTCGGGTGGGGGGCTGGCTTCGGATTGGCAGAGGGAGATAACTTGGGGGCGGGGAGACAGATAGGGAAACTGAGGCATGGGCCCTTTAACTCCGACTGCCTCAGAGTCCCATTCACTCTTGTGACAGCGGAGGAAACTGAGGCTTGGAGGAAAGTTGGAGGCGGCGATTGCTTCCCTTCCTCCTCATTCTCGGCGGTGATGCTGGGGGGGGTTCCCCGTCTTCCGTTTGCCCCCCAGGCGGGGGGGGGGAGCAGCAGCGGGGAGCATGTGGGCCACCCGACCCTCTGGCCTCAGTGTTCTCCTCTGTACAAATGGGCCTCCTGGAGCAGCCCCTGCCCCATGTCCTGAGGCGAGGACCCGCGGGCGGAAGGCTGCTCCCTGCCTGGGGAAGCAGAGGCCATGGGGGGGGCCCTCGGGCCTTTATGCAAAGCTCTGGTCACCTCCGGCCGCCTGCAAAGTCCTCGGCTGTAAAGTGGGCCTGGTAACCCCGCCACGGATCTAGAGAGGAGCCGAGATCACAGCGGTGCAGCCCAGGGCCCTGTGCGGAGTAGGTGCTTCACAGACACCTGTTCGCTCCCGCCCCCTAGTGGTGGATGAGCCCCCGGGCATGGGGGGGGGGCTCGGGGTCCCAGGCTGGAAGTCAGCCCGGCTGTATCCCCATCTGCCTGGCGGTGACCGGGCCGGCAAACAAAACCCCTCCTGAGGATGAGTGCAGGCTGGGGCCGAAACCCTGCGGCGGCCTGCGGAGAAACTCACCCCGGAAGCCCGTGCACGGATTGCCCTCTAGCTTTGGGCGGCTGCCAGGACTTTGCTTTAAGGAAATGGGGTTTTTTAAGGGGCTGGCGACTTGCCGGGTGTGACCCGGAGGCAGAGGGTATAACTGTCCGACCCTTGCTCCAGAGATGGGCGCTTAGTGCGGGGGAGCCTTCCCTGCTCCCCCCCACCCCCGCAGCCGCCTTAGAAGTGGGTGTGCTGCCCCCCTCCCCAGTCTCACTTCTTTCTCCGCCCCCAGTTGCTGTCAACATGTCGGCGGGAAATGCTAAGATTGGGTTCCCAGCCCCCCATTTCAAGGCTACAGCTGTTATGCCGGATCGGCAGTTCAAAGACATCAGCCTCTCCGACTACAAAGGTGAGTGGGATGGCTGAGCCCTCTGCCCCCTCTGAGGCTGCGGCCTCCCCCAACCTCTTTGATCTCTGCTTATAATACTCCGCCTCCCCCTCCGCCTCCACTTTTTGTAAAGTAAATTTGTTTTAAAAACTCATTGTTTACAAATCATGTTGAAAGAAAAATCAGAGCAAAAGGGAAGAACCTGGGAGAGGGAAAAAGAAGGGAACTTGGCTTGTGCTGATTTACATTCGATCTCCACGGTTCCTTTCCCGGATTGCCTCCACTTCTGAGAGAGCAGCCCTTAGAACTCACTGCCCCTCCCCCAAGGGAGAGGTCCCCGATGCTCAGGGCATAAGAGAGCAGCTGCAGTTGCCTTTCTCCTGGGAGCTGATGAGCACAAAGAGCCGGGTGGTCGGGCCTGGGGCTTGTAACCAAAGCTGGCCGGCAGAGTAGGGGGCCACATATGTAAGTGCATGGCGCTGCCCCCAGAGGAAAGCCAGTGAGGGCCAGGGGTCCAAGGTGCTGTGGATCTCGTGAGTGACAGCTGAGGAAGGGGATGGCCCGGGCAGATGTGGGGGGAGAAACAATGTTCCTATTGAGGTTGGCACCAGAGGGGATGGCCCATGCATACAGAGCCGCTCTGAGCCTAGGCTTGGCCAGCTGGGTTCCCGGGGTAGAGCCAGGCTTGGCCCAGGGTGGGTTAGAGAGCGCCCCTGGTGCTGAGGAGTGAGTGGTTTTGTTGTTACTGTCGTCAGGCTTTCACCTCCCTGGCTGCCTCCCTTCCAGTCAAGTTCTTAACCCAGTGTTTTTCCCGGTCTCATCCATTTAGTTGTTGGTGCCAGACTGAAGCCTGGCCCAGCCCCCTTTTCTGACCAGGCCAGTTACATGGATGGCATCTCCATGGAGGTCTCTGACCTGGAATTGGAGTCAAGTCCATTACACTGGAGGTGGAGGAAGTCCTGGTGGCAGGCAGGAAGGGGACTGGGAGAGGACGCTGGAGGGCTGGTCCAGGGGCTGTTTTAGAGCAATCCTGTTTTCCTAGCATCCTGACTGGTCCCTGAGCTTCGGTTCCTATTATACAGGAAGATCTCTGCTCTGCTTAGTTAATAGCGGTTAGCTTTCTTGCCCTGGGGTGACCGCAGCTCTTGAGGCTGGCACAGTGGGTGGAGCACTTGAGGTTTAGGTAGTCCTGCCAGGAAATGAGCCTGTACAGGTATGGGGGGAAAGGGCGGAGGGGAGCACTTCAAGGCAGGGGCTGGGATCTGGGACAGATAGCCTCGTGCTCCATCCTTGTAACTAGCTTGTTACTTGTCTGTGCACAGGCCTGCCTGGCATTGCCAAGCATTGCACGGTCCTTCTGGGCTGGAGATTGCCTTGGTTTCCTCTCAAGGAGCATTCCTTGGGGAGCAGTCTGGCCTCTTGGACCCTTATATCTGCTGGGTATGAGTGAGTGTGGTTTCGATTGCAATTGCCAGTTTATAGTGTTCATCTTACTGGGGCCAGATCGGGTGGCCTGAGCTCACCAGTCCCCTTTCCCATCCAGGAAAATACGTCGTGTTGTTCTTCTACCCCTTGGACTTCACCTTCGTGTGCCCCACGGAGATTATTGCGTTCAGTGATCGGGCTGAAGAATTTAAGAAACTCAACTGCCAAGTGATCGGTGCTTCAGTGGACTCCCACTTCTGTCACCTTGCCTGGTAACTACCCCCAGGGTGACTGGCTTGGCTGGTGGGTGCTGCTGGGCCTTGGGGTAGCACAAGGGGAGGGCAAGGCTTTCCTGCCCTCATTAAGTGCACAGATTGAGCAGGAGCTCCTCAGGACCAGTCAGTAAACACTTCCCAGCTTCTCCCCCTTTTTTGGAGGTAGAGGTCCCCCAAATCAGTCTGTCATGAGAAACCATGTGTCTACAGCACCTTCCATGTGCCGGGCAGGCACCACATCAAGTGCTGAGGATACAAGCAAGAAAAGGCAAAAAACAAGACTTGTTAGAGGGAGGACAGGGGAGACAATGTTGAAGTGCAAACAGGTTTTAGACAATGAATGAGAAGTAGTTTCATTGGGAATGGGGGACTAGAAGCTTCTTGGAGAAGTTGAAATTGGAAGGGAAGCCCACAGATGAGGAAGGAGGGAGAGCATGGCTGGTGAGTGGAAGGGAATGCCCTGGCCTTGCTGAGGAATCTAGAGGCAAAGGGGCTGCTGCTCCTGCAGGCCACAAATGGACTGGTACATGCCTGGAAAGTTAGTTTACACCCCATTGAATTTATAAGCACCTTAGGGCAGATGGTGGAGTTCTTTTGTCTTCATGAGGTCAAATAGCTGAATAAAAACTTGCCACACTAGTTAAGTTGCGGTTTGTCTTGTTCCTTAATTTTCTTCAGGGTCAACACAAACAAGAAGGATGGTGGCCTGGGAGGTGTGAATATCCCCTTACTCTCTGACCCCAAACGAGCCATAGCTCAAGATTATGGGGTCTTAAAAACCGATGAAGGAATTTCATTCAGGTGAGCACTGCCATAAATTGTAATCGGATACTTTCTGATGGGGTTAAGCAACCGTCTAATTCTTTTTTTTCCCTAAGAGTATTATATTTCTTTCAATTACATGCAAAGATAGTTTTCAACAACAATCATTTTTGTAAGGTTTTGAATACCAATTTTTTTTCTTCCCCCTCCCCCAAGACAGCAAGCAATCTGCTAATAGATTGTTCTTGTACAATCATTTTAAACATTTCCATATTACTCACATTGTGAAAAATATATTAAAACGAAAGAGAAAAACCATAGTAAAGAAAAAGCAAACCCCCCCAAAAGGTGAAAATACTATCTTTTGTAACTCATTTACATGCAGTTCCCTCTCTGCATGTAGATGACATTTCTCATCCCAGATCTATTGGAATGGTATCACTGTATTGCAGTACATTATAATCTGAGATTACTATCTTCATTGTCTTTTATATCTAACCTATTCTGTTGCTCCATCACTAATTTTTAGATGGTAACAAGTGGTTTTGATGATTGCTGCCTTGTAATACAATTTTAGAATTGTTAACTATGACAACCTTCTAATTCTTCTGCTCACCTGGATGCTAGAGCCTAGAAATTGCCAAATGTGGTCCTTGGGACATTATTTCTCTTATATTCAAGATGTGCTTTTTTTTTCCTCTCTAGTTCTATGTAAAACTATCATTTTTCTTTTCGGTCATATGTACAATCATCTTTTAAACATTTCCTTATGAATAATGTTGGGAAAGAAAAAGCCATGAGAGAAGGAAGGAAAAAAAAAAAAGAAAAGTGCTTAGTTCCAGAGCTGCTTCAGTTCACAAACCCCAGAGTGAAGGATTTGGTCATAGTGAGGTACCTTTTCTTCCTTGTTAGGGGTCTCTTCATCATTGATGATAAGGGCATCCTTCGCCAGATCACTATCAATGACCTTCCCGTGGGCCGCTCTGTAGATGAAACGCTGCGGCTTGTCCAGGCCTTCCAGTTCACAGACAAGCACGGGGAAGGTAAGCCTGAGGGAGGGGAAGGTCAGGCAGATGGGAGGAGGGGATGGCCAGGCTCCAGCCATCTGCTGCTGGGCCAGCGGTCCTGGATCTCATTCCAGATGGAGGTTTGGGTGTAGGGGTGCTCTGCATGTGCCCTGTCGGCCTGACTTCTCAAACTGACCCAGACTGAAGGGTGAAGGGTTTAATCCTGAGTTAGGACAGCTCAGCACTTGGCAGCTTCCCCCAGTTAAGCCTGGGCCGATCAAACAAAGGGTTTGGCAGACAGTTTTACCCCAGGATGTTTAGTCCAGGTAACCTGGACCTGGAGTTAGAGGTGGTAAGAGGCTGGCCTGAGCAGAGGGAAAAACGAGGCTTGGGAGTCCTGCTTATCATCTTGTCAGGTGTTGGCAGTGACCTCTACCAAAATAGGTCAAGTTTGAGCAAAAGGGGAAGTAATTAAACCCTCTATTCCTGCTCCTGGTCCTTCTCACTCAGCTGTCAAAGTAGAGAAAGGAAAGGCTTTCTTCCCCATCAGCCTTGGAGCTCTGGAGGTGTGGGGAGTCTGAGGGGGAGGGGGCAGCTTCGAGGTGGAGATGATCTTGGCCTGGGAAGAGTGAAGGCCAGTTGGATAGCAGAGCCAGGAGCTGCTCCTGCCTGGGGTGCCAGAGGAACTGACTTCCCCTCCCCCATCAGTTTCTTCAGTTGTGTCAGACTTATAATTATCAGGGAACAGATAATCAGAGAGAGGAAAGGATATTTAAGGATTTTAGACACTTTGGAGACTCCTCCTCTGTCCAGGAGGCCCAGGAAAAGGGACAGGCAGAGGGGCTCCCAGGTCACAACAGGTGGATACAGAGTGAAGACCCTGCTGGCCCTGGGTATGGGGATGGCTCCTTGAAGTTCTGATGCCCCAGGAAGCCTTTGTAGTCACTTGCTATTGCGGAGACCTTGAAGCACTTGTCCAGGAGCAGAGGAGAGACAGGAAGGGCTCCACTGAGGCGTGGGAAGAGAAACACAGCCACAGTGAGCTGGACTCATGGGATTCTTTGGCCAGTGAGGGTCTCCAGACTTTTGGCCCCTTGCTTTTCCCTAAGATAGTCTTGTTTGGTGACCAAAGAGCAGGGCACTTGTGGACGGGGTTGGTAACCCAGCTAGCTTCAGGGGAGTTAGAGATGGCAGCTCCCCAAATGTGGGAGCTGGCTTGGACCACTGGAGAGAGGCTGGCATTCAGGTCTGCAAGGATCCCTGCAGGTTAAGGGACTTGGCCAGGATCAGTTGGTGTCTGAGCTGTCAGCTGCTTCAGGGACTGGTCTAGCACAAGAGCCTTTCTGAGGCCCCTTTGAACTTTGGGTTCTCCCGGCACCATGAGGAGGGACGTGTCCTGGGTCGAGTCCTCCCTCTCCTCTCCCTCCCAGCCAAGCCTGTGGTTTTCTTTGTGGCCCTTGTGCTGGAGCGTCCACCTATCCCTCAGGAGTGAGCTTCTGAAGGTGGCAGGAAGGGCTCTGGGTCACTGAGGAGGCTCATCCTTTTGTCTTTCAGTGTGCCCTGCTGGCTGGAAACCTGGAAGCGATACCATCAAGCCCGACGTCCGGGGCAGCAAAGAATACTTCTCCAAGCAGCACTGAGCTGCTCTCTATAGCTAGGGGGGCCTGGCCGCAGGCCCAGAACAAACGTGCATGTGGACGCTGGTAAGGGAGGCCCAAGTGTGGGGTAGCTGGACCAGTCATTTTCTTCGAGACCATTCCTCCTTCCCATTGCCTGTATCTCTCACTCTTAATGACCAAGTGCTGTGTTAACAATGTACCATAGTCAGCCCTCTGGCCTCGAGCTGGGGGATGTTTTGTAGCTCTATTAAACTTGTCTTTAAGAAAACTGGCCCTTGTTTGTGTAGGGGTGACCTCTCTTTGCTTGGGTGAGTCTGAAACCCAAGGAGTGGAGGGTATCCGTGGGAGGACCCACCACCCTCTCACCCGGGCCTGGGGAGGCAAGGGGACCAGAACCAGCAGCCAGGCTGGGTTGGAGGTACTGCTGCTGAGAGGAGATATTAAAACAGCCAGGCTGGGGGGAAGGGGGGAATGGGGAACTGGCCCAGCCAAAAACAAATGGGAAAAGGGTTGCTCTTCAGGAGCCTCTGATCTAAGGTGGAGGAAGGCCTGTGTGATTTGAATGGGAGATAATAGACTGGGACTAACCTGTGAAGGAGGTTGGGAAAGGGTCCCCCCCCCCCCAAGGTGCTATTTGATCATAAACCACAAAGGGAGAGTTGAAGGGGACAGGGCAGTGAGCAGGCTTGGGGGATGGTGGGTGCAAGGGGATTGGTGTTAGGACTAGAGGCAGAGGCCCTTGGCTATTTGGATGCCAGGAAGTCTATTTGATCCATATGTGGATGCCCAGCAGGCCGGTAGAGGTCAGCAGAGGTTGGAGCTTCCTAAATGGGAGAATCCTGACTTGAACTAATTGACTTTGTGCACACCGAGATCCCAGGGGACTGGGGGGGCTGGAGGAACAGAGCAGAACATCTGGTTAGCCAGCCACGTCCTCATCACTGCAGGGAGGCTGTAGGACTAGGGCCTCCAGGTTTAGACCCCGCTGAGGCTATACTCGCCAAGTGGGCTATGAACCCTTCTTCCAGACTCCAGAGAAGCTGAGGGGCCCACTAATGTGGGCAAATCCACAATTGATAGGAGTTGCTGGGAAGATCCATGGAGGAAAGGCTGTCTTTGGAGAGGCGACAAACGTGGAGCTGCCTCCTCCCAGAAGCCTGCTCAGATGGCCATGGCAGGCTCACAGTATCCAATGCCTCAGGTTTGGGGAGGCCAGGACACCCCTAACAGCCCTCTTCCTCACAGAGAACTGAATCAGTAGTTCTTGCTCCTTAACTCCCCACCCCTCCACCTGAAGAGGGTAGCACCTTCCCTCTGCATCTCCCCCAAAATAAGTACCAAAGTTAACAAGGCTTTAAAGATATGCAAATCTTTACTATTACACTTATATTATCTCTAGAACTTCACATTAACCCTGCAAGGCTTTATTAGCAGCTTTATTTGACACAGAAAATCAGTGTGTACTCCAAGGGAATTAAGTGTGACTCTCAGGACACTGCCCAAAAAGCCAAGGTCACAGCCTCCACAGGAGGAACCCTGTTAGAAGGTCTACCTAGGGCCCTGTCCTCTCCCAGGCCCCACAAAAGACTCTCCAGGCAAGATCCTTGGACACAACCAAATGCAGTGAAGCAAGGCCTTAGAGGCCACTGGGCCACAGCTTCCCCATGGGTAAAGCATCAATCATAAATCTACCTTCTGAGAATTAGGCTGTAGTAGTGAGGGCAGCTGATTTTTGCCAAAGTACGAAAGGCTAGAGATGGGGGAGGGGGTTTCCCCACTTGGGTGAGATGCCATGATCCACTTGAGGAAGCAGGTTCTGCTGGAGGCCAGACTGGCCTTGTTATTTAGTGCAGCAATCCCCAGGACCCTCCAGAACCTGAAAGAGCTGCTGGAATGCAGGATTGGAGATGGGGGTCTGACAAGTACAACCCCCACCCTCCCTTAGCCCTTCAGCCCCTTCCCCCAGGGCTCTTCCTCAGCCCTTCTTTGGGAGGGGAGGCAGGGAAAGGAAGGTCAGGTTCTGACCACTATTGTACACAGGAGAAGGACTAGCAAGGAAACTGCTTCCCAGTTCAGCCTGATCCCAACAGGTACCATAAGAATTTCCTATCCATTAAAATCAAGTTCTGTTCCCTCCGGCTCCTGCCCTCCATCCCACAACCAGGCCTTGGTCATAAATTATAAGTGGATAGCAGCTGTGAATGGAGGTGGAAGGGGCCTAGGTACCCTGGGGAACGGTAGCAAGGACCCTTCTGGAGGTAGCCAGACCCATTCCCCAACTGAGGCCCACTGTCTCTTTGGGCTGGGCCTCCAAGCATGTGGAGTTGTCCCTGAGCCCCTCGAGCAGCGCCAGGCGCTGAGCAGGGGGCGTCGAGAAGTAGGCCTTTTGCTCTTCAGAGTAGCGCTCCACAGGGGCCACAGCGTCCCTGTAAGTCCAGTCTCTCCAGCGGAAGTTGAAGCTCTCCAGCAGAGCGATGCGGCCTTCTTGGGTGGGCACACTGTCGGGAGGTGGCAGGGGGGACAGGTGGGGCACCTCCACCCCTGGAAGCAGCAGCACTCCCCGAATAGCAAACCAGCCCCCGTACAGTGGGTGGATGCACACTCCGGCAATTTTCTGAAGGAAAATAGAGTGCAGACTGAGGCCTTCATCTTCACCCCTCATCGTATTCCTGGTCCCCACTGCAGCTTTCCTTATTTTGGGAAATGGAGGAGGGGACCCACCTCAGGGACCCCAAATCCCCAGGAACCCTTTGAAAGCATTCCTTATACTCCCTTCACCACCTCCTCCAGCCCATAGCTGTTCCCCCATCCTCCTCAGCACAGCAGGTCCCTCTCTATCATATCTGGCCCCCGGGGAGGCTGAACTCTGAATCCCAAGCAAGGAGGGCTAACCCTTCCTCATCTCAGCCCTGGGCTTCACTCCGACGGACAGAGGGGCTTGGGAGCGGTGCCATGAGGAGAACCAAAGGCAGAGCAGGAGCCAGGATTCCTGCTTCCTCCCCCCATCCCAGGGAAGGCTGGCTGGAGAAGACTGCTGCAGCAGTCATTTTAATTGGGCCTTCCCTTCTACCCTCTGGGCTCCACCTGGGGGCCTCATATGAGCACCCAGTCCTTGCCCCCCCAATCCACCAACCTTCTTTCCCCAAGGGTCAGATTCCACATCTTGCCGCTGGTAGTAGTAGGCAGCCCCTGCCACGTGGGCTGCTGTCTGGGCCAAGATTTTGGGGCGCCGGTTGGGGTGCATGTCATAGTCAGTGATGAAGTCTATCTTCTGTTCTGGAAGGCTCTGGGGCAGGGACAGAGATAGATTGCATAAGCAATGGTGCCCTCCCTAGCTGCCTAGGAAGAGCCCTCTGTCTGAGGTGAAGGGTGTAAATGGCAGAGGGCATTGAAGTCTTGATTTTGGTCCTGCAGAGGCTGGCAGTGGGGCAGGGCCTGGGATAAATGCTGACTCAGGAGAGGAGCCAAAGGCAGAACATGGAGGTTTCTGGAGGGTATGGCTTTGGAATGAGGAGTCCCAGCCAGGGAGTTATGGGAAAGGGTAGATACAGGGAGGCTGGGCTGGAGATGGGAACAGGGGGCACCTGATGCAACTCAGGGTCCAGAGAGGGGAAGTCCCTTTTTTGGGGTTCTACAGGAGGAGTGGGGGCTTGGTCTTACCTTCTGAAGATTGGTGAGATGGTGGGCTACACACTGGTCCACAGGGTCCTTCAGAGGCTGCAGGTGGTCACTCTGCAGGAAGGGCTTCAGGGCTCGGTCAAACATGGCAGGGGTGCTGAGGACCACAAAAGCAAGTGTAGGCCCCGGCAGGGGCAGCTGGAAGGCTGGAGGCAGCAATGCATTGTACCATCCCACCTGGGCAGAGAAACAGGGCCGGCTCAGAAGAGATTCACCACTTCCACCCTTCCTGGGGCCCTGTGGCCCAGCTCTGGAGTCCTGGCCACTGACACAGGCCTTGTGACTTCCAGTCACCTCGGGCTCAAGTGATGCTCAGGGTGCAACCTCTGTGAGGTCGAGTGGCCCTTGGCCGGTTTATTTGGCTGGCCCCATCCTGAGCTGAGTGACCCTGAACCAGGACCTTCCTCTCAGTGTCCCGACTGGAACACTCCCCTTTTTGGGCAAGGCTACAACATACTCGAGCTCCCAAGGCAGCGCTGGCTGCTTGCCCTCTGCAGGGGAGCTGGCAGGAAGCAGTCAGGTCAGATTAAAAATGCAAGGGCTGGTCCTGCCTGGAGGGGAGGGACTCTGAGCAAAGGCACAGCAGCCAGTCCTGCATCTAAGGGGATTAAGGCCAACTTTAGTCAAAGTCAACACCAGGCTCAAGGTCAGTACTAGGCCCCACTGCCTGGAAGCTCAGGATTTAGGCCAGGGGTTCTCAAACTCTGGTCAGCGGGCCAGATGCGGCTCACTGAGGACATTTATGTGGCCCGCCAGTTATGGCAAATAGGCTGAGGGGGCGGAGACAGTGGGAGCTTTTGTTTTTACCATAGTCTGGCCCTCAGCAGATTGAGGGACAGTGAACTGGCCCTATTTAAAAAGTTTGAGGACCACTGATTTAGACCACGATGTTCCTGGGAATTTTCATTGTAGGTTTTTTCAAGTGATCTGTGAATGCTGTTTGTATTTCTGCCCTCCCATTCTAAGAGATCTGGCAGCTTTCTTTTATAATATCTTGTTCTAGCTCTGGTTTTGGTCCTGGCTTTCAGTCTAATTATCTCTTCTTGATCTATTTTAATATGAAATATTTTTTTCTATTTTTGTCTATCTCTTTGACTTTAGAAAAAATATTTCTTACTGCCTCATTAAGTCATCTGTTTGGTCCACGGTAAGTTTCAAGAAATCTGCTGCTTGGATAAGATTTTAGATCTCTTGTGCTAAGCAGTTAATTTTTCAAGTCTTATCCCGTAATTCTAATTTCTTTCCTCTGGTACTCTTTTCAACTATAAAATAACTTTTGAAAAAAGGGCTTCCTTTAATTATTCAGGAATTCTAGCTGACCTTCTGGCCAAGGCATATTCTTGATGCTTTGCTTGTAGATGTTTAGTCATTTTCTTTTTCTAAGTATCCTAGCATCCCTATTAGCATAATTGCTTTTTACAATGGGAGCCTTTTTTGTTGTTGTTGTTCCCTTATTTTTCCTTGCTTATTTCTCCATTTAACGCCCAGATTCTATGCCCTTCTGGAGGAAATGTTTGGGCCATGTTGAGTCCCGTTTCATTCCTATTTCATACTCTCTTAGTCCTGTACTTGTTTCCTCTGGGTATTCCTTAGTGCTGCCATTCAAAGATCTCAGAAAATCAGGCTGGAAACCTGTAGTGTTCTGGTTGGTTTTCCGGAGGTCTCTGGACCAGCAGAGTAATCATCACAAGAATAGCCAGAGATAAAGTCCAATTCCTTATTGTCTCCTTCACAGCCGTCCCCTTGCCTGGGGCCTGGCCAGCTTTCTGGAGCCCTCCGGAATGGGTCTGGGTTTCTGTTGGGGAGGCGGGAGGAACCCCACAGTCTTGAAGTCTCCCTGAGTCCAGGAGCTTGGGCTCCAGCCTCCAGTCTCCTTCCCCAGTCTGTTCCAGTCCTATTCCATCCCCCTCTGGGTGGGATTGTGGCCTATTAAATACTCTATTACAATTAAATCCATTCACCACACTGAGTATAAGCCAATCATATCACTGGGGAACCATTATTTGTCCTAAGATTAAATCAATCACACAGCTAGAGAACTAGTAATCACTGTGCTAACCCAGAAACCATTGTCTCCTCGGTCCCACCGAGTTAGCACCTTGTAGGAGTCCTGGCCCGTCACACCAGTACCTGTAAGCTCTCTCTGCGCCCAAAGCTGCTCAGTTCGGGGTGACGTCGGATCACTGCCCCCTTTCCACGCTTCGGAGCCCAGCCGCCTGGGACTGCCCCCGTGGGAGCTGCAGGGGGGTGGGAGCTCCCTGGGAGGTCCTGCAGGTTCAGAGCGGGGCGGCCCTAGTCGGAGCTTCCCGCCCTTTGGTTCAGGTGCAGCTTCCGATGAGCTGCAGCCTCGGTGGTTATTTTCTCCTCTGCCTCAGCTCCGGGCCAGTGACTCTCTCAGCCTGCACGTACCCGGTGACCCTGCTCCCCGCCTTAAGCCACAAATCCGCCCCTCGGCTCCTGGTCCTGCCCCTCGTGCAGTCTCTGTGGAATCTGGGCCCCTTCCTGCCCGGGCGTCCAGGGGGCAGATCCCCCTCAGGTCAGTCCTGCTGCAGGTGCCCTCCTGGGGGGCCCCTGCCTCCTGTCGCCACAGCCTTGTGGCCTGTGCCAGCCTTCTGTAAATGGGCCTTGGATTCTGCCATCCGGGCACTGGCTGAGGACTCTCCCTCCCGCCTCTGCCCAGTCTCCGGCCCCGCGGTCAGGCCCCTGCTGGGAAGCCCCTGACCGGCTGGGCTCGGTGCCAGGAGCAGGCACCGGATTTGAGATTTACTGGCAGAGTCTGGGCGGCATCTTGGGGGCCTCAGGATTAATAAGAGTGCCCCAGCTCGCCCCCTCCCTCCCACCCGCCGTCCTGGGGCTTTCTGACAGTCAGAGAGCCAGGCTGGTGCCCAAAGGGCCCCACACCCCCCAGGGCCACCTCACAACCTTCCCTCCCCGCACGCCAAACACGTTTCCCCCTCGAGACACGTGCGGCGCCGCGCATGCGCACCTGGAAGGGGTGCACCTCGAAGCCAAAGGGTTCCAGCGTAGCTCGGATGCGACCCTCCAGTTCAGCCGCTCCCGATTCCATGGTTCTGTGCTAGGCTCCCTGCGGCCCGCGCACTTCTAGGCGCAGCTCCCATCGGTTAGGAGGTGTAGTTCGTTGCGCAGGCGCGCTGGGCCAACGGCTTCGCAGCTCAGCTGCCCGGCCTTCCACGCTGCCACCGTCGACGGGTGGGGCGCGCGCAAGGCTTGCTGGGAGTCGTAGTTCGATAGCCGTACGGAGCCCGTTGTGACCGCGAGAAGCGGATTCGGTGTTCCAGGGGGGCTCGAGGCAGCGCCGGCGCGCTGGGCTTGAACTGCGCAGCCTCGGGGAGGGAGGGGGAGGATTAGGGGCCATGGCTCCGGGGTCGGGGGGCCGGGCGCTGGCGGCGGCGCTGGCGGCGGGCCCGAAGCTTTGGAGCCCCCCCTAAGCCCCGTGCTTCCCGGCACAGGCTTCCGCGGCAGCCCCGCCTCCCACCCTGAGAGTCTCGGCCAGGCTACGGGGCAGGCCTGGCCTGACCCTCGGGGAGCCCTGCGCAGCCCGCTCGCTGCTAGGGCCGGGCCAAGGGCCGCCGCCCCGCGCCGCTCCCCGGCTGGAGCCCTCGGGTCCCAGCTGCGGTCGGCCACCCTCCGCCCTGGAGCCGCCGCGCCCGGTACCGTCCCAGGTGTCGGAGGAGTCCAACTGGGCTGAAAAGCTCGACTCCCTGCTGCAGGCTTCAGACGGCAATGTGGCCCGCATCAAGGTGGGCGGGGAGCGCTGCAGGCCCCAGGCTCGTACCCCGCGCCTCTCCTGCCGGTCCTGGGGCCCCGACACCCGGGCTTAAGCGAGCGCCCGCCCCGCCTCTGGGGCGGAGCTCTGGGGGAGACTCCTCCCCCAGGAGCCGCCTGGCCCCACCCCTCCATTAAGTTCTGACTTGAGCCCCGCCTCCTAGGGGGGGAAAGCTCTTCGCTGGATCACGGCCCCCAGGGTGGGCAGGAGCCTGATGGTGCCAACAGTCTTGGCCCAGCCCTCCCCCCCCCAGGTAGCGGGGGCCCCTTCCGTTGGCCTCGGTCCTGAGGGTCTCCTTTGCCCTTTTCTTGGGGGGGGAAGGGCCGCCTTGGAAGTTGGAGGGCTCGGAATGTGGGCTCGGCCCCTCCCCCATGGCTAGTTTGCTTCTCCTGGTCCCGGCCTGGCAGGGGGGGGGGGCGCTCGGAGCGCCCGGTCTTGCTCCGGGGCAGGATGGGCCGCGCTGACGTTTCCCTTGTCACTTTCCCTCCTGCTCTGCAGCAGCGGCTCTGCCCCCTTGGGGTCTCTTCACCTGGTGATTGTAAGTGTGTCATGCTCCGCCCCTTCACACGCCAGCCCAGTCCCGTCCCTCGGGCTCCTTTTCCACTCTGCCCCCGCTGCCCATGTCCTCCTGTCCTCTGCCCCCGAGGGAATGTGCCCACCCCTGCCTCCGAGGCCCCAGAAGCCCATCTTCCCCCGGGAAAGGCCCTGCTCCATGTGGTCCAGTCTTGGTTTCACCCCTTGCCTTCCGCAGCAAGCCTGGCTCCTTCAGGGTCCTGGGTGCCCCATTCTAATTCCCAAGGGGAACCACCTCGTCAGGTCTGGACCCTGGAGCCCACCCCGGAGGGGCAGGCCTGGGATGACGCCTGCTTCTCCTTGTCGCTGTGGGATGAAATTGCCACTCTTCGGAACCAGCTCCGGACCCAGGCTCAGGTGCGCAGGGGAGTGTCTCAGCGGGATGGGGGCGGGGCCTCCTGCTCCTCTGGATCCGGGGAGACACTTTTCTTCCTGACCGGTCCAGGTGACGGTACTGATGAGTCAGGCTGTCCAGGGTCTGATGGAAGACAGGGAGCGCCAGCGATGCCAGATTGATGAGCTAGAAGGTAACTCCTCGAGCACAGGGTCCTACGGTACGCATCCCTCCCTGAAGTCTGGGCCGGGCCCCCTAGGCTAGTCCCCTCACCGTGGGAGAGGGAAACGGGCTGGCGCGCAGGGATGACGTCCCCGTTACCATCCAGAGGAGCTGGGCCGGCTTCGAGGGGCCCCTGAAGGGCGAGCAAGGCTGGAACAACGAGTGGAAGACCTGAACTCAGAGCTACAGAGTCTCCGTCGACAGCTGCAGGCCCGTCCTGGGGAAGCTGGTGTGACAGCCCTCCTGCGCCAAGAGCTGCAGAATGAGTGAGTGTTTACTGCTGGGACCCACCCCAGCAGCCTGCTGGGGCCCTCCAGGAAGCCCTCCCAGACTTAGATGGGGTTTCCTTCCTGAGTGCTTGTCCTCTGCCCTTGAAGGGGGAGGAGTGGGACTGGCGGGGGGCTCTGCTTCTCACGGTTGGTCCGTCCTGCCTCACTGACCCCTCTGACCCTTCAGTCGCCAGCTGCTGTGGGAGGAGTATGAGGTTGTTCGAGGGGAGCTGAAGCTTCTGCGGGACCAGCTAGGTGAGTGGGGGTCCCTCCCCTGAGCTTCTCTGTGGCCCATTTGAAAGCCTGTTTTCTTCATAAGAGAGTGTGGGGAGGTCGGAGCCAGCCCAGCTCCAATCCTGGCTCAGCCACTTAGTTGCCAGTGTGACCGAGGGCAAACTGAGTGTCCTCATCTGCAAAATGGGGCCATTGGGTGAGATGAACTCTTTAGTGAAGTGCTTCCCCTTCCAGAGAGACGGGAGCAGGGGCATTTCTATTGTTCATCCTTTCACCAAGCATTTACTAAGTGTGCGTCCCTAATGGGGGCACGGCTCTGTGACAGGGACTAGCTAGAGACACTGGGGTAAGATCAGGACCTGCCCTTCAGCTGCTGAGGCCTACTAGGGCATCTAAGGACACAGGCATCCATCAGTGTAGCAGTGAGGTGCCCACGAGGGAGGAAAATAAACTGGAAGGAATTCTTTCAGGTGCACAGGGGACAGGGAGGGCATTCCAGTCCTTGGGAACAGCCTAAGCAAAGGCCTGGAGGCTGGAGAGCACAATCTGGATTCAAGGTAGAAAGTTACCTGTGCAGAGGAAAGGAGCCACATAAGATTAAGAGGGCTTCACTTAGGGGCTTTGGACTTTCCTGAGGAAGCAATAGAGAATTCTGAAAGTACTGAAATGGTTGGCCAGACTGAGGGCTGGTGAGAGAGGGTAAACCTCATCACTTTTGGGATCTTCTGGGGCTCAGTTCTTAAACTGAGTAAATGTTCCTCCTGAGCGAAAGACCAAGTATTGAAGGGAGGGAGGAGGGAAGGAAAGAAGGAAAAAGGAGAAAAGGAAGGAGAGGAGAGAGAAGGAAGAGAAAGGAAGAAAGAAGGGAAAAGAAAAGGAAAGAGGAGAAAAGGAGAGGAGGAGGGAAGAGGAGAGAGGAAAAGAGAAAGTTAGGAAGGGAAAAGGAGAGGGGAAATAAAGGAGAAAAGGAGAGGAGGGAAGAGACATAGAAAAGGAGAAAGAAGAGAAAAGAGAAAGGAAAGAAAAGAGGGGAGGAAAGCAGAAAGGAGAGAAGGGAAAAAGAAAGGAAAGGAAAGGAAGGAGAGGAGAGGAGGAGAGGGGAGGAAAGGAGAGAAGGGAAAAAGAAAGGAAAGGAGAGGAGGAGGAGGAAGGAAAGAAGAAAGGAAAGGAAAAAGGTGAGAGAAAGGAAAGAGAAGGAAAGGAGAAAAGGAAGAGGAGGAAAGAAAAAAGGGAGCAAAGGAGAAAGGTAAGAAAAAAGAAAGGAAAGAGAAGGAAAGAGGAGAAAAGGAAGAGGGAAGAGACAAAGAAGGGAGAAAAGGAGAAGAGAAAAGGAGAGAAAGGAAAGAGGGGGGGAAGAGGAAAGGGGAAAGAGGACAGAAGGGAAGAGGTTGAAGAGGGAGAAGGAAGGAAGCTGCTGTTCCTTTCCCGTTGCCCCTCACTGCCACGGACCAGGTTGCTGACCCTCCCCTCCCACAGGCCAACAGCAAGAGTTGTTACTGAGACAGATGGCTGAAGCCCGGCAGGCTCAGGGGCGCAGTTGGAAGGTAAGGGTCCTGAGCTTCCTGCTCCTGAAGGACAAGTCATCTTGGAAAGGCATCTTGAGATGGGGCCCTTGATTGCACTTGGGCCCAGCTCAGATGCTTTTCTACTCTGCTGATAGAAGGGTGGGTGCCCTGGAGAAATGGTCTGCTCCCCCCACCCCAGCAGCCCCTTAGGGCTCCCTCCCACCATCCCCTAAGTTCCCCCACCCTATCCCCTGGATCCCAGCTTGTTTAGAGCACTGGGGGGGGGGGGGGAAGAGGGAGAAGGGCCTGAGGGAAGGGCATGTTCTGGGCTCATTACCACCCGCAGCCTGTGCCTGGGCAGGTGCTGGAGCAGGTCCAGAGTGATCAGGAAGGCCACAGCCGCGTGGTGGACGCTGCCAGGGTGGAGGCCAGAGACATTCGGCAGGAGATCAATCTTCTCAGGTCTGGGGCCAGGCTGGGGCTGGGAGGTAATGGGCCCCCCACCCCCGCCTCCACCCAGGGGACACAGTGCTCCTGGGCAGGGGCTCAGGGAGGAAGCAGACGGAGCTGGCTTTGGGAGGTGACTGGACTTTTCCTTTTGTTGAGCCCAGAGCCTGGGTTCCCTCTGCTCCTGCAGGGGCCCAGCCCATACAAAATACCAAGGAGGACAGGAGTCATCCTGTAGGACAGAGCTGTGAGGGGCTCCATGGCTGGAGGGCCTGGATCCTAAGCCCAGTCCTGCTGCTGGCCACAAATATAGCAGCTCCTGAGCCTAGAACTGGGAGGAGACAGCTGGCCCATCTCTAGGCCTGCCCCTCTGGGAGGGGAGCTTTCACCTGTGAGAGAGGGGACCTGCCTGGGCTCCTGCAGCTGGAAGGCCTTTGGGCCAGGCTCTGAAGCCATGTCTCCTTGTCCCCTGTCCAGAGCATAGTGAAGAGACCCGAGTTCAAATTTTGTGTGTGACTGACCCTTAACCTCCATGTGCCTCAGGCTCCTCTTTTGTAAATTGGGAATAATAATAACATATTAAGAGCAGCTAGGTGGTGTAGTGGACAGAGCACCAGCCCTGAAGTCAGGAGGACCCAAGTTCAAATTAGGCCTCCGACACTTAATACTTCCTGGCTGTGTGAACCTGGGCAAGTCACTTAGCCCCAATTGCCTCAGGAAAAAAAAAAGATAACATAATAATAAACTCAGATATTTATAAAGCTCTTTTCAAACCTTAATGTGTCAGGTTAATCTAGCAATTACTGCTATTAATGGTAATTATGAATATGTTCTTTTCCTTGTCTTTCTCCCCCCTTTCCCTCCAGGGGCTTCACTGCCTGGTGGAGCACTTGCCTAGGGGCAAGAAGAGCTGAGCTTGTCCTTTTAGGTGACCAAGAGCAGGCTGCTTCACCTTGGGAGCAGCTTATAAAACCCAGTCAGTCAGTTAACACTGAGTGCCTTCCTGGGCCCCCTGTGGGGAAGCAATGCCTTTGAGTGAGCCCCTTCACATCAGTCAGATGACCTCAAGGTAGAAAGGTTCCCATCCCAGGATGCCCACTGTGCTAGGGGCAAAAGCTAGCAGTTGCCTCTTCCTTATGCAAGGGCTCCTACTCAAAGCTGGAATAATTAATTCTACATCTCCACCCCCATAGTTTCTGGGACTCTCACTTCCCACTTTGGAGAAACTGAGTCAGTCCCAGTGTTAGGGAAGGTGGGGACCGGCTCCCATAAGGCTGTGATGGTATCAGCCTATGACCCCTTCCCCGGGACTCTGTTGCCTGACTCTGAGGGCCGGGCCCCCCACAGGGCCATGGTGTGTTCTCTGCAGGCCCAGTTTCGAGGAGAACCCCCTCCCCGTCCAGACTCTGCCATTTCTAGCTCTGACTTAAGCCTCCTAGACAGTGACAGCAGCTGGGACATACCTTCTCGGGATCCTGGTGAGTGAGCTGGCCAGCCTAGAAGTGCAGGGTCCCCTCCCAGCCTGCCTCCTCCACCCAGCACACTTGTATCTCCCTGCCGCTTGGACCTTGGAAGTGACCCTCTTTTGCTTTCAGACAGGCTGGGCTCAGATCAGCTTTTGGTCTCCTCTGCTCTTAAGGACCCCAGCCACAAGTCCCTTTCTTTCCTCTACACCCCTTCCCCCCCATCCCTGTAGCTATCCCTGGGGACTTTAAAATGGCTCAGAGTACGGGGTCCCTGAAAGTCCCTTCTCTGACTGCTGGCCTGGGCCTGCCCCCCTCAGCCATGCCAGCAGAACCTCACAGCAACACTGAGTCCAGCACCGAGTCCGGCCCAGAGACCAGCGCTGCCCGGCCTCCTGTGAAGAGCCCCCAGACATCTGACCGGTTGAACAAAGCACCAAAGCTGCTCCTTGGTGACCTCTGAATGGGCCAGCCAACTCTCCATGCCCTGGCTTGCTGAAGGACAACAGAAATCCTCTGGGCATCGGGGAGGGAAAGCAGAGAGAAGCAGCTCATCCCCAGGAGCCTTCCCTCCCCCCAGAAGATTTCTTTTGCTGGCCCCAAATCGCTGCACTCTGCTCCCTGGTTCCCCTCTTTCTCTTCTCATCTCCTCTAAGATTTCTTCCTTTTCCCTATACTTCAAATCTGAAATAAAAAAATGTTAACTATCTCCACGCCCACTGTAGTCAGAAGTTCCCTCACCAGGGTGTAAGCAGAGCGTGGAGTAGCAGGCACACAGAGAATCAGGGGGGAGTCAGTGGGTGGGGCTTCATTTCTCCTCCATCCTGGGCAGGAAGGAGTAGTAGGCCTTTGCTGGCTCCTCCAGCTGCCTTCCATCCCAGCTGTCTTCCCCCCCCCCCCTCCCCCGGGCTGCATGTCTTCCTGCCAGCTTCTGGTGTACCTGAGTGATCAGTAACCCACAGCCCTGCCATGAGCATTAAGAGATAATCATTAAGAAGCTTAAGGAATAGCAATACTTGATGGTCCTAAGGGCTATGGGGGAGGGGTCAGATGGGGTCAGCAGAGTCAGGCCTGAGGAAAGCATCAGGACATGGTCCCACTGGGTAATTTCTGCTCCCAGGGTAGCCTGGTCTAACTCTTAGAAGGCCTCGAACGCTTCCCTACATGCCAGATTACCAGGAACAGATGAACAACTCCGACCAAGGATAGGAGGCAGCCCAAAGAAATCCTGAGCTTTTCCAGGATGCTTCGGACAAAGGGGAGGGCCCTGGGATGCTGACCTGTGCTCCTGAGGCACTTGTTTGACAACGTGCAGGACGTGGCAGACAGGTGCTCGGACCCACTGCTGCCTCAGACCCCGTGTGGCTGCCAATAATTTTAGGCTTCATGATTATGGCTTGGGAAGCCCTGGCTGGGGACCCTGGGGCAAAGGGATTTTCCTTCTGTGCTTTGGAAGAAGCAGCTTTGAGGAATGAATCCAAGCTGAAAAGACATTACCAGTAATGGACTTTGAATTCTAGCTTAAAATGGAGGATTTCTGGGTCCCTGAGGAATTAAACATTTGTCTGGAGTCTTGTGAATCTAATAAAAGGACTTTAAATAGAGGCAAAGATGGGGTGCAATGGGGGTGGGGAGTGGAATTGCTGCCAGCTTACCTGTCACCAAGCTGAAACATCAGGAAGGAAGGAGTGGCAGCCTAAAAAGTGGTCTCTATGTGCAGAAGTTCACAGGAGCAGGTAATCCTGGGTGTCTACCCAGACCCATGTGCTCAGGGTCACTCAGTGGCCAAGAACCACCCCCGAGGGGAACCCTGAGATGGGACAAGTGGAGACCCTCACAGTCTGTCTTCTGATGGATGGGTGGGTGGGCTTTGTCTGAGAATAAGGGGGATGGCGCACCTTAAGAAATACTAAAATGAGGAAATATGGGAAAGAACTTATTCACAATAGAGCTTGGTTTCAGGTTCTGGCCACTTCCTGCTCGGGAACTACTGCATGGGAAACGAGGCCCCTGGAGGGGGGCCTTTGGGTAAGTAGTGGGGCCTTGTGTTCAGGCTGGGCAGAGCCAGAGCCTCTGGGACTTGCCTGGGCTGGGAGAGCAGGTACCACCAGGGGTCGCTGTGGCTTTGTCCTCGGATCTCATCTGCAGCTTTGGAGTCAGGGAGGCTGAAACCCTGGGAGGCAACATTGCCCTGTGTGGTGCTCTTGCCACGCCCCCGGATGTCACTTTTTGGGGTGGGAAAATCCAGGGGAAATGGGCAGAGCTGAAGGGCTAGCAGTGATTGTCACCCCAATTGTGTTAAGAAAATTGTGTCAAATTATGGAGAAAGAAGCATGAAGTAGTAAAGTCAGGAAATCCTGTGTTCAAATCCCCTAATAGACACTGGCTCTGTGGGGCAATTCACTTCACAATTTTTTAAAGCTTTTTATTTTCAAAATGTAATTTCAAAACAGTTTTCAACATTCATTCTTGCAAAACCTTGTGTTCCAATTTTTTTCTCTCCACCCCTTCCCTTAATCGGCACGACTTCACGTTTTGTGCTTTGCATTTTTCCCCTATGATTCAGCCACCCCTTTCAGCTCTAAATCTGGAGCCTCTCTGGGCAAGGTGCCTTGTTAAGTCAAGGCTCTCAATTGACAAGATCCAATGTTTAGGACCCTAAGTTGGTTGGTCCTATAGAGTCCTGGAGCTACGCGGAAGAGAAGATCTTCCTAATTATCCCACCCAATCTTTCCTAGGGTAGGAATCCCTCCCTTAGCAGCTGTCTGAGCATCTCTGCTAAGGAAGAGCTCATTACTTCACCCATGAGTCTAGTTTACCTTAGGATATCTTTCCTTTATAGGATCCTTGAAATAAAGCTGCTCCTCTACTCCCCAGCTTCTTAAATTATGATTCTCTACCCCATATGGGGACTCATAACTGAATGTGAGGATTGCGAAATGTTGATTTATCAGTAGCTGTTTGATTTGTATACCTATCTTATATACCTATATATCCAGGGTCACATAAAAGTTTCTCAGATGAAAAGAGGTCAAGAGTGGAAAAGATTTATGAAGCCCTGATTCTAGTTCATCTATTCTTTGACTACAAGAGGTGAGCCCAATTTGTCGTGTATAAAGCAAAGCCAGGATTTGGACCAGGTGCTAGTAAATGTTTAACAACAACAAGAAAAACCCCCCAAAAGTATCTATGCCACAATTTTCAGTTTAATCTGCATTATTAACACTTTCTCTATTGGCTTCCTAAGTCTAGACTATCAACAAAACCATAAATCCTTGTTTTGTAGCATTTGTGAAGTCTGAGGTATAAATGGCTTTGGGAGCCCAGTTCAACTGACTCTAAGCTACTTCTGCTTTGAACCCAGATCCTCTATTTTCACTGCAAAACACTGTTTTATAAACTGGAATTTATGAGTCTCCTTATAGGTTCAACCCAACTAGAAAGTGATTAAGCCAAGGTCATCTGGTTAATAAGTGGCAGAAATGGACCTAGAACCCAGTATCTTGGTGTTTAATCCAGTGTTCCTTAATCTGTCTCCACATTGTCCCTCCTGCCTTTATGTAATGTGCTAATAGGTCCACTGGAAAAAACTATCTGGATGATCCTGGGGAACCTCTAGACCCAAGCAGGACCAGCTTGACTTCTTCTGTGTCCTTCCCCCCCTCCACCTGAAGCCTTTTCTCAAGTTTAACTATCCAGTTCCTTTATCTGATCTAGAGATGGCACAGTACACTTTCTAGTCCTCTCAGTGTCTTCTCTACTTCCCATCTTGTCCTTCCTGAGGTAAGGCTAGAATTAAACAGACTCTGGCAGATAAGGTCAGGGCAGAGCACAGGAGAGTAACCTTTTGTGTCTTTCCTTATTTATGGATACTCTGCCTTTCGTAATGTATGCTACAGTATATATATATATGTCTATACACATGCAGCATGTCTACATATATACACACATATATATGTACATACATACACAAATACATATAACTCAAGGCTCTCCTTGATGAAAACTTAAAGTAAAAAAACAGGTTCCTTCAAATGATTGTAGCAGTCCTCATCTTCACAATCACAGCATTGATCAAAAAGGGCAGTCAATGGCTCCTACTGTGCACATTGATTAAAAATGAAAGTGTCTCTAGAAAAAAAAAGGTATAGTCCTAAAGTCTTTTGTTGGGTCAAGAATCCTCATGCATTCAGTATTATGACCATTTAAGATTCTTTTGAGAACCTCAACTACAGAGAGAGCTGTCTTCAATGACTCCTCGTTACTGTCAAATAAAACACAAAATAGAGATGATTTCTTGCCCGTCTCCTTTGCACAAATGTGGCTACTTAGTATCATGCAGGATCTCCATATGGAAGAGGGAACTCCTTGAGAGCCTAGTCATTTCTCTGTAGTTCTTGGTTGGAAATGTTTCAGCCACTTGTTCTTGCTCTGAGTCTTTCCTTAATCTTCTGGGTGATATTCCATTATTGAGAGACTGTGGTGCCATGAGATTATCAGGATGAGATAACATTGGTTAAAAAAAAAAAACAAACATTTAGCACAGTGCCCGACGCAGAATAGAAGCTATATAAATACTTATTCCCTTTCCCCTCCCTATGAGTCACAACCACAGAGTGATAGCAGCAGGACAGCAGTATTTAAAAGATGGTGTTGTGTTTCAGGGTTATTTATTAGGTATTAATAATAATAGCCACCATTTATATAGCACTTTAAAATTGAAAAAGGATTTTCCAAATATTATCTAATTTAATTCTCACAATAATTATAGGAGGTCTTATTATTTCTATTTTATAGATGAGGGAGCTAAAGCAGACAGAGGTTAAGTGAAGGATCACACATCAAGCAAGTTATCTGAGGGCACTGACTGAACCACTTGGATCCTAAATATAGTGCGGCCTGGTTTCCTCCTCCTGTTCAATTTAGTCTAGAGAGCAGATAGTCTTTATCCATTTGCTTTATCCTGTATGGATGGTAAGATTGAACTCTTTTAAAGGATTGTGTATCTCATCTGGGAGTGTTCTTTGAGCTTGTTGTATACAGTACAAAGTCATCTGCAAATGGGAACATGAGGAGGACCTCACCATCTCCAGGTCAGTGATTTTTAAAGGATTGTGGTCCCTGGGCCAGACCAGCCTAGATAAGTCCCAGGAGGCTTAGCTGCACCAACCTGTTCAATCCTTCTGTATTATAAATAGGGAACCTCAGAGCTCAGGGAAGAAAGATTTCCCTAGAATCACAAAGTGACTGCACACATAGAGCTTGCTTTGTTTGATTTTGGGGGGGCCAGCCCTAAGGAATTCAGTGTTTAGTAGAGAGACTTCCCAGTGAGGAATCTCCCTCTATCAATTTGGATTGACATCTGCTCTGTTACTTGTGAATGGGGTACTTAGAGATGAAGGAACTCACAAGGTCAATTGGGGTCAGATGGACTTGAACCCGAGTCTTTTGGGCTTGGAGGCTAAGAAAAAGGGTTTGAATGCAGATTTGATTGATTTGATTTATTTGTTTTATATTAAAAAAACAACAACAACCCCCTATGCAGGATCCTTCTCAGTGCAGGAGGCTAGGCTAGACTGGGTTAGCTATGTAGTGTTTTTTCCAATGGTCCAAGTAGTATGTTGGGGGATGGAATCCTAAAGATTTTGCAGAGTGGACATGGGAAAGAGAACTCTAGAAGAGGGTTAGAGTATGAAGAGAGGTGTGGAAACTGAAGAGGCCCACTCTAGTTAGAGGGGAGTAGTGGGAAAGGATGCTTGAGCCCAGACCCAGTGAACTCTTCATCATATTTGGAGGGTCTTAAAGTTTCCTCAGAGCCCTTTTCTCTTTTTTTTTTTTTTTAATAGCTTTTTATATACAAAACATAGGCATGGGTGATTTTTCAACATTGACCCTAGCAAAAATTTGTTTCAACTTTTCCCCTCCTTCCCTCCACCCCTCCCCTAGATGGCAGGTAATCCCATTATGTCTCTATTACTAATGAAGATCCTGGGAGTGGGACAACTCAGAGTTCATCCTCTCAGAGAGCAAGGGACGTGCCCAGACTCACACAGGAAGCAGCAGTAGAGACAGGATTCCATCACCCTCCACAAGCTCCAGGATTTTGGTACCTCCAAGAGCCAGGAAGGAGGAGGTAAGGCTCTCACCCATATCCTTTAGGCCCTGGGGGACCCTTAAAGTCTTTGGAGGGAGGCAGGAGAGGGACAGTGCTAGAGATGCAATCTGCTATGTGATAGTTTGTGTTGTGGGAGAAATGGCTTTTCTTTTTCATTCAGGTTCCCCATCATTCACTGGGAATATGATTTCCCAAGGGGCCTTTGTACTGTTTGATGTCAGGGAAAGAACCCTTCTTAGCTGCCAATAAACGTCGGGGGCTACCTGTAACTTGTAGGATCAAACACAAACCCTGGCGGCTTATTCCAGGTCACTCCTCTCCAGGTTCTCTACTCCCCTTCTTGCTGTTCTGGGAGGATGATTCCTCCCCCTGCCCCAGAAAACAAAGCATGGGCCTGGAGGTGGGGGTGGCAACATTGGGAAGGAAGCCCGGAAGAAGCCATGGAATGCTGGATGCTCAACTTTAGTTCAGACTTCGGTTAGAACCCGGGCTCTGCCAATAACTACTTGGGTGTCAGGGGGACAAGTCCCTGCCCATCTCCGGGCCCCCCTTTCTGAGGAGACTGGACTGGTGACCTTCACATCCTTCTCTGTCCCGGTCTTACACCATGTTCTCAAGCACAGTTTGCTGACCAGTAGCTCTGGAACCATGTGGATAAGGACTGGGTGGGGCCAGAGACTGGACCACCTGTGATTCACTGGTACAAGGAACTTCCAGATGAAGAAAATCCCTTTCCCTATTCGGGTCAAAACCTTCTTAGCAACTCTTAGTTGTAGAGGGCGGCGGGGAGCGACTTGTTCAGGAACACAGAGACGTCAGAGGCGGGACTGGAACCGAGGGTTTCGGGTTCAAATCTAATGCAATTTCTTTGCAATCCCATGTTTTAGGTACTTAAAAACAGGACTTTGAGAAGAGGGTCCGCAGTTTTAGCAGACTGCCCAGTGACAGGGAAACAAAAGGGGAAGGCCCTCTTCGCAGGGCCGTGCAGCTCACTGTCCCTTGACAGGAGACACGGGTGGGACCATCCTGTCTTCAAAGGCTGCACGCATCCTCCCCGTAACTCTGAGGGTTACCTGGCCTCCAAGCCACGCCCCTCCCCCACATGGGCAGCCCGATTAGAGACGAGGCTCCTCGAAAGCGCTTTGGTATTTGTATCCCTGGAAACCACTTCTCCGCAGTCCATTCACTCTAAAGCTCCGGAGCTCACAACGTGCCGTACGGGCTGGGGGCGTGCCAGGGAACTCGGGTCTCCAGCCTCTCCGGCTCCCAGCTTTCATAGAATTTACTCTGTAGCCGTAGGAAATCGTATTCCCCGCGCTGCTTCGCCAATTGGCCTTGGGAAACATCAATCAGTAAATTTCCTGAAGGTGATTGGTCTACCTGTGTGTTTATACCCGCCCCCAGAAAGTTCGGCGGGACCTGGATTTTGGAGTTCCTCAGTCACTTCTTACCCCTCCTCTTCTGTTTACGCCTCGACTTTTTTCTTATTGGTCCGGGAGTCTGTCGGAATCGGCATTTCCAGATACTCATTGGCTCTGAAGCCTCCTTGTTCTGCCCTCCGAACCACGTGGGCTCACGGACCAATGCGGAGTCCGGGTTCCGAGAGGGCAATCGTGGGTTGGCTAGTCCGGGGGAGGGGAGCGAGGGGGGGGGGGAGGCGGCGCCGAGGCCCCGCCCCCGTCCTCTCAGCCCGGTGGCCGGCGGGGAGAGCGCCTCAGTAGTTCGCGGCTGCTGAGCCCCGAGGACGCGGCCCCAAGAGGGGCAGCGGCCTGGCTCCGGTCCGGGGGACAAGAACAGCGACGGGGACAGGGACATGGCTGCCGCCTCTCGGCACGCAGTGCCCCCAGTGCCCGTGCCAAGGACCCGGACTGCCGCCACCGCCGCGGCCGGGGGCTGAGGACTATGAGCCCTTCGCCCGAGCAGTCAGGCCTCGCTCCAGCCCCGCTGCAGCCTCAGGTGAGCGGCCCAGAGTCTCCCGCCCCTCCTCTCCTCAAGCTCCTCCCTCAGGTCCCGCCCCCTCGACCTCCCAGCCTCAGAGCCTGCGGGGGAGGGGGGGTCTTCTGGCTCGGGCTCCGCCTCCTCTCTTACCCCCTTCCCCGCTCCGCCCCCGGGTTCTTCACCCAGGTGGAGGAGGGAGTCTCTCTGCCTCTCCTCTAGGGCCTGTCCTCTCTCCCGCAAGACCGCCCCCGCGGGCGTGCGTGCGTGTACGAGACCACGCCCCCTCCATCACGCCCCGCCCTCAGGCTCTTCTAAAGGGGGTGTCTTTCGACCTCCCCTAGAAGCTCCTTCCCTCCCCTTGCTCCTCCTCTCTCCGGCAGTGCCTCTTGCCGGATCCCTCTCTTTGCAGCCCTGAATCCTAAAGAGGGGCTCCCCTAACCTGCAGAAAACGGCCCTTCCTCCCAGGACGCTTCCTTTCGTCTCAGCCTTCCCTGGTCGCACCCCCCCTTTTCTCACTCTCCATAAGAGCCCCCCCAGTGTCTCACCTCCCAGGCCTTCCCACTCCCTCCCCTTGAGCTTCCCCTCCCCTCTGACCCTCCACATTGCAGCGCAGGAGTCTCCCCCTCCCCCAGTTCTTACCTTTTCTCTGTTCTTCTTTCTTGGTAAGGTTTCCCCTCCCCCATAACCTCACCGGTGCTGCAATTTCCTTTAGTCCTGCATCTCCTTAGTTCTCGGGAACTTCCCCCCATTGCCACGTATTTTCTCCCTTCTCCCCAACTCCTTCATTTCATTCCAGGGTATTCCCTCTCTAGCTCCCAGGGGCTCTACTTCCCTTGAGATATCTGGAGGTCCCTGGGCTTTCCTGGGCAGGGGAAGGGATTCCATGCCTGTTCTCTGGCTTACCCATCTCTTTGTTGTCCTTTAGGTCTCTCTTGTGATTCCCCATTCTCAGGATGTTGCCCATTAGGAAGCCAAGGAGTTTCCCCCCAACCCTCCCAGACGTTCTCATCCCTCTATTTCCGTGATTCTGAGATCCCCTGCCTTTTCTCTGGAGAGTTTGCCTTCTGGACTGCATCTCCTTCCTATTTTAGCTTGGGGAATTCCTCTCTCTCCCTCCCTTAGGCCTGCTTTCCATAGAGATTTATATGGTTTAACATAACCTTTTGGGGGGGGGGGTCTTGTGTCATTGAACTCTTGTAGCTATTGTATAAAAGGGACTGCTGTTCCTGGGGCATATGGAGATACAAAGTAGGCCAGGTTCTTGATCTCAAAGAGATGATGAGGGCAGGGGAGATGAAATGCACACAGATAATCTAGCATAGAGGATGTGGGGGCAATGGCAGGCACTGGCAGGGCCTCGATAAAGGGCACTTGGAAGGGCAGAGGGAGCTAGCACCTGAACTGGACCTAGTGAAGGGGACAGTGGCCTTCAGGGAGGAAGCAAAGGGGAGAGAGAGAAGGAAGTCTCTATTTGAGGTTGGCTGCGGTTGATTGCAGAGGAGACTGGGACAGACACCTTCTGAGGACTGCTGCTTCCCAAAGCAGTGTGGGCTGCAGTCACAATGGGTTGGCTCTTTCCTGATTCCTACAGCCCTTGCTGCGTAGCCGGAGCTGGCCCAGGGGCCTGGGCATCTCAGCTGCTGTCTTTTTCTCACTTTGCTGCTTGCCAGAATACCCCCCTCTATTGGAGGAAGGTGATGGAAGATCCCTATTGAGATTCTGGGTTCAGTGTTGTGTAGAAAGAAAAGTCTTATTTCTAAATGTATTTGCATTGTCTTAGAACTGGTTTCACACAAATACAGAAGAACTTCTCTGCTTTCCTGTGGGAAAGTGTTTGTGTTACGTGCCATTCGGTGACTGTTACATTGGATTATAATCCAAGATAAGAGCTTCCGTGGGGAATCTGCCATTTAGGTAGTGCTGGGTACAAGGAGGAGCTTATTGGGTGTTTGTGAAATTCAGGGGGGCTGTGGCCGGGACTGCAGAGCGTGACAAGTTTGGTGTTATCTACCTTATGTCCTCCCTGTGCATGTCTTCCCAATTTGTAGAAGTGTCACTACAACTAGGAGGGACAGAAGCTGCCAACTGGAGGTATATGAGTGGAATCTAATTGCTAATCCTCACCAGGGAAAGAACAACATCTTTGAATAGGTTGGAGAAGGGAAGCAGGACAAAGATAGCCCTCAGGATTAGCCTTAGCATAAGTTGCACAGGACCAGCAAAAAATTTTCAAGGTTTTTGATAGAAGATGTCTGTCAAAGAGGAGTTTAGGTGTTCTCAGGCGACTGCAGTTAAGCAGTTGGGAAACCTCCCTTGCAAGAATGGTTCTGAGAGGCCATGACGTGCAATAGAGAGGGTGCTAGACGAGTACTTAGACTCAGGTGCCTTGTTTCCTACAATGTATGGGTGCCACTGGGCAGTTCCCTTAATCTCTGAACTGCAATTCCCTTGTGTGTAATATGAAACTCAGTGACCTGTGCCCTGTGTGCCATACGGTGCTCTGGAATGAATTGCGTGACCATATAAGTATGTGGAAAGCCATAAAAAGTTATGTAAAATGTTATTAGGTTGGCTAGGTTGCTCAGTGGATAGAACCAAGTCCTGAAGTCAGGAAGAATTTCTACGTTCAAATAAGGCCTCAGATACTTTTTAGTTGTGGGATCCTGGGCAAGTCACTTACCCCTGTTTGCCTCAGTTTCCTCATCTGTAAAATGATCTAGATAAAGAGGCAAATCACTCATAGATCTTTGCCAAACAAATCCCAAATGGGGTCATGGAGAGTCAGATACAGAAGTGTTGTTTTGTTAGGCCTTCTTTTCAATTCCTAGAATGAATTCTAGTCATCTTTTTCTTCCAAAGCTAACAAAACTACTAATTCCAGAATATCCTGGAAGAACTTTCTGTGATAGGAAAAATTTAAAAAAAAATTTTTTTTTAAAGAAAGACTTGTGCATTTCATTTAGTGTGCTTCTATTTTAAAATGCTTGGTAACTGAGTGTATAGGTTTATAAAGTAGTTGATAACATGGCCACCAGTGAGGCCTTGACCTCGACTTCATGGCTAATTTTTGCTCTGGATATAGAATCTTTCAAAGGCAGGAATTTTAGGAACTTGAAGTTCATACTGCTGTTCTTGTGGATGTCTAACAGAACAACGTGCCTTACTTATCCTTCATCTCTAGCAAGCTCTTTAACCTTTGATTGTAAAAGTGACACTTTCTTTTTTCTGAAAAAAGGAGAGATATCTTGCACACATGGATGTGTAGTATATGGATGCAGTACATGTTGGATATAGTTTTGCCCCATTTTGTGGGGCCTAGTAGGAAGTTTAAGCTTTGGCAGACTTTCTCAGAGAAATTTTATGAATCTCTATGGCTTTAATCTGATTTCCTGGGCACAGAGAAAATAAAAAAAATCCACTGACCTTCAAGCTGCCTAGGGGAAAAAAAAACAAACCAGTGGCAGAGTGAAATTGCTTTGTTAATCTTTTGGTGAACTGGAAAAATGACAAATCAGCAGAATGAGCACTTAGGAATAAATCTCTTCCTCATTTCATATTCTAGTAAACATTTCTTAGATTCCTCACTGTCAGCATTATATACCATTATATGTTTCTCCAGGAATGTACAGCATGTTACAATGTATGCTGAATCATTTTTAACACCTTAAGACAGATATCAATTTGAGGAATTTTATGACTCAAAGCTGTGCAAACCCCATTAAAAAAAATTCTGGTCTTATTTATTTAATTTGTTACATTTGAATGTTGAATAGACTTCACTGTTTTCAGCTCCTATCTTATTCCCAGGTTATCTGTCCCCTTGCTTCAGATCTCCCCCAGTCACTTGTTTCTCACTTCTTTCTCAATGGCCTGAGCTTTGGGCATTTTGTTTGTTGATGATACATATGGTTAAATAGATTTTAATGAAGTGACTATCTAATTGAATCATTCAATTTCTCTTAGATTATAGTCTGTTATAGCCTAGAAGCATCATTTTTTATTTTAGTGGAATTCTTTTTTCTTTTCCTATGTAGCCAGAAACCCAATGGTAAAGTATTACATCAAAGTAAATTTGAGATTTTTGTAAAAAAAAAAAAAAAAAAAAGAAAGTGTGTGTGGGGGGGCGCAGTGGATAGAACACCAGCTTTGAATTCAGGAGGACTCAAATCTGGACTCAGACACTTAACACTTCCTAGCTGTGTGATCCTGGGCAAGTCACTTAACCCCAGCCTCAGAAAAAGGAAAAAAAAAAAAAGATTTTTGTGCCTTGGACATAAACAACATAATAAAATAGCATTAATCTAGCACTTTAAGGTTTGCAAAGTGCTTTCCAGATATGCCATTTTTATCCTCTAGAAAGCAAGTGCTCTTTTTATCTTACACATTAGGAAACCGAGGCAGACAGTTTATCTATTAAATCAAAAATTATTTGACCTTGGTTATACATCTAGCAAATGTCTGGGCATGGATTTAAATTCACATATTCCTGACCAAGTGTTCTATCCATTGCTTCACCTTAATTACCTCATTTTTATATGCTAATTTGAACTTTAAAATAATTTTTAGTATGCTAATAATTAGTACTTTCTTAGTACTGATTTCATATTATCTGATCTCTAAGATTAGAAGTTTAGTGTTTTCTTTATTCCTTTCTTCTTTTAATTATTACCTATTTATCCCATATACATTTGATTTGTATATATATTTGTTTTCCTGATATCTTCTCTTTAAGATTGTAAGCTCTTTGAGGGCAGGGACTATCTTTTACAAACCCTTTGTAAATCCAGCACCTAGCATGATGTCTAGCACATAGCAGTCATTTAATATCTACTTATTGGTTGGTTGATTCTTCTTTATTCTTAAATTTTCATTGTATCTTGCTACTGATTTTTTATATGATCACTAAGATAAATTCTTTCCATTTATTCTTAGCCAAATCCCTGATTGACTGTCTAGAATTTTCCCCAATTTCCTCTTCCACTCCCCCTTTTTTTTTTTTTTTTGTCTAGATCAAAATTTCTTAAACTTTTTCCACATGTTGTATCCCTTTTTTGCCTGAGAAATTATGTGACCCCAAATATATGGGTACATAAAATTTAGGTATGCAAATCAAACATTTACTGATAATCATAAAGAAATTTATTTTAAAACAATTATTTGCTTATATATAATTTTACCATTTATGAAAAAGCAAATTTGCATATTAAAGAGATGAATGTGCTTGTTTATTTTTACATAAAGAATCTTGGGAGAATAGTTGATACCTTTTTGCAACTTTTACATTTATATAGGGTTTTAACATAAAGTTTAGGAAACTTTGGCTTAGATCTGCATGTGATTTAATCAAACTAGAGAATGTTGTGACTTATTCATGGTCATATAGCTATTATATGTCAGAAGCATATAACCTATATCAAATTGCTTGTCCTTTTGGCGAGGGAAAAGGGGAGGAAGGAAGAGAATTTGTAATTCAAATATAAAAATAAATGTAAAAAATTGTCTTTATATGTAATTGAAAAAAAATTATTTTAATATTATTTATCGAAGCAGAATTTGAATCCAGTTCTTCCTAAATCCAAAGGCAGCTCTCTGTTTACATTAGCAGATTGGCCTCCTAGTTATTCTATACTTAAATTAATTAGCAAACATAGTTTTTTCAGGAAGAAACTTACAGTCTCTGTAGAGAAACAAAATTTGTTGATCCCATTAGAATGGGGTAGACTGCAGTTTATTCCTGTTTTCTCATTCGGTGCCACTCTTGTCCATGTTCTTCCATTAGTCCTTTACCGTGAGCTGTCCAAAGCTCTCAAGATTTCTCACATGCAGGGAAGGATGCTTTACTTTGGGTCATTTTGGCCAATTAGTCTGGAGGAACTGAGGCGCCTCTTCTCACAATTATGACTTTATTTTTTTTTTAATTTTTTTTTCCCAGACAATTGTGGTCAAAAGTTTATTTTAACATAAAACTCTAGGTACAAAAACATTTATTAGTTGATTTTTTGAGAGTATTTTGATGTTCGTATTTCTCATATGAACATCTGTTATTTGTCAATTCATGAAATATGAACATCATGCTGATGTATAATTCTGGCCATAAGGTCATGACTATTCCTTAAGTTTAATTTTTTAATGTCTGAACTGATATATTCCACAATTTTCTTCAATTCTTGGTATGATCTAAACTGATCACCAAGTTAGAATTCTTTATGGATAATTCTGTAATTTCTAATGCCAATGGCTTGGTCTTGAAACACTATGATCACATTTTTTAAATTGTTCAAACTTTCTTAATTGACATATTGTTGGTTCAGTTAATATAGCTACAATGACTTTAAATGCATAAAGTAAAACACATGGGATTTCAAAGGAACTCAAGTATATTGGAATACAGTAATCAAAATTTAAAAAACCCCAATTCACAGACCTCTGGTTACGAACACCTGCTCTAGGATTTTTTTTTTTTCCCCAATCATTTAACACTTTTTATGACTAGTATGCTTCCTTTTTCAGTTCCATATTTTTTGAGTATTCTCTTTTTTGTGAAGAAAGGCAGGAATCTAGAGAGAACTGGCCTCTTAGGTTAAAATTCCGCCTCAGACACTGGTTGTGATCTTGAGCAAGGTTTCTGATTCCTCCATGCTCCTGAGACTTTGAAGACCATAAATTGCAGAGCAGGTACTGATGTGCCTTGATAGAAGGTACTTCCTCATTCAAGAAACTCCCTTCTGAAATTTCAATGCAGACAAAAAGGAAAAAAAAAAAATTATATATATATATATATTATGCTACTTGAGTTCAGCAATTGTGGATGATGTGCTTACAATCTATGTAAATCAACCATGTATCTATCTGTCCATTGGATCACTCACAATTTTTATTGTTGAGTAGAAATTGTTTCATGAAGCATAATTGTATTATCATCACTGGTATTAAAAAGATGGATCTTTGTATCAGGAGCAGCTTGGGATATTGACTTTCAATATGACTTTCTCAAATTTGATTTCGACCATTCTTCTGTCTAATTCTGGGCCCAACTCATTGTCTGCTTGTCCAGGGTAGGATAGGATGATCAACTAACTCAGTGGAATAGAGCTTTTTTATCCATCTGGTTTTTTCTTTGTGGATTTTTTTGGAAATTCTTAGTGTTCAAGGATCTCATTAGGAGGTTCTGTAGAATTCTTAGTTTTTATACAATCATTGTCATTGACAGACAAACTTTTGGAAAACCTTTTTACTTTTTGGGAATCCTTCTTCTGTCTGAGATATGCCTAGGACATCATCCAGAATGGTAGTATGGCTTATTGCCTGAAACTTCACCTAGCACTGACAATTTGGGGGGGAGGGGGGAGAGGGGAGAGGGGTGATTTAGCAAAATTATCTCAGGTGCATCTGTAAAGGAATCATAGGATCATGACACAAGGTTTGGAATAGACCTCAGTGGCTGTCTGAATTAGTCTCTTTATTTGATAGATAAGAAAATTGAGGCCCAAGAAAATTCTGAGGTAGGATTTGAATCCAGGGTCTCTGACTTGAGTGCCGAACCTCTTCCTGGTAAATTGAATTGCTTTGTATTCTTTGTGGGAGCTTTTTCATAAAGATCTTAAGAGAATGAGGGGAGAGTACATATGTAGGTTTGATAGGATTCTTTCAAGGTGCTAAGTCACTGGAGTGGATGTAATTATCTAATGGTTCAGTATGATTGATCTGATTCTACAAGGAGATGTTATGGGCCAGAACTTGAAACAAGGTCCTGAGTGGAATTGAGGAGACAATGATTAAATCTAATTTAGTATTGATTTAATCCTACAACAAATAATAGTTTCCTAGTGATGAAATGATTGGTGTGTACTCAATGGACAACATATAAGCAGGAAGCTCTCAGAGTTCTAGAGGACTTTGGGACATTCACAACTAGGATTGACTTCCGGGAGATTCACAAGGCAAAAACCCACAATCCCACACTCTTGGAGGCAGAGTCAGATTCATTCCCACTTCCCACTTTGTGCTGGCTGGAGACATTGGGAAGACGAGAAGCTGGAAGAGACAAAGGACTAGAGGCAAGATCCAGAAGGACTCTGAAAACTAGCTGAGTCCCAAGTGAAGGAGATAAGATTTTGGAAACAGACAGAAAGGATCTAGACTAACTCCAGGCTGCATTTTGGGATTGTTGAATTGAACTGAAAGGAAGGCTGCCTCCAGAAGCTCCCGAAGAAACCTGCACACAGAGAACGATCACAATTTAGAGAACAAAAGAACATTACATAGATTGGTAATTATTGAAGTCCCGTTGACTGATATTTTGGGTGAGACTTGGCATGAGTTTTTGAAACTGTTTGGACTCTTCCTCTCTTTCAGACTTCTATAAGAGCAGCCCTGCCTCCAGCATGATTTCTTGTCCAGTTACTCTCCTCAATTTTACCTTAAGTAGTTGCACTTTCTGGGTTGTTTTGACTTTGTTGTGGCAGTGGCTTTATGTTTATACAAGTTTTATTTTTTGTGAAATGATAATTATCTGAATTTCTATCTTTAATATCTCCCAATAAGACAGGGGCTCTCTTATTTTTGTCTTCCTATCCCTTTTATCTAACCCTGTATTTGGCACTTAGCAGTTGCTTAGTAAATGCTTTAATTGAATTGATGAATTTCTCAAAAAATGAAAGCCATTTACACATCACTGAGTACCACTTTGTTTCCATTTTTGCCCCCACAAAAATGTATTGCTATAAATAGTTTGTCATGTATGGATGGGGCCTTTCCCCATGTATTTGCTAAAGAAAATCTTTCATTTCTCTTTAGTATATAATAATATATAGTAATGGGATCTCTGGGGTAAAGAACATGGATCATTTAATCACTTTTCCTAGAATAATTCCAAATTATTTTCTAGAATCCTTGGATTAATATGTAGTTCTACTAAAATGTAGTATAACTTTGATCTTTATTTTCCAACTTTTTTTTTTTTTTTACCATTCTTTCTTTCCCATTTTCACACTGATATTATCGAATACCAATATGTGCATTGACACAAATTTCCAGCCAAAGTTGATTATTGCTGCTTTTCTGATTTAGCAGTATGTTTCTTGACTCTCACCCTACCCTCTCTCCTCTTCCCCAACTCCTCCACCTCACATTTGGAAGACAGAATCCCCAGCTTCCTTCCAGGCTAAACTCATATTAGACTTATCTCCTATTAGAAGGTTTTACTGGTTGTTAGTGCTTCTTCCTTCAAACTGTCAATTTATATAATTAAACTTAGCATATATTTATCTTTCATTGGAATGCATGCTCCTTGAGGGCAGCTGGGGGATGTGGTTTTTTTTGCCTTGGTGAGCATCATAAGTCTTCAACAAAGGCTTTCTGTGTCATCGTGGTAGTCTGATTTCTTGTCTACATGTCAGCTTTCATGGCTCCCTTGGACATTCTCCAGGTCAAACATCCTCATTCCAAGGCAAGGCAACAAACATTTATTAAGCCTCTGCTGTGTGCTGGTGACTATGCTAAGGAAAAAAATCCCTGCTCTTGAGGAGTATATATTCTAATGGAGAAAGTAACACATAAAAGGGAATGAGGAAGGAGAAGGAAGATTCATTCCCTTGGTAACAAAGTCCAGAGACTAAGGCATGGCTGATCTGGGCCTTTCCTTAGAATGGGATGACTGAGGACACATCATTTTCCAAGTGGGGAGCTCAGTCATACTGCACAGTTTAAGAGATTTGTCTTTACTTAGGGTACTTGGGCTATGGGAAAACTACACAAGTTCTGGAGAGATTGGACAAGGACTATTTGTTGAATATCGCAAAAAAAAAAAAAAAAAAAAATGGTTATTCAGATGGGTTGAAATAATTGGGTTCTAAGCTCTCCTCCAGCTCTAGGATTCTAGAATTCTGGGAAGATAAGGGAGAAAATTATTTTACCAACCTGTTTACATTTATTGAATTGGGAAATTTCATAATTGGAAGGAATCTTAGAGACTTTCTAACTGATATACATGGGTTTGAAGGAAGGAATTAGGGACATTTAATCTGAAGAACAGAAGGTGAAGGGAAGCTATAACTACTATCTTAAAACATGGGAAGAACAATCACATAAAAAAGTAAGCACACTTTATTTAGTGGCTTCAGTGGGTAGAAGCAGAATCGCTTGGGAAGTGTTACTACAATCCATCAGGAAGTATGGAGCTGGCCTCTTGTAAAACAGGCTGCTTTGTAGTGAGTTTCCTATTATATTTAATATTTGGAAAAGGGATGGATGACCATTGTCAGGGAGGCTAAATCCAACAGTCTTTTCTCCATCCTCAAGTTTCTTGTCCTTTTCTGTTAGTTTTTGGCTCTGTTGATCTCCCCCTCCTGTATATGCCTTCCTCCCTGGGTTTTCATGATGATATTCTTCTGTTATAATAGTGGTTCTCTTCCTAACTGATCTTTCCCAGTCTCCTTTGAATAATCATTATCCACATATTATTCGTGATTTGTGGATATATCCCAGATCCCTGTCCTAGACCTTAGTGGTCATTTTGTTCAGTTCACACTAAAAAAAAATCTTAGAACATACATGGCCTTCAATTTCTTCTTAGAGCCCTCTAAAGTCTTTACCTCTTGATATGAAGTATTTCACTATTACACAGTTCTAATTGTTAGGAAGATTTTCCTAATATCAAGCCTAAATTTTCCTTTTTGCAACCTCCACTTACTGCTCCTGGTTTTGCCTTCTAAGGATAAATAAAACAAATTGAATTCCCTTTTCACATTATAGACCTTCAAATCAACATGCCTCCCCTGAGCCTTCTCTTCTTCAGGCCAAATATGCCTGATTCCTTTAATCTGTCATTATATATCATCTCCATGCATGAACAGTTTATTGTTGATCTGGAGGGAAAGCTGAGTCTGCACAGTTAGCAACAGTGGAGCAGAAAAGGAGTGGGGAGCTTTCAGAGATTTGACACACAGTCCTGCATTTGCTCATTTCAGTCAGAATACTCATGAACATCAGGGTTGATTTAATGAAAATGAAGGAAAAATTAGAACTCCATCAGGTTTACCAGCGGGATAGTTTGTCCATCTCTAAAAGTGGAGTTTACTCCAGCAAAAGTAAAGTCTAGGGGCATCTAGGTGGTGCAGCAAAAAAAAAAAAAAAAAAAAAAAAAAAAATGAAAAAATGAAAAAATGAAAACAAAGCTTAGAGAGATGCAAGATTTTTCTTTTTTTCTCCCCTGAGGCAATTGGGGATAAGTGCCTTGCCCAGGTCACACAACTAGGAAGTATTAAGTGTCTGAGGCCAAATTTAAACTCAAGTCCTCCTGACTTAAGGGCTGGTACTCTATCTACTCTGCCATCTGTCTTTAGATGCAAGACTCTTGACTCAGTAAGAAGACAGAAGATTCAATTTTATGCTGATAGTAATAATCCAAAGTGCTTTTATCATCTCCTGAAGGCTCTTTATGGGCCAAAGATCTATGGTGTAGTTCAAGTACTCAGTGCTGATAGAGCCATACTGATCTGTGATAAGGACATGATCCTTGAGAGATGAGTTGAACACTTCCATAATGTTCTCAACAGTCTGTCATCAACCAAGGCTGAAGCCGTTCACCAAATTCCTCACATTTAAGTCAATCCCTGTGTAGCCGAACTTCCAACTGAAGCAGAGATTTTAAATGCCATTGAATTCCTCTCATGAGGCAAAGTGCTTGATACTGATTCCTCCCAATAGAGATGTGTGTGGCAGGTGGTCTATTGCTCATACAGGAGCTGCCTAAAATCTTTTGGCAAGAGGATGCTCTCTTTCAGGAGATCTAGGTGCCTCCATTAGCCATCTCTGTGAAGTGAAAGGAAGGAGCTTCTTCTGTGACAATCACTGGGATGAGATAGGGAAGTCAGAAATAGTCTCCCTTTTAGTTATTGTTGATAAAATTCTTGCCAAAGACCTCTTTAACTGACTAGTCCTTCTCCTGGAAAGTGATCATGTACCCAAGAGCCATTGTCCTTTGGAAAGGGTTGAGGAACTGCTGGCTTGGTGTATGTTGCTGAACAGCTTCTAGGAGAAATGCCTGGAGCAGAATAGAGATCTGTATACAAAGTTTGTTGGTCTTTAATACTATCAGTTATGAGGGCTTGTGGAATATCATGGTGAAATTTGGTAGCCTGGAGAAATTTGTCAGTATTGTACGTTAATTTCATGAGAACATGCTTGCAAAGGTTCTGGATAAAGGCTGATATACACAAGAGGATGAATCGATTCTCTGCTGCTTGTGCTAATTTTGGGTTGACAATTGATACCAAAAAAACAGGTTTTCTACTAGCCAGCCCTGCGCCATTCATACGTGGAACCATTGGTTACAGCAAATGGAAAAATTTTGAATGATGTGGAGAAGTTCACTTACCTTGGCAGGATACTCTCTAGATATGTCCACAGAGATCATGAGGTTAATGGATACATTGCCAGAGCTAGGTCAGCATTTGGAAGGCTATGAAAAAGTCTGGCAGAGAAGAGATACCAGATTATATACCTAACTTCAGATCTACACAGCTGTTGGGTTGATTTCACTGTTAAAGGCCTATGAAACCTGTACAGTCAACAGCACCATACCAGAAAATTGTATTGCTTGTTTGACTTGTCTTAGGAAGATTCTAAAGCTGTTTGGTTGTTTAGTTATTTCTAGTCACATCTGACCCTCTGTGTCCAATTTGGGTTTTCCTGGCAAAGATCCTGGTGCAGTTTGCCATTTCCTTCTCTAGCTCATTTTACAGATCAGGAAACTGAGGCAAACAAGGTGAAGTGACTTGCCTGGAGTCACACAACTAGGAAGTGTCTGAGGATTGACCTCATGAAAATTTGAGCTCATGATGAAGAAAAGTCTTCCTGACCTCAGGCCTGGCACTAGCCACTACACTATCTTCCTGAGTTTGTTTTGCTTAGCACTGATCCCTGCCATAATTTACCCTTCCTTGAATTCTGCTTCCTCTTTTCCTATTATTTCCCTGTTTAGTAAAATGTAGTTTGGTATCTAACTGGGTGTGTATGTATGTGTTTTCTTCTGTTCTGTGACTGCTCAGATGAGCATGAAGTGCAAGGGTTAGCTGCTGCCTCCCCTCGTACCTGATATGATCATTTTGTGTGTAGACTACTGCTTGTGGAACTATGTAGTTGAAATCATTTCCCCTAACCTTTCCTTCTCTCTTTGCAGTGTATTCCTCTTCTCTTTCCATTTAAAAAAAAAAAAAAAAAAATCATTAAGACATCAGTGGACCATCGACAGGTTTCTGAACTTCCTCTGTGATTCCTGATGATTTTGAGATTTAGAGGGAACGTTATCATTTCCCCATATAAGACTGTAAGCATTTTATCCTTATTTAGTCCTTTATCATTGTTAGTGTTTATTGTCTAATATTTCTTTTAACTTCTGTGTTTGCACTTCAGAATTTCTGTATAGCTCTGGCCTTTTTAAAAATCAGAAATGCTTGGAATTCTTCTATTCCATTTTTCCTGCTATAGGGGTTTTGCTAGTTGAGTTATTTTTGGATCAAAGTCTATAATACATTCTAAGTCTCAGCTCTTTTATAATAGTGTCTGCTAAACCATATATAATCCTGATTCTGGCTCTTCAGTGTTTGATTTTTTTTTTTTTTTTCTGCCTGCTTCAGTATATTTACTTTGGCTTGGGAACTTTGGATGTTGACTGTAATGATCCTGGAATTTTTTATTTTGGGTTTACTTTCAGTAGTTGATTGGTAGATTCCATTTATTTATTCATTTTTAGGTTATACATGTACAAATCATGTAAACATTTCCACATTAGCAATTTTGTAAAAACAAGAAACAAAAGGGCAAAGCTGCAAAAACGACAACAACAACAAACTGAAAATAGTATGCTTTGATCTGAATTCAGATAGTTTTTTTCCTGGATGTGGATAGTATTTTCCACCATTTCATTTTATTTTTAAAATTGAATTTTATTCTCAGTTCTGAATTTTCTCTCTTCTACATTCTCTACTCTCCAATGAAAAAGTAAGAAAAACAAAGCCTATTATAAATATTTGTTGTCAAGCAGAACAAATTCCTGGTTTTTGGTGGAATAGAGTACTGAGTTAGGAAGATCTGAATTCAAATCTGTCCTCAGACGCTTATTGTATAACCATGAGCAAGTCATTAAAAAACCCAAAAAACTCTTATTTGCCTCACTTTCCTTATCTGTAAAAAGGGGATAATAATAGCACTGCCTTCCAGGTTTGTTGTGAGAATCAAATGAGGGAAGATTTCTTGAAACATAATGATTATGTGATCTCTCTCTCTTTTTGGTCATAACTTTCAGGTAGTTTAGTGATTCCTAAGTTTTTTTCTCTTTAATATGTTTTCTTTATTGTTTTTTTTCCATGAGCTATCCTATATTTTCAAATATATATTTTCATTCTTGACTTTGTTTACTGATTTCTCTGGTCCATTCTGATTTTCAGGGAGCTTGTTGTTTGGGCAAGATTTTTTATTTCTTGGGCCAAGCTGTTTTTCTTTCCAATTCAATTCTTTTTTCCATAACTCTCATATTTTTCCTTCCAGTACTCATTTAACTTGTAAAACACATTTTAAAAACGTAAAAAAACCCCACCAAAATTCTTGACTTATCTCTTTTAGGAAAAAGTTAATTATGTGTCCCACCTGTGTTTTTCTTTGAGGCTTTGCTTGCAGATGTTTAGGAGTCATTCTCTTGTTGTAAATTTGTGTCTTGAATGCTTTTGTCACCATAATAAATATTTTTTAATGGTGGGATTCTATTTTTTTTTCTTTTGTTTGTTCATTCTTCCAGCTTACTTTCTGTAAGACCTGATTTTAGGATTAGTCTGCTTTTCCCTCTGTTTCTAGAGGAAAGGTTTAGGCTGGTCTTATTACTGCTTTCTTAAGGTATTAAGTATTGTGTTATTCCAGGATCTTAGACATAGGCTGGGTACCCAAAAGCTTTCAATGCTCCCCAGGTGGTCTGATCAAGGGAACAATCTGTTGTGTTATTTCTGAAGACTTCAGATTAGGCTAGAAGCTGGAGCTATCTGTTTCTGGGGTCTGAGCTACACTGCTCTTTTTGCCTCTGAACTTCTTCCTTGCTTAGTACTCAGCAGTGATCACTGCTAATTCCTGGGTATAGCACCTTTTCTTAGTCCATCTTGGATCTTTGATCTGGAACTGGGTAGTGGGTGACAAAGCTACCCATTAGCACCTGTTCCTGCATTCTGCCCTTGGTGCCCCAGTGGGCACATCCTCTTTCCCTCTACATGGCTTCTGACCAGAACTTATTTGCACTATTTGCCTATCTTGCTGTCTAGGTCCTGAACTAGAAAAGCGGCTCATTGTGATTTTTTTTTTTCCCCCTCTGATTGCCCCATTTGGATTTGGTCTGGTGCATTTTCTAGACATGTTTCAAAGTGTTTGCTGGGGAGGGGGAGAATATGGGGAGTTGGGGGCAGTTCCTACTACTCCACCATTTTGGCTTTGCCAAATGCCAATTTTTATTAATGTTCATAAACTGTTGCCAAGAACTGAACACAATGTTCCAGATGAAGTATGACAAATTATTTTGAATTATTACCTCTCTTCTCAGGAGCTATGCCCCTTCTAATGTAATCTAAAATGACATTAGATTTTTTTGGCTACCATACCACATTCCTGATTCTTTTTGAGCTATCAGTTCATCAAAACTCTGAGATCCTTTTATATTTTTGAAGTTGACTTTTTTGTATAACATTTTATGTTTATGCCTACTGAATTTCATCTTACTAATTTTGGCCCAGTACCCTATCCTGTCGAGAGCTCTTGGGCTCTTGACTCTAGCATGCTAGCTATTCCACCCAACTCTAATCATTTTCATATTTGATGAGCATACCATGTTCGCCTTTATACAAGTCACTGATAAAAATCTTAAACAGGAGGGAGCCAAATACAGATCTTTCCACTGGAAACTTCTGCCACATTGACACTGACCTGTTAGAAACCTTTAAGTCCTAATATCCAAATAGTTTTGAATCCATCTGATTGCATTATCACTGTAATCCATCTCTTTTCATTTATATTCTCTACAAGAATAGTCATCTGAGATAGTTTATCAAAAGCTTTGTTAAAATCTAGTTTAATATCCTGAACATTCCGCAACATTTTGTTCACCTTCTATTTAAATTAAAAATTTCTTGACAAAATTTGCTAGCTCTTTGTAATTACTGTTTTCCTTTCTGGATATTTGACAAGCACTTCTTTTAGAGATTATTTTAGATTTTCCCCAGAAATCCTAGTGAAGGTCACTAGCCTTAGTTAGCTTACAAACCCTTCTCTTCTCCATTTTTGAAAACCAGAACGTCTGCTTTTCTCCCACCTTGTTACATTGCTCCTCTTCTCCATGATCCCTCACACATCTAGACAGGGGCTCTACAGCCATTGTTGGTCATTGTGTCATGCTCCAAGAGGGGGAGCAAAAAAAAAAAAAAAAAAAAAAATGAGATGGGGGAAAAAAAAAACTCAAGCAAACAAACACCACCATAAAAAAAGGTGAAAATATTATGTTTTGATCTACATTCAGTCTCCATAGTTCTTTCTCTGGATGTAGATTATACTTTCCAAACCAAGTCTATTGGAATTGCCTTAAATCACCTCATTGTTGAAAAGAGCAAGTCTATCACAGTTGATCATCATATAATCTTAATTGTGGTATATAATGTTCTCCCAGTTCTGCCCAGCTCACTCAGCATTAATTAGTTCATGTAAATCTTTCCAGGCTCTTCTGAAATCAGCCAGCCCATCATTTCTTATATATTCATAACTTATTCAGCCATTCCCCAACTGAGGGGCATCCACTCAGTCTCCAGTTTTTTGCCACTACAAAAAGAGCTATTACAAGCCTTTTTGCACATGAGTCCCTTTCCTTCTTTTAGGATCTCTTTGGGATATAAGAAACACTGTTGGATTAAAGGTCATGCACAGTTTGAGAGCCCTTTGGGCATATTGCTCTCCAGAATAGTTGGATCCCGTTCATAACTCCACCAACAATGCATTAGTGTTCCAGTTTTCCTGTCATCTTAGCCAGTTTGAGAGACGTGAAGTAGTATAAGCTTGAGCATTCTTGACATGCTTTATGGGAATGGTGCCAGTCTTTTCTGTTCACTCCTTGTTACCTGGCCTTTTCTTCTATGTTCTCTAAATTTCTTTTTTAAAATCAAGGTTGATTGGTGAATTCTGTCTGTATCTACATTGGTTTCTTCAGATAAATTATTCCTCCTCATTGAAATTGTTTGGGGGCAGCTAGGTGGCACAGTGGATAGAGCACCAGCCTTGAATTCAGGAGGACCCGAATTCAAATCTGGTCTCAGACACTTAACACTTCCTAGCTGTGTGACCCTGGGCAAGTCACTTAACCCCAGCCTCAAAAAAAAAGAAAAATAAAAATAAATTGTTTCCCTTTACATCTACAGAATTCTATCTAATCAGCTCTCCTTGAATCCAACTATGATTTCTATGGTGATAGTGCCTATATTGACATGTCAGCCCTCATCTTTTTCTTGAGATCCAGTTGTACATTTCCAGCTGCTTCCTTAATAGTGTTCTGAATGTATCAGACTTAATATCTATTGTCAACTCTTTATCTTTCTTTTTCAATCCGTTCTTCTCCTAAGTTCCTCACTTCTGTCTGGTGCAGAAATCCTCTAGTCGCTCAGATTTATGACCTTGGAATCATTCTTTACTCTTAAATTTCATTCTTTCCTGGCACTTCTCCATGTACCCCCTTGTTGTTTTGTCCAGTCTTGTTTATGTCACTTATCTTACATCTGTCATCTTTCCCTTTTTTTTTGTATACCACAACTACCCTAACTTAGTCTGTGGTCCATATCACTACTCACTTAAATCACTATAATATACTCATAATTGGTTTTCCTTCCTCTAGTCTCTCCTTTCTCCAATATATTTGTCATATAGTTGCTATTATTGAGAATCCTAAAATACAGTTTGGACTGTGTCATTCTAATCCTTCCCCCCATTATTTATTTATGATGTCCATTGTTTTATGAATCATGCTGAGAGAGGAAAATCAGGACAAAAGAGAAAAACCATGGGAGAGGAAAGAAAAAACCCAGAAAAAAGAAGTGAACATAGCTTGCGTTGATTTACATCCAATCTCCATAGTTCTTTTTCTGTATGGGGATGGCATTTTCTGTCCAAAGTCTATTAGGATTGCCTTGAATCACTGAAAAGAACCAAATCTTTCATGGTTGATCATTGCACATTCTTGCTGTTGTTGTGTACAGTGTATTCCTGGTTCTGCTTGTTTAGCTCAGCATCAATTCTTACAGATCTTTCAAGGGCTTTCTAAAACTAGCTTGTTCGTCATTTTTTATAGAACAATAATAATCCATTATGTTTATGTACCACAACTTGTTCAACCATTCCCCAATTGATAGACATCTATTCATTTTCCAATTCTTTGCTACCACAAAAAGAGCTGCTACAAACATTTTGTTTCTAAGAACCCAACCCAGTTTTAAGAATCAGATTTTGATATATCTTGAGCTAAAATATATCAATGTGTACATGTGGAGAAAATTTCATAGGGAATGACAGCTTTTCTGGCTTCAATGAATAATAAAGCTTAGCCTTTGACAGTAGGCTGGCAAATTCAACAGCACAGCACTGTTACTTCTATTTTCAATTAAGCAGTCATCCTGAAATGTATGTGATGGACACATTTGCTGCTTTGAGTCCTAGAAACAATGCTTGCTGAGCATGTAAACTCACGTGATTGGTTTGGCCAACCCAAAGCTCTCATATTAACATCCATATGTGAATCCTAAAGGAAATCTTCAGGGTTATAGGACTTCACATGTAGCAGATGTACCCTGGTTGGCTTTTGGATAAATTCCTTACTCTTAAGCATGTGGAAACTGCTGTAAAAATAGGAGAAGGTGACAGTGTTAAGATGCCTAGATCTGGATTCCATTCCTAGCTTTAAAGGCCATTTGACTTTCTTAAGAAAGTTTTTGCTTTCTTTCTGTGCCCTTTTCAGGGTACCCTGGTGAATGTCCTTGATTGAAGATAATGAAGATTGCAGAATTTTGTCAGTTTTGAGCATCTTTCTTCTCCCCCATGTATTTTAGCTCTCTGGGCTTGACACAGCTGTCCCTGTTACCTTATGTGATTTATTTGGCAGAGATAATTGAATGGGATGACAGACAATGGATTTTTGAATGATAGTGAACAATATTTAAGAACAGTTGGTACATCTTTTGTATTGCAGCTTTTAGCATATCTTTCACATTAATTAATGCCTGGGATTCACATCTGCCAGAGGTGAGTGAGGAATGGCTGCCAACTTTTAGCCTAAGTGGAAATTTGTTGTTTTTCTAGAATTTATTTCCGGACTTCAGGGGAGTAAGTGATACAGGGGTTGGAGAAGAGCCATTAGTCATGTAGTGTAATAGGTAATATTCACATTTTGATTAGAAAAAAAAATTTTTTTTTCTTTTACATACCTTTTTTTTAAAAAATAGCTTTTTATTTTTCCAAATACATGCAAAAATAGTTTTTTAGCATTCATCTTTTCAAAACCTTGTGTTCTAAATTTTTCTCCCTTCCTTCCCCTAACCCTCTTCCATAGACAGGAAGCAATCCAATATAGGTTAAACATGTGCAATTCTTCTAAACATATTTCATATTCATGCTGTGCAAGAAAAATCAGATCAAAAGGGGAAAAAAAATGATAAAAAAACAATAAGCAAACAACAACTAAAAAAATGGTGAAAATCCTATACTTTGACTCACATTCATTCAGTCTCCATAGTTCTCTCTCTGGGTGCGAATGGCTCTTTCTATCACAAGTCTGTTGGAATTGCTTTGAATAACCTCATTGGTAAAAGAGCCAAATCCATCACAGTTGATTATCACATAATCTTGTTGTTGCTGTATACAGTGTTCTTTTGATTCTGCTAGCTTCTCTTACCATCATTTCATGTAAGTCTCTCCAGGCTTTTCTGAAATCATCCTATTCATCATATCTTATAAAAATTAATATTCTATTACACTCATATACAATAACCTATTCAACCATTCCCCAACTGAGGGACATCCGCTCAGTTTCCAGTTTCTAACCACTACAAAAAGAGCTGCTACAAACATTTTTTCACATGTAAGTCCTTTTCCTTTTTTTAAGATCTTTAAGCCCAGTAGAGACACTGCTGTGTCAAAAGGTATGCACAGTTTAATAGCCCTTTGGGCATAGTTGTGGTCTCTAAAATGGTTGAATCATTTCACAGTTCTGCCAACAATGCATTAGTGAACCAATTTTCCTACATCCCCTTCAATATATAATCATTGTATTTTTCTGTCATCTTAACTAATCTGAGAGGTATGAAATGAGACCTCAGAGTTGTCATAATTTGTATTTCTCTAATCAATAGTGATTCAGAGTATTTTTTCATTTAAGAATAAATGGTTTTAATTTCGCTGTCTGAAAATTGTCTTTTCATATCTTTTGATCAATTATCAATTGGAGAATGACTTATATTCTTATAAATTTGAGTCATTTCTCTCTACATATATTAGAACTGAGGCCTTTGGAAAATATTTTTCTGAAGAAAAAACAAGAGAACTTGGGGAAGTAAACTTGGGGCAGAGGGTGATGCCAATTTTCTGGAACTATTTTAAATTTCCAGGGTCTCTCAACACTAGAAAAAGTGAATGGTTTTTTTTTTTTCTGACAACTGTTTGAAAAACAAAGGCCTGTTGTCCCCAAATCAAGAGACAATGTGATTCTGGGTATAGGACACTTAATATTTCTCTCCCAGTTGCAAACTACCTCCCCCCACCTTATTGATATCTTTTAATATTCTTTCTCCCCTCTTTATCCCTCCTAAACCAAATTTCAGCTCTATTTTTAAAAAAATGTTTTCCTCTTGTTGGAAAAATAAATTAACTCTAAATATCAATTAAAATCAGCTCAAAGATAGCAAACTAGTCTATCCAGGTAATAGAAGAAAAACCTGTTTTGTGAGGGAAACTTCCCTTTTAAGCTTCCCAGTTTATTAACCAGTTGTAAACAAATTACTTGAAAAAAATCTGTTGTAATTTTGTATTACATAATTATTAAGACATCTGAAACCTTTCAACAACTCATTTATATTCCTGAGAACAAGACTGATAACTCATTATCTTTGGTTTGTTGAAGTTTGAATGTGGTTTTCTAAAATGGAACAACCTATCTACTTAAGCATACTTAGGCAGCTTCCAAATCTTCCTAGTTATCTTCAGGCACTACTCCACCCCCCACCCCCCATATCCAGTTGATTGCTAGTATACCTACTACATTTCTTGGTCACCTTTAATTCCTTTCTATTATCTCTACTTTGGACTATCAAAATTTGTTTGTTTCAGCAGAGCAGGTGAGACTATAATTCCCTATATGGACAGAGGGAGAGAAGGAAGGAAGGAAGGATTTGCCCATTGCCCAACTGGATCTGACCAGTTGGGTCCCCTATGGGGCAGTAACTACTTCTCACAGATTGTTGTGAGATTTATGGGCTAGATTTCTTTTTTTTTAAGGATCATGCCTTAAATCCAAGTCATTCTTGCTCTCATTGATTGGCCAGCAATAGGACAACACAAGTCTCACTTGGTCTTTGCTTAGGTTTTGATAGCTTAGAGTCATTTAAATCCAGTCCTAGACACTTAACAATTACTAGCTGTGTGACTGTGAACAAGTCATTTAAGTCCAGTTGCTTCAAGAACAAATAAACAAAAAAGAAAGTAAGCTCAAGATAGCTTAGAGTTGAGTATAAATAACAAATGTTTCTGTTTTGGTTAGAAATCCTGAGTGTTCCCTTCCCAGTTTGATTTTTTTTTTTTTTTAAACTAGGTAAAAAAGGCCCTTTTTGCCTCGTTTCTTACCTAGCCTTAATCATTGAATGCACATTGCCTCAGACTGAGATCTGAGAAAGACCTTAGCTTAAAAAGGCTATAGTCTCCCATTGCATCTGGGGCTCTCTCCAGTCATCCTGATCCATATTTGGTCAATGGTCTCAGATGATTCTGGAGAAGAGAGAGAAGCAGGTGACCTGGCCCAGGTTTACACTTAAATCCAATTCATTTGTGTGTAATGGTATCACTTTCTCTTTGAGAATGAAGGATGAACAACAGCAACAATTGCTTGGACTGTGTATTGTTGAAGAAGGTTTATCCTCCTGTCCTCCAGGATTTTACATTTTTATAGAGAAAGACAAGATAGAAATTAATGCTATGGTCTCTTCATTGCTATCCCTGATTGATCCATTCTCCACCAAGCTGACAAAGTGGTTCCCTAAAGCTCAGCTTTGACCATGTTATTCCCTTGTCTGTCAGCTCCTAAAACTCCGTATTTCCTCTAGGTTAAAATATAAAATTCTCTGTTATTTAAAGCTCTTCCCAACCTGGCTCCCCTACCTTTCCAGACTTACTATCCATTATTACTCTTCATGCATTCTGTAGTTTAGCCACACTGGCCTTCTTGGGTGTACCTTAAATAGAGCACTTCATTTCCTGTCCCTGTACATTTATTTGCCTTGGCCTTCCTCACAGTTCTGCCATTCATTCCACATCACCTCTGCCTTTTAGAATGCCTAACTGCCTTTAAAGTTGTATGCAGCTACCACCTCTCCATGAAGCTTTTCTTGATCCTTCTCTGCACCCCCATTTGCTACAGTAACTTTTCCAACTCCCACCTCCACAAATTATAGTATATTCATTTTTAATGTATTGTATTTACATTTCTTCAGGTTCCCAAGCCCCATTTTGCCCCTCTCTATAGAATGTTACCTCTTTTAGGACAGCGACTATATTGTGTATTGCATTTATATCTATATTACCTAGCATGGACTAGGTATTTAAGTCCTTGTCAATTAATTGATAGGCTTGCTATTCATATAATCTATGGCGAGAAGCAGCTTGGCATTTTGTATAGAGAACTGCCTTGAATCAGTAAAATCTGGATTCAAGACCTACTTCTGTGGTACTGTGGTCCTGGGCAAGTGACTTGCCCTCTCAGTGCCCTGTATATACTACTTGGAAAATTGCATATCTCAAATGTTGAAGAGAAAAATCACAGATACAGATCACACCTCCTTGATACCTCTTGGACAGTTAATCTCAACTGCTTGTATCTAAACTGCTCTGTAGATCTGAGCCCTTGCAATCTTACCCAAATGCAGTTTAGTGGTGGGATAGAAATTTTTAATTGTCATTGTTTAAAAAATGCACACTTTTAAAAAAATTATTATCATAGCGTTATATGCATGGGTAATTTTACAGCATTGACAATTGCCAAACCTTTTGTTCCAATTTTTCCCCTCCTTCCCCTGCTCCTCTCCCCCAGATGGCAGGTTGACCAATACATGTTAAATATGTTGAAGTATGAATTAAATACAATATTAGTATACATGACCAAACAGTTATTTTGCTGTTCAAAAAAAAATTGGACTTTGAAACAGTGTACCATTAGCCTGTGAAGGAAATAAAAAATGCAGGCAGACAAAAATAGAGGGATTGGGAACTCTATGTAGTGGTTCATAATCATCTCCCAGAGTTCTTTTTCTGGGTGTAGCTGATTCAATTCATTACTGCTCTCTTGGAGCTGATTTGGTTCATCTCATTGTTGAAGAGGGTCAGGTTCATCAGAATTAGTCATCATATAGTATTATTGTTGAAGTATACAGCGATCTCCTGGTCCTGCTCCTTTCACTCAGCATCAGTTCATGTCAGTCTCTCCAGGCCTTTCTGAAATCATCCTGTTGGTCATTTCTTACAGAGCAATAATATTCCATAACCTTCATATACCATAATTTACCCAACTATTCTCCAATTGATGGGCATCCACTCAGTTTCCAGTTTCTGGCCACTACAAAAAGGGCCGCCACAAACATTGTTGCACATACAGGTCCCTTTACCTTCTTTAAAATCTCTTTGGAATATAAGCCCAGTAGTAACACTGCTGGATCAAAGGATATGAAAATGCACACATTTTTGCAGGAAAATGGAACTACATTAGGATCTAAAGCTACTGTTGATATAAATATATTTGAAAAATAATTCCAAAACAAATGTATTCTAGAATTTACTTAAATCATATATCTTTTTTATTTTATTTTTATTTTATTTTATTTTTATTTTTTTTAATAATATTATCTCTTGTATTCATTTTTCCAAATTATCCCCTCCCTCCCTCCAATCCCTCCCCCCCCCCATGACAGGTAATCCCATACATTTTACATGTGTTACAATATAACCTAGATACAATATATGTGTGTAAATACCATTTTCTTGTTGCACATTAAGTATTAGATTCCGAAGGTATAAGTAACCTGGGTAGATAGACAGCAGTGCTAACAATTTACATTCACTTCCCAGTGTTCCTTCTCTGGGTGTAGTTGTTTCTGTCCATCATTGATCAACTGGAAGCGAGTTGGATCTTCTTAATTTTGAAGATATCCACTTCCATCAGAATACCTCTTCATACAGCATTGAAGTGTACAGCGATCTTCTGGTTCTATTCAATTCACTCAGCATCAGTTGATGTAAGTCTCTCCAAGCCTCTCTGTATTCCTCCTGCTGGTCATTTCTTACAGAGCAATAATATTCCATAACCTTCATACACCATAATTTACCCAACTATTCTCCAATTGATGGACATCCATTCAACTTCCAGTTTCTAGCTACAACAAAAAGAGCTTCCACAAACATTTTGGCACATACAGGTCTCTTTCCGCTCTTTAGTATTTCTTTGGGATATAATCCCAATAACAGCAATGCTGGGTCAAAGGGTATGCACAGTTTGATAACTTTTTGGGCATAGTTACAAATTGCTCTCCAGAATGGCTGGATTCTTTCACAACTCCACCAACAATGTATCAGTGTCCCAGTTTTCCCACATCCCCTCCAACATTCATCATTAAATCATATATCTTAAGAATTAAATTATATTTTTAAAAAATTGCCTTTTCTCTGATTCACCTCTCTAAATAAGCAAAAAAAAAAAAAAAAAAAAACCCAAAATATGTATATTCAAGCAAAACAAATTCCTGCATTGTCTATGTCCAGAAAAGTGTTTCCATCTGCACGCTAAGACCCTTAATTCTGTTATCAGGAGATAGGTAGCTTGCTTCCTCCTGAGCCATTACCCATCATCTTGACTTTTGTCTTGCCACTGGACTCAAATAATTCTGGAGGAGAGAGTAAGGCTGATGACTTTGCCTAGATCTGCCTCACTTAAATTCAATCTGTTTGCAAGTCCTCGCTGTTATGATGTCATTGGTCTTCTTTAGTAATGAAGAATGAATTACCATCATGTTTCATCATGAGCCCACTGCCATTCCCTAATAAATGGATACCTCTTCAATTTCCAATTCTTTGCCACTACAAAACAGAACTGGTTTAAAAAATTTTGTATTTCTTGTAGTGGGATCATTGATTCAAAAGGCATGAACAATTGCTTTAAATTAAATTAAATTTTCTTTTCAATTCCAAATTATTACCCTTTCATTATCTCCTGTTGAAAAAGAAAGAAAAACAAAGCATTTTACAAATTTTACATATTAAATTTAAAAATTAAATTAAATTTCAATTTCAATTCTAAATTATGAGTATGGGGAATTGTGGTTGGTCATTGTATTGATCACTGTACCTAAGCCTTTCAAAGAATCTTGTTAATCTTGTAATCATTGTTTAAATTGTTCTCATTCAGGGGCAGCTAGGTGGCGCAGTGGATAGAGCACCAGCCTTGAATTCAGGAGGAACGGAGTTCAAATCTGGTCTCAGACACTTAACACTTCCTAGCTGTGTGACCCTGGGCAAATCACTTAACCCCAGCCTCAAAAAAAAAAAAAAAAAAAAAAAATTGTTCTCATTCAGCTTACTTCTCTTTGTATCAGTCCATGTAGTTCTTTCCAGATTTCTCTGAAACTATCCACTTTATCATTTCTTATAGCACAATAATATTTCATCACATTTACAACTTGTTCAGCCATGCCCCTCTTGATGGTGCCCCCTCAATTTTATTTTGACATTGCAAAAAGAGCTACAATAGATATTTTTGTATGTATGTGTTCTTTTACTTTTTTTTTTTTGATTTCTTTGAGGTAAAGACCTAGTAGAAAGTATTGGCTAGATCAAAAGGTATGGATGGCTTATTCTTTTACCTATTTTGCTAAACTGGGGAATTTGTAGTTTTGTAAATATTTATTTCATTTAGATTATTAGTTTTATTTTCATATAGTTTGGGAAAATAGCTTCTACTAATTTTATCTTTTCATTTTTTGTGATTCTCCTTTTTAATTTTTGATACTTATAATTTGATAATCTTTTTGTTGTTCAATCAAATTAGGAAATGGTTTATCTATTTTATTTATCATTCTCCAGGGATCTAACATCAAATTTTTTTAATTAAAAATTTTAAATAATAGGTTTTTAAAATTTTAAAATATATGTAAAGATAGTTTTCAACATTCACCTTTGCAAAACCTTGTGTTCCAAATTTTTTCTCACTTTCTTCCCCTCTCCCCTTTCCCTAGATAACAAGTAATCCAATATATAAATTAAAAAAAATATATATATATTTTAGCATTTTTCATTTATTTTTTGCTTTGATTGCATAGGTCTGAGGTTTAGAGTAAGGTTCCCCTATTATGATTTCCCCTATTTCCCCTGTAACTCATTTTATTTTTCCTTTAAGATTTTAAATACATATGTCATTTGGTACCTGATACGTTTAATGTCATTTTCCCATTCATGTCTTTTAATTAGACGTAATTTTGTTATTGTTTTATTAGAGATTATTATTATTGTCCTTGCCTTTTCTTACTTAAGCTGAAACATAATAGATTCTACTCTAGCTCCTTATTTTAAATTTGTATTTTTCTGTTTCAAGTATATTTCTTGTAAGCAGCCTAGAGTTGGATTTGGGTTCTAATCTATTTTGCTTTCCTCTCCCATTTTATGAGTGAGTTCAGCCTATTCACATTTACAGATATGATTAATGACTGTTCAGTTTCCTCAGTTCTACTCACTTATACTTTCTATTCTCTTTTTTCCCTTCCTCTTTACAAATGTTTTCTTTTCACCAATCCCTTCACTAATCTATCTTCCTTCATATCTTCCCCTTTCTCTTTACCCCTTAGGTCCTATTTCCTTGATGAATAAAATGTATTTCTGTCCCCTACTGTGTATGTATGTATATACTTTTGTCATTTGACTAGTTCAGGTAAGAATCAGGTTTAAGTTTTATACTTTGCTCCCTAACTTCTCCTTTTCTCTTATATAGTTTTAAACTATGCCCTGTTTTTGAGACTTTTTCTTGGATTTTCCAATCAAAAACTAGTTTGGTGTGTGTATATATATATATGTAATTATTATTTTATTTTATTTTAGCTTTTTATCTACAAGATATACACATGAGTAATTTTACAGTACTGACAATTGCCAAGCCAATTTTTCCCCTCCTTCCCCCCATCTCCCTCCCCCAGATGGCAGGTTTACCAATACATGTTACATATGTTAAAATATAAATTAAATACAATATATGTATACATGTAGTTTGGTATATTTTCTAAATCATCATGAAAGTGTAGCAGGGAAGCTATATGCTATTCTCCTGATTATATACATGGAATACATGGCTTTTCAGATTGTCTGAACAATTCACAGTTCCAGTAATATTAATTCATTAATGTACTGTTTCACACAGTAGCACCAGCATTTTCTATCTTCTTTTTGGGGGAAGGGAGCGGGCCCATCTGATGGGTGTGAATTGGAAACTCAGACTGTTGGTGAAATAGGACATTAAAAAAAAATATAGCTATGGATAACTTGTACTCATTCATCTGAAAATTCTTTCAATATCTTTTGATCATTTTTCAACTGAAGAATGATACATTAATTTAAAAAAATGTTAAAACCAGTGGTTTTAATATGAAATTATTCACATGTGATATATTCACAGAGAGGTTTGTTATTCTGCTTAGGCATTTAGCTTTGCTGCTACCCATTGTTAATTAAAACTAAGGTTAAAATTAGGCTAAGTCATTTGAAGCTTTATTAAAGTGTTTGAAGAAGGATTGTAGCATCATTGGCTTAGAGCTGCAATAGATTGCAGTTATCATGTAGTTCAATTTTTTCATTTTCCAGATAAGGAAACTGATATTTAGAGATGAAGTGGGTTGCACTACTATGTAGGTAGTAAGGTTATTGTAAGGTTTACTGGCCAAGAGAACAGAAGGCTAATCTGAGGGCAGAAGAGCTTTCCTTTCATAATACTAGAAGTATTTTATTTTGGCAGTTAAAACATCTATTTAAAAATAGTTTGACAAGATTTTTTTTCTTGAAGCTTGGGGATATCTGAGTAAAAATGAGAGAAGCCCAGTCCTCTAGGTTGTATTCTCCTGGAGGAAGAGGACAGAATATGAACACAAAGTTTTTAAAAATATGAGGTTGAAATTGTTAAGGGAATAAAGGAAGGGCCCAAATTAGGTGGTTTAGCATGTATAGTATAGATCCTGGCACTTTATATTAATGTTTATATGAAAAGATTTGAAGAATCTCATAAAATCATCCCAAGCTTTGCCCAAGTTGGTTTTTTTTTTTTTGTGGTGAGGCCTTTGGGGTTAAATGACTTACCTGGTCATATAGCTATTAAGTATGTGAGGCCAGATTTGAACTTAGGTTCCCTTAACACCAGGAACCTTGCTTTATCCTTTTAGCCATCTAGCTACCCCTTACAGTTTTTTAGTCTTTTTTTCTAATTTTCTAAGTTTTCATGTAAAAACAATTTTTAACATTCTTTTCAAAAAAATTTTGAATTCTCTCCCATTCTCTTTTCCCTTCCCTCTCCTTAAAAAGGCATACACTTATATATATACAGTCTTGCAAAACATATTTTCATATTAATTAGATTGTAAAACAAAAACAGATCCTCCCCAGCTGGAAAAAAAAAAAAAAGTATGTTTCAACTTATACTCAGATTCCATCAGTTCTTTCTTTCATGGATAGCATTTTTCTTTTGTTTTTGTTTTTCTTCCCATGGATAGCATTTTTTATGAGTATTTTAGGTCATTGTAATACTGAAAATGCAACCATATTGCACAACAATGTTTACCTGGTTTTGTTCCCTTTCTTTTGCATCATTAATGTAAGTCTTTCTAGGTTTTTGCTAATCATTTCTTATAGCATAGTAGTATTCCATCACCATCATATACTTCATCTTGCTCAGTCATTCCCCAAATGATGGGCATCCTCTCAATTTCCAATGCACTGCCACCACAAAAAAGAGCTGCTATAAATATTTTTGGCCATGTAGGTACTTTTTTTTTTTTTTAATCTCTTTGGGATACAGACCTAGAAATGATATAGCTGGTTCAAAGGATATATACAGTTTTATAGCCTTTGAGCATAGTTCCAAATTGGTGTACAAATTGGTTGGATCAGTTCATAACTCCAACAACAATACCTTAGTATGCGTTTGGATAAATATTTAACTATCTTCCTTAGATTATTAGTTTTATTGACACATGATTGGGCAAAAACAATTGTTTCAATAATTTTGGTAATTTAATATATTTAACAGTTTTAAATTTAATAATTTTAAATAATTTCTCTAATAACTGTTTTAATTTCTTCTTCATTGATGGTGAATTTATCCTTTTCATTTTTGATACTAGTAATTTGATTTTTTTCTTTCAATCTAACCAGATAAAGTTCAAACTAAAATATTTCTAAATAAATATATAAAATAATTCTCAAAAGAGAAAAAAAATGTGGGGAAACTACACTATGTCAGCAATATTATTCAGTATTGTTTTTGGACCATTTAAAATAAAGTAGACAGTATAAAATACCTGAGAGTTTAGCTGCCATAATAGACACAAGCACTATGTGGAAATAGCATACAATTTTTTTTTATACAAGTAAAGTCAGATCTAAATAATTGAAATAATATTAATTGTTCATGGATAGGTAAATCCAATATAATAAAAACCTGACAATTTTACTTATTCAATGTCATCCTAATTAAATTGCTAAAAATTATCTTATTAAGTTAGAAAAAATAATAAAAAAGTTCAATTGAAAGAACAAAAGATCTGGAATTTCAAAGAAACCAGAGGGAAAAGATATAAAGGAAGTAAATTTGGCAATGTCAGACTTATACTATATTATAAAGATGAGAGCATTGTTGAAATATATAATGGATTATTTCTCTTATTTTAAATTAAAAATTTCTGGTATAATTAAAATCAGTATAGCCAAGAATGCAGAAAATTAGGGAAAATTTCATAGACAATAGCTTTAGACATAACTTTCATGTACAGTAGATCAGATAGGATGTATTTGTGTTGGAATATTGTTGTGATAAGAAATGCTGAGCTGATTAATTTAGAAAAACATGGAAAGACTTGGACTTATGAAGGAAGATGCTATCCATCTTCTGAGGAAGAGATGATGAATAGAACTATGCATATTATGGTTTTACATAAATGTCTATGAATATTTATATGTTGTTCATAGACGGTGTGTGTGTATGTGTGTGTGTGTGTACATATACATTTAATTGTAGCTTACTTTATGGTGGAGAGGTGGGAGTGGGGAAATAAAGTAAAAAGCGAACAGCCAAAAACAAAAGAAAGTCTATGAGGAAGCAAAGAGAAGCTGGGTAGCTTTGAGGAAAAAATAAAACTAATCAATGGTTTATTTTCATAAAACCATCTCCTAGTTTTGTTTACTAGTTCTATGGTTTTCTTGTTTTCAGTTTTATCAATCTCCCCTTTGATTTTTAGGGCTTCCAATTTGATATTTAATTAGGGATTTTAAATTTGTTCATTTCCATTTATTTATTTTTAATTGTGCATCTAATTAATTCATTTGCTTATTCTTTATTTTGTTGATGTAAGCACTTAGAGATTTATATCCCCTCTTCCCCAGGACTGCTTTGGCTGCCTCTGGTAAATTTTGTCTATTGTACCTTTTAGCAAAATGTGGTTTCTTCATTTATCTCTTTTAATTAGAACTGGTTTTGCTTTTGCTCTGTCTGAGCTAATATCCTTAAGGAGACCTTATTAGATCCATTCCTATTGGGACTTTTTTTTTTTTTTGTTTTTTGAGATTTAAAAAAACACTATATCTTGAGTTTACCAAACATTAGATTACTCTAGTCATTGACTGTTGTGTCTTGTTAACCTAACCTATTTCACTGATCCACTGCTATGTTTCTTAGCCAATACTAAATGGTTTTGATGACTACTGCTTTATAATAATAGGTCTGGTAGAGCAGGCCACCTTCCTTTGCATTTTTTTCATTAATTCCCTTGAAATTCTTGAATTTTGTTATTTTCCCCCCAACCCTATAAAGTAATTTCTTGGCCATTTGATTGGTATAGTAGATTAATTTAGGTAGAATTGACATTTAAAAAAAAATATTAGCTTAGCTTATCCATGAGCACTTGATATTCTTCCAATTGTTTGGATCTAACTTTATGTGCGAAAAAAGTGTTTTATAATTGTGTTCATATTGTTCCTGACTTTGTATAGGAAGGTAAACTATAGTTATGTTAAATGGGATTTCTCTTTCTATTATATATAAATGGAATTTCTCTTTCTATCTCTTGCTTCTAGGTTCTGCTGGCAATACAGATGTTCTGATAATTTATGTGGGTTTATTTTATATCCTGAAACTTTTGGTAAAGTTTTCATTGTTTCTGGTAGTTTTTTAAAGTTGATTTTCTAGGATTCTCTAAATATGCCATCATATCATTTGCAAAGAGTGATAGTTTTGTTTGCTCATTGCTTACTCTAATTCTTTCAATTTCATTTTTTTCTCTTCTTGCTAAAGCTAACATTTCTAATATAATGTGGAATAGTAGTGATGATAATGGGCAATCTTGTTTCATCCCTGATCTTATACCATGAATGCTTCTAGTTTATCCATATTACATATAATGTTTGCTGATGGTTTTAGGTAGATGCTACTTATCATTTTAAGGAAAATTCCATTTATTCCTATTCTCTGTGGTGTTTTTAATAGGAATAGGTGTTGTATTTTGTCAAATGCTTTTTTTGCATCTTTTAAGATAAACTTATGATTTCTGTTAGTTTGATTGTTGATATGGTCAATTGTGCAATAGTTTTCCTTATATTGAACCAGCCCTTCATTCCTGGTATAAATTCCAATTGATCATAGTATATTATCTTGTTGATAATTGTAATCTCTTTGCTAATATTTTATTTAAATTTTTTGGCATCAATATTCATTAGGGAGATTGGTCCATAATTTTCTTTCTGTGTTTGGTTCTTCCTGATTTAGATATCAGCACCATATTTGTGTTATTAAGGAATTTGGTTCAGTGTCAAATTGCCAAAAAATTATTTTACAGACTTAGAAAAAATAATGACATAATTCTTATGGAAGAACAAAAGATCAAGAATTTCAATGGAATTAATGAAAAAAAAAAAAAAGGCAAAGAAAGGTGGCCTAGCTATACCACACCGAAAACTATATTATAAAGCAGCAGTCATCAAAATAATTTGGTACTGGCTTAGAAATAAGAGTAGTGGATCAGTGGAATATATTAGGCTTAGAAGACACAGTACTCAATGATTATAGTAATCTATTTATTTGATAAACTCAAAGACTCCAGCATCTGGGATAAGGACTCACCATTTGACAAAAATTTCTGGGAAAACTAAAAAATAGTATGGTAGAAACTAGGTATTGATTAACACCTGATGCCCTATACCAAAATAAGGTCGAAATGAGTTCATAATTTAGATATAAAGGGTGATCTTATAAGCAAATTCGGAGAACAAAGGATAGTCTACCTCTCAGATCTGTGGAGAAAGAAGGAATTTGTGACTGAAGAACTAAAGTACATTATGAAATGTAAAATGAATAATTTTCATCCACATTAAATTAAAAAAAAGTTGTTGAAAAACAAAACCAATATAGTCAAAATTAGAAGGGAATCAGGAAGTTGGGAAAATTTTTTTAACATGCAATATTTCTGATAGGTCTTATTTCTAAAATATATAGATAATGGAGTCAAATTTAAAAGAATATAATTCATTGTTTGCAATGATAAATGGTTATATACAATTGATAAATGGTCAAAGGATATGAACAAACAATTTTCAGATAATGAAATTAGAGTCACATACTCAAGAAAAAATGCTCTAAATTATCGTTAGAGAAATGCAAATTAAGACAACTTTGAGATACCACTTCACACCTCTCAGATTGGGTAAGATGGTAGAAAAAGACAATGATAAATGTTGGAGGGGATGTGGGAAAATAGACGCTAATGAATTGTTGGTGGGGTTATGGAATTGATTCAACCATTCTGGAGAACAATTTGGAACTATGCCCAAAAGTCTATCAAACTGTGCATAACTTTTGATCCTGCAGTGTCTCTACTGGGCCTGTGGTCCCAAAGAGATCATAAAAAAGGAGAAAGGACCCACATGTACAAAAATGTTTGTGATAGCCCTTTTTATAAGTGATAAGGCATTGGAAACTGAGTAGATGTTCCTCAATTGGGGAATGGCCTAATAGGTTATGGTATATGAATGTTTTGGAATATTATTGTTCTATAAGAAACAGTGAGGAGGAATATTTCCTGGAGAGACTTATATGAATTGATGCTAAGTGAAGTGTAACAAGATTTTTTGGTCAACTGTGAAAGACTTAGCTCTTTTCAACAATGAGGTGATTAAAAGCAATTCCAAGAGACTTGTGATGGGAAGAGCCATTCTCATCCAGAGAGAGAACTATGGAGACTGAATTTGGATCAAAACAGTATTTTCACTTTTTTTTTTCTTTTATTTTCTCTTTCACCTTTTGATCAGTTTTTATTATTATTATTATTATTATTATTATTATTATTATTATTATTATTATTATTATAGTATAGCATATAGAAATATGTTTAAAAGAATTGCACATGTTTAACCTATTTTTGATTTCTTTCCCCTCATGGGAAAGGAGAGAAAAAAAATTTAACATAAAAGGTTTTGCAAAGGTGAATATTGAAAACTTTTTTGCGTGTATTTGGAAAATAAAAAGCTATTAAGAACAATCATTAGAAAACAATACTTGGTTGGTTCTTTTACTTCTACAATCTGGCTTTTGATCTCCTTACTTATATGAAATATTTTTTTTTAAGTTATCCATATTCTCATTCTCCTTCTAAAATATTTATTTTTGGTTTTCATATTATTTAGATTCCTCCTGTTTCCCATCAAAAGTATTGTTTGCCTAGGGAACCATCCTTTTATGAGGTTTCCTGTTGAAGGTAACATAAGTTGGGCTTTATAGGCTGTGTAAGAATTTGTTAGGTAGAAAGAGATAGGGAAGGAATCACAGACCTGGGTAGCAGCATGAAACTGGGATTTGCTGGTGAAATTAAATTATCTTCTACCTTTTTAAATTTTGTGATATTTTTTACATACTCCTTCTCCCCCCTTATTTTTTGGTAGTCTCTTTATCTTTCTTTTGTGTTCTTGGGTCACATTTGCTTGTCCATTCTATTATCCGGTGGCCTCTTTGCCAGTTTTACTGGCCTTTTCTCTTCTTGTTTTTTGTTACTTCTTTGACATAGCTAATTGCCTTTCCCATTGGCATACTTCTCTGGGTTTTAGTGATACTACTTTATCTTTATTGACTCTACCATACTTTTTTTTTTTATCTCCTTTCCCATATTATTGATCATGTTATGCATTCTTACTATGGCACTATCCCAAGACCATTCTGGACTTCCTTCTCTTTTTTCTCTATACTCTCTCACTTGATGACCTCATCTATTTTTGTGGATTTATTTGTTTTGTTTTTTTTCTGAGTCTGGGGTTAAGTGACTTGCCCAGGGTCACACTAGGAAGTGTTAAGTGTCTGAGACCAGATTTGAACTCAGGTCCTCCTAAATTCAAGGCTGGTGCTCTATCCATTGCACCACCTAGCTGCCCCTATTTGTGTGGATTTAAATATTGCTATGCAAGTAATTTTTCAGAAAGCTTCTGAACTCTGGTTCTGCATTATCATCTGCTTGCTGAATTTCAAACTGGTCATTCTATAGACATAACAAACTCACCACATCCAAACAGAACTTGGTTTGTCTTCCTTAAAACCCACCTCTTTTCCAGACTTCCCTAGTTTTGTCAAGGATACCATTCATTTGATTATTCACACTGAGATGCTTTCATCTCTTATAATTGATTATTTGTTTTGTCTTGTCCTACTTTCATAGCATCTCTTATGGTTCTCTTTCCCTACTAGATTTATACCAAAAATGCAAAGCTGGTTCAATATCAAGAAATATCAGCATAATTGACTATATCAATAATCAAACTAACAGAAATCATAGGATTATCTTAGTAGATGCACAAAAGGCATTTGACAAAATATAACACCCATGCCTATTAAAAACACTAGAGAGCATAGGAATAAATGGAGTTTTCCTTAAAGTAAGTAGCATCTGTCTAAAATCATCAGCAAGCTAATTTTATATAATGGAGGCAAGCTAGAAGCATTTCCAATAACATCAGAGGTAAAATAAAGTTACCCATTATTACAACTATTCTTCAATATTTTATTAGAAATGTTAATTTTAACATTAAAAGAAGAATATGAAATTGAAGGAATTATAGTGGATGATGAGGAAACAAAATTATTACTATTTGCAGATCATATGATGGCATATTTAGAGAATGCTAGAGAATTAAATAAAAAATTACTGGAAACAAGTCATTGGCATTTCTATATTTACCAACAGAGCCCAGCAGCATCTTAAATATTTGGGGGTTCTATTTGCCAGGAATACAAAGCCAGGGAACTATATGAACACAATTACAAAACACTTTTTTCACAAATAAAGTTAGATCTAAACAATTGGAAGAATATCAATGATAATTAAAAATGACAATTTTACTTAAATTAATCTACCATACCAATCAAAATGTCAAGAAATTACTTTATAGAGCTAGGAAAAAAATAGTAACAAAATTCATCTGAAAGAACAAAAGGTCAAGAATGTCGAGGGAATTAATGAAAAAAAAATTCAAAGGAAGGTGGCCTAGCTGTACCACACCTAAAACTAGATTGTAAAGTGGCAATCATCAAAAATAGTTGATTTTAGAGGTACTTGAATCTCTGTTGAAGATTTGCTTTGATGTCTGCTTATATCTTGGGTTCTTGAAGGCTTTGCCAAGAGAGTATGATGTGGGATAGGTTCTATCAGCCTTCCATAATAAAGCCAGTGATAGAGTTTATACCTGCTTCTTGGAGTCCAGCCTTCCTAAGTACACCAGAGATTTGGCCACAAGTATTGCAACAGAGAAGCAAAGAACAGGAGCTCTCATTTATACTAGTGAGGGAGTGTCCACACTTTGAGATACCTAGAGTTAGGGAGTATTACTTGTAAATATGGCATATGAGCTCTTTACAAAAGAGATTTTACCTCATTCTTCCTTATGTTGCCTGACTCAGTACCTGAACAATACTAAATGGATGGAATACACTTTTGAAATCTGTTTCAGCATCTTTGAATGGATGTTGGGTTACCTTGGTCTTCCCACTCCAATCCAGTAGGATTTTTTCATAGCTCGGATCTGATCATGTCTCATTCTACTATCTCCTTAACTTGAGTCTCAGATAGGAAGCTCTCTGCTCTGCCCATGCTTCTCCATGTAGCTTCCGAAACATTTTGCTCTTTACTTGCTTCCACTGATAATATAATCCATCTACCTTGGTTTTCTTCCAACATGACCTTCCCTCTCCCAATTCTGTATTTAGTATTCTTTCTTGGTTGGAGCATTCTACCTTTTTGCCTGTGTCCCTTAGGACTTTCTGGACTTCTTCAAAACTCAGCCTAGGTGCTCCCTTGTACAAGAAGTCTTATCTGTCATCCCACTTGTACTTTTCCTTCTGAAATGACCTGCTGGTAGCCCAGTCTTAGTGCAATGTCTGACTCAAAATAAGTGCTTAATATATGTTTGTTGATTTACTGGTTATGTTTTGGGTCTTCAAATAGTGCTAGTATATTTGAAAGTTAGAAATTATAAAGTTTTGCCTTTATACCTAGAAGGGAGCTAGAGTGTGCAAGGCAGGCAATCTGTATGCTTTGAGAGTTTAGGTTTTGGATAATATGTATTGATGGTATTGGTAAAATAGTTTTTTCTTCTTTTTTTATTTTAGTGTCAAACCAGGATAGAAAAACTCAACAAGAATTTAAGATGTGAAGAGTCCTTTCTTAAAAGAAGAAAAAAGTGATTGTTGGGACTATGGATCGGAGCAAACGGAATTCCATTGCAGGATTTCCTCCTCGCTTAGAACGTCTGGAAGATTTGGAAGGGGGCAGTGGAGGGGATGGAAATGTGGCCCAGATAGGAAGAGTGTGGCCGTCTTCATATCGAGCTCTCATAAGTGCCTTTTCTAGACTTACACGTTTAGATGACTTTACCCGGGAAAAGATTGGGTCTGGCTTCTTCTCTGAAGTGTTCAAGGTGAGTGAGCATCTGTAATTTCATCTCAGGCACTCTGCAGAACAGTATCCTTGCAATAGGTAGATAGATTACCCTTTCAAGGCTTTTCCATTTGTTCTTAACTTTGGTGGGGTCTTTGATTAGTGTGGCTCCTAATGCTGAGAAATAATTCTCACTCATTCTTCATGGCATTTGTTTTTCTTTTTATTTTGAATGTGATAGGGACTGCAGAATTGAATAGTTGACCCATTTTGCTTTTATAACTGGTATTGTGAGATATTCAGAATATTGGTGTGGGAATGGGATAGACAATGGAGAAATTTGGTATGAGTACTGGAGCAGGAAGCAGAAATTAATAGTTTATTGAATCAGTATGCAGATGTACTTGGTATATATAGGATATAGAGAGCATAAATTGACTTTCTATGTCTTAGATAAATCCTATCCTAGGAAACCTATCCTTAAGAGGGTCAATAATCCAGATGGAACTCCAACTGACCAGGAGCGTAGCCAGTTTGGAGTAACAAGCCTTTTTCATTGTAATTGGCTGGCTGCTGGACTGGAGTGCTCCTAAACTCCTGGGACACCAAAGTTCCTGGGCTTCCCCCCAACTAATGTGCCTTCTGCCTCCCATGATCCTTCAATCTTTTCTTATAGCTGGAAAAAAAATACATTTTCTATCTGTACTTGTGTTCTAAAAGGGATTACATCTGTATGTCATGATTATTTCTGGATTCCTCTTCATGAGAGTTAACATGATCTAGTGCAAAGGGATGTGGGCTTGGCATCAGAAAATATGGGTTTGAGTCCCAGATAAAGCTATTGTTGTATGACTGAACAAATCACTTGTAATTCTGGCCTTTTCCAAGGGACTGGGAAAAGGCCTATCAAGGTACACTATGTGGTTGTAAAAAGGATGTGCAATCTTAAGTCCTTTACTTTCTTCACCTGAATGTAGTTGAGGCTGAACTCAGTTGCAATTGCTTTTGATGTGGATGTATTTTTTTAAAATAATAATTTTTTATTTTCAAAATATATGCAGTGATAGTTTTCAATATGCAGTCTTGCAAAACCTTGTGTACAAATATTTCTCCCTCCCTTCCCCTCCCCTAGACGGTAATTAATCCAGTACATGTTAAACATGTGCAATTCTTTATGCATATTTCCACAATTATCATGCTGCACAAGAAAAATCAGATCTTAAAGGGAAAAAATGAGAAGGAAAACAAAAAGCAAGCAAACAACAAAAAGGTGGAAACACTATGTTGTCCACAATCACTCCCCACAGCTCTCTTTCTGGGTGCAGATGGCTCTCTCCAGTGAATGCATTTTTAAAAGTTCAATAAGTTTCCTTGCCGTTGGGCAGATCTTCATTGTGAACTGCTGATACCAAGACTTGTTCAGTCATTTTTTCCAGTTATGTCTTACTCTTTGTGACTCCATCTGGAGTGGTTTGTCATTTCCTTCTTCAGCTTATTTTACAGATCGGAAATGGAGGCAAATGGGGTTAAGTGACTTGCCTGGGGTCCCATATCTAGTAAGAGGCTGAGAGCAGATTTGCACCCTAGAAGATGAGTTGTCTTGACTCTAGGCCTGATATTCCATCCACTGTGCCATCTAGCTGCTAATTTGTTTAGCCATTCCTCAGTTGATAGACATCTACATTATTTCCTGTTTTTAACTGTTAGAAAAAGTACAGCTATAAATATTTTAGAGTTTAGAGAGACTTTCTCCATTTTAATGGCTTCTTTGTGGGTATAATACCAGTAATGGAACTCTGGTTCATAAGATAGGATTCTTTAGCTATTTTCTTTGTATGATTCCAAATTGCTTTCCAAAATTTTTGCCCAAAATAGCTCTACCATTAATGTATTAATGTACCTATTTTCCCCAAATTCCTCTAACATTGTTGCCATTTTTGGTTGGTTTTTGCTAATTTGCATGTCATGACCTGAAATCTCAGGATTGTTTTGCTTTGTTTTCTCTCTCTCTCTCTCTCTCTCTCTTTTTTTTTTTTTTTTTTTTTTTTTTTTTTTTGTGATTTGGAGAATTCTTTAATGTGATTATGAATCCTTTGTAGTTCTTTTGAGAATTATTTGTTCATATTCCTTAATCGTGTGTGTGTGTGTATATATATATATATGCACACACATGTATATGCATGTATATAACACATACATATATTATTTACTTATATATCTTGGACACCAAAGCCTTATCAGAGAAATTTGACACAAAGATTTTTTTTTTTCTATCCTACCTCTTTCCTTTTTGTCCTAGGTGTATTAGTTTTGTTTGTACTGAAGTGCTTCAGTTTCAAGCAATCAGAGTTATTTCCTCTATCCTTTTGTAATTGCTTCTATCTCTTGCTTGGTCAAGAATCATCTTTCATCCATAGAGGTATATCATCTATTTCTCTTCTAGTTTTTAAAAACATAATCTTTTGTGAACAGACAGTTCTCAGACAAAGAAATTGAAACATTTCTAGCCATATGAAAAAATGCTCCAAGTTATTATTAATCAGAGAAATGCAAATTAAGACAACTCTGAGGTACCACTACACACTTGTCAAATTGGCTAAAATGACCGGGAAAGATAATGGGGAATGTTGGAGGGGATGTGGGAAAACTGGGACACTGATACTGTTAGGTTTTTACTAAGTGCTAATGAGATAATGAGATGATAAGTTCTTACTAAGTGCTAAGTAGGTACTTAACAATTCTCTAGTTCTGGCAGAATATTCTAAAATCTAGATAGTCACTTGTAATGTGCTATTGTCTCCAGGGACTGTGGATTGCTCTCTTCTCTTGGAATTATTGGTGGAATTGTGAATACATCCAGCCATTCTGGAGAGTGATTTAGGACTATGCTCAAAAAGTTATCAAACTGTGCATACTCTTTGATCTAGCAGTATTACTACTGGTCTTATATCCCAAAGAGATTTTAAAGAAGGGAAAGGGACCTGTATGTATAAGAATGTTTGTGGCAGTCCTATTTGTAGTGTCCAGAAACTGGAAACTGAGTGGATGCCCATCAATTGAAGAATGGCTGAATAAATTGTGGTATATGAATACTATAGAATATTGTTCTGTAAGAAATGATCAGCAGGATGATTTCAAAGAGGCCTGGAGCTCAAGTTGTTATTGCAAAGCCTCAAGTCACAATTAAGAGTATAGGTTAAGGCCACATTTTTATGAGAGGTCTTCCCTCAGTTTATCCTATTCAAGGCCACATATTTATTTCGAACATATTGTAAAATATGGTGTTCAGTATTGGCCTAAGCCTTATTTCTGCCAGAATGTTTTCCAGGTTTTGTAGAAGTTTTTGTCAAATAAAGAATCTTTTCCTAGGTAATTTGTTTTCTACTTTATTAAACACTGAATCTCCTTCATTTGTGTTTGTCCCACTGATCTATCATGCTGTTCTTTAACCAATACTAGATGGCTTTGATGATGTCTTTATAGTTTCAGTTTTTTATTTTATCATTTTCCTGGATAGTCTAGATCTTTTATTATTTCAATTGAATTTTGTTATTATTTTTTCAAATTCTGTAAAATGTCCTCTTAATAATTTGGTTGATATAGCATTTAAAGTATAAATTAGTTTTGTTAGTATTGTCATTTTTAGTATATTGGCATGGCCTAGCCATGAGCACAATTTCCCCAGCTATTTAGAGTGTTGTTTTTTTCCCTGAAATCACCCCCTTTGCCATTTCTTAAAGCACAGTTTTATTTAGCACATTCACATACTATAATAGGTTCAGCTGTTTTCTATTTGATGGATACCTCCTCAGTTTCTAATTCTTTACAGTGGAAAGAACTAATTTTAATTTAAGTATTTTTGTATATATGGGTCCTTTTCTTCTTTCTTTGATCTCTGAGGTATAGATCTCATAGCAGTATCACTAGTTCCAAAGGGATTCACAGTTTAATAGCTTTTTGGGTATAGTTATAAATTGCTTTACAGAATGGCTATTTTTATTTGTGGGTGAGTGAGTACCTTTGTAATCTAGTTCACAAAATGCCTTTGGTAGTAACTGATGTTCTTGTTTATCAGGGGTTTTGAGCTCTTCTAGGGTGTGACTCCATAGGAGCAAGACAGATTTCCTTATTCATCATGTCTGTCTGTCTGGATGGCTTAATTTAATATTCTGTTAATTTAGTACCACTCTCTATGGTTTTAAGCAACGATTAAATTAGTAGTAGATTAGTTTGTTGTATTTTTATTTGTTTTGTTAAACATTCTCCAATTTCATTTTATTTAGTTATTTTTTAAACCACAAATATAATAGGTTTATTTACCATTTTGTACATCTGAACTAGAAGGTATGAAAAAAAATTTACTCATTCATATATACTGTCAAAAAATTTATAAATAAAATTTTAAAAAAATTTGTTGGGAGTTTAAAAAATGTTTTTTTAGCTGCATGCCCAGTCCATTGATCTGTTTTTTCTTTTATGTATAAATTTTCAGAAATGTAAATTTTCTTAAAGACTGATTTGGGAGCAGCTAGATGGTTCATTGATAGAGAACCAGCCCAGGAGGATCTGAGTTCAAATTAGACCTTAGATATTTAACTATCTGTGTAACCCTGGACAAGTCACTTAACCCCAGTTGTCTCACCAAAAAACAAAACAAACATAAAGGAGGGAAAAGGACCCACATGTACAAAAATGTTTGCAGAAACTCTTTTTGTGGTGGCAAAGAATTGGAAAGTGAGTAGATGCCCATTAATTGGGTAATAGCTGAATAAGTAATAGTATATGAAAAAATGATGAACAAGCTGAATGAATGAAGAAAGGCTTGGAAAGATTTACTCAAACTGATAATGAATGAAATAAGCAAAACCAGAAATACATTGTATCCAGTAACAGCAAGATTGGGCCATGATCAACTATGAAAGATTTGGTTCTTCTTAGTGGTTCAGTGGTCTAAGGCAATCCCAATAAACTTTGGATAGAAAATGCCATCTGTATTCAGAGAGACAAATATGGAGAATGAATATAAATCAACATATGGTATGACTTTTTTTTTTTTCCATTTTCTTGTTTTTTTCTTTTGTGATTTTTTTCCCTTTTATTCTGATTTTTCTCAACATGATTCATAATTCATAATTCATAAAGAAATGTATGTTAAGAATTAATGCGTATATATAATCAGAAAAAAAGAAAACAAGAAAAAAAAGAAGAAAGAAAGACTGATTTGCCTTACATTCCAGAATTTCTACATTGTCTCATTGTCAAAATCTTTTTTTCTCAATAATATTTGAGAAATACTAGTTTTTAACATTCATTTTTGTAAGACTTTGTGTTCCAAATTTTTCACCCTCCTTCCCATACCCCAAGACAGCAAGCAGTCTGCTGTAGGTGAAAGAAATATATGAACTTATTTTTATATTTGTCATGTTGTGCAAGAAAAATCAGACCAAAAGGGAAAAAAAAAAAAACATTAAAAAAAAAAAAAGAAAAAAATAAAGGTGAAAATACTATGCTTTGATTCACATTCAGTCTCTATAATCCTCTCTGAATGATTCTATCACCTGTCTTTTAGAATTGCTTTGAATGACCTCATTGTTGAAAAGAGCCATGTCCATCATGTATCATAACTTATTTAGCCATTCTCCAAAGAAGGGGCATCCTCTCAATTTCTAGTTCCTTACTACTACAAAAAGGTTGCTAGAAACATTTTTTCACACTTGGGTCCTTTTCCCTCCTTTATGTTCTCTTTGGGATACAAACCCAATAGAAACACTGCTGGATCAAAGGGTTTGATAGCCTTTTGGGCATAGTTCCAAATTGCTCTCCAGAATGATTGAATCAGTTCACAACTCCACCAACCATGTGTCAGTGTACCAGTTTTCCCACATCTCCTCCAACATTTATCATTGTCTTTCTTATCATTGTCATGTTAGCCAATTGAGAGGTATGTAGTGGTACCTAAGAGTTGTCTTAATTTACATTTCTTTAATCAATAATGTTTTAGAGCATATTTTCATATAACTATTAATGGCTTTAATTTTTTCACCTGAAAATTGTTCATATCCTTTAACTATCAGTTGGAAAATGGTTTCTATTCTTATAAGTCAATTCTCTATGTATTTTAGAAATTAGGTCTTTATCAGAGTCCTTGGATACAAAAATTTTCCCCCAGTTTTCTGCTTCCCTCCTATTCTTGGCTATATTGGTTTTGTTTGTACAAAAACTTTTAAATTAATATACTGGAACTTATCCATTTTGCATTTTCTAATGTTCTCTAGTTCTTCTTTGGAATTCCCCAAGTGTTACACATGATCCATGTGTACATAGATTATTGTAAAAATGGACTAGCATTAAAAAACAAAACAAAACCCAACAACGCACAATCTTTGAAACAAATCTGTAGCTTGTGAAATACTTGAAAGAATAGAATAAGTTTTTTTTTTTATTAATAGTTTTTATTTACCAGATTTATGTGCATGAGTAATTTTACAACATTGACAATTGCCAAACCTTTTGTTCTAATTTTTCCCCTCCTTCCCCCCCACCCCAGATGGCAGGTTGACCAATACATGTTAAATATGATAGAGTATAAATTAAATACAATATATGTATAAATGACCAAACAGTTATTTTGCTGTACAAAAATAATTGGACTTTGAAATAATGTACAATTAGCCTGTGAAGGAAATCCAAAATGCAGGCGGACAAAATTAGAAGGATTAGAAATTCTATGTAGTGGTTTATAATCATCTCCCAGAGTTCTTTCACTGGGTGGAGCTGGATCAGTTCATTACTGCTCTACTGGAACTGATTTGGTTCATCTCATTGTTGAAAATGGCCACATCCATCAGAATTGGTCATCATATAGTATTGTTGTTGAAGTATACAGCGATTTCCTAGTTCTGCTCATTTCACTCAGCATCAGTTCATGTAAGTCTCTCCAGGCCTTTCTGAAATCATCCTGTTGGTCATTTCTTATAGAACAACAATATTCTATAATATTCATATACCACAATTTATTCAGCCAATCTCCAATTGATGGGCATCCTCCACGTAGTTTCCAATTTCTGGCCACCACAAAGAGGGCTGCCATAAACAAAGAATAAGTTTTTTTTACCAGCAAGTACTATTGGGGAGACTATGAATGAGAGATAGCACCTTCAAGAATTTATCAAGAAATTATCTGTTTCTCTTAATTTATGTTTATGTTTCCTGGGCCTCCTCTGAGCTCTCGTTTGAAAATCAACTGAGTATTTGTCAGCCAATCCTAACTAGAGAAACACTACATGTTGTCCCAGAGACCCCATGAGAGAGTTTAAAATCCCTTGATGCCTGGTGAGATAGGTAAGGCATGTTTGGAAGAATGACAAATTGTTACTAGCCAGGGGTTAGCAGGGAAAAGTGTGTCAGAGGACCTTTTTCTTTCCCTCTGTTTGGGGATTTTTTGTTTGTTTTGATTTCATTCATTTGGAACCTGTATTCTGTATTCTGGGATTTGACATGTTTCCTGAATGACTGGAAGAATTCATACAAACCATTCTGAAGCCTTCTTTGTGAAAGGAATCAATGACATGTTTTAGCTAGTGGCAATATGTTTACAGGGACCTAAATAATAAGCGGGATTGGAGAGAAGAATTTGGACACCTTTCCCCCCCCCCCCCCTTTCTGGAAGAAATTGAGTTAATCACTTGTTAGAAGTAGGAGCAACAAACAGCTTTGGAAGAAAAATTTTGGCCAATTTAACTGAAAGCATATTGAGTAATGATTACCTCATCATGACTTAAATTATATCCTTGCAACAACCTATTCCAACAGCATCTGAGGAAATATCCATGTTGCATGTGCTAGGTTTCTAAAGTCTCTTTTTTATGTTTGATGACAACTATCAGAATTAGTCCTAGATCTTGTATTCCAGTAGAAGACATTAGTAATTTTTCAAAATAAATCTTTATTGCTTTGTTTTTAATGTCACCTAAGTTTCTAGTGGATTTTCCCACTTTTTCCCAGATATTCCTTATAAAAGAAAATAGAAAAGGAGAAAAAAACAGTTCTGCAAAAACTAGCCAATGTATTAGGCGAAAAAAAGTGACATATATGTTACATATACTGTAAATGTCCTGTTGTCTCTTCAATTATAATATCATCTTGTAATCCTAACAATATACAATATAACAATATACAATATACATGTGAGCAGGTGTTTTTGCCTTTACTAGTACTTCCAATGCTTTGTATGGTACCAGACAGATTGTAAATTTGGCTTTTATTTATTTATTTGTTTTTGTGAGGAAATAGGGGTTAAGTCACTTGCCTAAGTGACTTAATACCAAACTTAACAAAACATATTATCTTTCTTCCAAATTCTCCCCTCTTCTCAATATTCCTATTCTTGTCAAGGGACTACTATCCCCTCAGTCACCAAGGCTCATACCACTGCTGTCATCGTGCAGTTTCTCATTGGCACTGTCTTCTTGTTTCTGCCTTTATAATCTCTTATATATGTCCCCTTCTCTTTGCTTACCCTGCCCTATCCTGGTGTGGGCCGTCACCTGGACTGCTTTACTAACAAACTTGTGGGTCTCCACACTGCTCCATGTTGACATGATCACTTTGGCAGCTTAGTGGAGGATATTCATCCTCCACTAAGCTGCCAAAGTGATCATTTCACCTCTCTTTTGAGATTTCATTTGACCTGTCTAGCTATTCTTAGGCTGTCTTGCCTTCTACTAATTGTTCTCTGGCTCCATTGGCCTACCTGCTGTTCCTCATATGACCTTCCATTTCCCATCTCTGTGCTTTTGTTCTGATTGACCTGATGTCATGAATGCTTTTTAAGTGATCTGGTATGCATGGAACCCCTGCTACACTTTAAAAAAAATTGTTCTAAAGGATAGCTTTCAGGGCTGACTAGAAGAGAGATAGGATGGAAATCTTGCTGATGTAAAAGTTAAAGATATCAGCTAAAGTAACAGCAAATGTTCTGACTAATATGAAAACATTAATGCATAATTACATATGTATAATCCATATCAAATTGTTAACTGTTTTGGAGAGGGGGAAGGTGAAAGATGGAAAAAATTTGGAAGTCAGGATTTTACAAATATGTGAAAATTTGTCTTTACATATAATTGGGTAAAAGTTAAATATTATTTAAAAAGACGTAAATGTTCACCCTTTTTTTTTTTTCTCATGGTAAGAATGGCAGAAGACAAAAGAGACCAAAGTCTTCTGATTGAATTGTCCCTTTACTTTGTGTTTCCCAGTAGCAGACCCCACTCAAAGGTTGAGGCTTATGTGAATTCTTTGTGATCCTATTGAGGCAAGTCAAGTATGGCTTGAATGAGAAAGCTTGTTCTACTGCAAAATATGTTTGATTTGGTTTTGTATAGGGACTTGAGGCAAAGTAGGAAGATTGAAGTGACCTAATGGAAAATGTTGTTGGAATTGATGTGAGATAATGGCTAGAGATCCCCTTGATGAGGTCTTGGGTGTGGTTAGAGGAATTGATAAAAATTAATCCCTGAGGCAGGCAGGGAGAAGGCACTGATAGAGATCACTTTAGGTCAGTAATTCCAGCCTCTCTAGAGGTCTCAGCAGTCTCATTTTGCCATGCCTTGTCAGAAATCTTAGTCCTGTCCCTAAGGTTAAATTTTCCCTATTAAATCTATTTATGGGCCATCCCATGGCTGTTGCCCTCTTTTGGGTCAGTCCACCATGCCATTCTGCCTCATGGTGTCTTTCTCCTTACCCCTCCTCCATGCCACATGGTCTCCAATTTCTACAGTGTTTCTCAACCCTACTTCCTCCTCCTTAGAACTGACTAACTCTTTTGGGGGACTAAGTCCCTTTCAGCATGTAACCTGCCAGCTAAGGGTATGCCCCAAAATGAGCGGGGGTGGGGGGCTTCCTTTCTACTAAGTAGTTGTACTTTCCATTTAGGAATTTGTCTTTCACTTGCTCTCCCTCTTTCCTAAATAAATCTATCTTTTATCAAAAAGAGTGGCCATTGTGAATTCCTCTCATGATCTAGTCCCCCAACTTTTGGTCTAGGGAATGATTAGGGGCTAATTTCCAAATCAGTAAGGGAGATGATTATTTCCCAGACTAAATGTAATGGCAGAGAAACTGAGCAAGACAAAGATCAGAGAGTATTTGATACACAATTTATTAAATGGAGAGATTTACTGGGACCAACAGACCTCTCAAAGAATCCAGCACTGAATATAGGATACAGCATTCTTTTATGGGGTAACAATGACATAATGGGGGGAGGTACCTAGGATGACAAAATGGGAGGTACTGGAGAGGCTTCCTATATTCTAATGATGTCTAAAATGGATAAAGACCTTTATCCCATCAAACATTAAGAGGGAATAAGTATAGCCTAAGGTCTAAGATAAAGGTCTAAAACCTTTATCCTAACTTTAAAAGGGAAAGGTTATAACCTGAGGCAGAGTAACTGAATTTGGACAATTCGGGAAACTGGGTCAGGACTTTAAAAGAGAACTGTGGTACAACAAAGTGATTCCCAGATCAATTGGAGGTGAAAATTTCTTATGGGAACTGGGTAGTTTTCCCAGAGCCAGGGTTTTTCTAATCCAGGTCCACCACCCCAAAAGATCAGGGGGTCACAGTTCTATTACATAAAGCACTTAATATTTAGAAAGTGCCTTCCCTCAAGAAATTTTAATTCTACTACAGGAAGACACAGAGGACTCCTAGTTAGGAAGAATGCTAACTTCTGGGGAGATTCCAGAAGGAAGGAAGAACCATTTGAGCTGGGCCTCAAATATTATGGGAATGGAGGATCGCCGTGCAAAGGCGTGGAGGTGGGCAATGAGGCGTTTGGGGTACAGAGTAACAAGCAATAGTTTGACATCAAGGTAGGTTCCTGATGGAAAGTAATGAATGAACTTTTTGAAATGACAGGGAAGCGCCAGATTGTTAGTCAGGCAAAAAGCAGTCAAGAAAGCCTTTTGTAGAGGTAGGGATTGGATTTGAGTGTTGAAGGAGGCCAGGGAAGCCAAAAGGAGAAAGTCAGGGTCAGCCAGTGCAAAGGCAAAGATGGTATATAAGCAGAAGAAAAAAGAACCGAAAACAGATAAGTAAAAGCCAGTTGGGAGGGTTGGTGAGCACCTGCAGCTGGGCCTGGCCCGGGCCTGAGCACAAGTACCGGTTGTGGTGAGGAAGGCCAGCCCTGAGACCTCTCAGAGACTGGGAGCTGTTGTGTTGTTGGCCCGGTGATGTCTAGGCCGGGCCACGGCCTCTTTGCTGCCCTGGTCCCGCATACTGCTTCTTTGTTTAAAGGACCACCTTTCTGATCCTGGTGAAACATAAATCATTCGCCCTTGGTCCCCCTGCACTTTGTTTACCATTTGCCAGCCGTTTACCAGAATTCAAGTTTTTGACACACATACAAGGGATCAGCTCCTTAGATGATTTTCCAAAAAGAAGAGTGACTGAGAATGAAGAGACCTTTTTAAAGCACAGATAGTGTCAGTAAATAGAGTCGGAAAACTACTGTCAGAGAGTTCTTTGTGTGACAGTGTTTTCTTAAACTTATCCTTCTAAGATCGGCCAAGGAGAATGGCTCTCCTTTCAGTGGTCAGGAGGCGCATTACCACAAAGTCACTGAGGCACAGGCAAAGAGTCCCACATGAATGACACATTCATAAAAAGAAGTAAACATTTCATTATACCTTTTGTCCGACAAAGACTCTGTATTAATGTTTCTTGTTTTTTCTGTCACCTTCATTTCCTATTCTATTCTTCCCTACTCCTTTACTCAGAACCATCTTCCCTGCCTTCTATCAGGTCCCAGCTAAAATCCCATCTTCTACAGGAAAGCTTTTCCCATTATTCTACATGCTAGGACTTTTTCCCCTGTTAATGATCTCCAAATTATCCTGTCTGTAGCTGTTTTGTACATTAGACTCTGATCTCCTTGAGGGGCAAGTGCTGTCTTTTACCTTTCTTGGTATCCCTAGCATGAATACACTGCCTGGAACATAGTCGGTGCTTAATAAATCTTATAATTAATAATCATCTTATAATCAATCACATGAGCATTCATTAGATACCAGTTATATATGGATGCTGTGCTAGTTGCTATGGATATAAAAATAAAAATGAATTAGTTCCCATCTTTAAAGTGCTTATACTGTAATGGAAGAAGCAACTGGTATATACATTGTTATATATAAAAGACATTTGCAAATATATAATAATCCAGCTGAAGGGGACATAAGATAACTTTAAAGGGGAAGGAGCTTGCAGATGGATGGACTTTTCTCTGGCTCTCTCTCTTGGCTGGAACTGTCTCCTTCAAGTCTGCAGGAAGCCTTTCACAATCTCTTTTCAGTACTTCTCCTGTATTCAATATATCCCTAGTTATACTGTATATAGAGTTTGTGCATAGTTGTTTCCATGTTGAATTTCCCATTAGATTCTGAGTTCCTGAAGATCAGGACTTATCATCTCCAGTGTCTGGCAGAGAGGAGTGCTTAGTGTTTTTTGTTCACACTTAAGAAGTGTGAAATTGAGAATAACAAGGTTATGAGCCTGCTATGAATATTTTGGCATATATTGGTGTTTGCTAACTACTGGACTTTTTTTCTCTTTGACTTCTTTGGAGGTGTATGTTGAGAAGTGAGACTGCAAAAGCAAAGGGCATGGATAGTTTAGCTACTTTTTATGCATAATTCCAAGTTGAAATCCAGAAAAATAGAACCATTTAACATTTTCACTAACAGTATATTAGGGTGCTTGCTTCTCCATACCTATCCACAGCAGCCTGTGCCCAGTGGTTGACAATTTCATATTACAGTGTTCTGAGTTTATTCAGAAATGGACTTAAAAAAAAAAAAAAAAAAGGTTTTTTTGAGTAGTGGGAGAGGAAAGTTCTTTTTTACTTGATTTCTTAACTTTTCATCATCTTTTGCAACTTTTTTTGGGGAGGGATCTATTTGGCAATAAAAATGAAAAGTTGGTGAGTTGATTTCTTATTGTTTCCTTTTGCTGTTACTGAGACTACACTAATTCACGACAGACACTTATTTCCAACAGTGGTTTGTGAACTTAGGCCCCTTCAAAGTCTGCAGTAGCAGAGAAGAGAAAATAAAAAGTGTTAAGGCATATTCTTGTCGTCAATTGTCATTTTTGGGCATGAGTGTTGTGATCATTCCAGATATGTACATAATGTGGTGTTAACAGAATTATGATGCTATGAGAAGTCTATTTCCTACTCAGAATTTTTTTTTGTGTGTAATCTATAATAGAGAAAATAAATCTGGAAGGGACTTTAGAAGTGATTTAATACAATCCTTTCACTTTTCAGATGAGGAAACAGCCTCTGAGAGATAGGGATTCTCCTAATCCTGGAAAAGAAAAGCCTGCTTGAGCCAAAACTCAAAATTCCTGGATATTTTCCAAATTCAGTACTTTTTCTAATGTTCCATAGTTATCAAAAAGTATATAGATACTTTAATAACTATATGAAAACATGATTACACAGTTCTTTGTAGCTACAAGCATTGACATACCAGCAAAAAAGAACTTTTATATGCAAAATAGAAATAAAAGACTAAATATTGTTGTGCCACAGTTCTCTTTTAATGTCCTGACCCAGTTTCCCTAGTTGTCCTGTTCAGTGACTCTGCCTCAGGTTATAACCATTCCCTTTTAATGTTAGGTTAAAGGTGTTATATCTTAGACCAGTGGTCCTCAAACTTTTAAAATAGGGGGCCAGTTCACTGTCCCTCAGACTGTTGGAGGGCCGGACTATAATAAAAACAAAAACTATGAACCTCAGCCCAGTGCAGGAAGTGTGCTTTGCTAAGAGGAGTTTAGGTCGAATGTTACTTCTGGTCTGATTTTTGCCATAACCCAGCTGGCCTGGATCTGGCCTGAGGGCCATAGTTTGAGGACTCCTGTCTAGACCTTAGCCTATACTTATTTCCTCTTAATGTTTGATGGGATAAAGATCTTTATCCATTTTAGACATCATTAGAATATCAGGAGCCTCTCCATTACCTCCCCCTATTAGGTTATCCCCATCCAGGTACCTACCCCATTATGTCATTGTTCTAGTTGCCCTATAAAAAATCCTGTATCCCATATTCAGTGCTGGATTCTTTGAGAGGATAATCTCAGCCCTGGGACCAACCATAGATCCCAGTAAATCTCTCCATTTAATAAATTCTGTATTGAATACTCTCTAATCTCTACCTTGCTCAGTTTCTCCAGCATTACATCCTCTTCTCAAAAAATCCCTAAACTTTGTAACTAACAAATAGTCAAACAAAATAAAACCACACGTTGGCTCAATAAAAAGTCTGTCTTATTCTCTCACTATATAGTTAACACAGCTTGCTTCATCAAGAGAGTCAAGACTTTCCAAGTTGTTTACAATTTTGTTCTCATTCTGTTCACATCTCTTTTATTATAGTTCCTTTAGTTGTATCTGACTCTTCATGACCCTGTGGACCACAGCATGCTAGACCCTTCTATTCTCTCTTAGCCTATCCAAATCCATGACACTCAATTCATTTCCTCCTCTGCCATCCTCCTTTTTCTTTTTCCTTCATTCTTTCCCAGTATTAGGGTCTTTCCAATGAGTCCTAGCTTCTAGTTATGTGATCAAAGTATCTAAGTTGCAGTCTTAATATTTGACCTTCCAATGAATAGTCTGAATTAATTTCACTTAGTATTGATTGATTTGATCGGTCTCCTTGCTGTGCAAGAGATTCTCAAAAAATCTCTCCGGCAGCACAATTTCAAAGCATTGATCCTGTGGTTTTCAGCTTTTCTTGTAGTCCAACTCTCACTCTAACTGTTAGAGAAGCCAGATACAAACCTTTGTTGGCAAGGGGATGTCTCTGCTTCTTACTGTACTGTCCAGTTTTGTCACAGCTTTCCCTCTAAGAAGGAAACATGTTTTAATTTCATGGCTGCAGTCATTGTCTGCAGTGATCTTTGAGCCCAAGAATATGAAATCAGACACTGCTTCCATTTCTTCTCTGTTTGCCAGAAAGTGATGGGACCAATTGCACCCTCCTCTTGATTGAGGCTTGTTAATTCTTCACTTTTCTATTATCAGAATGGTATCATCTGCATATCTGAGATTGTTGATATTTTTCTCAGTGTGAGGGATGTAGAAGAAGACCCTTACCCGAAATGACTACTCAGAGCTCACTCAGTAGAAGGCAAAAAAGTTGTTTATTGAAAACCTCTGGAGGATGAGCTGTCCATTGCAAAATGCAGTAGGAAGGCTAAAGTAAAGTAAAGATAATAAAAATACATAGCTTTTATACAAGAAATTACATCACAAGTAAGAGAGCATTGAGAAGGGGAGGGGGAGGCATCTAATTGGTTGTTGCTATTTGGAGAGATTGAATGGAAGGTTTGTTTCCCCAAAATCTCCTGATTTCTAGGAAACAGAAAAATCAGGCCTTCAGGCTTCATCAAGCAGATAGTGGTCCAGCTAATAGACTAAATATCAATAAATGTCATCAGTTCAGGTTAAGTAAATATGGCTATAGCTGGCCAAGGCTCAAGTAAATATGAGCCTGCACATATTATACAGGTCTTAGGGGAAACACAGAAATAATGAAAATAAAATACAGAAAAAGAATTCACATATTCTTGTAAGTTCTTCACCTTATCTTGCTCTATTCCCCACACCAGCAGTTTTAATTCAGCTTTTGATTCATCTAGTCTTGCATTTTACATGATATGCTCTGCATATGAATTAAATAAAGTGATAATATACAGCTTTATTATACTCCTTTTTTTAAAATTATAGTTTTTATTTACCAGATATATGCATAGGTAATTTTACAGCATTAACAATTGCCAAACATTTTGTTCCTAATTTTTCCCCTCCTTCCTCCCCCCAGATGGCAGGTTGACCAATATATGTTAAATATGTTAAAGTTATATTCCTTTTCTAATTTTATACCAATTAATTGTTTCGTGTGTGGGTCTCGCCGTTGTTTATTAGTATTCATACTTCTTTAGAAGACAGATAAGATGATCTGGTATTTCTACTTCTTTGAAGACTGTCCACATTTTATTATGATCCACACAGTGAAATCCTAAAATCTTTTAGGATTTTAAATAGCTCAGCTAAAATTCTGTCATTTTCACTAGCCTTCACAAAGCTTCCTAAGGCTCACTTCACTTCATTCCCCAAAATAGCTAGCTCTAGATCAGTAACCACCCCATCATGGATCTTTTCTAAATAGTTCTTCTGTACGTTCTTGCCAGCTTTCTTTTTCTTTTCTTGATCTTTTTTTTACTTCTGTTAAGTTCCTAATATTTTTCCACATGAAAGTTCTCTTGATATCTGATTTTCTTAAAGAGAAATCTTTTGCCTTTCCCATTCCATAGTTGACTTCTATTTTTTTGCATTGTTAATTTAAGAAAACCTTGTCTTTTCTTGCTATTCTCTGGAATTCTGCATACACTTGGATATCTTTTCCTTTCTCCTTTCCCTTTCCTTCTTTCCTCAGCTATTTGAAAACCTCATCAGACAAGTCATTTTGCTTTCTTGATCTTCTTGTTCTTTGGAATGTTTTTTGTTGCTGACTCCTATACAATATTGTGTCCACATTCTTCTGGCATTCACTCTATCAGATCTTAATCTATTCATTGATTCTATTTCATATTCATAAAGATCACCTTTTGTTGGAACTCTCCAACAAAAGATAGGGTTGCCTGTCTTGGACAAGCCTGAATAGTATTAAGTTATGGGATTCATAGACTCTCCCTGTACCAGGCCACCAAAATAAAGGGGTATGGAGTGATACCTCAAAAGTATATTGTAGTCACAGGACAAAGTCACAGTTTGTCTCAAAAGAATATGTAGGAGCAGCTAGGTGGCGCATAGAGCACCAGCCCTGAATTCAGGAGTTCAAATCTGGTCTCAGACACTTAACACTTCCTAGCTGTGTGACCCTGGGCAAATAAATCACTTAACCCCAGCCTCAGAAAGGGAAATAAAAAGAATATGTAGGCTTAGGTCTCCTTCAAATCTAGAGACAAAGATTTTATTATGCAGTTAAGAGTGGGATAAATCCTTAAGGGGTTTTAGCAATTAGCAAAAGGTCCAATTTGCTATTAAGGAGAAAAAACTCCACTTGTGCCACTGTTCTCTTACTGTCCTGACCCAGCTTCCCTGATTGTCTTATTCAGTTACTCTGCCTCACGGGATAACCATTCCCGTTTAATGTTAGGATAAAGGTTTTATATCTTAGACCTTAAGCTATACTTATTCCCTCTTAATGTTTGATGGGATAAAAATCTTTACCCATTTTAGACATCTTTAGAATATTGGGAGCCTCTCCAGTACCTCCCATTAGGTCATCCCCATCTAGGTACCTCCCCCATTGTGTCATTGTTACCCCATAAAAGAATGCTGTGTCCCATATTCAGTGCTGGATTCTTTGAGAGGATAGTCTCCTTCAGCCCTGGGACCAACATGGATCCATGGGTCCCAGTAAATCTTTCCACTTAATAAATTCTGTATTGAACACTCTCTAATCTCTGTCTTGCTCAGTTTCTCCAGCATTACAGACTAAGGGGAAAGGCTCCAATAAGGTTTGACAAATGGAATATTATGCCATTGACTGGTAGACTGACCTAAAAAGATTAATCCGAAAAGTTAGCAAGGTAATTACAGTAAAGTATGTCTTTTATAAGGGAATTTTAAGGGGCAGCTACATGGCACAGTAGATGAAACATGGCTTGAAATCAAATTTGGCTTTGGAAATTTAACACTTACTAGCTATGTGACCCTGGCCAAGTTATTTAACCCCAATTGCTTCACCCCTCCCCATCCCCATTTAAATATATATAAAACCTCTGAGGTATGGCATCATAACTTGGCTTTCTGATTGGATACAGTAACTATATGTTATGATGGTTTTACTAGTTCCACCAGTGATTTCTATCTGCAATGGTGTTGTATATAGGTCCACTTGAACAAAAGGCCTAATTATTCAAAAAGGTACACTTATGATCCTATCAGAACTCCTCACTGCTTGCCTCAGGGAATAGATAGGTTTCCAGATTGTTTATAGTAATTCCAGCTTTCTCTATCCATGCCCCATTTTACTACCAAACATCTTATCAGTATAGTTTCCTTGATCTAGTCAAGTCCCTCCTCCACAATAAGGCAGTGATCCCTGAGGGGCACTTCTCCCTACTTTAGTTCTTTGATGTCTTCCCAAACTTTCTGAAGTCATTCTTTTCATTATTTCTTACAGAATACTTTAAATACCATGATTTCTTCAGTCATTTGATGGGCACCTCTTTCTAGTTCCTTGTCTGTGCAGAGACATTTTAATATTTTAAATAAATAAGTAAATGCTATGAATAAATCTTTGGGATATATATTGGGTTTTTTTTAAAGGTATTTTTTTCTTTTATGGTTTTTTTTTTCTTATGAGGTTTTTGTGATTTATTGTCTTATAGAAGAAAATTTTACAATTTCTGTAGCACTTTGTAGTTACAAAGAGCTTTAAATAGATTCTCATTTTATACTCAGAAGAGCCCCAAGACTGTAGTTTTTGTCCATTTTACAGATGGTGTGAAATTGAAGTGGAGAGAGCTTGTGACAAGCTAATCAATGACCTGCCATCATCTCACCAGCTTTAAAATCAAGCTTATTGTCTTTTTTCTTAAATCTGGAGTTCTTTTCACCATTTGTGACATCAACATTCATCCAAGCCTCCCATGTTTGTAGCCTTCTCTCCTTTTCACTTCCCATTGCCAAGCTGTTAATAATTCCTGTTGATTTTGCCCTAGTTAGATCTCTCAAAACTGTTTCATTCTCTATACTACCCTAGCCTTTACCTAGATAGCTTCTCATGAACTCCAGACTTCCAGTCATCTCCATCCCATAGCTAATATGTCCTTATCACTGTCTTGGGTTATTAGAATAGCTCTTAAGTGACTCTCTTTCCATAGACCCACCCTTCAGATCTTTGCTAGATCATATTTCTCTCCCTCCCTCCCTTCCTTACTTTCCTCCCAATCTCCCTTTCCTCTCTCTCTCTCTCCTTCCCTCCGGTCTTCTCTTCCCTCCGGTCTTCTCTTCCCTCCATCTCTCCTTTCCTCCTTCCTTCCTTCTTCCCTCCCTCCCTTCTTCTCTTCCTTCCATCCTTCCTTCTTTTAGATTACATTTAATTATATGTCTTACTCAGAAGTTTATCCCATGAGGTAAAGTTTATTGTTTGCTTCACATTCAGTGCCCTCTACAGACTCAGTGCATAGTAATGATGGTTAACATTTATATAACACTTTAATGTTGGGAAAATACTTTACCTGTGTTATGTCACAACAACCCTGAGATGTAGGTACCATTATTAGCACCATTTTTATTTTATTTTATTTTAATAGTTTTTATTCAGATATATGCATGGGTAAATTTTACAACGTTGACAATTGCCAAACCTTTTGTTCTAATTTTTCCCCTCCTTCCCTCCCCCCCCCAGATGGCAGGTTGACCAATCCAATACATGTTAAATATGATAGAGTATAAATTAAATACAATATATGTATACATGACCAAATAGTTATTTTGCTGTACAAAAATAATCGGACTTTGAAATAGTGTACAATTAGCCTGTGAAGGAAATCCAAAATGCAGGCGGACAAAATTAGAGGGATTGGAAATTCTATGTAGTGGTTCATAATCATCTCCCAAAGTTCTTTTGCTGGGTGTAGCTAGTTCAGTTCATTACTGCTCTACTGGAACTGATTTGGTTCATCTCATTGTTGAAAATGGCCACATCCATCAGAATTGGTCATCATATAGTATTGTTGTTGAAGTATACAGCGATTTCCTAGTTCTGCTCGTTTCACTCAGCATTAGTTCATGTAAGTCTCTCCAGGCCTTTCTGAAATCATCCTGTTGGTCATTTCTTACATAACAATAATATTCCATAATATTCATATACCACAATTTATTCAGCCAATCTCCAATTGATGGGCATCCAAGTAGTTTCCAGTTTCTGGCCACCACAAAGAGGGCTGCCACAAACACTCTTATTAGAAGAGGAAACTGAGGCTGGGAATCGTTTCATGACTTGCCCAGATCTTAAAACTACTACTTCTCTGAGGCAGGTTTCAGATGCATATTTTCCTGACCCCATGTTCACTGTTCTAGCCACTAAACCCTACTCTTCCCTAATTGCTTTATCCTCTTTTCTCAGCTGTGCTTGTACATAGAGTTAAATCCTGCAAATCATTCCAGGGCAAGCAGCTCTGGAAACTCCCAGTTGGAGTCGGGGAGGGGATGGGAATATCAGAAATACCAGAGTAACTTGAAGAGGTTTCTGGGTAGGCTGCCTGATTTCTCCCATCCACCTTGGGACTATTTGATAGTTTCCTATTTATCATAATTATTCTTAGTAACTAGGTACTAAGGTTAATTATTTATCCATACTTGCTATTCTTACAGCCTGATTACTGAGAGTCGGAGGAGATATAATGAGAAATTTTGTAGCAAGCATGCTTTTAAGGAAGGAGCTTAAAGAGGCCTTGAAGTTACCTTCCTACCTCAGATGCTCAAAGTATTGTGTTAGAGCTGGAAGGAGACCCCCAAAGGGGGGAAAGCCATGTCCTAGATCATTGATTGAGGAAGGTGGATTAAAATGTTATTGAAATTGATGCTGGGCCAAGTCAGTCAAATGAAACCCAAATATCTGAGACTGAGATGAAAGTGACTTGTTCTTAATTTGGGCAATCAATACTTTTTAAAAAAGACACATTTGCATAACTTTGTGGCAGTATAACTGATTTCCTTTTCAGTTATTTGATTTTCAGTTATTTTATGCACTTAAAAACATTTTTTCCAAGAAGGGTTCTGTAGGATTCACCAGATGGCCAAAAGAGGTCCATGATATAAAACCCTAAGTTAAGAAGTCATTTCTTAGAGGCTTTTTTGTCTAACCACTTCATTTTTAATGTCTTCTGTTTTTGTCACATGATTTCTGTCTACCTTTCCCCCACAAGTCACTTCTAATTTATTTTGACCAGGAAATTGGGGTTAAATTACTTGCCCAGGATCACACAGTTTTTAAGTGTAAAATGCCTGAGGTCAAATTTGAACTCAGGTCCTCCTGGGATTTCAGGCTGGTACTCTATTCACTATGCCATCTTTCTGTCTCCAAGTAATTTCTTATTTACAACAATTTTTAAAGAGGAGTTTTGCAAAACTGATCATTACATTAACCGAGTCCTAATGAGTTGCATATACAGTATTCTACAGCCACAGTGTCCTAACCTTTATTAAGAAGGGAGATGCATTTTTTCAGTTCTTCTCCAGAGACAGATATGATCATTTTAATTATATAGAATTCAATTTTGAACTTGCCTTTACAATGTAATAGTATAGATTGTTTACCTGGTTCTGTTTATTTTGCTCTATGTCAGTTCATATAAGTCTTCTGAGGCTTTGAATTCTTCATTGCTATTTCTTATAGCCTGTCAACCCTGAGAAGAAATGAACAAAAAATCATATACATCATGCAGCCACTGTTAACTGTCAAAAAAAACCCCAAGAGCTCATGGAGCTTATCAAAACCACAGTTAATTCTAAAAATAAAACCAAACCAAACCAAAATGCTAACGGAGATCAAAACCAAAAAGCTTTCTTTATTCCTTTGGAGGAGAGGAAACTAGATGCTTGTGCTGGGGCCCTCTGGTAGGAGATCCACCTTAGCATGGACAAATCTCAGTACTTATGTAAGTGGCTACGTAATCAGATGTAGTCTTGGCAGTGAGGGTAACTGCAACAACAAGACAAGTTTGATTCAAAGCAGGACTTCATGACAGTAACATAGGTACTGCAGGTGCTAGTGTAAGCTTAGGGACCACCCGGTGCTGGCACAAAAAAATTCTGTGGCTAAGATTATCACTAAGATGAGGGTAGAGGATTGTTGTATTGCCAAGCTCAGGGCACGACTTGCTTGCTGGGTCTTAGCTCTGGAAAACAGGATGTCTCTCAGTAGTAAAAAAAAAAAAAAAAAGAGGGATGCTCTTGCCATAGAGATGCTGATAAGCCCAATAATAATATTCCATTATGTTCATGTACCAGAATATGTTGGACCAGTCTCCATTTGTTGGGCATCTACTTTATTTCAATTGGTTTGCTACCGTGAAAGCTCTATCATGAATATTTTGGTATATGCCTCTTGCCTTCATTAAAAAAAACATTTTGAGATTTCTTGATACCTTTTGGTTTTACTTCAAATGAACCATTCCAGCAATATATACCACATTCTATATCCATTGTTCCCCATCTGCCCAGCAAAAAAAGGGAGGAATCTCTCCTCATTCTTCTGAGTCCAAGTTTGATCATTGTAGTCCCCAGGGCTCCATTTGATTTTATTATTCTCTTAGTTTACATTGTTAGCATCATTGCTAACATCATTGTGGATATTGCTTTTCTCATTTTCCTCATTTTTCAGAAGAGGAAATTAAGAGTTAGTAGAGTTAGAGTCAGCTCTCCTGACTTCTAGTTCAGTCCTTTCAGCTAGCTTGTTGAAATTTGACTTTCTTCAGGGCCCCAAGACTGCTAGCCCTTCAGAGGGAGGCCAATCCTTCAGTCTGTCCCTAAACAAACAGCTTTGTCCTTGCCTTTCTGCCTCCAGGACAGACTGAAGAAGCAGGAGGCCATAAGGGCCTTAGCATTGGCAGACTGGAGCCAGCTGCCTTGCCCTGCTGCAGGTAGTGCTCCCATTCTTCATCACCACTTCCTGGGGCAGAACCTGCTGAGGGGTAGAATGCTCACAGACCTGGGACAGCCCTGTCCTCTCCAAGGCTTTAGATCCCCGAGGTGGCCGTCCTTACTCAGTGGCTCACACTGTCTTTAGGTCTTCCTAAAGTCAGAGCCTACCTCAGTCAGATCAGAAAATCCAGAAGGATGCCTTCTTCCTCCTCCGTGGGCTCCCATCTCTACTCTCCCCACTGCTTCCTTCTGCTTCTCTCTGGCCATCTCTTCAGAAGACTAATGAGGAGCAGCCCTTCCAGTCCGTGGTCTTTAGGCAAATTTGCTTCCTCAGGCAAAGCCACTGCCTAATTTGGGCTCTACTTCAGCCAAACTGGGTCCTCTCTATTTCCTGGATACATCCCAGACTTTCTGTCTCAGTGTTTCATGTCTTCCCATGCCATGAGGAATTAGGGGAAGAACCTTCCTCAGCCTTGATGTGGCACTTTGTTCTCCATCTCTCTTGTGACTTTATCATGTAAGATTGTGTTATTCCTATCTTTAAAATATTTTGCTTTTACATGTCTTAAACTCCAGAAGGGAAAGTAGGTCTTTTTTAACTTTGTGTCAGAATTAATGTAAAAAAAAAAATGCACATGTGATTGGACGGTGTGGAAGGGATTGCTAAGGCCAAGTTTGACCACATGGCCTTGAGTCTAGTGCTTGTGCCTGCCTCAGCTCATCCGGCCAGTGAGGGGCAAGGCTGGGGCCCCAACCTTTCAGCTGCAGGGCATCTTGGGATGGGCTTCTTATGAGCAGAGGCTCAAGGCAGGATGAAGTCAACTTGCAAGAGGGAAATAGACTTCGGATTTTGCTTGACACTAGGTTATAGAAAAGGTTTGATTGCTTTACTTTGTAACAATATTTTCTGATATTTCAACAAAAAGCTAGAATGTTTTGAATTTTTCCTTAGCATTTATGTTTTGAATATTTGCTATTTATTTATTTATGGTTTCTGCACCACTTGTCCGCCTTTTCTTCTTTCTAAGAAGACTGAGCTCCACATTGATATAGTGGAAATCCCTATGGAGTTCTTTTTTGGGGCCTTCACGATAATTGTCTGACCCTTAAAAGAGACATCAGCATTCTCAGGGATGTTGACCTTCTCTTGGCTGAAGATTCATTCTGGAGGTGAATGGCCAAAAAAAACCCTTGTCAACATTTCTGATATAAAAGCTTCCTGTTTTTTTAAAAAAAGTTTCTAGACAGATTTTTCAAATGCTGAATTTTGATCACTGGTCAGCTGTGATCTTTGATTTCACCTTTTATGTTCTTGCTTCCCTGACCTGCAGGTGCGTCACAGAACGTCTGATCAAGTGATGGCTCTGAAGATGAACATGTTAAGCAGTAACCGGGCAAACATGCTGAAGGAAGTCCAGCTCATGAACAGACTGTCTCATCCAAACATCCTGAGGTTAGTCATCTCCTTCCCTTTTTCCCCAAAATCAGGGAGAGGAATGTGAACTTTTCTTGCTGGATCCTAGAATCAATTTGAGACGGAGACCTGAAAGAATCCTTTGACTTTTGACCTTGCTTTGTCACCAGGCTTCCCCATTCACTCTGAAGTTTGGATCAGCCAACCTGATTTACTCAGCATACAGGATCTAGTTTCATTGTTCTTTTGATAATTAACTATTTTTAATGCTCTTGGGCTCCCCATTACTTTACCACCTCAGCAGCATCCCATTACTAGGAAAGTTTTCTTGGTTGAGACTTTATTCCTTATAGAATTTCTTAACTTGCTTAATTGCTTTGTGAGAAGCTTTAATTACATTTCCATAAACAAAATTGAAAATAGAATTACACCCCACTAGTATGTAGGAGCCTCTGAAGGAAGAGACTTAATGAGATAACTAAGTGACCCAATAAACAGAGTTCTTGGGGTTGGAGTTAGGAAGACCTGAGTTTAAATGCTCCTTCAGACATTAGCTTTGTGACCTTGAGCAAGTTATTTCACCTTGCTTAGTCTCAATTTCCCCATCTGTAAAGTGAAGATAATAATAGTACCATCTCCCAAGATTTTTATGAAAATCAAATGAAATAACGTTCTAGGTACTTCATAAATTTTAAGGTACTATGTAAGTCCTAGCTATTATTTTTAGGATTATTAATTGGTTCTATTTAGCCTTATAACTAATGAGGTACAGTTGCTATTACCTCTCTTCCCTGTCACCCTGACACTTCTTCTTCTTCTCAATGGAAGAAAGAACATCACAAAATCACTGAATGTCAGAATTAGAAGAAAGCGGGGAGCCCACTGAATCAAACCCATAGCTGTCAAGCAGCTACTTCTGTAGTATTCTCAACAAATATACAAATTTCCTTTCCTGGAAGGCGTGCAGTAAGGGGAAAACCATTATCTTCTATGACAGTCCAACTTTCTCATCATTATTAGGAACTTTTTCCTGACATCAGGGGTTAGATTTTCCTTTTGGAAGCTTCCACCCATTACTTCCTGGGCTATCTTCTGGGCCATCTCAGGTCTGTCTTCCAGGACATAATCCTCGACATAGCTGAAAACCTCCATCTTGTCTTGTCTTCTCAACTTTAGGCCAAAGTGCCCCAGTTTTTCCATTTGCTCCTTATGGCATGAATTCCAGATGCTTCCCTAACCTGTGACCCTCTTCTAGATGCTTTCCAGATGACCAGTGTCTTTCTTTAAAAATGGTCCCTAGAGCTGAATGCAGTCCTCTAGCGGTTACCTTTCCACATGCAGCTTTTCAATGTGTTTGGACTTCATCTCTACTCTGGATTCACCTGTAATGTGCCAGAAAGCTCAGGTCTTTTTCAGACAAACTGAGTCTAAGCATGGCTCTCTTTTAGTTGGGCACTGAAGAAGAACTCAGGTGTGTGAGTTGAAACTTAATAGGGATAAATATAATCTTACAGAATTGAATCTTTTAGCTTGTCAGGGTAATTTTGGGTCCTGAGCCTGTTTCCCAGGGTGTTAGCCCAGCTCTCCCTTCCAGGAGGGTGCTATCTACAGATCGGTAAGAATTCTACCTGTGCCTTTATCTAAGTCCTTGGTAAAAATGTTAAGAAACATTTCTGGGCCCCTTACTGAGAACATGTGTTATGCTGACCTTGAATCATTTACTATTCTGTTGATCACTCCATTCATTATATTTGGTGTCAAAAAAACCCAAGTCTGATTCCTGGCTTAGACACGGACCTGGTCACTTTACTTTTTAGCACCAGCCTTACTTTTCTCAACTGCAAAATGGAGATAACAGTAGTCCCTCCATCTCAGAGCTATCAATGAAGATCCAAGCCTTCTCTTAGGTTTATCTCCTATTATGGCCATGGAGCAAAGTGCCTGGGTGCTTGAGACTCTTCCCTGATTCCCTAGTCTTGGAATCTCTCTGATTCTCTTTCCTTTCCCCATGACCTCCACCTCTCTTTTCCTGACTTGCTCCAAGATCCCAAGCAGAATAGGTGGCTTTGTTCCTCTGCAGACAGAGCTGCTGTTGTGGCAGCCCTGGTCAAGGGCAGGCAGCAGAGCATCTTGATAGGTGGAGGAGTTTGGGGGTTTATGAGAACTACTGATATGAGGAGGCACTGAACAAGTTAAAACAGGCACATGAGGAGCAGCTAGTGGCGCAGTGGTTAGAGCACCAGCCTTGAAGTCAGGAGGACGTGAGTTCAAATGTGATCTTAGACATTTAACAAACACTTCCTAGCTGTGTGACCCTGGGCAAGTCACTTAACCCCAATTGCCTCAGGGAAAAAGGGGGAAAAAAAAACAAGCACATAAGAGGGCAGTGGAAGCTCTAGCCACTGGGGATGGGGGACAAGGGGTAGTTAGGAAGAATGCTTTAAAGAAGGTGGTAATCCTGCCCAGGCCTTTTCAAAAGGCAAGCAGGACAGGACAGCCTTGCTGCTTTGTTAAATGCTTTGCTCAAAGGTAGGTACTTTCTCTAGTACTCCCTTGATCTGGTAACCCATGTCAGAAATGAGATGAGATCTTAGATGAAATGAAAGCACTTGGGAAAAGCTGGAAATGCAGTGCAATCATAAATGATATTAGCACCAAAATGTCAAGGGAGTTATTTTTTCATCACTGGACACATTCTTTTCAATGATACCCAGATTTTGATTCATCCCCATCTGCCAATTGTGGGCAACCCATGAGTCGCGTGGTGAAACTGGCCAGCTTGTGAAAGGATCCTTTCTTTTGTCATCTGTAGGATACTAGAGGATCCTGCTGATGACCTGGAACCAGCCTATCTTCTTTTTCACTGAGACATCCATTCATCTGGTTCTTTTTCCTTACTCTCCGTTTACCACATGTTGCCGCTTACATCCCCATGCTCCTTTCCATTGCCCTTTGCATTGATCTTCACTTTCCTTCTCATTACTATTATTATTATTTTCTTTACTTGACCTCAGAATAGAAAGAGCAGCTAACTTAAGTATGGTTATGTTTGGGGTTATTGGTACTCAGAAGTTGGACCTTGATGTCCCTTTGGGATATTTTGATGTTAAAGATCATAATAGATTATACGTGGGATGAAGTCAGTGAGTTTCTGTTGTTATTTTCATGGAATCATTTGAAATTCAGAGGTCACAGCCACTACTGAATTTGGTCAATAAATATATTGGACTGAGCATTATGCTAGGTGATGACAGGGGTATACAGAGATATATGAATAAATCAATTCAGTAATAATTTCCCTTTTCTGTGTCTTCTCCTCCAAAAGGTTAATAGCATTCTTCTAGAAATTGGGGATGTTAATGTTGGTCTTATGTTGATCACAGTTTTATCAAGGGTTGTGTGTACCTGTGTATGAGAGAGGAAGAAAGAGGGAGGGAGGGAGGGAGGGAGGGGGAGAGACAGAAGGGGGGAGAGAGAGAGAGGGAGAGAGAGAGAGAGAGAGAGAAAGGGAGAGAGAAAGAAAGGAGGGAAAGGGGGAGAGAGAGAGAAAGAGTGTGTCCAGATCTGTGATTTCATCAGTGTGGGATAATCCTGGCATCAGTGCATGTTGGCACTATTTCTGTAACTTAAGGTTTTAAACTCTTTAAGAGCCCTAGGCAGCTAACTAAGTGACAAGATCTGGGTCATCTAGTTAGTATGAAGGAAGGCAGGAAAGATGGAGTAGAAAAGCATTTATTTAATGCTTACTTTGTCAGACACTGTGCTGAGCACTAAGACAGACCTTGACCTTAAGAAGCTCAGCTCATACTCTATTAAGGAGAGACAATCCATGTGGGACATTTCAGTGGCAAGTCACATGGAGAAGTCCCATAGTTCTTAGAGTTGTAGCATGTAGTAATGAATAATCACGAATAAAACTCTATTAGTTCCTGACACTACACCATTGAACAGTGCCAAGGATTTTGGCAGTGAGAAGTTTCTTTTTTGGTCCTTGGAAACTGTAGCTGCTCAAGGGTCTGGGACTCTAGCTCTTACAGGAGCTGTTGCCAGACCCCTTTACTACCCAGATTGCATCCTTGGAGGATGCAGACTAGGTGCAGAGCCAGGACCTGGGGCCTGGTGGTGTTGGGGAAGGCAGGTCCAGGTTACACCCTGGATGGCTTTGAGGTCAGAATCAATATGTGTTAAGAGGACCCAAGTCTTTGACTTCAAGGCTGGCCCTGTCTCTGAGGTTGGTGTCTAGGTATCACAGGGGATAGAGAACTAAATGTGGGGTAAAGAAGTCATGAGTTCCACTATTTGACAAAAACTGCTGGAAAAATTGGAAACTAGTATGACAGAAACCAGGCATTAACTCACACCTAACACCTTGTACCAAGATAAAGTCGAAATGGGTTCATAATTTAGTCATAAAGAGTGATATTATAAGCAAATTAGGAGGACAAAGAATAGATCTGTGAAGGAAGGAATTTGTGGCCAAAGGAGAGCTGGAATATATTATGGAATGTAAAGTGGATAATTTTTATTATATTAAGTTAAAAAGTTTTTATACAAACAAAACCATTGTACACAAGATTAGAAGGGAAATAAACTGGAAACAAAGATTTACATTTAAGGCTTCTTGTAACGTGCTCTCCTCGCAGTTACAATTACTAGTCTGTCCTAGACCCACCAGAGTACCTTTGACCACTGTCCTTTGCAGTGTGAACTCTACCCGGCTCGCCTCCTCTGAGGCCTTCAAAGGTCTCTGGTCACAATCTCTTGAATCTATAGCTTAATAACCGGTAGCGCGCTCAAGAACAGCCATGTGTAATCTTAAAAGCCTTTATTATACCTACTCACATAATGCCCTGACTGATGCCCTGACTTGTTGGTTCCCAAGTGAACACCTGGTCAGAAGACCCACGTGTTCACTACCAAAATCCTTACCTCTTTTGGCTACCCATCTCGGCTTGGCCACCCAGGCTAGGGAGCCAGGGTGAAGAGTGCCAGGTTAAAGAGAGCGACTGCTGCCTGCAGTGGGCTTATAAAGGACCTGTGAGGTCACACACACAGCCAATCAGCGAGAGAGTCACCCATTACGAAGCTATCTCAATATGGCCAGGATCCCACCCAAGGGCAGTCCTAATATCCACAGAAATTACTTCTGGACCACTCAATCTCCCTATTTGCTGTGGCGCCCATTTAAAGGCCCCTTACAGCTTCTGATAAAGGCCTCATTTCTAAAATATATAGAGAATTGACTCAAATTTATAAGAATTCAAGACATTCTCCAAATGATAAATGGTCAAAGGATATGAACAAATAATTTTCAGGTAAAGAATTGAAGCCATTTCTAGTTATATAAAAAGGTGCTCTGAATCACTATTGATTTAAGAAATGCAAATTAAGATAACACTGAAGTACCACTACATACCTCTCAAATTAGCTAACAGGAAAAGATAATGAATGTTGGAGTGGATGTGGGACACTAATACATTATTGGTAGAGTTCTGAACTGAGTTCAGCCATTCTGGAGCACAATTTGGAACTATACCTAAGGGGCTCTCAAACTGGACATACCCTTTGATCCAGCAATGTCTCTGCTGGCTCTGTATCCCAAAGAGATCTTAAAGAAGGGAAAGTGACCCACATGTGCAAAAATATTTGTGGCAGCCCTTTTTGTAGTGGCTAGAAACTGGAAACTGAGTGGATGCCCATCAGATAGGGAATGGCTTAATAAATTATGGGATATGAATGTTATGGAATATTATTGTTCTGTAAGAAATGACCAGCAGATGAATATAGAGGCCTGGAAAGACTTACATGAACTGATGCTGAGTGAAGTGAGCAGAACTATTGTACACAGCAACAGCATAATTATGTGATGAACAATTCTGATGGACACGGCTCTCTTCAACAATGAGGCGCTTCAGGCCAGTTCCAATAGACTTGTGATGGAGAAAGAAAGGAGGACCCAGAGGTAGGATGGGAACTGAGTGTGGATCACAACGTAGTATTTTAACTTTTTTGTTGTTACTGGCATTTTGTTTTCTTTCTAATTTTTTTCCTTTTTGACTTGATTTTTCTTGTGCAGCATGATAATAGAGGAAACATGTATAGAATTGCATATGTTTAACATATATTGGATCACTTGACATCTAGGGGAGGGTGTGGAGGGAAGGGAAGAAAAGAATTTAAAAAACCCAAAGCTTTATAAGGGTGAATGTTTTTGTTTGTTTGTTTGTTTGTTTTAAATTTTTAGTTTATTTTTATTAAAGCTTTTTATTTACAAAACATATGCATGGGTAATTTTTCAACACTGATTCTTGCAAAATCTTTTATTCCAAATTTTCCCTTCCTTCCCCCCATCCTCTTCCCTAGATGGCAGATAGTCCAATAGATGTTAAATATGTTAAAATGTATGTTAAATCCAATATATGTATACATATTTATACAGTTATCTTGTTGCACAAGAAAAATAAGATCTAGAAAGAAAAAAAAACCCTGAAAAGGTAAACAAAATTCAAACAAACATCAACTGAAAGTGTGAAAATGCTATGCTGTGGTCCACACTCAGTTCCCATAATTCTCTCTCTCTTCTTCATCACTGAACAATTGGAACTGGTTTGAATCATTTCATTGTTGAAGAGAGTCACATCTATCAGAACTGATCTTTGTATAGTCTTCTTGTTACTAGGTATAATGATCTCTTGGTTCTGCTGATTTCACTTAACATCAGTTCCTGGAACTCTGAGGAGATAAACTTTTAATTCAGTGGGTGGGTGGATTGTCTACAGAGATTAGAGGACCTAGAAGGGATGGGGAGAGAGGAGGGGTGAATTCCTGGAATAGAAACTATTGTGAGGTGGGAAAGCACTGGACCAGTGTGATGAAAAAGCTGCTCCTCTCCAAATGGAGACTTGTTTAATTGAACCAGCGTAAACAACACTGACACCAAATAAATCATGAAATTAGGGAAGTACCAAGTCCTTAAACAGTGAAAAGGCTTGAAAAATTGCTTTCATTTAGAGGAGTCATGGGGAATCTGGGTAGGCAGTAGAGTCATCTCTGAGCTGTCTAATTATGGAGTTCCTGGGCTTGTTATCTTGACTTTTCTGTGCCTCAACTTCCTCGCCAATAAAATAGGGTTAATCTTACTTAGCATGGATTGTTCTAAGGATCAAATGAAGTAATATACGTAAAGCACATTGTTTTTTAAGTTATTTTATTCTGAATTTAACAAACACCAAATACAGAATTTCTATTATGCAAAGCTTGCTTTTCCATTGAAATATATAAAAATTCAACATGAAACTCTTTTTTTTTTAAAATTTTTAAAGCTTTTTTATTTTCAGAACATATGCATGGATAATTTGACATTGACCCTTGTATAGGCCTGTGTTTCAAATTTTCCTCTTTTTCTCCCCACCCCTTCCCCTAGAGGCAAGCAATATGTTAAAAATATATTAAACATGTTAGAATATATGTTAAATCCAATATGTATAAATGTATACAATTATTTTGCTGCACAAGAAAAATCAGATTAAAAAAAAAAAAGTAAATGAATAAGAAAACAATGCAAGCAAACAGCAACAAAAAGAGTGAGAATGTCATGTGATCCACACTTCGTTCCCACAGTCCTCTCTCTGGGTGTAGATGGCTCTCTTCATTACAAGATCATTGGAACTGGCTTAAATCATCTCATTGTTGGAAAAAGTCATATTCATCAGAATTGATCATCCTATGATCTTGATGTTGTTGTGTGCAATGATCTCCTGGTTCTGCTCATTTCACTTAGCATCAGTTCATGTAAGCCTTTCCAGGCCTATCTGAAATCATTCTCCTGATCATTTCTTATAGGAAAATAATATCCCATAACATTCATAGACCATAACTTATTCAGCCATTCCCCAACTGATAGGCATCCACTCAGTTTCCAGTTTCTTGCTACTACGAAAAGAGCTGCCACAAACATTTTTGCACACAACATATAATTTTCAAAGCTATCCTGCTTATCTGTTTCTCCTTCTGATCCCTCTTTGGTTCTCTTCTGTGCATTTCTCTGATTTAAAAAATGTTTTGATGACTTCTATCTTCTTCCTTTCTTTTGACAATCATCATTTTACTCCCTTTTTCTCTCCAGCAAAGGAGACTGAACAAGTAAGGTTAGATAGATAGAAGAACCAGGAAAAAACCTACAAAGAAGATAATATCAAGGAGAAGAGGGTGATCAGTAGTGTCGTAGACATAGACAGTCATAGACTGTCAAGAAGTCAAGAAAGATAGCCATTGGATTTGGCTATTGAAATCATTGGTAATGTTTTTTTCATTTAATGGTATTTTTTTCCCATGTAAATATAGTTTTCAACATTCATTTTTTTTTCTTTTTTTGATGACTTTTTATTTCCAAAATATATGCTAAGATAGTTTTCAGTATTCAACCTTGCAAAACCTTGTGTTCCAAATTTTTCTCCCTCCTTTCTTCCCATCCTTCTTCCCCTAGACAGCAAGTAATCCAATATACGGTATTCATTTTGGTAAGACTTTCTGGGGCAGCTAGGTGGTATAGTGGTTAGGGCATCAACCCTGAAGTCAGGAGGACCTGAATTCAAATCTGATTTCACACACTTAACACTTCCTAGCTGTGTGAAGGCTGCCACAAATATTTTTGCACATGTGGGTCCCTTTCTCTTTTTTAAGATCTATTTGAAAAAACAATTTAAAAAAAAAAAAGATCTCTGGGATATAGGCCCATTTGAGACACTGCTGGTTTACAGTCTGATAATCCTTTGCTCTCTGGAATGGTTGAATCTCATTAGTAACTTTGAAGAAAGCAGTTTTGGTGGAATGTTGAGGTCAGTACCTAGATTGTAGAGAATTAATAAACGAGTAGTAACAGGAGAAGAAGTGGAAACAACTATTTTAATGGCTTCTTTATGTCCTTCTGAATTGGATAAAGGGTTGAACATGCACACACATATAGACACAAACTTAGGCTGACACATATATATAAAGAGTTTGGTATAGAAATACATGGGAAACTAGGAAAAGGGGAGTTTAAAGGGGAGGGTAAATTTGGTGAGATTAGTCATAAGCAAAACAAGCTACAATTGCCAAAGGTTGGATTGTGAAGGAGAGATTAAAAGGAAAGAAAGAAAAAGTAAGAACCTACGTTTAGGGGTGAGGGAAGAGAAGAGAACAGTAGAAGCATCATTTTAATGTTGATCTTTAGTATTAAGAAAAATCTTCTTAATTATCTGTGCATATGTTTTAAAAATAAAAAAGCTGTAATTAAAAAAAAATTATAAAGGTAGAGAAGAAAAAAAAAAGAACAATCCTCTTATAACTCTGAGGTACCATTTCACATTTCTTAGATTGGCTAAGATGACAGAAAAAGATAATGATAAATGTTGGAGGAGACGTGGGAAAACTGGGACATTGATGTGTTGGTAAAGTTGTGTACCAATCTAACCATTCTGGATGGCAATTTGGAACTATACCCAATTTGAATTATTAGGAGAAATAGATAATAAAACGTGATAGTTGGGGATCTCAGCGTAATAACTAGCAAAAAAAATAAGGAAAAACAAAGTTAAAGATCTAAATAGAATTTTAGAAAAGTTAGCTATAATAGATTTCTGGTGGTTATTGAATGAAATGGAAAGCATTTACACCCATGTACCCATGTACATACAGACATAAATAGATAGATAGATATGTATATATTAGTGTCTGCATTTTTTCTCACCTGTGCATAGTACCATTACAAAAACTGATCATGCATATTATTATGTATTATTCTTACCTCTGTTTTGTGCCAGTCTTCGTTGGGGACCAGTAAGAGCTGTTCTGAACTAGTTGACCTAGTTATGAAGTTATTGGGCTGCAGGACAAGTAGGGATTTGGCCACCAGAGATCCTGGGGCTTGGTCTTAATGGACCTAGCCAGAGTCTCATTGGTAGAAATGCAATGCAAAGGATAGGAACAATAGCAGCAGCTGCTGTTATGGTTGGCTAAGAGTTTCTGTTGCTCTTCCCTCAATGAAGAGCTAGAAGGGACCTTAGAAACCATGAAGTGTAAACCTCTTCATTTTATGGATAATGCCATTTAAACATAGAGAGGTTCAGTGATGTGTCCAGGGTCACACAGATGAAGAGGATACAATCTCTTGGCTTCTTGACTTGAAACCTAATGTCCTGTTATCCTACTCTGCCTTTTTAAAAATAAGATTATTAAATCTTTAAAAATGAAAATGAAAAAATAGAGCAGTTTAGTCTAAGCAGCTCAGCCATCCTGAAAGCTAGAGATAGAGGATCTGAGTGTCTCTGCTGTTCTCTTCACATGTTCAGAGAAACTGAGATTGGGTGGGAGGCCCTGGACAAGCATGACTTTCTCCAGACAGTCATGGCCATTGTAGGAGTGAAGCAGGACAAGCAAGTTGATACAATCAAATTGTATTTGAATATATGAAACTTCATTCATTATCTCTTTCGCCCACCACCAACCTTCTCAGCATCTCCTCTCATTTCTTTTTTCTTGCCCAAGGCTCTTCCATGTTTCCTAGCTTTGACTCAATTCCGTCTACTGTCCTAATGCTTCTACCCTGTGCTATGGAGTTAAAATGATGAAGTGAAAAGAATTCCTGAGGACATTTGGAGTGATTCATTTCATTACTTTTCTGTTTTCTTCTTTTGTTTCACACTCTAGAGACATGCTGCCATTGTTAAATCATACTTATTACAACTTAGCTATTTATTTGGTCTGCTCTACAATAGTGAATCTACTAATATTCACATTGAGATTTTTTTTGATTACTGCAGGAAAAGCTTCCAGACCTTGCTATACAGTCTATTAATTATTATTCAAAATAATTTTTAAAATTATGAACATAACTATCATCAATAAGCACAAATATTTTCATTAAAGAGACAAAAAGAGAATTTTTTATTAAATGTGAATTTACTATGTGTATCTAAGATTTTTTTTTTTTAAGTATACATAAAACTGAATGTGGCAGTACCCCTTCTGAACTCTTCTGCTCTCTTTTGTGTATTTTTTACAATATTTCCTTAGTACATTTTTTTATTTGAATCTCTTATCCCTAACCTTTATTCTTTACCCCAGTAAAAGCCATCCTTTGTAACAAGTAAAAACAAATTTATGTTGCATTGTTTGTATTTCAAAATGTTTATTTATAGTCTTCCTTATTTATGTCTACTTATAGTCTTCTCCTCTAAGAAGTAAGAAGCAGGATTCATCATTTGTCTTCTGTAGTCATGTATAGTCACTGGATTGATCAGAGTTCTCAATTCTTTTATTGTCCTTTACAAAGTTGTAGTTGATGTATGTACCTTTTTTTTTATCTGTTTCTATTCACTTCACTCTATGTCAATTTATGCAAATTTCCCCAGATTTTTCTGAATTATTTCTTGTGGGACAAAAATATCAGATTATATTCATATACCGTGATTTCTTCAAAAATTAATGATCACTCCCAGTCTATTGCTATTCTTGGCTCTAAGAAAAAGTACTACTATAAATATTTTTATACATATAGCTCCTTTTCTTCTGTGTTTGTTCTCTTTAGTAGTTAAGCCAAAAGTATGAATGATTTTTCATTTTGCCCCTTTTTCTTTAGTTATTAAATTTATTAAAATTAAATATAAAATAAGAACAAAACAAAGTACAATAAGAAACACAGAAAAAGGAAAATTTAAAACAAAATATAATATTGTTGTGTACCCAGCAGAACATTGAGAATTCAAAATTTGTAACTATAAATTGATGAGGTCTAGAATCGAGGTACCTAAATGAGATTAGGGTTTAATTGAAGTCTAGTGGCAAGTTTGGGGCACAGGGAGTCAAATAGAGCTCCCCTGCAACCCCTTTGAATTCGATGCAAGGATATGGAGTTAAATGAGGTCTAGTAGCGGCACAAGAGTCCCCTGTAAAGGAATTTACAGACCCAAAAACCTAGATTGATAAAAGAGGTTTATTATGAGGTTTGGAAGTAAAGTTAAAGTCTAGTTAGTAAAGTTGAAGGTAGAGATAAAAGGGCACCAGAACCAGTGTTCCAGTGGGCAGAGATCCTTGGCATGCCAGGCGTAAGGCTGCCATGTTTGGAACCTCTGCAAAGAGAGGACTCCGGCTTGGCTCTTTTATAATGAGAGATTTAGCAAAAGGGGCCTGTGAGTCTCAAGTTGGCTCAGATCTGGGTGGGGTTATGAGAGCCTGGGTCTTGTATTGGAATTCAAAAGGATGCTTTTGACAGGGTTTGTAAATCAAAGGTCCTAGCTTCTTGAATTAATAATGCATCAGCTAGGAGGGGCTGGGAATCAGAAAGGAATGAATCAATCTGAAAGGATTAATTTCTTAAAGGGAGCACAACCTGCATCATAAATGTCCATTTCAAGAAAGCATATATAATACTAGTAGACATTATAGTCATGATTGTCTTTTTTTTTTGCTTCCTTATAGGTCATTCTTTTGTTCTCTACTGTGCACTTTTTACTTTATTCTTTTTTTCCTCTTTCATTCCCTCTTATCTTCCTCAAGCCAACTGCAGTTAAGCGCAGATATATATATATATATATATACACACATATACACACTTGCATACATACACACATATACATGTGGTTTTACACATATATGCATCTAAAACAATATTAATATGGCTGACATAGAAAGTAAATTTCTCTCTTGAATTGAATTTTTAAGTTTGACTTTGTCTGAGATCATTAATTACTAATAGAGCAACTAGAAGTGGAAAAGCTCTGATTAGTATGTAGAAGAGGAAGTTTAGGCCTGTGTTAAGTCCTTCATTTTGGCTCCCTCATCCAGTGATGACAATTATGGCGGGGATTATGGTTGTTTCAAATAGGATATAGAATATAATTAATTCTGATGAAGTGAAGGCTATAATTAAGTACTTTTTTTATAATTAAGTACTTTTTTTCTGTTAAATTGTATTTCTGATCTTTATTATTATGTTTGTGCATATCTCTTATCTACTATTCCTAGTGTTAACTTTTTAGTTCTACTCCTTAACTTGTTCTTTAACTCCTCCCACATCCATGATTCCTCCCTTATCTTCTGCATTGTTTCTCTCTCATTTGTCCCATTCTCATTAATTTACATACCTTATCCCACTCTCCTTAATCTATGTGCTCTTCTATAGCTCCTCTTATCCTTTTCCTTCAGCCCTTTTGTATGGTACTATCTCCATGTAGTTCACACACACACACACACACTCACACACATACCCGCATGAAAGCATGCATGTGCTCATGTCTGTATGTATATGTATTGTTTCCTATTTAGCCATTCTCAATATAGATAGATTTTTAGAACTACCAACTCCTCCCCTATCTAATGCTTTTCTATTAATTCTTCCTCTGAACCTCATTTGTATGGCATAATTATTGTTTTTTATCTTTTCCTAGACAGTTTTGTTTTTAGAGTCAGATCTTTCTCAGTTCTTTTGAACTTTCTAATTACTGATGTCAATCTTAGATATGGTTTACATTTCCTCATATAAAGTATAAACAGTTTTACCTAGTGGAGTCTTTGATATTGGCTCTTTTATGTTAAATTTTCTATTGAGTTCAGTTTAGTTGAGACAAAATCCTGAAAATCTTGAGTTTATTGAACATGTTTTTTTCATTCAATATTATGCTTTCAGGTAGGCCAGTTATTTTTATGTTTTCTATTCTTTGATCTATTCTCCAGATCTTTTGTTTATCTTTTAAGATATTTCACATTCTCTTCTATTTTTTCATTCTTTATATTTTTTTTTGTTATTTCTAGACTGGTCTCATAGCTTCATTGACTTCTCTTTGCCTATTCTAATTTTCAAAGAATTATTTTCTTCTTTGGATATCCTTTTCTATTGGTTGACTTTCTTTTCATGATCTTGTTTTTCTGAGATGATTTTTTTTTTAATGTTTTCCCTCAGTATCTTTCATTTGATTTTTAAAGTCTTTTTTTAGTTCTTCTATAAATTCTTTCTGGGCAAGTCCCATTTAATATTACTAATGGGGTTAGTGTCAGTGCAGAGAGTTGAGGTGTGGGAATCCCCTACTGGTCGCTGCAGGTTCTTCATGAAAGAATTCACAAAAAAGTTTTAAGTGGCAAAAAGGGAAATTTATTGTTGGATGAAAAGTCAGCTTTACAAGGAAACTGACTTCCTCAGTGGCAAGGTCCTAGCAGAGAAATAATAAAAGGTTTTTTCACTGAGAAGAGGGTCTCTTCACAGCAGGCAGGGGTTCTTACAGGCAGCTATGCTAAGGGACAAGGAATAGTCATGCTTTGGACATTCTGCAAAGAAATAAGTTTAAAAATTGCCCTTTAATAAGAAATCTGAGGCTCAGGTTTCAAACTGAAAAGAAAGCCAAAGTCCCCAAGCGTGTGTGTGTGTCTGTGTGTGTGTGTGATTTGCCTTAGAAAAGGCCCAGCCTGCTCTCTCATAAACTCTATGGAGCCTGGACACAATTTCAGAGTGATAATTTTACAAATTAAAGGGAACACAGTTTCACACCCCTGTCAATTACTCTCTGGGGTAAGAGAGGTTTTTTGTTTTTTAACTTCATTGTCCTTCTCTGTAGATGAACCCCAGTCTTCTCTATTTTTGTAGAAAGTTTCTGTGGTTGAAGTCTTTCTCCTTTGCCTGCTCTTTTATTTTTTTTTCCCCAGGAGCAAGTTTTGTTTTGGTTATTCATTGTATACATAAGTATACAATGAATATATACGCATTTTAAACATATTTTCTTATGAATCATATTAGGAGAAAAAATCAGAACAAAAAGGAAAAAAAGTAAACATAGCATGTATTGATTTATATTAGTCTCCATAGTTCTCTCTTTGGATGTGGATGATGCATTCATCCAAAGTTTTCCATCCAAAGTTTCTTGGGATTGACTTACATCACTGAACCATTGAGAAGAATCTAATCTGTCACAGTTAATAATAGCCTATTGGAATTGCCTTGAATCATTAAATTGATAAGAAGAGCTAAGGCTGTCATAGTTGATCATTGCATAATCTTGCTGTTATTGCTTATTTCTTTCAGCATCAGTTCATGTAAATCTTTCCAAGTCTTTCTAAAATCAGCCTCTTAAATGATTTTTTATAGAACAATAATATTCTATTACTTTATTTTTTTAATGAAAACTTATTAATGTAATCACCTCTAATACTGGGGGGATGGTGTCTCTGATTTCCCTTAAGCTCTCCACTCTTGATAAGGAGTAAACTGAGGTCTAAACAGAGATGGGTCAGTTCCTTTTCTCTCTCTCCTTCCTTCCCCCAAAGTAACCAAGGGCGTGTCGGCAGCAAATGAATTTGCTACTCAGTGCTGTATGGAAACATAGTCTTTATTGATTAGAATGGAAACACCTGAGAGCCAGTGGGCAAAATGGCTGCATGGTACAAGGCCAATTTTTGCAAAGAGTAGATTTTTGAGGACTCTGTTTTATACCAGAGCACAATCATTCAGATGCAGTGATGTAAGGAGGTTCCTGAGAGTGATGTAAATAAGATAAGGATTCTCTTGTTATCTTTTGGGGAGAGACAGAAGACAGAAGTCTCTTCCCAAAAAGGAATTTCCTGATGGCATTTGGTCTATCTGAGCAGATTAGAATAGGGGCTGTAAAACCCCAGCCAGCTCAGATAGCCCAAACTAGTTTGACCAGATCTTATATCAAAGGTCCAAGTCCCAAAGGAAGTTGAAGATCAAACAAGAAATACCAAGGGGCTACCGCCCTCAACACTCTGACCTGGAAACCCAAACTAAGAGCTCCCTGCTCCTGCAAGTTCCCACAACGAGTAGCATCCCTGGCCCACTTCTTCTGTACTCACTGGATATGCTGGTTCCTTCTTACCCAGGGCAGAATCTCAGCAGCAAAGCTGAACCTGGTGTTCCTAGTCAGCAGAGATTCCCTCAGTCCTCTACTCAGACCCCTAACTGTCCAAACTGTATGAAAGGTGAAAGTTCCCGGGATTTGGGCTGAGGTTCCCTTGGAACCCAGCTAACCCCATGGCTCCCATTTTGCTGTTTCTCTGGAGTTAACCTGGAGGTGTTTATACTTAACACGATTAAATCTCCTTCCTGATGTCTTTTTTTCAAGACTTCTCAGTTTGTCCCAGGAGAAACCCCTGTTCTGCCCCAAGTCTTACTTGTTTTTCACCTGTCTGTATTTGTCCTGGGCCACAATTTTGTTTTGTTTATGGGGAACTTCAAATTTTCTGACCTACTCCAATATCTTCTCAGAATTCTCTCTCGTTTTTCATTTACAATGAACAAAATTAGCTAAAAAGAAAAATGTTTCCCCCTTTTTTTTTAATTGCTGAATTTTCTGTTCTGGATGTTTAAAGATTGAGTCAGATGCTACCCCAGGCACCACGTTGTCCCTGAACCTCTAAGATAGTATATAGTCTCCCTGAAGTGGATTGAGGTCCCTTTAGGAAACTGTATTTCCTATTGATCTGTAATCCCTTTCAGATTCTCAGTCCATTCCTGGGGAAGGCATATCCTCTTTACATGAGTTGTCTTTCCAGGATGCCAGAGACTTTGATTCAATTACAAATCCTGGTCAAAAAGCATCCCTTTGAATTCCAATAGGAGATCCAGACTGCCCAGCCCTCACTGGGTCTGAGCCAACTTGGGCTGTCCCAGCCCCTACTCTGACTTGCTTGGGCTGCCCCAACTCCCACTGGTTCTGATCTGCTGGAGCTGTCCCAACCCCCCATCAAGACACTCAGTAAAATAGTTTCCATCAATGAAAGTCTTTTGCAGATGGACCTTGGCAGCTCCCTTTTGCTATCAGGACCTTTTGTCCACTGAGAATTGCATTCTCAGTGCAAAACTCCATTTTCCATAGATCTGCCACTATAGAAGTGAGTCTCTTGGTAAACTGATTTCTATCTAACAATAAACTTTCATTTTGCAACTAATATTTCTTTCACTTCTAAAAATCTGTGGCCAATTTAAAGAGGATTCTTAATAACTCTCTTATTATTATTAATTATTATTAATAACATCTAGACCACCAGGAATCTAGACCATTCAAACAGCATCATCCCCCTTGAAGGTTTTTATATCTTTGTTTTATATCTTCCAGTATGCTTATTATCAAATACAAGTTAACTATATTTAGATGGCTCAGTGACACATTTAATAGCTGTGTGATCCTGTGTTTCTTTTTCCTGTAGCCTCAGTTTCTTCAACTGTAAAACTGGAAAAGGAAATGGTAAACTATTCCAGTGTCTTTGCCAAGAAAACCTCAAATAAGGTCTTGAAGAATTTGGACATGATTGAAATGAGTTAAACAACAAAAGTGTCTTATCCCTGTAATCGGTTATAAGTTTCATATAGAGAATGGTCTTGCCTGAATTAAACTCTTTGAGGAAGCAATATGATGCAAGATAGGATGCTAGATCTGGAGTAGCAAAACCTAAGTTTAAAATTGGCCTAAAAATGGTTTAAACGTATGACCTTAGACAAGTTGCTTGAACTGTATTTGCCTCAGTTTCTTCGTCTATAAAAAGCATTATAACTGTACTAGAAGCTATCTTCCAGAGTTGTTGAGAAGATAAAATTAAATAATATATATCAAGTATTTTGCAAACTTTAATGCATTATATAAATGCTAGTTGTTATATCTTATGTCTATATTATGTATTCCATAAATACCATTGAATAAGTAAATAAATGAATTCAAAACACAGCCCCTACCTGGATTTTAACTTTAATCAGATTGGATTTTATTTGATCCCTGTAAGTCATCTGTGGATTCTCTTTATCTCCAAAACAATGTAGAATAGCTGGGTGGCTAATTGCCTTTTCAATTATTTCTATTTCATATAATACTTTTGCAATGTTTTTGCATATACTTTGAATATAAGGAAAGGAAATTGTCACTTATAGTGTGGGAAACAGTGCTGAAAGTGAAACCTCTGTCTTGTTTAAGAGGCTCTTAAATATTAAATTCAAAATAAGTCTCTTGTCTTTTCCTAGAATTTTAAGAAGGTGTGGGGCTATCTCTTCTCATCTCCCATCTTCCCTCCTGTTCCTAGTTGCTTTTGTAGTTTTCTGTTTATTCCCTATCAATATTTACTTCCAAAGTCAACTGTTGTTATTGTTTCTACCAAATGTTTTTTGAATCAGTGAGGAAATTAAATTTTTGTTGCATTATTCTGGACTGGGTTATTTTGCATATTGATCCAGTAGTTCCTCCCCTCCCCCATTGTTATGCTGTAGGGAACTTTACTGTATCTGTTTTATATAAGGACATACTCTGAGAGATGGATAGGCCAAAGCCTATTTTGAGCCAGTTTTTCCCTAAGGCTGGAGATAAGGAGTGTTCTTTCCTGGTTTTTAGGAAGGATCATGTCTGTTGTGCTGTCAATGGGACTGCCAGATAGTAAGAAGTTGGGGTTGTTTGTAATTAGTGTGTGGGAGATATAGGCAATGCTGAGAGCCTTGCCATTACCTGACCTTTCTTCTTCCTCCAGTAACCTCTTAGCTTCCCTCTCCTTTTTGTGGCTGTCTCTTCCCTACAGATTTCTAGTTGGGAAAAGGGCAGGTGAGCTAGTTAAGCAGGAAGTGACTGTACTTGGCTGGGTTTTTTTGTGAGAGCATGTTAAGATTGCTTGTCATACTATCAGTTGCTCTATGTTATCAATTAAAAAAAAATAACAGTAAACTACTTTGTATAGTTCTAGGACTGACTGTCTGTACCTCTTGTGAATAAGACTGTTTACCCTAGAACATCTTGTGCCAGAGGTCTGTAACCCAACTCCACATCCTATTCACTCCCTTCTACAGTAGCCTTTTCAAACAAGCTATACCAGGATGTCTTTTTCTTTGCCTCTTCACTGGTATCCTTGCCATGAGAACTCAACAATTTCTTTTTTGACTTTTGTCCCTTTATCCTCCTGGAGATCTTTTTAGACACACAGTTTTCTGAAAGATGAAAATACAAGAACACACTGTGCTTATTGTTTGTAGGCCATAAAGAGGTATTTGCTTTAGCTGAACCCTAAATGTTCAATGCCAGATTTATGTTGAATCAAGGAAGTCAGTGATCTCTTTAAAGGCTCTCCTATAGTAAGGTGGCTTCTTGCATATGTTAAGATTATGTAAGATTCCTTGCGAGAAAGACTTGCGAGATATAACTTAAGATATAACTTAAGGAGAAATTTTGTTTAACTCTATAATTATTAATATCAAGTAAGAAACAGAACAAAGAATGCAACTTACCAAGAGTATCCAGTGAGAAGCAATGTTCTCTGTAGATGGTTAGCTCTTCCATTTGTTTTCAAATAATCTTACACTATTTGCATCAAACTGCAGACCATCTCAGAGCCACCTAAAAGAGTTCTATAACAACTTACAAGAAAAATTCAAGCTATAGAAACATAAATGAATGCTAAAAAATCCAGAAAATTATATATATATATATATAGCTAGAACAACACTTAAAACTGACCTTTCTGTATTTCTCTTAGGATAGATGGTGAACTTGCATTGTTTGTAATCGCATTACTCCAAGGTAGCTAGACAGCTCAGGGCACATAATACAGAACTTGAAATCAGAAAGACCCGAGTTCAAATGTGGCCTCGAGCACTTATTAGCACAGTCAAGGTAGGTAAGTTACTTTAATTTGCACACAGATAAAATGGGAATAATAATAACACATAATTGCAAAGGTCATATGAGATAATATTTATAAAGCACTTATAAAACACTTTCTTATTAACTTTTGCAAAACCTTTTTTTCTTTCCCTTCCCTCTATCCCCTCCCCTAGATGGCAAGTAATCCAATAAGTTAAACATGTGCAATTATTCTAGACATATTTCCACAATTATCATGGAAGCATTTTCAGTATAGGCAAATAATAATTTATAGCTGTTATTACTGTTGCCTTTGGGAAATTATATGTTTTTAATAACTCTGAGCTTCCCTCAGAAACAAAAGCTTGGCTTCTTAGCACCAGTGGGAAAGGGAGGAACAAATATTGATTAATTAAGTGCCTACTGTATTGTATGCAAGGCACTGTGCTAAATGTTTTACAAATATTATTTTTCTTGATTCTTTGTAATTTAATCATGGAATTTCAATAGTCTTTGACTCTTTTATTTTTAATTCTTTTTTGAGGGTGAGGTGACAGTTGCCCAGGGTCACATAGGTAGTACATGTTAAGTGTCTGGAGGATAATTTGAACTTAGATCCTCCTGACTTCAGGCCAGGTGCCCTGTCTGCTGTACCATCTAGCTGCCTTTCAACAGTCTTTGAAGAATTAAAATTGTGGTTCAACAAAAGGCCCATGAGGGTGAGACTGGTTCTTACGATTCTGTTACGATTATTAATTCCTGTTACTTTTTTTATGTTTCTCTTAACTCCTGTGTTTGAACTTCAAAATTTTTATACAGTTCTGATCTTTTCATTAAGAATTCTGGAAAAACCTCTTTTTCTTTAAAAATTGTTTTATTATTCATAGAATTTGATTCATTTTTGCTGAATAAGTTATTTCCCTTCCCAGAATATTGTATTCAAAACTATGTTCTTTTCAATTATGACTATTAAATCATGTATGATCTTGATTGTCACTCCTCAGTACTTGAATTCTTTCTTTCTGGCTGATTGAACTATTTTTTCCTTGACCTGAAAGGTCTCATTTTTGTCTATGATGTTCTTGGGAGTTTTCATTTGGAGGTTTCTTTTAGAGGTAACAGTTAGAGTCTTTTGTCTCTACTTTGCCTTTTTGTTTTAAGAGATTTGGACAGCAGGGGCAGCAGTAGATAGAGTGCTGGCCCTGAAGTCAGGAGGACCTGAGTTCAAATTCAGCTTCAGACACTTAATATTTCCTAGCTGGACAAGTCACTTAACTCCAATTGCTTCAGCAAAAGAAAATGAATAAATAAAAATTCTTGAAATATGATGTCTAAGTTTTAAAAAAAATTTTTTGATTATGACTTAATAACTTTTAAATTATGTTTCTTCTCAGTCTGTTTTCTGTGTCACTTGTTTTGCTATGAGAGTCTTTCGATTTTTTGTCTTTTGACTTTAGTATTTCTTCATAATTATTCATAATTCTAAATAATTATCAATACAGAAACTCCATTTTTCTATCCTGGACTGATTTGCTCTTCTAAATTGACCAGATTTATAATCCTTCACTATCATCAGACTTATAGAAAACTTCTCATATTTGGTTTTAGCTCTACTGCAGTTCATAACTAATGAGATGAAGCATTCTACCAGCTTCAGCCAACCAGGAGCAAGAACTATAAGAAATGTGCTACAATGCTCAGTAGTTTTTTCATTTCTAAATGGGTATAATTACATTTGTCTGATCTAGATGGCAATAAGAGAGATCCTAAAGAATTGGAGAATGGCAATTGTCTCAATTTTCAAAAATGGAAAGAGATTATTTAATAGACTCTACAAATCATAGAAGTGAGCCTGACTTCAATTCCTGCCAGAATTATAGAATCTGTTGCTATCTAGATGATTAGTGTGAACAAAGGAAATGGTGACTCCAGAGAGCCAGTATAGTTTTATCAGGATCAGGTCATGCTATCCTAACTCTTTTTCTTTTTCTTTTTCTTTTTTTTTCTTTTTTTTTGGAGAGGATTACTAGACTGGGAACACTAGAGAATTCTGTGGTTATCACATATCTCAAGTTCAGTAAAGCATTTGATAATTTTTCATGCTGTTCTTATGGACAACATGGTGATAATACAATTAAATAATATCACAACTAGCTAAATGCCTGGGCACAGAATATTCATTATAAGCTCATGCTAATTTTCAGGCCTTTTTACTATATATTTTTTTTTAAATAAAATTTTATTTTTTCAGTGAACTAAAATCTGCCTTCTGTTCCTCTCATGTGCCCCAGTGCTCCCAAATTGAAAAAGAAATAAAAATAAAAGCCCTTGTAACAAATATGTATAGATAAACAAAGCAGATTCCTATACTGGCCATGTATAAAAAACAGGAATGTCTCAATTTATATTCTCAAAATTCATCACCTCTCCTTCTTGGAAATTGGTAGCATTTTTAATCATAAGTTTTCTGGAATTGTGTTTGATCATATAGATTAGCTTTCTGAAAGCTTTCAAAGTTGTTTGCTTTTATATTTTTGTTGTTTTCTTGGTTTTCTTGGTTCCCCTTGCTTTCTTATGAATTATTTCATATATGTCTTCTCAAATCATCCCTTTCCTTATTCCTTAAAGTACAATAGTCGTAGTATTCCATCTCATTTATATATCATAATTTGTTTATCCATTTCCCATTGAGTGATACTTCCTTAGTTTAGACTGCTTTGGCACTACATAAAGAGCTGTTATATTTTTGTATATATGTGGATTTTTTTTCTCCTAATTAGTCATATCTGAGTCAAAGGGTATGTGCAACTTAATAACTTTTTGTGCTTAGTTCCCAGTTGCTTTCCAGAACAGCTGAACCAGTTCATAGTTCCATTAATACATTAATGTACCTATTTTCCTATAATCCTTCCAGAATTTGTCATTTCCTTTTTTTTGTCAACTTTGCCAACATGAGGGGTATGAAGAGGAACCTCAAAATTGTTTTAACTTGCATTTCTGTAATTTTGTGATTTAGAGCATTTTTTCCCTCATATTTATTGATAGCTTAGATTTCTCTCTCTGAAAACTTCTATTCATATTCTTTGACCATTTTTAGAAATTTGATTCATTCGCTATGTTTTTTTTTTGGCTTTTTTTGGCTGAGGGCAGTTGGGGTTCAGTGACCTGGTCAGGGTCACACAGCTAGGAAGTGTTAAGTGTTTGAGGACAGATTTGAACTCAGGTCCTCTTGACTTCAGGGCTGGTGCTCTATCCACAGTTCCACCTAGCTGCTCCCTATATATTTTTAAAACAAAACTTTTGTCAGAGAAACTTGCTTCAAAGATTTTTCCTGTTTCCTTCTTCTGTATATTTTGTAGCTATATTGATTTTGTTTTATGTAAATCTTTTAAATTTTGTATGATCAAATTGTCCATTTTCATTTTCTGTGAACATTTGTGTATCTTTATTTGGTTATGTATTCTTCCTCATCCATAGATGAGACATAATTTCTTCTTTTACTTAGGGGTATTTAAGGGGTACTGTGGATAGAGTACTGGACCTGGAGTCAGGAAGACCTGAGTTCACATGTTGCTCCCAAACACTTACTAGCTGTGTGATTTTGGGCAAGTACTTAATTGTTCTATGCCTCAGTTTTCTATCTGTAACCAAAAAAAAAAAAAAATTATATATATATATATATATATATATATATATATATATATATATATATATATATATATATAAAACTAGCACTTACTTTCCGGAGTTTTTCTGAAAATAGCATGAGATAATATTTGTAAAATGCTTTGCAAACCATAAAGTACTGTATGAATATTAGCTGTTACTAGCATATCTGATTTATTAATGATGTCATCCTTTACATCTAGGTGATGCATGCATTTAAGAATAATTTTGGTATGTGGTATAATATGTTAATCTATATCTATTTTTCCCCATTACTTTATACTTTCCTTAGTATTAATTTTTGTTAGTTTATTTGTTTTCAAAATATATGCAGAAATGTTTTTTAAAACATTTTAAAACATTTTCTCTCTTCCTTCCCCCACTCCCTCCCCTAGACAGCAAATAATGTTAAACATGTACAATTCTTCTATACATATTACATTTATCATGCTGTACAAGAAAAATCAGATCAAAAAAAATAAAAATGTTCCTTGATATTTTTGTTAATTCTTGACCCAATAGCTAAGGTTTTGGGGCTTATCACACTTTGATTGTTTTGGAAAATGGAGTTTGCCAGTTCATCACTTTTAATTAAATTTACTTTTTGCTTTTGCTTTGTTTTAAATAGTGATAACTGCCCTGACCTTTCTTTACTTTGTCTGAAGCATAATAGATTTTGCTCCAGCCTTTTATTTTAACTCTGTGTGAATCTTTGTTTCAAATTTGTTTCTTGTAAAAATATTGTTGGATTCTGGCTTCTAATGTATTCTGCTATTTTCTTCCATATTATGGAGAAGTTCATCCAATTATATACACTATTATTACTAATTGTATATTTTTCTCCATGCTGTTTTCCTGTTTGCCTTCTTTTTGTTTCCTCCTCTTTTTATAAAGAAGAATGTGGTAAAAGAGGAGTGAGTTCAGTACTAGAGTTCTAGCTTTATATAGCATTTTAAAGTTTACTTAGTATTTTACAATTATTATCAATTTTATCCTCATAACAATCTTGTGGAAAGGTACTATTATTTTCCCCATTTTACAAGTTAGGAAGCTGATGCAAACTAAAATTAAATGACTTATACGGGATCATATAAGGTTTAAGTATCTGAGATGAAATTTGAATGCAGGTCTTTTGATTCCATCTTAGATGTTCTGTCATTGTATGACCTAGGTGCCTCATTCTTTCTTTGCTTTTCTTTGAAACCCATTCTTCTTAGAGTTTTATTTAAGACTTATTCCTTGTGTAGTCTATTTTCCTCTTTCCTACCCTTTCCCTTCTGTTTCTCTATTAAATGAAATGTATTTCTATACACAACTCTGTGTATGTATTCATCCCTTTGACCAATTGAAAGGAGAATTAGATTGAATTCTACCGCTTTCCTACCTCTCCCTCCTTTTTTGTATAGATTCTGCTTGTATACCTTAACTTTGAGATAATTTTCTCTCTGCCTTCAGTGTATTCCTTTTATTCTCTCTTTTCACTTGTCTTTTAAGATCATCAAAACATAACAGAACTACTTCAGGGCACTGTCTAATTAGCTAGTTTCTATTATATGTAATAATAATAGAGTTCCAACCTGGTATATGCATGCTCTCCTCATATTAGAATGCAAGCTGTTTATGTTACAGACACTTTTGATTATTTGATTATGTTTACCTTTTTATATTTCTTTTGACTCCTCTATATTTCAAAGTTTCTACTCAGGTCTTTTCATCAACAATGTTTGTGAATCTTCTTAATTGAAGGTCTGTTTTATTCCTCCTATAGGATTATGTTCAGTTTTGATGATTAAATTTTTCTTGGTTGTAAGTTTAAATTCTTTGTTGTATTTCAAACTCTTCCCTCCTAAATCTCCTCCTGCTAAATCTTGTTTGATCCTGAATGTAGCTGTTAAGTACTTGAATTCTTTCTTTTTGCCTTCTTGCTGTACTTTTCCCCCTCTTTCATTAGGAAGCTCTTGATTTTTAATATAATATTCATCAGTTTTCATTTTAGAATATTTTTTCTGGAGAGGCATTTTTCCTACTTCTACTTTGCCTTCTTATACCAAGAGATCTGGGAAGTTTTGAATTAAGATTCCTCTGCTTTTTTTTTTTGCCATGATTTTTGAGTAGCCCAGTGTTTCTCAGATGTTCTTCCATCTTTTTTCTGGTTCATTTGTTTTGGTAGATGATATCTTATATTTCCTTTGCTTTTTTCAACTTTTTTTACTTTACTATTTCCCATTGCCTCATGGAACCGCTAACTTCTCTTTTGTCCATTCTAATTTTCAAAAAGTTTGTTTTTGGGGGAAGGTTTGGACCTCTTGCTTGAAGTTGTTAATTTCTAATTCTTTCTAATTCTTCACAGTTCTCATTTCTCTTTCCATTTTTTTCTCATGCTTTCATTTGATTTCTTAAAAAATTTTTAAATTGTTTCTCATTTGTCTTTTTAAAAATCATTTTTGCTCTTTAAAAAGAAAAATCATCCCATAACTCTTTCTTCATTTCTTCTAGGAATACAAGTTGAACTTGTGCCCAAGCTGTTTTTTTCATTGAGACTTTGCTTGTAAATGTTTTGAACTCATTCTTTTCTCCTGGGTTTGTGATATGAATGTCCCTACATTTATAATGACTTTTTAATGGTGAGATTCTTTTCTTTAGTTTGTTTTCTCATTCTTCTATCATGCTTCCTAACTTTGGGCTTGATGTTAGGACTGAACTTTTATACTTCTGGTAGGAATTTCTGAACTGAGGTTTTGCTCACTATTTGTTTGAAATATTAAATTTTATGTTATTCCAGGACCTCAGGACAGCTCAAACTAGAATCTTTTGAAGCTCCCACAATGTTTTTATCTAGGTCAGGGCCTGATTATTGCCCCTCTGATCTGAGCTCTCTAATCTCCTGTTTCTAGTTTGGTTCTGCTCACCTGTTCCCATTGTTAGAATTCTAGTAAATTGTTGTTGGATTCATTGAGTACATAGCTCAGGGCCTCTGACTGGTTCTAATCCAAAAATTATAGTACTGTTCCACTTAGAATACTCCCATACACACAAATCCTCCCCTCAATTCACCCTGGATCCATGATTTGGAACTGTGTAGTAAATCACATAGTTGCCAGTTAGCATTTAGGCTTGTTATCCTGCAAAAGTTTGGCGTCCCCATGTGTGTCTGGGATCTCTTCTTGTTCTGGTACATATCCTTACCTCTTTTTCTTTATCTGAGTGCTAGTTCTGCATGACAAATTCCTGGCCAAATCCTTCCACACAAAACTCTCTGGCTCCCTATGCAGACATGAATTAAAATTAGGACTCACCATGATATTTTTCTTGACTTTTCCCAGCATGACTTAGGCTGCTGCAATTTTTAGATTTTTATGGTAGGATTATATTTGGAAGAACTTATCTGTTCTTCTTAGCCTCTGTAGCATTTTTTAAAAGACAGACAAAAACCATCTGTGTTTTGTGTAATCTTTAGTATTTATTGTTGGATTTCTTGTAATTTTTTTTTTTTTTTTAAGAAATTCTGTTTTTGAGCAGAGTTTAACTGAATGGGAACATGATTGTTATGGAGGAATACAAGAAATCATGGTGAATCCTATTTCCAGGCCAGGTCACCATAGGGAGATGGAGCAATCAGTGTGGACAGCAGGGACTGGATTTGGCTGGACTGAGGATCTAGCCCACAGAAAATGAAGGAAAACTGAGCAGATATACCAGAGGAAGCAGCATTTAGATGATTTCTCAGTAGTCACAGAAGTAAGAGATCACTCATCCCAGCGCAGCTTCATTGGACATTTGAAGAGTGGTAGGTAGTGATAGGCTTCCTTGGAACTGACTCAGTCTTTGGGCCTTTGCCTTTGCACTGATTGGTGCACTCTCTCCATACTTGCTCTTATTGTACCATCTTCTGCATGAGTTCTTATCCTTTCCAGATTTCCCGAACTTGGAACAAGTGTGGCTTTCCAGGACACCTGGGATATGGAAAGCAGAGAGGACTCGTACCTGGCTTTGGCCAGGAATCCTTTGCCTTTACCCTCCCCCTAACTTGGGGGACCTTGGGAACTTCAGAGGGTCCCAATGATTTTGGATTTACCGACTTCCCATCAACATCCCTGCCTCATCCCATCCAGAAGAGCATTGGTGGCAGTAACATCTTCACTGAGGGCCGAGGACTATGGTTCTGCAAGAAGCCCAGCAAAGAAATTCTTTTATACCTATGAGGAATTTCTTAGGTATCCCCTGAATGGGAGGAGAGGGCTTCACAACCAGAATCTAGTTACAAGTACTCTTTATTTCCTTATTTATAAAATGAGAGAATTAAATGAGATAATATTTGTAAACTGCTGAGCATAGCGCCTGCCACATGGTAGGCATGTAAATATTTACTCCCTCCTTCCCTCTTTACTCTTCCCCATACACCTTCTTGTTGGTTTTATCATAGGACTCTATTTCCTGATTCCATGCCTTTTCACTATCTTTTTCTCATAGAATTTTCTTCTTTTTTCCTGCCACTTCCTGCCTTGCTTTCTTTAAGATTCAGTTCCAGTCCCATGTTTTACAGGAGGCCTTTCTTGATCTTCCCATCCTAATGCTATTGCCTTCCATCTATACTGTAAATAGAAATATATGTATTTTCTATCCTAAGAGAATGTGAGCTTCTTGTAGTAGAGAAAGTTTCATGTTTTTACACTCAAGTCCTTGATTTCTTGCCTGACATATTAATGGATTGTTTAATTAATACTTTTTGTTTGCTCAATTGAAAAAATGGGAGAAAAAAAAAAAGCATAGACTTGTAGAGTATTATCTTTGTGGGAAAAAGAAAGGATTATGATTTGTTTTTAATTACATTGATAATTGGGGAATTTCTCCTGCTGACACAATAACCCTCAGTCTTTACTTAAATGTTCTAAGGGGATTGCCTACAACCATCTGTTGAGGCAGCTTTTGCTATCACACTCCTTCCCCAAGGCTGCTTAGGCATTCAGACTTTGCATGTTTGGATTGTTAAATACAGATGTGTTCTGGTGGTATGGGCTCAGTGCCTTGCACATAGTAATTACTTAATAATTGCTTATTGATTGATAGTCCTTCATTCCCTAAAATAATTCACAGATATCTCCTCATTCTTAAGTGATAGGCTTTTGCTTTTTCCTAACCATCATGTTTATTATTGTCATATTGCTGATTTCCTGTTTCCTGTACCATGAAGAAAGGACTGACCCACAAGCCTGGGAATTTAGTATGTTCAAAACAGAGCACAGTATCTTTCCCGACAGTCCATACCCCTTTCCTCATTTTCCATTCCTTTCATATTCACCAGAATCCTCTCATTCCCCAGACTCCCAAACTTGTGGTCATTCTGAGTGCCTCACCTTAACCTAGCTATTTTCTTGCCAAATCTTGACTTTTCCATCATTTCTCATAACACCTTTCATCTGTGTCCCCTTCTTTTCTTCTGGCTCTTTTAGTGCCTGTACGGTCCCTGAGCCTCTCGTTCTGCAGTAGTCTTCTAACTTTTAGTTCTGGTTTGGTCCCCCTGCTTCTAATTCTTTCTCTATTCCAGTCTCTAAAGCATAGGTTTAGCCAGGTTATCCAGGATCAAATCCCCCTTCCCTTTAGGATCAAATAAAAATAGAAATCCTTTATTACCTGATTCCTTCCTGCCTTTCATGTCTTCTTACCTTTTACTCCCCCTCTACCTACTCTATAATCCATTGATACTGCCTTCCTCTCTTTTCCTCAGACATGATATTTCATCCTTGTACTCTTTCTTTCCCCCATGGGTGGAATCCTTTCCTTCTTCACCTAGCTTCTCTGGCTTCCTTCAAGACTTAGTTCCTATGAAGGCTTTTTTGCTTTTAATTCCTATTTCTGATGCCTTTCCTCTGATTTTACTTCCTACTTAAATCATATATATCCTTACTTTAACATGTTTAACATGTATGAGACTGCTTGCTATCTAGGGGAGGCGGTGGAGGGAAGGAAGGGAAAAGTTTGAACAGAAGTGAGTGCGAGAGACAGTGTTGAAAAATTACCAATGTAAATGTTCTGTCAATAAAAAGCTTTTAAAAAAGAAAGAAAGAAAGAAATAGCACTGGATTTGGAATCAGAGGACATGGCTTAAATTGTGGCTATACTTCTTGCTGCTACCTAGGTAACCTCAAGTAAGTTACTTAATATTTGGAGGCAGTTTCTTCATCCATAAAATAAACTATGTGGTAGGAATAAAAAGAAAAAATCTCATATATCTTGAAGGTATAGAACAGTCTGCCTTTTGTCTCCTCCCTTAGAGTGTGAGCTCTTCAATTCATTTCTTTGTATCTTTAGAGCTTCACACAGAGTCTGTAATATGGAAAGGATTTAACAAATGGTTATTGATTGAGTAAAAGAATCATTTATTAATCACCTGGTGCCAGTCACAGTGTTAAAAGAGTTTTCCAGATATTATCTATTTCATTTGCTCTTCACACAAATCTTTGGAAATAGAAGCTGTTATTATCTTCATATTATAGTAATATAATAAGTAAATAGGTTAACTGACATGCCTAGAGTCATATAGGTAGTAAATATCTGAGGCTAGACTTGAATTCAGATTATCCTGACTTCAGGCCCAGCACTTCTTCCATTGTGACACATCTGCCTCTGCATTTTATATCTGCATTTTATCTGGATTTCTGCATTTTAGTGTGATATCTGCCAGCTGTGTGACTTTGTGTACTTCATTTCATCTTTGATGATCAGTGTTACCTGTATAGTCAATCAATAAGCACTTTTAAAACTCCTCTTATTTTCCAGATCCTTTGTTTGGTGCTGGGAAAACAAAGACATACCCTTACAGGGCTTTTAATTATTCCAAAAGGCCCCTTAGATATTTAAGGTCTAGAGTGCTGGATCTTCAGGGCCCTCTGGCATCTTGTACACTCGGGATGTCTTGGATGAGTGCTGTTGTTCTTGTGTCTTCCAAGATCTCTTATCTTTGTGCATTCTGGCCACCCCAGGGTTTGGGTGAGGGGACCTTAAATTTTTGTTGCCTTTGGAAAACAAAACTTGCAAGCTGTATACATCTGTGACCATATCTGCTTGTCTTCGAGGTTGCCAATTTCTTTGCTCAAGCTGGGTTAGAGATGGTCTTGCTGGTGGCCTTTTTTTCCTGTTTCCTTTTTTGTCTCTTGGATAACTTTTTTTTGTTTTTTTTGTTCTACACTGGAAGAAGTAATTTACTATAGTTTCTCATTGAATTTCTTGATCAAGGCAAACCTTGGACATATTGTGGGCTTGGTTCTAGACCACTGCTAAAAATGAATATTGTAATAAAGCAAATTACATGAATGTTTTGGTTTCCCAGTGCATATGAGAGTTATATTTACATGATATTGTCTTCTATTAAGTATGCAACAATATTATATCTTAAAAAACCTCACTGTACCTATCTTAATTAAAAAATAATCTTTTGCTAAAAAATATCAACTATAATCTGAACCTCCACAAAATAATAATCTTTTGGCCTCTGATTGATTATGTTGACTGATCAGGGTAGTGTTTGTTGAAAGTTGGGATGGCTATGGTAGTTTCTTAAAATAAGACAACAATGAAGTTTGCCTCATTGATCAATTCTTTTTTTCACTTGAACACTCAGAAACCATTGTAGGTTATTATTTGGCCTAATTTCAATATTCTTGTGTCTCTTGGAATAGGAGACTAGAGGAGAGGGAGTGAGGCAAGAATGACCGTTGGTGGAACCTGTCTGAAAACATGCATTTATCCATGAAGTTCAGTGTCTTATATGGATGTGATTTGTGGTGCCTCAGAACAATTACAATAGTAACAGCAAAGATCATTGACCATAGATCATTGTAGCAGATATAATAATAATGAAAAAGTTAGAAATTTCTAAATTACCAAAATATGAGAGAGATACAATGTGAGCACATGCTGTTAGGAAATTGTTGCCAGTAGACTTGCTCAAGCAGTATTTTTACAAACCTTCAATTTGTAAATTAAATAAATTAACAACAATAATGATAATAAAAAGAAAATAGCAATATCTAGGAATGCCTATATCATTTTGGTATAATTTTAGTATTTGGGAGCTTGGTTACCTCCCTTTAAGATACTTCTTTTGTCTGGAAGTTCTTCCTTTATCTTTTTGAAAGATAAAATTGTCATCAAAGCAAATATTTCACCTGCTCTGCTTTTAGAAAGCATCTCTGGCAAGCATCTGAATAATTATATATCATGCCTCTGTGTGGTCTGTTTTCCAAATTCAACTATTTCAGCTTCCTGTCCAGGAAGTTATGCTTGTTAGTAGTATGCTTCAATAAAAATATGATTTCTCTTTGTGCCTCTATTAATTTCCACTCAAATGATTTTTATTATGCTTTTCCCCAATTCTTAGATTTCCTTACATGAAACTAGCTTAATATATAATATTTCCCATCCTCACTCACTGTTATGTTTAAACAGAGTCATATTACAATCATGGACCCTTAAGCTACCAAGCATTAGTGATACTCATAATGTCAAGCTTACCTCTTTACATTAAGATTTTGTTTACCTTTCTGTTATCCACTCAGTGGATATCAGTGTACTGACATTTCATTTTAGGTAACTATATTCTTTGGTTTTGTTTCCTATAAATAAGAGACCAGAAGGTACAATCAACTATTTAGAAGTATACTATTCTGGAAATCATGAATTATTTAAAAGATAAACAGAAGAGAGACAAATGAAGTTTAGAAGGATACACATAAAAATAAAGAAATAGTAAAATTACCACATTCAATTTGAAATTTTTTTTAAAAATTGAAAGTGATAGAGATTTATATATGCAGTCTTTTTCTATTCTTTGATTAAAATAATGATCGTCATTGTTGATGTTTGTCAAGTAATAAAAAAAGAAGGGGCACTTATCAACATTTCTGCATTCTATCCTTTTTTTTTTCTCTTCCATTAACCAAAGGAATTATGAAAAGGATTGTTTCAGAAAAACATGGGAAAAGTTAGATGAACTGATGCAGGGTGAAATGAACAGAACCTAGAGAACAGTTTATACAATGATAACATTATAAAGCAAATCAATTTTGAAAGTCTTAAAAATGCTTATCAGTGCAGTGACCAACCACAATCGCAGGTGCAGTATAAGACACTCATTTTTAGATATAGCTCATGTGGAAATTTGTTTTGCTTGAGTTCCATATCTGCCACATGAGATTTTCTTTTTCTTTTCCTTTTCTTCCTCTTCTTGGGTTTGTTGTTATTGTTGTTTTGTTTTGTTTTGTTTTGTTAGTTGGAAGATAGGAAGTGAGAGGGGGAAGAGGGACTACAGAATTGTCCCCCAAAAGAAAAAAATGGAAAATAAAGAAAAAAAAGATATTGGAACTTTTTTTAAAACAGTAGGGTAAAAAGAGACAGACAAGTGGGACAACATAGCAAATTACATGTTGTTTATTATATATTTAAAAGGAAAAGCAAGCTATTACATAGTAAAGATTTACTCTCCTATGCAGTCTTCTTTTTCTGTTTTTCTTTGTGTAGGGAAATGCTAATTTTATTTGGTGCATAGTTAAGTTCAGAATTTTTAAAATTAAATTTTTGTAAAAAGCAATAGAATCAGTTTTTCAGCCTGTATTTTCTAACGTAATGGGGAGTTTAAAAGATTCCATTGATTTAATGAGGCTCCCCTTGCATCTCTTTTCTGTCTCTCCCCTTCAGGACCGCTGCCACTTGGATTTCTTTGGATCCTTACCTCTGGTATTGCTGTCCTTCCTGTTCTTCTCTCAAATTAGAACTTACCATCTTTGGCCTTGTTTTAAGTATAGACAACTGAATTTCAACTAGACATGCTTTTATCTTCCTTCTTCCACTCTACTTTTGCTTTAAGTTCTGAAAAAGACACTCCCTAGAGTGGCTACCTATTTCTGTTTTCCAACTTGTGCAACCCTAATTTTGAATTAATCCTATTATCTCATACCTCCTTTACTTTTCCTATTCACATGCTGCTGAACTGGAGAGAGGGGAAGAGAAAAGAAGGGTAGAAAAGAAGGGTCTCTACACAATTATGCTGCAAAATATCTACTGGGTCTTTACTGCAACAAGATAAACCTACACCTCAGTTCATTAACTTACCCTTTTACCAGAGCGCCTATTCTAAACTTTTAAAAATCTCTTCTCAAGCTTCTCATATGCCTAAGAACCCTAAGAACCTCTCACCCCTATTAGCTATGTAGTTTCTTGAAAGAAAAGAGTCCATTAGCTTAGAGTTCTTCCTTCTTTCCTCATCTCACGTCACTCAAGGCATCCTCTACTGTTTCTTCTTTCTCACATGAAGCCTTGATCCTTTCCTCCTGTCTTTTCTGGCAGATTCCCCCAGTAGCACCCTTATTCTCTCTAAAATTTCTCCTACCAGCATATCCATTATCATCTCCCATTCTCTGTCCTTTGAAGTTCTCCAAAAGTGATCACTCTCCTCATTCACTCCAAGATTACCAAGTAATCTCTTAACTGCTAAATCTAATGATTCTAAATGAATCATTTATTCTAACTGGATACTCTTTCTAGGTTTTAATAACATTGTATTCTCCTGCTTCTTTTATGTGTGATTGCTCCTTCTCAGTTTTCTTTGTTGCTTCTGTATCTAGGTTATGCCCCATAACTGTGTGTCCCCGACTCTTCCTAGGATCTCTTCTCTTTTTTCTGTATATTATCTCACTTTTCACTTGATGATCTTATCTGCCACCAAATGTTCCACTATCATGCCACATCTCTCTATCTAGCTCTAGCTTCTCAAACTTATCTAAAATGGAATTTATCTATTTATTTATTTATTTTGAGGCTGAGGTTAAGTGACTTGCCCAGGGTCACACAGCTAGGAAGTGTTAAGTGTCTGAGACCAGATTTGAACTTGGGTCCTCCTGAATTCAGGGCTGGTGCTCTATCCACTGCGCCACCTAGTTGCCCCTAAAATGGAATTTATTATCTCTTCCTCTTAAGCTCACTTCCCTTTTCTTGCCTTTCCTATTGTTGTCAGGGACACCCTGATCTTCCCATCAATCCCTCTTCGTCACCGGGGTCCCTGCCTCTGCCACTCACCCCACATCTCTGATCCAATCTTGGTTCTGCCTTCACAACTTCTTTTATAGATTTCTTTTCATCTCTAGTCACAGAGCTACCACCCCCACCTCATCACCGCATTACTACATTAATCTCATTGTTCTCCTTGCTTCTCCCCAGTTCAAGCCATTCCCTACTCAATTGCCAAAGTGTTTTTTGAAAGCATATGCCTGTCCATGGGAGGCTCCTGTTATTTCCAAAATCAAGTGTGAATCTTTAGCTTGATTTTGAAGTCAGTCACAATCTGAGCCCCACTACTTTCCTTGTCTTCTTTCATTCCTCTCCATATTCCCTTCCATGCAGTTTGGCCACTCTCTTTTCTTGTCACTCCTGTGTTCCAGCTTCCATGACTTTCTTGTAGGCTGAGCTCAGGTGGTCCTTTCTGAAGGAGGTCCTCTTTTCTACTTCTTGTGCCTTCTCTTTTGTGAGTGCCTTTCTTTTGTTTTCTCCTTCTTGTATAGAGCTGTTGACTCAACATTTCCCTCATTAAAACATGAGCTCTTTAAAGACAGTGACTTCAATTGTGACTGTTTGTGCATCCTCAATAACAGTGCCTGGCACTTGGTAAGCACTCAGTCAGTGTCTGGTCAATGAACTTTATATTTCTCATGGTGCTTGGTACAGTGCCCTGTACATAGTGAGTGGGTGGATATGGGTTTGTTGCATTGAAGTTCAAGAAGGCCTTGGAATGGAAGAGGTTCATAAGCAACATATTGAAGCTGTAAGTAATGTCATTTCCATGCTGAAGTTTGATACGTTTAAAAATGAATGAGTAACTAAACCACCCCTGCTGGATCTTATTTCTGTTCAGTGGTCATTTTCACTCTTAAAAAGTCTCTCTTTTTTTTGTAGGTTCATGGGTGTGTGTGTACACCAAGGGCAGTTGCATGCACTTACAGAGGTAAGAGTCCAATGAATTACTCCACCAAATCTCTGCCTTTTTTATCTTCAGCATGTTGTATATAGAATATGAGCATATCTTTGCATTTCCCTGGCTCTGTGTTTACTATGTATGTCTAATGATGATATTGCAATTGATGTATTCTCAGATAAGAGAAGCTAAGAAATCAGATTTAGTCTTCTCATTTTATAGATGAACAAATTGAGGCTCACAAGAAAGAGTTTGCCCAAGATCTACAGCAGAACTGGTTTTCAAGCCAGAATCAAGTATTATTTCTCTTATACCTCACTGTTGTTTCCTGCAATTAAGTGACTTAGGAGTGGAAAGAGTTCTGGACTTGAAGTCTGGAGAGACTTGCATTATAATCCTGCTTTGAATAATCAGGAGTTGTGTGACCATGTCCAAGTGGCTTAACTTCTTGTTCTTCTTCTTGTTCTTCTTCTTCTTGTTAATCTTCTTCTTCTTTCTTCTTCCTTCTTCCTTCTTTCTTCTTTCTTCTTCTTCTTAATTTTTTGCTGAGGTAATTGGGGTTAAGTGACTTGCCCAGGGTCACACAGCTAGGAAGTGTTAAGTATCTGAGGGTCCTCCTGACTTCAGGGCTAGTGTGCTATCTACTGCGCCACCTAGCTGTCCCCATGGCTTAACTTCTTATAAGCCTCAGCTTCCTCCTTAATAAAATGGGGGTAACTGTCCCTCTAATTAATTTCTTCCCAGAATGATTGTAAGGATCAAATAAAACAAAACAAGGTAAGCATGCTGAAAATCTGACACCTGTATGTGTGATTGTCGACTGTCCATACTAGTGGTGATATGGCCCACAATATCAGGATAATATTAATCAAAGTAATAGCTGACATTTATGTAGCACTTTAAGGTTTGCTGAGCACTTTATAAGTGTCATCTCCTTTTATTGTCATAACAACATTGGGAGATAGATGCTATTATTATTCACATTTTATAAATGAGGAAACTGAGATAGGCATTGGTAAAGTGACTTGCTAGTAAATCACTTAACCAATACATGTCTAAAAGGGAATCTTAACTCTGGCTTTCCTGACTCCAAGTCCAGTACTTTGCCTAAGCAGATTCCTGTCCCAGGCAGGCTAGTCTTGGCTCACTAGGCTCCATCCATCTTTACTAGACTTTAATTCAGTTCAAGGAAGAAACAGCAAGGTGTTTGAGTTTCTAAGCTTGCTGACCCTATTGAAAGCTTCCCATCACCTCGTAGCATAATTCTTCATCCCTATTAGTTCAAATTTGTCTATATTGTAAGGCCAAAGTTCCTCCAAGAAAGGTAGAAGGGAAGGGGAAAGGAATAAATAAGGTACTGTACTAACAAATACTATTTTATTTGAACTTGAGTCCTAGGAATTAGGTGTTATTATCTTAGAAGGAATAATATATTATTATACTTAAAAGGAAACTGAGGCAAAGCAAGACATAAGGCCTTACCCAGAGTCACATAGTAAGTGTCTAAGACTAGATTTTAACTCAGGCCCAGCACTCTATCAATTTCATTCAAAGGCATTTTAAGGCTTCATCACAAATAGATACTTTCTACTAGGCCCTAGATAATCAGTGAAGTATTTATAAAGCACCTATTTGGTGCTGGATACTCAGCTAGCTGCTTGGGATAACTTTCAATTTTTTGGGGGGGGGTAATCTTAAGTATTTTGCTTTATGCATTTTAAAATTAATCTGAGAAAGGTCTTTAGACCTTAACCATCTGCCAAAGCACTTTTTGACACAAATAAAGGTTCTGATCTGGAGGGAGATACTGAGGTGAGTTTTGAGAAAATGGGGTATTCTAAGAGGTAGAGTTGAGAAGATGGTACATTCCAGCCATGTACTGTACTGGGCAGAGAGGCAAAATGCATGGAAATGACAGAGGGCCTGGGTTTGGCTTTGTTATGTTTTAATGATCTTTAAGGGAAAATGGAAAAGGAAGGGAGGAGGAATACAGTGGGGAGGGGGGAAAAGGAGGTAAAGAAAAGAAAAAGTGATCTCACATCTGGGAGCATACATAGAAGAAGATACAGACAAGGGGAAAAAATTGGGGGGAGCAAGTAGCACTTGAGCATGACTGTCATGGGAATACACACACACAGTTGGGCCGAGCAATACAGTTTATTCAACAGGCAAACAGAAAAGAAAGGGAAAAGGGAGAGGGGAGTAAGAGAGAAGGGAGAACAAGGGAACAGCAAATGCATTCTAGTAATGTGGAAAGGGTAGGAGATGGAGTGATATCTTTTAGGAAAAGAGAGAAGACCTGTTTGATTGGACGCAGGTTGTGGGAGGAGGTGATGTCTAGTGATTCTGGAAAGACATGTTGGGGTCATGTTGAGCAAGGCTTGAAAAACAAAGCCAGAAGTTTATATTTGATCCTAAAGGCAATAGGAAGACATTGGCTTTGATTGAATAAGGAAGTAACACAGACCAGATCTGTAGAAAATTAGATTAGTAACCACAGGGAGAGGAAGGTGGTTTTGAGGGATTGAGGCAGGGAGGTTATTGTCTTAAAATGAGTTATCCAAGAACTAATGAGGGGCTGAACTAAGGTAGTAGATTTTTCAGTAGAGTGAAGTGGTAAGATGTGAAAGACTAAAGTGATGGCAAGATTAGGCAGTTGGTCTAAGGAAATGTAGGGGGTGGGACAGGGAGTTGATCAGGAAAGTTGATCAGAATCAGGTTGTTTCTTCAGTCCATTTGGTAAAATTATAGGAGCTAAGGATCAGTTAACAAAGACAATGAGTTATTAAGTCTTAAAGTCAATATAAAGAAGTATCTATACTTTTTGTATTTCTATAAATATAAAATTCTTCAGCCAATTTCCTTTAAAAATTGTTTTTATCCTTTTGGGTTATAGACCTCATAGTAACTGGATCAAAGGGTATGCATAGTTTGATTGTCCCTTGGGTATAGTTCCAAATTGCTCTCTAGAATGGCTGGATCAGTTCACAACTCCTCCATTATTGCATTAGTGTCACAATTTTCCAACATTTATACTTTTTTGATATATTAGCCAATCTAATGGCTGTGAAGTGATAACTCAGATTGTTTTAATTTGGATTTCTCTGATAAGTAGTGCTTTAGAGCATTTTTTATATGACTATAGATTTTTTCATCTGAAATCCGCCTATTCAAATCCTTTTATCATTTAACATTTGACTCAATTCTCTATATATTTAAGAAATGAGGCCCTTATCAGATTTACTGTAAAAATTGTTTCCCACCTTTCTGCTTTCTTTTTCATCTTGGTTGCATGGGTTTTTTTAATGCAAAAAACTTTATAATTTAATATAATCAAAACTTTATATCTCCTAATGTTCCCTGTCTCTTTTTTGTCATAACTTCTTTCCTTTTCCATAGATTTGACAAGTAGACTGCTATTTGCTGTCCTAATTTGCTTATGGTATCACCTTTATGTCTAAATCATGTTCCCATTTTGACCTTAACTTGGTATACAGTGTAAGATGTTGTTCTGTATCTAATTTCTGCCATACTGTTTCCAGTTTTTCTAGGAGTTTTTTGTGAAATAGTTAGTTCTTGCCCCAGAAGTTAGAATCTTTGGGTTTATCAAACATCAGATTATCATGGTCATCTACTACAATATCTAATCTATTCCATTGATCCATCACTCTGTTTCAGGATTACTGCTTTATAATTATAATATTATATAAATTATAATATAATTAATTTACAATGTAGTTTAGCTAGGTTACCTTCCTTTGAATTTTTCTTTTCATTAATTCCTTTGATATTTTTGACCTTTTATTTTTCCAGATGAATATTTTTATCATTTTTTTTTCCAGCTCTGTAAAATAGATTTTTGGCAATTTGATTGGTAGGACACTGAATAAGTAAATTAATTTAGAAGAATTATTTTCTATTATTTTGGTTTGGCCTGCCAATGAGCATTTGGTGTGTTTAGATTTGACTTTGTAAAAAGCACTTTATAATTGTGTTCATGTAGTTACAGGGTTTGTCTTGAAAGGTAGACTCCCAACTATTTTATAGGTTTTTAGTTGATTCTCTAGGCTTCATCATTATCATTTGTGATATAGTGATAGTGATAGTTTTGTTTCGTTGTTGCCTATTCTAATTCCTTGTTCTTCCCATCATTGCTAAAGCTAGCATTACTAGTACAATATTGAATAATAGTAATGATGGGAAGTCTTGCTTCACACTTGATTTTGCTTACCTATACATGTTTGTAATGGGGGGGGGTGTTTTTATTTCATTCTTAGGAGAAAAGTAGGGTAGAAAGAGAGAAGGCAGTTTTTGCTAACTGGAAATGTGTGTGTGTGTGTAGTAAGTGGAGTAGATTAAACAGAGCCAAGGAAATAATATATACGACTACAACAATGTAAATAAAAGATCAATCAAAGATCATTTACTGAGTCTTGCAAAATTACAGAGGACAGCCATGACTCCAAAAAAAGAATTAAGGGGCAACATCCCTACTACAACCCTTTCCAGAGGTGGAAGGTCTTCAGATATTTTTCAGACTTTTTAAATGTATTGATCAGTTACCTTTATTTTTTTTTCTCTTTTAGATTAAAAAATATGGGATGACTCTCAAAAACTGGGAGAGAGAAGGATATTGGGGGAAATTATGATGATTAAAAAATGTCATTTTTAAAAATTAAGGTTTTTGCAATAGTCTAGGTGAGAAATGATAAAAGGTTACAGTAGAAGATGGCTATTTGAATGGAGAAAAGGGGGCATAGTTGAAAGAGTTATGAAGAGAAAAGTATTAAGACTTAACATCCAAAGCAATCCCAATAGACTTTGGACAGACAATGCCATCTGCATCCAGAAAAAGAACTAAGGAAATTTAATATAAATCAATACATGCTTTAAAAAAAAAAATACTTAAAAACAGTTTGGCTACATTTGGTGAGTGAGATTTAGAAATTGGAGATATGCTGAAGTTTTGAACCTTAATGACTTAGAGGATGATGATATTCTCAAAAGTATGGGAAAATTATAAAGAAGAGAGGACTGGGCTTTAGAGACATAAGTTCTTGTTTTGTACATGTGGAGTTCATGATGCCTTCCAACTGATTTTTTTTTTTTTGTGTGTTAGATCTCCTCATTCAGCCTATCCTCTATTCCATTGCTCAAGTCATTTTTTAAAAAGCATAAATCTACTTGTTATCTTCTCTTCAATGAGCTCCTGGGGTGCCCTGTGGTTTTCAAGATCACATACAACATTTTCTGTTTTGGCATTTCAAACTCTTCATATCCTGGCCCTTCCTGTCTTCCCACTCCTCCTGTGTAGGCTCTCTGGAGTCCACTTATCCCAACCTGCTTGCTGTTGTGACAAATGATCTTCCATCACCCTTTCCTGGGCCTCTGTACTGACTGTGTCTGCTATGCTTAGACTATCTTCCCTTCTCACCTTCGTCTCTTACTTATCCTGGTTTTCTGCAAGACACAGCTTGAGGTCTTTCTCTGTTCCCCTCTCTCCAAGTTCAACTGCTTTCCCCTTGGATTACTTTCCATCTACTTTATTTGCCTCTTGTGTGTACCTAGTTATTTACATATTGTCTCCCTGATTATCATGTGATCTCCTTGAAGGCAGGAACCCTGTTTATATAGGTTTTTGTAACAACTTTTGTATTTGAAACACTTAGCACTGTGCTTGCTTGTCACCCAGTAAGTACTTAGTACTTGCTGACTGACTAAACTGACTGGCATCCTGGTGGTCTGTCTCTGAAGAACTGAAAATTAAATCACCCAAATGTTACCTGAAAGGTGTAAGTTAAGCTTGAGCAGGTATAATAACTTTTCAAACAAGGAATCATGAAAGAGAATTGGAGTAAAAAACATCAATTCTGATATTGATTGTGTAGGGAGAGGGAGGAATAGCCAGTGGACAATCAGGATGCTCCATTGGTGTCTTTGCAAGTGGGTGAAACCCTCAGCACATTGGATGGGCCTCCTTTTGAATCCTTATAATAAAAGAGGGTGGGGAAGACCCCCCCCCCATGCTCTTGTGCCATGCATCTTGGAGGCCATAGACAAGATTTTCCAAGTGGCATAAATAGGTTATCATCTGAATCATTGGTGGGAACTCCCATATCAAGGCCATATATTCACTTGAGTACTTTGAATTTGACAGCTGATGTTTCTAAAGCATTGAGGCTTGAAAAGTACTGTATGGGTGTTATCTCATTTGAGCTTTACAGAAACCCTGGGAGGAGGGAGATCTAGGAATTAATTCCATTTTAGGGATGAGAGTGAAAGTCCATGAGTTTAAATGACTAGTCCAAGCCAGCCACCTTTGGGAAGAGGGAGCTTAGGGAGTAGTTTGAATCTCATTCTTCCTGATTAGCACTTATCTGCAAAGCCATACTCTTCTAGATAAATGAGAGTGATTATTGGGAAGTGACTCATTAGAAAGCAGAGTAGCCCCAGAAAGCTGCAGCTGCTTTATCTGGAAATACACAGATGTACTTACATATAAATTTTCTATTAAGAAGAATAGGAATGGAAATCCTCTATGTTGGCAGTTTAAGAAATGTAAAAAGAAAGACCTGCAATGAGTTTGACTCAGTCTGCCAGCTTGTGGCTTTTACACTGCCATTTTTTTCCAAGGAGTTCACAGCAGTGAAAGTTGACTCCCTGGGTAAAGTAACGAAACACATCAATTATTTGTAAGGGACAACAGCCAATTGTAGATTCCAGTTTCCCAGATGTTATATAATGTTCTCTGCTGCTGTTGTCTGTAATCTCCCCTGTTCTTCAGTAGTGTTATGTTAATTTTATATATTAAGTGTTGGAAAGAACTTCAAAGGTCATCTAGTTCAAACCCTCATTTTACCAGTGACAAAATTAAGGCCCAGAAAGGTTAAAGAAGCACAGTGAATACTTTTAATTCAAATGAAGAATATTCCAGTGTTCCACATTAGAGGGAATATCTACTCTGCTGAGTTTTGGGGTCCACTGAATGACTGCAGTATCCAAAGTGATGTTGTGCTTGCATATGAAGACCAAGATGATACCATCCCTGTGCTCATGCAGCTCCCCTGCCTCAGTGGGATAGGAAGTGTACATCATCAGTGTGCTCATAAATGTGTAACAGTTGTCTCTCTGGAAAGGTAATGCAAGCACAGCTCACTTAAATTTAATTGTCATCATTCACAGATTCTTTATTACTTTCTCAAGTCTAAACAATTGATAAAATAGATCAAATTCTGATTTATAGTATTTGATGATTTCCCACTGAAAATTTAAGAATTATGAACTGGTTCTAGCCCACTACTGAAGTATACTGGTATTAGGTATACTGATGTATGGCAAAGGAAAGGTTTAGACCAGGTACCCATAGAATATTTGAGGAAGAGGAAAACATTTTCAGCTGGAGCAGAATACACCCCTGACACACCTGAGCTGAGCCTTGAAGGGATTGTGAAGATTCCTTGGGAATTGAGATGACTAGGATGTTTCTTCTTAGCCGAAGACATCTTGTATGAACACCCAGAGAAGAGAGGTGGTGTTGTTGCCTAAGGGAAACAGTGCATGGTCTGTTTTGTGGAGTTGGTGGCATTTCTGTTTGGGTGCTACACTGTCATCCCTCTCAGACTCATCTCTAAAACTGAATTTATCATGTTACCTTCCTCAGCATTCCTAGTTTAGTTAATGGCTTCAACATTTGCTGAAGCTCAAATCCTGGAATATTTTTTTACCTCTAAAGTCATAAAGACCTATCCTATTTTTATAATCTCCTTCAAATTAGTCCCTTTATAGAAACATAGGACCTACATAGGATCTCAGAGTTCAAAGCGGTTTAAGTGATTTCAGATTCATTTGCATTCAGACATAATGTCTCTGTACATTAGCAAAGACTTTGTGTGCCCTATGTTTGGAAAACACTCTCTCCTTGTTCCTGATTTTCAAAATTATTCTCATCCTTCTGCTTTCAAGTCAGATACCATCTCTTCCTTGAAGCCTTGTCATCATCATCATTATTAGCTGAGATAAGGTTTGCTAAGTAATTCTTGCATATTCCTGCATAATTTCTGATCCTTACAAATATCCCCATAAGATCGATATGATTATTCCCATTTAACAGATAATGAAACTGAGTCTGAGAGATATTAAGTATATTTTCCATGTCCACAAATATTGTCAGAACAGGTGTAAATTAATTAGACATCTTGACAAGCTTGAATGTTGGACCAAGTCTAATTAGATGAGATGTTGGGCTTTTTTTGTTTTGTTTTGTTTTGTTTTTTAAGACAAAAAAATGAGATGTGCTGGGCAACTCCTAGGAGTTCTGGGAATTTGATTTAAGGATAGGGTAAGATAAAGATAAATGTACAGTTTTATCCTTGGGCTCAAAAACTTAACTTTGAACAATAAGAGAAACTTGACTAACTTGACTAAAAATAACTGGAGATTTTCAACTTAAGCTCAGTAAGTACTGTGGCATCCCATAATGATCTGTCCTAAGAGAGAGACAGCTACTAAAATGTGGGTTGTGAGAACTCCTTTGAACTTTCTCCTGTTCAGACCACTTATGGATTACTCTTTTTAGTTCTGGTCCCCACATTTTAAGAGAGACATTGATTAATGTCCAGTGAAGGATGATTAGGAGAGTAAGGGGAACAGAGATAATGCCCTATGAGAATAATTAAAGGAACCAGAGATATTTAGCCTGAAAAAATAAGAAGTTGATAAAGGGTATGTGAGCTGTCATTAATTTCTCTTGGGTTGTCATGGAGAACAAGGTTTACACTGGTTCTGTTTGTTTCTAGTTCTGCCCTCTGGGGTCAATAGGTGGAAATTGCAGAGGAGATGATTTTGTTTAGAAAAAAGAAGAAAAAAAAATCATCAGTGATATCATGGTCACCCAGTGGTGATTAAGAGAGTATCAACAACTCTGATGAATGTGACTCTTTTCAACAATGAGGTGATTAGATCAATTCCAATAGACTTGTGATGGAGAGAACCATCAGAGTACAGAAAGAGATCTGTGGGTACTGAATGTGGATCACCACATAGTATTTTCACCTTTTTTGTTGTTGTTTGCTTGTTTTGTTTTGTTTTTTTTTCTCATTTTTTTTTTCCTTTTTGATCTGATTTTTTTTAATGCAGCATAATAAATACAGAAACATATAGACGAATTGCACATGTTTAACACATTGGATTATTTGCTGTCTAGAGGGTGGAGGGAAGGGAGGGAAAAATTGAGGCTTTGTAAAGGTGAATGTTGAAAACTATCTTTGCATGTATTTTGAAAATAAAAAGCTATTGTCAAAAAAAAAGAAATAAGGGTTATGAAAATACAAAAAAAAAGAAGGTATCAGTAATTGATAATTCAAGTGTTTATTTTCTTACTTTCTTTGCATAACCTTTTGAATAATACTGTCTAGATGTACATATACACTTGAATATATATACATTTAGATGTTTTTTTTTTTTTAATTAGAATGTTGGAAGGTTAAAATAGTGAAGTATTTGCATAAACTATATGGAAGTAGATTCTTATAGTCGTACAATTTACTGATTGGTTCAGAAAATATAATATCCTACCATATTTATCTTTAATTTTTAAACATTTGATTCTGTAGGCCAGTCTTAATAAGGTGCCTTCTTTGCATAAGTTAAAGTCATACAAGAGTCTCTACTGTGGCAGTACCTTTATCCTAAAATCATCTTCTTATCCCTCTCAAGTAAAACATCAAACAAGGAGAGAAATATTTAACCAAAAGTATTTGCTGCTGTTGTGAAGGATACTTAGAACAGACTCTAAATGGAAGAAGGATTCCTCACAGAGAGCAGAGTTCTTCAGCATCTCCTGCTTATAGATGGCACTGAACTCGCTGCTTTCATCTGTTCAATGTTGGAGCATTAAGGCATTCCCTGTAATGAGACAGGAAGCAGCATGTGCCAAGTGGGTAAAAGCACCATTATTTTCCCCCTCCCCTCAAGCCCCAGTAAAGACAACTCAAGATCTTCAATCCAAAAACCTCAGGCCACTAGGCCTACTTCTAGCTCAGTCCTATAACTACTATCCAAGAAAATAACACCTTTGGAAAAGGGTTCTCCTCCCCTGCCCCAGCCACCAATAACACTTCTACTTCTACTTACCCTGGTGGATAAAGTCAAGACCCCAAGCAAGAAGGACAACCAGACCTGCTTTACTGTTACCTCTGAAACAGTCATCTAGAGAAACAATTCCTGTGGGTAAGGATCCCACCATCTCTACCAAACTATTGACTAACTGCCTTGTAGTCAAGTCCTGGCACCTGAAGAAAAAGGCAGAAGATGACATGTACTAGTCAGGTCAAGGAGATAGCCCAGAACACTGAAGGCAAGAGCCCCTAGGATTGTAATGCTCTACCCCTACCCCAGGCTACCAGTCTTACTCCAGCCTGGCTACCAGATAACAAAAAACTCTTAAAAAACAAAGACTTACATAGAATGAAGATGAGAGACTAGTCTATACATTAAGTGTATCCTAAAAAGCAGTGGTTGTAATCATGCCATCAGACAAAGCATAAATAAAAATTTATAGCATAAAAAGATATAAATTAGAAAATTACATTATATTGAAAGGAGGCACACAAAACAAACCAATACTTTTTTTTTTTTTTTTTTTTTTTTATCAAACTGTTTCAAATGCCTTAGCAACTAAATACATAAAGGAAAAATCAACAGAATGACAAGAAGATGTAGACAATAACAGAAAGATGGGACAAATATACCCTCCAACTGTTGAGTGTTGGACAGCTGAGACAGAAAAAGAGAGGTGGGTTGGCGCTACTGCTGTAGTTGGTACCAGAGGTTGACCTCTTTTTGAATTTTAAAATGAAATGATCTTTGATATTCAGGGTATGTATCTGTTTTGGATTTATTCTAGTATATGGAGTAAAAGGTAGTAGTCTAAACCTAATATCTGCCAGAGTGTTTTCCAATGAATTTCCAGCAAATATTGCTAAAGAGAGAGTAATTTTCTTGATACTTTATGCCTTGGGGATTATCAAACATTGGGTTATTGAGTACAGTTGTTTATGATTCTTCCATTTCCAGTCTATTCTACCAAAATAGTTTTCTATTTTTTTATCTAGTACAAAATGGCTTTATAATATGGTTTGAGGCCTAGAAGTGTTACTCTACCTGTGTTCCTCCCTTTTTTGGTTTGTGAGGGTCAACAACTGGGTACACACTGCACTCTGTTGCTGCCACCTGGCACCACTTAGGTGAGATCCAACTTAGCTTTGGTATTTCTTGAGGTGAGCCCCAGTGCCCTCAGCTGCCATGATGGTAGCCAAGGACTGACCTCTTCTTAGTCAGGAAGGCAAACTATACCCTGAAGCACAGACCGTTAGCTTCCCGGCCAAGGATACAGACAAGGCGAGTAAAAGCTCACAGAGTCACATCACTGGCTAACCACCCCATTAAAACAATTCAGCCAGACCTTTCAGTGTTTGGTCAGCTTCCACAGTGACAGTTGCCCTGTTATCTGTCCCAACGATCCTGGTTCAGAAAGGTGGCTTCAGTGAGCATAACGCAAAGGGATGGCAAACTGCATCAACCGTATACTTACCTCCAAGAAGATCAAACACCAAGAGGTTTTCCCAGGTAGAAGATTTGATAAAGGACTTGAAATAAGTAAGACCCTACTATGACTCCATGCTAAATTCATAATAACACAGTAAGAATTAAATCACATTTTTGTAAAACTGCATTCTATAAGCCTTCTGCATGGAGATCTCCTTGGTTAGCTTTGAGAAGTCATGAAAAAGGAGAGATTCACCAAGCATATTGGCCATATTCTACTGGGTGGTTGCCATATCTTAGCTCCTACAGCAACTCCTATAGCAACTTAAGTTACTGCCAACACATTGCTGGATCATGTATCTTTCACTAAGGAGAGGGGATGAATTCTTAAACAAAGAATGGTTAAAGGAGACAATATAAATAAATTCAGTTACGTGAAATGGAAAAGCTTTTTCATGAACAAATAAATGCAACTAAGATTAGAAGGAAGTGGTTAGTTATTACTACATTTTAAAAATGTACTAAGACAGGATACAGGTTGTTTAGATAACTGTAGTTGGAATGTAAGAGGAGGATGTCATATGGAAATAGTGGAAACTATGGAAATAGTCACTTTTCATATACCCAGAAGCAGCATTACACCCTGCTGAGCAGGAAGGTCTAGATTCAAATTACAGTTGTCAAACTCCAATGTGGCGCTCTATGTAAAGTATCTTGCAAAATTGAAAGCACTACAAAAGCACCAGGCATTTTATAATGACTTATGTCCCAGCATACTTTGTTTTCTTTTTTTAATTAAAAGAATTTTATTTTTCCAATTACATGTAAAAATATTTTTTAAAGGTGCAGCTAGCCCTCAAGTCAGGAGGACCTGAATTCAAATTTGTCTTCATACACGTAACACTTCTTAGCTGTAGGACTTTAGGCTGTATAACCCCAATTGCCTCAGAAAGAAAGAAAAAAAAAATCTTTCCACATTTATTTTTGTAAGATTTTGAGTTCCAAATTTCTTTTCTCCCTCCTCAAGATAGCAGGCATTCTGATATAGGTTATATGTGTATAATTATTTTAAACACATTTCCATATTAGTCATGTTGTGAAAGAAAAATCAGAACAAAAGGGAAAACCACAAGAAAGAAAAAGCAAACAGGTTTTTAAAAGGTGAAAATAGTAGCAAAGTTTATTTTCTTTGTTCTTTATTGAGTTGGTGATAAGTTCAAGGATCAGTTCAGCAATCAGAGTTGATAAAAGATACTACCCTGGAAGTTGTTTATATTCCTAAAGATAAAGTTGTCAATGGTTACTTAAAATCATTTAGAAAACACAGAATATTGGGATTGAAGTAGCCTTAAGTTCATCTGATTCACCTGAACTATGAGTTTGGTGTGGAGCTTCTAGCTCCTTAGGATTTACTAACCCTAGTCCAGGCCACCATTCCCTGAGCAGCATTATCCCTCATCTGTACTATTTAAGTCTAGGAAATCTTTGACCTTGTGTTCAGGGTGTTCTCCTATAACACTGGGAATTAGGAAAGTTTAAGACTTAAGAAATTTTTTTTTAAATAGTAGACACATCCCAATAAATATGTAAGTCCTATCCCCCACCTCAAACCATACTTTCTGAAAGAGTTAAATTAAGCAAAGCCAAAACTCCTTAAAGATTCACTTCCTGTCTTAATGGATCTTTGTCTAAGGAAGAATGTATACTTTGACTTTAATGATTTGGTACCTATGTTGCCCAATGTCTTTGCTATTTTTTGCATAAATTTTATTTTTACTCTGAATTTAAAACAACAAAAAGAGAGCATTTCCATCTAAGTATATATATGGCAGAACATAAAAAGAAGATTGTGTATGAAACCATGAATCTTCTTTTATACTGCTTACTTTTTTTAAAGATACGTAATAAATACACACACATTATTTTCAAAATTGTATTGTTTTCATTGAATTTTTCCCCCTTTCTCTTTTATAATTTATTGATATTTTAAAATTACATTTGCATTTTAGGACTTCAATTCTCTTACTATCTGACTTTTAAAAACCAGTTGTAGCAAATGAAACTCAATTAAGTGATATGGCCTAAAAATAACAACTGGAAAAATGCATTTCTCTAGAACTGAATAGCTTCAAAATAAAAGATATTTTCTCTAGGAAGAAATGCTTATTCTGGACTTTAGAATTCATTTTTGAAAATGTTTATTCTAAACTTTGTATATCTCCAGAATTGAGATTGTGTTATTAGTGTTTAGGTTTTTGTTTTGTTCTTCCTCCCTCCCAACCTCAGTCCTTTCTTAGCCTTATTGTACATGTATGCCTTTGAGGATTTACTCCCACTTTATTATATACTCTACATAGGTGCTAATACAGATGTTACTCAGTGTTATATTTACGAAGGTCAGATAGGTGAAGATTACCTTTATATTAAAATTGATTTATAAAATTTCATAATGTCAGAAGCTATATTACTTTTTAATGGGATCCTATCTTAAGAAATCTTAAAATGATGTACTTGTTTTAATCACCCCTTTTCATTCTTTAATACTCATTACTCTGTGCCAGCCACTACTAAATTCTCAGAATACAAAGAAAGGCAAAAGATAGTCTGTGCTCTCAAAGAGATATCAGTCTAATAGTGAAGACAACATGGAAACTTATACAGAGCAGTCCTTCTCATCAGTGGCATAGCTGTGCCCCCCCCTTAATTCACCTCTACAACAGATCTAGAAAATGCACCAGAAGAGTCCCAATTAAGAAGTCCAAGAAAAATTCACAGTGACTTATTTCTAGCCTAATTCAGCATATGGAGATAAATAATGAGATCTTTCAGCAGTGGAGATAGGGCTCTAGCTAGGCTTGTGCCACACATCCCAGCAAATAGGGACTGAAAGAGGACCATAGGAGACTGTAATTTCGTCATTTTGAATCTGCAAAGCTTTCCAGCTGTCTAATAGTGACTGAATCTAAGAGTGGTCTACTAGAACTCTCATCAGGGACAAATCCATAGGTATGTTGCATAGATTTAAATAAAATGTGGAAACTTGGAGAATTAAGGATCATTCTCATATTTTGCTCTTGCTCTGCATCAGACCACTTTGGGAACTCTGAAAACTTATAGTTCCCCAGACCGCTGAGATCTTGGAATAATAAAACACTCAGTATTTTAAGAAAGCAGGAAAAATATCTAAGAAGATAAAAGCTCTGTCCAGATATTTCCTCTCCCCCCACCCCTAACCTCCCTGAGATGAACATAAAGCCTGGTCCTAAGATAAAATTCAAAACCAGAAAATAGACTGGAAGAATGAGAAATGAAGAAAAAAATAAAATCATACCATGAAGCATTATTATGTTGCCAGAATATATTAAAACCCCAAATCAAGAAGAAAAGAATAATTCCAAAACATTTGTAAAAAAAAAAAAAAAATCTTCCCCCCCCAAAAAACTTCTCAAAAAACAATCCACAGCTTACACACAAGTTCATCTAGATTTTCTGGGAGTGAGGTGCTTGAAACCAGAATGGCAGAATAAAGCCAAAGATTTGCCTGAGATTTTCCAAATTCCCCTCCAGGCAAATTTTAAATAATGCCTCAAGATGGATTTTGAAATGGCAGAACCAGCAAAAGATGGGGTGAAACAGTTTTTTGTTCCTAAGGTTTAAAGACCTTAGGAAAGGTCTTTCTCACTTGGGTTAGAGTGGACCAATGCAAACCATGCCCTAACTATTCAATAACAGGTCTTGAGGATGACTAAATCTGTGGAAGCTTCCAGAGCTCTCAGCTTAGATAGTAATGGAGTTGGACATCTGGTCAGGTCACCTTTGATGGCACTAGGTGCAGGACTTTACTATCCATATACTGTTCCAGGTCACAGTCCCAGGTCAAGAAGGAGTACTAGCATCCTAAATCATGCAGCCACAGGTGACTTGGTTATAATTCTAGGGCAGAAAAGAGTGCCCAGGCCAGGATATCAGTGACTACCTCTCTCTTTGGATCAGTAATGAGGGAAAGGAAAGGGGGAACCCCATTTCTCGGCGCAGTGTCCCCTGTAAATGAATTCACAGGCCCGAAAACCTAGATTGATAAATAAAAGGTTTATTGTAGGAATTTGGAAGTAAAGTTCAGTTAGAAAGACGCCGGGGCCAGAGGTGGCCACTGGCGGGCAGGGACCCTTACATGGCTGGAAGGATACCATGTGTTGGCTGGGAAGGCTCCTGCAAAGAGGGCGTTCCAACTTGTTTCTTTTATACCTAGAAGATGATGGGCGGTCCCCAGTTCTGGCGGGCTTTTCAGTTAGCCCAGATCAGGTGAGGGCTGGGGGAAGTTGAGCTGATAGTGGGCCTGGGCCCAGATATTCAAAGGGTGCCTTTGACCAGGATTTGTGAATCAAGGTCAATCATGGGTTGGGCAATTAGGAATCTTAAAGGGACCCCAACCCTCATCAATAGCACTTTGGAAGAACTGAAAATTTATAGAACCTCAAAACTATTTATGGAAACAGCAGCAAGAAAAACCAAAAGCTTGGAATGTTTTCTCCACCCTAGGAGCAGAACCCAACTTTAGCATAAAGTCTAAAGTCAATAAAAATGAGCAAACAACAACAAAAAAAGAGCCTGACCATAGAAAGTTATTATGGTGACAGGGAAGATCAAAACACACACTCAGAAGAAGACAACAAAAAGCAGCTACAAGAATAAATAATAATTAAATTTATGCAAAAAAAATTAGCAGACAATGGGCAACATAGATACCAAATCATTAAAGTTGAAGTATACATTCTTCCTTAGACAATGATCCATTGAGATGGGAAGTGAATCTTTAAGGAATTTTAGCTTTGCTTAACTCTTTCAGAAAGCCAAAGAGAAAATGTTGCAAGCAGCCAGAAAGAAACAGTTTAAATATTGTGGAACTAATCAGGATAACACCAGATTTAACTACTTGTATATTAAAGGTTTGTAAAACTTGGAATATGCAGAGAGGAAAGAAACTGGGATTGCAACCAAGAATAATCTACCCAGCAAAACTGAGTTTCATTCTTCTGGAAGAAAATTGATATTTGATGAAATAAAGGACTTTACAACAACCAAATTATGAGGTGATAAAAAGGAATGGTTATGATGAGATAATATCTAAAAAAAATTAAAATTAAGGGCTGAGAAATAGGGATGTAGTGGGGGAAAGGGAAAGGATAAGTAGAACAAGGTAAATTATATCATGAAACTGTCCTATGCATACCTTTGACCCAGCAATTTCACTACTAGGTCTGTATCCCAAAAGGATTAAAAAGTAAAATAAAATAAAGGAAAATGACCTATATATAACAAAAATATTTATGATAGATTTTTTAATGATGGCAAAGATTGGAAATCGAGGAAGTAAATTTGACGTATGGCTGGACAAGTTGTGATACACAATTGTAATGGAATACTATTCTGCCATAAGAAATGACAAGCAAGATACTTTCCAAAAAACCTGGACTTACATGAACTGCTGATGCAAACCGAAGTGTATAAAACCAGAAGAACATTGTACACTGTAACCACAATATTATATGATGATCAGCTGTGAATGACTTAGCTATTCTCAGCAACAAAGTAATGCAAGAAAATACTTTAGGACTTATGATGAAAAATGGTATCCATCTCCAGAGGAAAAAATTATGGCATCTGAATAAAGATTGAGTGTACTTTTTTTAAACTTTAATTTTTTTCTTTCTTTTTTTTGAGGGTGGTGATCTGTTTTTTTTTTTTTTTCTTTTAACATGATTAATTTGGAAATATTTTGTATAACTACACTGAAAACTAGGTAAAATTGCTTTCTTAATGAGAAGGGAGGAAAAGGAGGAAGGAAAGAATTTTCAATTCAGTATTTTTAAAAATTAATGTTAGAGGTAGCTAGGTGGCACTGTGTATAGAATACTGCCCTGGAGTTAGTAGGGCCTAAATTCAATTTTGGCATCAAATACTTGCTGCTGGAAAGCCCTGGGCAAGTCACTTAATCCATTGCCTCCTCTAAAAATTTTTTATTTTAATAATAAAAAATTATTTTTATATGTAACTGGAGTTTTTTAAACAATGCTTTTTATTTAAGGCAGGGAAAGCACCTGATATGTGACAAGCAATGCACTGACCACTTTATAGATATTTTATTTGATCCTCATAATAACTCTGGAAGTTAGGTGTTTTTTATCCCCATTTTACAGTTCAGGAAATCTTTTGCAGCAGAAAACAAACAATTTATATGAGCAAATACCTTCCTCTTCTCTGACTCAGCTAATGTTTGATCAGAGGGTGGGGCATAGGGTGTGCTCAGGGAAGACTGGTACCTCTGGGGTGAGGGCTGCTTTCTACCTGGGGTGTCCCCCTGATCCACCTATCTCTGTAGAGAAGCTGTAGCATGTACAATAGCCACACCCGTTAAACTTTCAGCAGATGGGCTAAATCTAATTGAGGGTAACTAAGGGGTCTCAGACCCTCGTGTGAGTTGGGGGGTGTCTATGCTGGACATGTGAAGACTTCCCCAGGTGGAATGGGCAGATGAGAACAACTTGTGCCAACGGCCACGAAGGCAGAGGAAGCTGGTGCTGGGAAGTGCCTGGAACTTGCTTAGACATTGAAGTCACCGAGGTCATCCATTACATCTTGAGCCATGACCAGTCATCTGGACTGTCCTGCCACTGGACAGTGATGGCCCTAGAAGAGAGTGTGAGGATGATGACATCGTGCAACTCTGCCTTGCTTAAATCCGATTTATGCCCAAATCAAAAAGTGAGAGAGGGTTACCGATTAAGAGTATTTCTGTTTTATCTTTCAAAGATTATTGAATTATTTAAATGCTTGGATATAGCATCTTATTGAAAAAAGCCTGTGAGTTGGTATTTTGAACAAATCAAATGTTTTGTCATAATCAATAAAATAGAAGCCCAATTGGCTTATATTCTCAAATAACTTTAAATCAGTTGTTAAATGGTAAAGATGGGGTCCATTGGTGAATATCGTTTGTGAAAGCATTCTTGTTCCTTACAAAACCTTCTGTGATCTTTCATTTGTGTATAGATGACTCTCAATGAGATTTTGTAGAGATAGGAAAGTAGGCAATTAGTATTTATTTAGTGTTTGTTATTTAGTAGTTATCGATGTTCTCTCACACTTTTTTTCACTATCACTCAGGGCCAAGAAAAATCTTCCTCACCTTAGATTAAATTCCTTATAAAGTTAGGTAGGGTCTGACCAGGATTGTGGAGTGTTTATTCAATCTCATTACTAATAATATCTTTTAGGAGACTGAACTTTGAAATGAGGAATATAGAAAAAAGGGAATTCTGGATTCTCTCAAATCATTGGTTATCAATAATTTCTCTCCACTCCAGTATCTTTGCCAAGAAAACCCCAACTGGGCTCCAAAGAATCAGACATGACTGAACCAACTAAACAACCACCACATATCAGTTATGAGAAGACCTCATAGTTGTATAAACTCTTGCAGATTACCTCTATATATATACTTGGAATAATCTGACTGCTTGTCCCATCTTTTTTTCACTTTGATGCAATTTCCATTTCTCTTACAAGCATTTCTCTAAGGCTTATAGTACTGTAGTTTAATCAACCTTAATGGAGGTAATTGTTTGTTATAACTATTTTTTAAAAATCTTTATTTTTCTTCAGTTGCTTTTTTCCACTTCCATTCTTAAATACCCTTGGGATGCTTTACCATGCTTCATTTAAACTAGTTTTACACTTTAGTGGGTTGTTGTTTTTTTTTTTCCCAGAAGACGAAAGTGAAGCCATCTATAATCATATAAAAAATGCTCTAAATCACTATGGATTAGAGAAATTCAAATTAAAACAAATTTGAAGTGCTACCTCACACCTCTTAGATTGGCTAAGATGACAGGAAAAGGTAATAATAAATGTTGGAGGGATATGGGAAAACTGGGACACTGATGCATTGTTGGTGGAGTTGTGAAATGATCCAACCATTCTGGAGAGCCATGTGGGACTGTGCTATTAAACTACATAATCTTTGGCCCAGCAGTATGGACCCATATTGGGTCTATATCCTAAGGAAATCATAAAGGGGAGAAAAGGATCCACATGTATTTGAAATAAGGAAGAATCCAGCTTTTAAATTAATCTTCCTAAAGTGTAAGTCTGATCCGATCATTCCTCTATTTAGTCAGCTCCAGTAACTCTTGCTTCCAGGATCAAATACAAAATCCTCTGTTACCCCTCTGACTTTGCCAATCTTCTGTACTTTACACCATATACAGGGGAGGTCAGAGATACTGGCCTCCTTTTTATTCCCTGAACAAAACACACCATCTCCTAACTGTGAGTCTTATCTCTGGCCAGAGATAGACTCTTCTTCTCTGCTTCTTGGGTTTCTTCAAGGCTCAGCTAAAATGAAGAAGCCTTTTTCCATCCTCCAAAGAGGAGAGCTAGAGGTCTTCCTTACTGATGAGCTGATATTTATCTTGTGTCCTCTTTTGCACAACCTTGTCTGCATGTTGTCTCCTCCTTTAGACTTTGAGCTCCTGAGAACAAGAACTTTTATCGGCCTTACTTTGTATCCCCAGGGCTTAGCCTAGGCCTTGGGAGGAGACCATGATAGAATATAATAGAGAATGTTTAAGTGGATGTTAGGTAGAGCTGTTGACATGTGGGTTAGTACTTCCTGCTTAGCCATCCCATTGTGGAAAATGTCATAAGCAAACTCAGCCTAGCATCTTTCCTCCCTTTATCCGTTTGTTCATTTCATTCATTTACAATTTTATTCAGCATTTATTTTCTGATCCCTTAGTGTGCATAGGCCTGTGCTTTGCAACATTGTAGGGCACGTACACATGGACAAAGCACACACATCCTTCTTTCATTGCAGTGATATCACAAGCAGCTTACTCATATCTGACAAACTTGGATTCCCCTTCCCCCCTGTTTTGCAGTATATCAACTGTGGGAACCTGGAACAACTCCTAGACAGTGACCAACACCTACCCTGGACTGTGAGAGTGAAGCTGGCGTGCGACATAGCTATGGGCCTTCGCTACCTTCACTTTAAGGGCATTTTCCATCGGGACCTCACATCTAAGGTACAAAAAAGATAAATTTTTCAGAAGATTTCCCTATCTTCTGACTGACAAGCCTGACTATATTGTGTGATCACAGAATCCCAGATTAGGGCAGAACTCTACAGTCAATAAATCAGTTCAGCCAGCCTTAACTAAATGTATCAGGTATCTTACTAATTACTGAGAAAACAAAAAGAGCAAAAACAGTTTTGTTCTCAAGAAATTCCCATTGCAATGGGAGAGAGAGCTTGCAAACAATAGACACATATAAGATATGTGCAAGTTAAATTGAAAGTAATATCAGAAGAAAGGTGTTGGCATTGAGGGAAGGACTGGGAAAGGACTAATACAAAAGTTAGGATCTGAATTAAGTCTTGAAAAAAGCCAGGGAAGTCAGGAGGTGGAGATTAGGCAGGAGAGCTTCCATGGAGGGCAGCCTAAAGGTAGGAGGTGGATGGAAGGTTAGTCAGGTCTGACAGGGGCAAGAAGGGCAGTGTCACTTGCTACGAGTGAAGTGGAAGAATAGAGGAAGAGGCTGGGTAGTTGTACACATGTGTGTGAGTGCATGTGTGCTGCACATGTGTGTGCATGCATGTGTGCACTGTACATGTGTGTTTGGCATGCACACATATGAAGGACTTTGAATGCCAAACAGCATTTTATGTTGATCCTGGGAAGGATTTGGATTCAGTGGAATTGATTGAATAGGGTGGTCATGTGGGGGAAGATGGATTGAATTAATAAGAGGAAGATGGAGTCTAACTAGCAGGCTCCTGCATGGTCCAGACATGAGGTGATAAGGGCCTGCATTAAGGTGGCAACGGTGCTGGGGAGAGAAAATTCCATGCATAAGATTCTGGGGAAAAGACTAGTGTAAGGGTGTACCTGGAACCAGCTCTTTGGATAATGCTAAATTGATCTCCACAATGGTAGAATCAGTGGACAAAACCAACAGTATTTTAGTTTCTCAATTTTCCCACGTGCCCTCCAACATTAGTCGCTTTCCTTTTCTGTCTGAGTAGACTATGAGTTGCTGGAGAACAGGGGTGATTTTGTTATTTCTCTAACTCCCCAGTTCCTAGCACCTAGTAGGTACTTTATAAGTGCTAGTTTACTGACCAACAGCTAGGGTGAGGTGTGGAGCTGGGAAAACTTTCTGGAAAAAAGTTGTTTGAAAGTCTTCTTAGCAGCTTTTAAGAGATGGAGAATTTTAAACAGTGCTTTTCATCTTGCCTGTAAATGATGGTCTTTTAGCCTAAGATTTGGAGTTCACATTCTGACTGAGGAGCTCTTGTGTTCACAAACCACTCCATGTGCATGTACAGGAGAATGACCCAGAATGACTTCTCTTTTCTGAGTTTCTTTTTGCTTTGGGATATTTCAAACAAGGTGAAAAGCATAAGAGCACTTACAGCCTGGGTCTGATGTGGAGATCAAGGGAAATAATAAAGTGTTTTACAAATCTTAAATTGTGTTATACATCCTAATGATGAGGAGAATGTAATTTTCCCTAAGGCCTGAAATCCTTTGATCCCATGTTCAAGACCAGCACTAAGGCTTTTTTTCATATCTCATCCTTCTAGACTGTTCTAAAATAGCTTTTGACACCTTTTTTTTTTCCTTTTCTTTTTCTTTTTTTGATTGTTTTTAATAGTATTTTATTTTTTCTAAATATAAAGATAGTTTTCAACATTCACCACCTTTGCAAAATCTTGTGTTCCAATTTTTCTCCCTCTCTCCTTTCCTCCCCCTTCCCCAAAAACAATCTGATATAGATTAAACATGTGCAATTCTTTTTTTTTTAGTTATAGTTTTTTATATACAAAACATATGCATGGGTAATTTTTCAACATTGACCCTTGCAAAAACTTCTGTTTCAACTTTTCCCCTCCTTCCCTTCACCTTCTCCCCTAGATGGCAGGCAGTCCTATACATGTTAAATATGTTAAAGTATGTATTAAATACAATATATGCATACATCTTTATACAGTTATCTTGTATGTGCAGTTTTTAAAAAACATTTCCATTTTCGTCATGCTGCACACAAAAAAGACAAAAGAAAAAAAAACACAAGAAAAAAACAAACAACAAAAAAAAATGGAAAATACTATACCCTGATCTACATTCAGTCTCCATAGTTCCTCCTCTGGATGCTGATTACTCTTTCCATCACAAATCTCTTGGATTTACCTTGAAATACCTCATTGTTGAAAAGAACCACATCCATCAGAGTTGATCATTGTATAATCTTGTTGCTGTGTACAATGATCTCTGGGTTCTGCTCACTTGGCGTCAATTCAAATAAATCTTTTAGGCTTTTCTGACATCAGCCTGCTCATCAGTTTTTATAGAACAGTAATATTCCATTACATTCATATTACCATAACTTATTGAGCTATTCCCCAACTGAGGAGATTCACTCAATTTCCAATTCCTTACCACTACAAAAAGAGCTGCTACATTTTTGCACATTTGGGTCCTTTTTCCTTTTTTTTTTTTTTTTTTTTTTTTTGAAATGATCTTTTTAGACTATAGACCTAGTAGTGAGACTGTTGGATGTACGGGTAAGCACAATTTGATAGTCCTTTGGTCAGAGTTCCAAATTGCTCTCCAGAATGGTTGGATCATCTCACAACTCCACCGACAATGCATTAGTATCCGAGTTTTCCCATATCCCCTCCAACATGTATCATTATCTTTTCCTGCCATCTTAGCCAATTTGAGAAGTGTGAAGACACTTTGATTCATTTTTTTTCTTGATATTCTATTTTCTGTAAGTTATTATGACACTATTCTTTTCTGACTCCCCTCTTACCAATCTATTCTCAGCCTCCTTTACTATATCTTTATTCAGATCATACTTGAATTAGGTCGGTGTCTTCCTGAGCTCTTTCCACTTTACTCTTCCTCATTTAATGATTCATCGGTTTCCATTAATTCAATTATATCTTCATGCTGATGATTCCCAGATCTTCTTATCTAGCTCTCATCTCTCCTAATCTCTTATATCATCTTCAGTTACGTCTGGACTTCTCAAACAGGATATTCCATAACCATCCTGAACTCAATGTGCCCCAAATTGAACCGATGACCTTTTCCCTTCTCATAAGCCTCTTTGTAACTTTTCTGTTAATGTAGATGGTACCACCATCCTGCCAGTCATCTGATTCAAAATCTAGGTGCCATTCTTGACTCCGTTGTCTCCTACCCACCCCTTTCCTAGTATTCAAACAGTTGCCAAGTCTTGTCAGTTTTGCATTCCTAGCATCCCCTCTGTGCAGCTTTCTCTCTTCCAGCATTGCTACCACCCTTGTACAAATACTTATCACTTCACCAGGTGACTACTGCCATAGGTTTGTTCTTCCTGCCCCAAATCTCTCCCTCTTCTAGGACAAGTAGGGTAAGGAGATCTGAATTTTTATGAAGTTGATTTGTCACCTTCTTTAGGAAGATTTACAATTTTATTTTCTTTACAATCTCATGACTCGTAATAGTTTCCTTAATGGGGAACTAGGCCCTTCAATGACTGAGGTCCAGCCCCCAATTTATGTCTCAGTTTTCCACTAGTCGATCCTCATTTTTGCTTCTAGTTCATCCTCCACTCAGCTGTCATTATTCTCCTAACAAATAAGTTTAATTGTGACATTCTACCATTACGTAGACTCCAGGAACTCTCTATTACTTTCAGGATCACTATAAACAAAAACTTGGCCCCTTCTTACATTCAGGTCTTCTTAGACTTTTTCTCTTTCCTCATCCTCTTCAGTCCCTTAACACTGGCCTTCTGGGTATTCCTCATACAAGACCCTCTGTCTCCTGAATCTGCTTTTTTTTTTCCCCCTGAGGCAATGTTGGTTAAGTGACTTGCCCCGGGTCTCACAGCCAGGAAATATTATGTCTAAGACCAGATTTGAGCTCAGGTCCTCCTAACTTCAGGGCTCTATCCACTGCACCATCTAACTGCCCCTGAATCTGCATTTTTACTGATTAGCCTCCGTGCCTAGAATTCTCCCCCTCCCCATCTCTCTTACCTGGTTTTTCTGACTTCTTGTAGGTCCCAACAAAAATTCTGCTTTGTACAGGAGACCTTTCCTGAACTGCCTTAATGGTATGGTAGTGCCTATCTTCTGTTGATTATTTTCAACTTATCCTTCATGTAGATTATGTGGACATAGTTGCTTTCATATTTCTTCACCCATTCAGTCCCAAGCCCCTCAGGAGCAGGATGTGTGCTTGCCTTTCTTTGTATCCCCACCTTATTACTGTGCCTCGCATATAACTGGTGTTTAATAAATGCTCAGCAGCTTGATAGTATTTGCCTGTGGGAGAGACTGTGGAGGACCAATATGGGGTAGACACTGCCCACTTTTGGAGACATTTGGAGAATGGAAGGGGATGAAGTGGGTGTGTGCTGCACTCTGTCACCCAGACTACTAGGAGAAAGCCAGATGGTCTGGCAGACCACAGATCCTTCTGACTGAGAGCAAGCCTGTGTTCATCTGGTGTAGCCTGCTGTTCAGTACTGGCAACTGCCCTGACCTTTTGTAAAGTTGAGTTGAAGCTTCCTGATCCCCTTAAGAAGATTTACAAATGTTTTTTGCCATCTCAGCTTCTCACAGTCCCTTTAATAGGGAGATAGATCCCTTCAGTGACTGAGGCCCAGCCTCCAACTACCTGTTTTGTTACTGACTTATTTAATCATCTAAACTCTCTATGGGCCTCTAATGAGTGTACCCATTTGAGAATAGGGACTGTTTTTTGCCTTTTTTCATAGCTCCACTACTGGATCATAATGGGTGCTTTATGACCTGACTTCTCTTCCAATTCTGACTTTATGGAGAAGAGAAATCAAGTTTTGTCCGATCAGAGCTATTTAATGAATATAAATTCCAAGGTTCCCTGTTGCCTTGTAACCCAATGAAATGTCAGTAATGAAAATTACATTGCTTTATGGTTTGCAAAATGGTTCAGGAAGATCTTGTTTGCGATGATCAACTATGACTTATTTGATTCTTCTCAGCAGTTCAGTAATCCAAAGCAATCCCAATAAATTTTGGTGGAAAACACCATCCGCATCCAGAGAGAGAACTGTGGAAACTGAATATAAATCACACATGCTATGTTTATTTTTCCCCCTTTTTCTTCTGTTTTGTTGTTGTTGTTGTTGTTGTTGTTTGTTTTTTAATGGTTTTTCCCCAGCATTTTTTGAAAAGAATAGAAATATCTTGTTTGTCTTCACAACAACCACATCAGGCAGATTTTGTTGCTATTATTCCTGTGTTATAGGTGAAGAAACTGAAGCTGTGAGATGTTAATTGACTTGAAATCAGGAAGATTTAAGTTCAAATTTTGACTCCTATACTTAATAATTGTGTTGCAGGACTGTTCTCCATAATCTTGATGGCTTAATCTAGCCCTAATTTTGTCCAGGGTCATTTGCAAACATTTAATAAATATGTAAAGTAGAATTGGAATTCACTTCTTCCTGAATCCACATCTAGCATTCAGTCTCTATAATGTCATCTAACTGCTTCAGGTAGATGTATGATGTCAGAGAAAGAACTGAGGAAGAACTTGTTTTTCCCACATCACTTATTGGTCTTTGACAAAGTGAAGATTAGAATCCAGGATTGATTAATCAACAAAAATTAAGAGGCTGCTGTAGGCCAAGAGTCCAAACTTTTAAACACAAAGGAGATAGCAATGGCTCTCTATGAAGGGAGACTATCTATCCATGAGTGTATGATCTATGAGCATATGTATGGAGTTCTGTGTTCTTGGCTAGGCAATTGAATATACAATGAAAAGCCTAACAGGTACTTTCTATTTTAGCTCAGAGGCAGTAGGGATGAGGTCGGGGAAACAGGATCAGTTCACACTTAGGAAAGATCAGTCCATCACTTGTAGAAGACAGAGACAGATCGAGCTTGGAACTAAAGCTTCTGCTCTGTGATGACTGTTGTCATTATTCAGCTGTTTCAGTCATATGGGAGGATTTCTTGACAATATATAAGATATTATACACAATGGAAAACAAAGGTAATCTCAGAGGGTGAACACTATCAAATGGACACATGAAGGAAGGCCTGTGTGGTCCTTAAAGGAAACCAGGGAATCTGGGAAGTAGGGAAGTTAGAAGGGACAGTATTCCAAGCATAGGATGTACAGGCTGTGCAAAGGCAGGAAGATAGGAAGTGGGAATATTACTGGGTGAAGAACAGCAAATAGTCCAGGGCAAATCAGTCAATCTAGGTATAGTAGAATAAGACAGTAGAGTAGAAAATTTAGAAGGAGGTCGGGTATGAATGGCTTTAAAAGGTAGATGACTTTATATTTGATCTAGCACTCATATTTCAGTCCTTAGCATGGTATCTGGCACATAGTAGGCACTTAGTACATGCTTGTTTACTTACACACTGATCCTGAAGCTGATAGGGAGCCAGTAGAGTTATTTTTGGCAGGGAGGGGGATGGTTAAAGAGCAATGATTTGATCAGATTTTCACTTTAGTAAAATCATTTTAGTGATAAAAGAGAGTACAGATTAGAATGGGGAGTGACTTAAGACAGACAGTGGCTATTGCCAGTAGAGGTGGTAAGGGCCTGATTGGGGGTGAGAGTTGGGGGGGGGAGGCAGTGTCAGGGAGGGAAAGGGGCAAATTTGAGAGATGTTGCAAAGGAAAAGCTGACAGGCCTTATAATAGATTGGATATGGGAGGATGACTTTTAGATTGAGAGCCTAAAATGTTGGGAGGAGGGAGGCATTCTCACCATTGCTAGATTTGGGTACATAAGCTCTAAAAATTGCTGGTATTGAGTGCTATGAGCATGGAACTTCTATGTATAGCTCTTAAACCTCAGGAAATGGTGGATATGAATCCCATTTTGCTTTTAGGAAAGTATTCCAGCAAAACTTGTATTTAAAATCAGCCAGGGTACTTCATCAGAGCGGAGTGTCTCCTTCTCTTGTGCCTTGTAATGCCCTGACCAAGAAGCCACTTAAGGGCTCTGCTGGGCCCACTTCCTCAGAGATGTTTGGTATGGCTGGCCTCGGGTTGTTGGGCAAGAGTTGCTGGCTCTGCTCTAGAAAAGCTACTTTCACCGATGCTCTGCTCATTGGAATAACTTCTCATTCTTCATGTTGGAATTCCTGGCTTGGAGCCTCCTCTGAGACAGATTTTGCCCCAGGAAGAACCACATAAATACGGCAGTTACAGACTCCTTAGTGCTCACTGGAGGCCCCTACCAACGAAGGGGACCTCTCTCAGTGCTGGCAGGCCCCGAGAGCCGAGGCAGATGAAATAGAATTGCAGGATATCAGGATACAGGGAACGAGATCCCAAAGTTACCTGGCTCAGCCTCCTCATTAGAGGAGAAAACAGAGGCCAGCCAAAGATGGGAGATTTACTAGGATGTCTCAAAGGGAGTAAAGTGGCAGGACCAGGATTTGAATCCAGGACTTTGCTCTCCATATCCAGTGTCCTTTCTATTACATTGGAAATGAATTCTTCAGGAACGAGTAGGACTTGAAAAAGTAAGAAGAGGTTGCTCAGGATCAGCAGGTGGAAGTGGGAGAAGGTGAGACACAAAGCATCCCTCAAGCATAGAGGTGTCTAGGAGGCCCCACCAGCCTCTGTGCCCGCCCAAAGTCAGAATGGTGTTTCCATTCCGGACAGTGTCCCTTTCACTCTTTTCTGAGATCAGATCATTCAGAAAACTTAAGTTCATCTTTTAGCAGTGGGGCCACTATGGCTACAGCCGTGGCCGAAGTCTATATTCTTTCTACTGGGAACCTTATTTTGGGCCACTCTCTGTGGTTGATGGAGGCTCAGGTGGGGTATTCAGCACCTCCAAGAAGCCTACTCATTTGCCAATTGCAGCTTCACAGTTCCACTCACATCCCATTTTCATGAAATTTCCTAAGAATCTTGAGTAGTACTGTTAGGTTTCTGGGAGTGTGTATGTGCCCCAGTCAGTGTGCATACAGGCCCCCTTCTGTAGTGCCCCCATATGTAATGAGCCGAGGAGGCTGTTGCTTTTGAAAGCCATTTTCTCAGTAGGTGTGTTTCCTCTGAGTGAGACACAAGTGGCAGGAGGTGCCTGGGCACTTTTCTTGAATCACTTAGAGACTGCTGGCTCCAGGAACTTTAGTCCGTCCTGTTCATTATACATTGAAGGGAATTGATGCTTAAAGACTCAGGTATGTATCAGGAAGCAAGTGTCAGAGCTGCAGTTAGGGTTTCCTGGGTTCTTTTGTTAGAGTTCCCATAGCACCTCCAGACTCTGCTCCAAATGTGGATCTCTAACCAAAAAGTTATGAAATTGTGCCTGCCCTTTGGCCCAGCAGTACCACCTATAGCTCTGTACTTCCAAGAGAAAAAGGTCCCATCTGCACAAAAGTACTTATAGCAGCTCTTTTTTGTGGAAGCTTAGAACTGGAAACTAAAGGGGAGTGCCTATGAATTGGGGAACAGATTATGATATATAAAATGTGATGGAATATAATTGTGTTGTAAGAAATGTTGAAAAGGATGGTTTCAGAGAAATCAGGGCAAAACTTGTAATAACTGATGTAGAATAAAGTAAACAGAATCAAGAGAACAATTTATACAATGACAACATTATAAAAATAAACATGGCCTGAAAGATTTAGGAACTTCAATCAGTGCAGTGATCAACCACAATCCAGAGGACCAATAAAACTTGTTCTTTTTCTCTGGATGGAAAGGTGACAAACACGGGGCAGGATGAGGGTTAAGCTTTTGGACATGGCCAATGCAAGAATGTATTTTGCTTAACTGTGTATATGTGTCACTAGGATTAGGTGTTGGGGTGTTTTGTTTTGTTTTGTTTTGTTTTTCCCTAGGGAAGGTGAGGAGAAAAAAATAGGCATTTTTTATTTATTGAAAAAAATTATTTTAAAAAATACCTCTTTTCAAGCTTTCTTTCCAGATAACTTCTGGAGTTATCTGGAAAGCCTTCTCTACCCAAAAAATTTGCCTTGTTTTTATTTTATATATTTTTTGGTGCCATGGATAAAGATCTATCTATGCTTAGAGTCAGGAAGGCCTGAGTTCAAATGTGACCCCAGACATAGCTTTGTGATATCATCTGCTTCAGTTTCCTCAACGATAAAATGGGAATAATAGCAGACCTTACCTTCCCAGGTTGTTGTGAAGATCAAATGAGATAATATCTATAAAGCATTTACTGCAGTGTCCGGGACATAGTAGATGTTTAATAAATGCTTTTTTCCTTCCTCCCTCTCTCCTCTTTCTTTTTTCTTTTCCTTCCTTCCCTCCCTCTTTCTCTTCCTTCCTTCCAGTAGACACCTCTCTAGAACTGCCTATACATTGCAGAAAGGTGCAAACCAGCATTGGTGCGGGAAGTTGCTCTATCAATAGAATCTCAGATTTGATCCCATCCCTGTACTTTTTATACAGTTATTTGTTCTCTGATAGAAGAGAAGCTACTGGAGATAGGAAAGGTTTCATTTTTGTGTGCTTCCAGCACCTGGCACAGTCAGTACCTGTTACATAATAGGAACTCAGTAAATTCTTATTAACTGATTAATTGATCACTGAGACATCTTGCAGTTGCCTTTTCCCCCTTGTCTGTAATGACTGCTGCTACTCTTGATGGACTTCTTAGCTTTGGATTAAGCCCAACAATCATTGTCTTCTTGATCCTGGGTCAGAGCCACTCAATTCTGAGCTGAAGCCTCGATTTCTCATTCTAGCGCCTCAGCTTCTTTGGGACTTTACTTAAAAGGCAGAGATGTGAACATTCCATTCTCTCCTCTGGGATTAGACTACACTGGGCTAAGCGACCCACAAAGGGCCTTTTCTTTCCCACCAATCTTTTTCATAAATAGTGGGATTAACCCTGGGCTCTGTGTCCCCGTGACTTTTTTGCCATGAGCCAAGTATCTCTGGCTGAATACACCTCCATGTGGTGACACTTGGTGTCTGCAACTCTCAGAACGCCCTCTGCAGTCCGAAAAAAGGATGGCAGGGTCCCCAAAGACCAGACCGAGTGAGACTATACAGTACACTCAGTACTGCTTATAACCTTCCCCTTTCCCTCCAGAAGATCTTACCAATGAATTTTTACTTTACATCTTTATTGTCCTTGTCTATCTCATCTCTACTTGATAAGGAAATGAGGCGATTTCTAGGGCTTTTTATTTTCCTTGTTGTAACGATTCACTTTCCTTAGAGTAGGCTCGGTGTAATACATTCCTGCTTCTTGGGAGGTGGAAGCTTCAGGATCTTTTCATCTCGGGAATTCTGAACCACAGTAAAATTAAAACCAATCAAGTGTCCACACTGAGTCTGGGATCAGTGTGGTGAACCTCTAAGAGCAGAGAGGCTTAGCCCAGGCCCAAAATGGAACAGTTCGAAGATCCCAGGCCAATCAATAGTGAGATTGGGCTTGGGAATGCCTGCTTTACTTCCATGTGGGTGAGAAATGGAAACCCAGAAGAGAAAAAGGAAGGAAGGGGAAAAGAAATTGTAAAAAAAAAAAAAGAAAAGAAAAAGAAATTGTAGGAGTCTGTGTCAATGTCATTTCTTTCATCCATTTCCCAACTTTTTTTCCAGCACCAATAGCTTGTTCCCCCCAAAATTAGGTGATAATTGTTTTGATTGTAAACTATACTTTCTTGTTTCATATTCTTCGCTCTAACAAATCAGTGGTCTGATTTGAAAATCATTCACATGTTGGTAACTAGATGTGAATTTTTTTTATTACAAAATGTTGTCTTATATGTTTTTTTTAATTAAAGCTTTTTATTGTCAAAACAGATGTATAGATAATTTTCAACATTCACCCTGAAAAACCCTGTGTTCCAAATTTTTCCTTCCCTTCCGCCCAACCCCTCCCTAAGATGGTAAATAATCCAGTATGTTAAACATGCAATTTTTCTATGCATATTTCCACAATTATGTTAAACAAGAAAAATCAGATCAAAAAAAGGAAAAAGTGAGAAAGAAAAAAAATGCAAGCAAACAAGAACAAAAAAGGTGGAAATAATGTGTTTTTTTAAATGACATCATTTGCTATTTACCATTTCCAATATCCTGCCTCTTTTTGAAGAAAGTAATCATGCTATGTGGAGGTGAGGCTCTGTAATCTATAGTCCTTTAATCCCTTTTATTTCTTTTTCCTAACCATGTTTTTCTACATACTTATTGCCCAGGTGAACATCTGCATTGAAATTGTAAAGTGTGTGTGTATATAATGCATAAAACATATAGTACACATATAACCTATGTTACTTTTTTTTTCCCCTGAGGCAATTGGGGTTAAGTGACACAGCCTGGAAGTGTTAATAAATGTCTGAGGTCAAATTTGAATTCAAGTCCTTGACTCTAGGGCTGGTGCTCTATCTACTGCTCCACCTAGCTGCCCCTATGTTACTTTTAATATGGAGGATTTTAGCATATTCTTCATAGAATGTTTTCATCTTCTATAACAGACATTAAGTACTGTTATTTTAATTGCAGTCTTTTGCAATAGTTTAACATGAAAAGTGTAATATAAGATGACCAAATATCCTCTGAAATGATATTTCCTAATGCCTTTGAATGGATAATAAAAACTACTTGGCCCATTCCTTGCTTTGCCTTTCCAAGGAGAATTCTTCCATTGAGTCAATGCTTCCTTTTGTCTTCTAGATTCCTCTTGATAAAAGACATACCAAAATTTGTATAATTCAATACCTTTGATAGTGTATCCACTTGTTGGTCACTGGACAAAGATCCCATACTTGGAGTTTAGTCATGACTGATTCTCTGTGGCCCCATGTGCGGCCACTGTCAAAGGTACTGATCCCTATCTTTGTTGTGATACAATTTATTTCTTTGTATTTTTGTGTTCTTTTGTATTCTTTGTATTTTATTTTACGCATTTAAAAACCTTATTCTGAAAAGAGATCCATAGTCTTCACCAAAGTGTTGGGGAGTTCCATGCCACAAAAAAGGGTTAAAAACCACTGGTTTAGAGATTTCACCTTCTCTTTTTTGAAATTAAGATAGTTGCTTTTCCCTGTCCTGGGGCATAGCCTCATTTAGCAGTCACTGTAGCCAACCCTTTCAATTCAGTTCTGAGTTTGGGTTGACACCCTTAACTACCTCCTTTTGAGGTTGGGTTTCAAATCCCTATTGCCCATTTTTGAGCCATCGTTCTTCATTCAGTGATCAACATCCACCCACCTCCTTCCCCATCCCCCTCATCCCCTGGAAGAGAAAGCAGAAGCAGCAGCTAAGTTGAATTCAGAGAATGAGTTGTGACTTCTCTCTTTGGGGCCTGGCCTTTCTTCTGATCAGTTTTTTCCAAGCCCTGGGCTAGGGAGTCATCTCCAGGTCTTGCGTGAAGTGTCAGAAAAGCTTTCTCTGTAGCCTCTGCTGGTGGTTCAATTCTCAACACGAATACATTTAAGAAGCTGACAGCATCACAGACAAAATCATACTAGCCCTAGTCCAAAGTTATTATTATTAATAATATATTAATAACATTCATATTACTGTATCATATATTAATTATTAATATATTATGTATTGATATTAAATTAATATATTATATATTAATAATAATCATTACAGCATTGTAATGAAAGTTTGTAAAACACTTTGCAAATATTTCATTTTATCCTCACACCAGTCCTGGAGAATAGGCATCATCATCTCCATTTTTACAGAGGAGAATACTGAGACAGACACAAGTTACCCAAGTTGTCATGGGTCACACAGCAAGTAGGTATCTGAGGCCATATTTGCACTTTGGTCTTCCTGACAGCAGGTCTAGCCTACACAGAGCGTCCTCTCACTGAGGTGACTTACCTTGGGCATTGTTATGAGCCCAATGGTTACTCTGAACATCTGAAGGAGGATATGACAAGCTGGAAGGCAGTCAAGAGGGATCCAGAGGGAGTAGTTGGAGGACTCCCTTGTAGAAGGAGGGATGAGCAGCCTGGCCCTGGGAAGCAATCTCTAACCATGAGGATTGCTCCTGAGGGGGGGTGGGCTCCCTCTGGACGTTATCGTTTCTACTTCCCTAGAGGGCTTCAAGCAAAGGCAAAATGATCTTGTCTGCATTTTGTTAGGGAATGTACATTCAGGTCTTGATCACGTTTGATGACCTCTGATAGCTTCCCCAAGTCTGCTTATGACTTTCAGGGATTCTAGGCTGAGCCCAACATTTTAGGTTTTCCGAATTCTCTGCAGCCTTAAGTGTTGCCTCAGATCACACTGACTGTGAGAGACTGGATGGGGCCTCAGGGAGGTCTTTGGCTACCTGGCTAAACAGAAGCGTGGGGAAGCTTCTTGAGCACACACAGGTCAGCCTAACTGCCGTATCCCACCGTGAGATCTGAACAAGGATGTACCCTGGCCAGCTCTCCTGGGAGCACCTCCTCTTTCTCAGAAATAATTTCCAGAACACATTTCTACACTGTCAAGGTTGGCACTTTGCCAAGATCTAAGCTGAAGCTCCATGTGGTATACATAAGCTAGTCATGAGAAAGAAAGTGGTGGGGCAGCTGGGCTATAGAGTGAATATTGCACCAAACCTGAGTTCAAATCTGACTTCAGACACCTCCTAACTGTGTGTCCCTGGACAAGTCACTTAACCCCCATTGCCTCAGGGGGAAAAAAAAAGAGATATAGTGATTGTGGATTTAGGTGGGCTTCTGAGGATGGGCAGGGCGTTCAGTTAAGAGCTCTTCATGGTGCCATAATGATCATGACTTTATTGATAAAGCACTTCATGAAGCATTTGGTATCATTTCAGTCAATTACTACAATACCCTTCTAAGCTAATTAGTAAAGGTAGGATTTAGCCTAACTTTCTAGATAAGCAAACTGGTTTATAATGCTTCAAAGTCCTAAGTGGAAAAGCTGGTATTTGAATCCAGGGTTTTCTGATTCTGCCATCAAGCTTTCTTGCTTCCCAGTAGAGATTAAATGTGCTCAAAGTCATCGACTCTCTGAAGAAATCTCCTGAAGTTAGCTTCTGGGTGAATAGGAGTTTGCAGGTTCTGCCTCAATAGAGATTAGTAACTAGGAAAGATGAATACGAGTAAGCAATCTCTAGCCCTCTGTCCCAGTGTAATGGCAGCCTCTGGGCCAGTGCCCATGATGTGCAAGCTGAGAAACTCTGTTAAGAGTTCAGTGGAAGCTGAGTATTCTCCAGGGTGGTTTAAGGTAAGCGTAGGAACTTGGAGCCCAGATCAATGGGTGCTTTGATTCAAGATAACAAAGAGCAACAGAGCCCTTCTGTAGATAGTCACCGCTGGCCAAGTTGCCTTACACTTTAAATTTGACCTTTAAGGCTGGAGTCTGAGTTCTGAGACTTGGTGTTTTAACAGAGGAAGAGAAAGGTCTTTCCTCTGGGATTTAGGAGTAATAGAAGGAGAATGTAACACTGGGAATTGGGATCAAGGGTAAGCAGGTCTGATTTACTCCCTCCTTTTTGGCAGGACACCTGAGTGTCCTTAGCAGGGCTGGAGCAGGGCCTATTTCCCTGGCAAGGGATTAGGGCCATGCCGCTGGGGAACCAGTGAGCAAAGCATGGCCCGCCAGTTTGGGTGGTAATACAAAAAACAGAACTGCTGGCTCCTTCTGAGCCAGCAGGAGAAGTGGAAACACGGGCACCACTGGGGGGTGCCCAGAGAAGTAGTACAGTCCATTGGCTCAAAGAACCTGGGGTCAGATGGGGCTCTGCTGGCCCCCGATTTGACTCAGCGAGTCAGCTGTCCTGGCCTCGACTTGCACAAGGTGAGGGAGAGCTGGCAGACTCTTGAATTGGAATGGGGGGGAGGAAGGAGGCTGGAGGGGAGCCATGGCAGGCAGAGGGCCCAGCCTCTTGGGCTGTTTTGGAAGTCATTTTTCTTAGGTCATGTTTTGCTTTTTGCTACAAGTCAGTTAGCAAAATGTTTCAGTTCATCTGTGTCTACTCACTTAACAATTCCTCAAATCCATCTTCGACCATGACTGTTCCTACTGAAAAACCTATAGAAAAAAAAGCCCCTCCTCCCTCCGGCCCCAGCCTGGCATTATTAGCAAGGCCCTCTGCCCCCGGTCTCTGCCAACACACCAATTCTCCTTTGCCACATGAGCTGCGCCTCTTCCTTCCTCTGCACTTTTGTCTGTGGAACTAGCTTTCTGTCTGCTCCTTGCCACATCCCTGCTTGTTGAATTTCTGCCTATCCTTCCAGGCCAGTTTCAGTGCTGCCTTCACTGTAGCCTCTGCTTTCCTTAGGCTTTCTAGGCCTCTTCCTTGTTTGTGCTTGTGCCCACATTTCATATCCACCATTAGGCTGTGAGCTCGTTGAATATCTGTGCCAGCTCTGCGTCTCTTCCTAGGACTCAGGAGCATCTAGAACTTCAGGAGTAGCTAGTTTTTGAGCACCTGCTTCCCATGTGCAAGGTGCCCTAAGGGCTCCAAAGATGTCATGGTCTCTGTTTATGGGGTGCCCCTGTTCTTATGGGAGGTGATCCACCCACACAGACCAGAAGACAAAGTGGGTTTGGGAGCTCAGTGGCCAGTGGGATCACATGTGGCTCCATGGAAGGGGCAGCATTGGAGACGAGGGGGAACTGGAGCCAGACCTGCAGACTTATGGTCTGGGAGCAAAGGCAGGGTGGTGGGAAAGCAGACACAGCAGGCTACTGTGGCTGATTCCCAGAGCACCCAGACAAGCAAGTTAGGAGGAGACAAACGGCTTTCTCCCGTAGCCAGTGGGGAGTTAGGGGAGTTCTGTGTGCTGCCGAGAATCCCTCCATAAAAGGACCTTTCCAAGGCCTGTTCCTCGAGAGCTGCTCTCAGCCCGGATCGGGGCCATGTCAGAACTGAGCTCTTCTCCACACATCTCCAGCCTCATATGGAGCCAGAGCCGTGTTGTTGAAGTGGGAGCTGTGACAGGGGAGTGGGACAGCACGTTATGACCTGGCCATCTGTAGACTACTCTAGGGTGGAATGACAAAGGGAGGGCCCGCAGCATGGCTTCTCAGGACAGATGGGTTGAAGTGGGAAGGCAGCAGCTGCGCCCCACCCGGATAGCTCCCATGCCCTCTCTGGGGCTTAGGTACCTCATCTGTAACCTGAAGGGGGGAACTCAATGGCATTGAAGCTCCCTCCCTACAGTTGGTCTCAAATCCAGTGATACTGAGGGCCCCGGCACACCATGCGTGCTATTAGAATGGGGGAGGGAGGGCAGTGTGCTGGAGGGCCAGCTTACACAGTCTTGTTTTCTCTCCTTTTTGGAAAATGCAGAACTGCCTGATTAAAAATGAGGAAAATGGTTACTCTGCTGTGGTGGCTGACTTTGGCCTGGCTGAGAAAATTCCTGACTGCAGGTAGGTGGCCCCTCCTGAAGAGAAGATCGGAGCTCCCCTGGGTCCTCCAAGCTCCTGCCCAGCTTCCATGCCCCCCGGCAGGGTAGCGGGCTAAACCCTGTCACCAAGGACCCCTCGCCCACCCAGGTCTCTCTCTCCTTGTTTGGGTGTGTGATTCTCTCTCCCTCTACCTTTGCACAGTGCAGGAACCGAGAAGCTGGCAGTGGTGGGCTCCCCTTTCTGGATGGCACCAGAAGTTCTCAGAGACGAGCCCTACAATGAGAAGGTGAATGTGAGAGTCTTTGTGTCAGGAGCTGGAGAGGCTAGTGGGAAACAAAGGCATTTCTTTCCTGTCTTCCCTTCGGGAGTCTGGTCCTCCAGGAGGCCCAGAACACATGATGGCCAACACCAGGGCTTGCAGGGGCCATTTGGAAGGGCCTATAGCTTTGGGGAGTGGCCCTACTGCTTTTCCTCCAGCCTTTTTCTCTGAGGATTCTAAGGCTTATCACCCCCTAAAGTGGCATCCCAAATAAAGGAGTGCAGGACTGGGGGAGGAATGAGCCACAGGATGGGGGAGCCGTCTTACCATCCCTCTCGTTCTGCAGGCCGACGTCTTCTCCTATGGGATCATCCTCTGTGAGATCATTGCCCGAATCCAGGCCGACCCCGACTATCTGCCCCGGACTGAGGTAAGTGAGCCAGAGTAGCTTGGGGGTGACAGAGCTCCTGGAGCAGTGATTTCTCCAGGGCCTGGAGTGGGCCGAGTATCATGGCTCCTCACCAACTCCCTCTGTGTTTGTTTCCAGAACTTCGGCCTGGACTATGACGCCTTCCAGCACATGGTGGGAGACTGTCCCCCAGACTTCTTGCAGCTCGCTTTCAACTGCTGCAATGTGAGTTCTATGTTCCCCCTTCCTTGGACATGATCAAGGGTTTGGAACCCTTAGGGCACCTGCTGAGCCTGTCCTCAGCTTATTTTCTCACCTACCATCCTCAATGTGTGTCCCTTCAAAGAGCTTCAGAAATGGGAAGCCAGTGTCACTTGTGGACAGCTCCAAGAGCAGTGACTAAGTGGTGTCTGCCTCGGTACGGCTCCGAGGGCTTTCAGGAAATCCCTGTTTTTTCCCGGGAGCAGGTTGCCAACCAGGCAACAAGTACTGGCCGTTTTCTATGTTAAACGCCAGGCACTGGACTAAATGCTTTGGAAACAGAGGCAAAAAGTCTAATGGGGAGATAACAAATACATAATGTACAGCATTCGGTGTAACTCCAAGGCCCTCCAGTAGCTCTCTGTCATCCCCAGGATCAAACATCGACTCCTCTGCAGACTGGTCCCCTCCTGCCTGTCCTGTCCAGTCACCCCTACATTCTCTTCCTTCCCCTCCCACCTTCCCTGGCTCCCTTCAGGTCCCAACTGAAGTCCTGCTTTTGGCAGGAAGCCTTCCCCCAGCCCCTTCCCTCCGATGACTCTGTCCCACTCGCCCCGCCTGTTGCTCAGTCTCCCCGGGAGCTCTTCAGAGCAGGGACGGCTTTTTGCCACCTCCTGTGCCCGGCCGTACCTCGCACGTCACCTGTGTCTGTTGACTGACTGCGTGGTCCCATGCTACTGTCTGGGTAAAGGAGTCCATGGGCCACTCAAAAGCAGATGAGCCCACACTGGAAGGGGGCATAACGGACACTGAGTAACAGGCTTCGAAGCCTGAAGGGTCTGAGCAGGACAGAGCCTTGGGCTTTTGAATGTCATCAGAGGTCACATTCAGGGGGATAAAGGTCATGCATTTGGGTTCCAGTTCCTGACTGTATATAAGATGTATAGGATAGTGGGAGTCCTGATGAGATGGAAAGTTGCTTGTCTGGAAAAGAGCTATTGGTCCTATTGGACTAACGCACATGCTCACACACCAGTGTGTCATGGCGGACACAACTGTGAGGCTGCGTTCTCTGATCCTTGTCAGGCCGTTTCTGGAGGACGGGGGCATGGGAAGGGCTATTCTCTCTGGGTCATCACTGCCCTTCCCCCCAAGATGCCCTCCCATTTGCTCTGCAGGTATTTTATCTGTACAGTTATTTGTCCATCGTTTTCTTCCATGAGATCTGAAGTGCCTCCAAGGCAAGGATCCTTGGCCTTTCTTAGCAGCCCTGGAGCTTAGCCCACCTCCCTGATAGGAGAGGATACCTCCCGAAATGGAGGATATCTGTCTGAGGTCGGGGTGGGAAAAGCTGACCTGGCCCCTTCCGACTCTGAAATCCCATCATTTTGTTTTCTGCTGAGCACAGAAATCTGCCCCTGGCCCAGTGGTGGCTGTGTCAGTGACTTCGTGCCCCCATCCCCACCCCTGCTTCCCACTGCTGTGTTCACAGATGGACCCAAAGCTCCGGCCTCCCTTTGCTGAAATTGTAAAAACCCTAGAAGAGACTCTGAGCTGCTTACAGGAGGAAGAACTGGAGAAAGGCAGAAAGCCCACTCCTATTGGCAAAGGTGAGCCCCAGCAGGCCCCTCGGGGAGCGGGCCCCCACTCAGGGAGGAGGGGGACATGTGTGAGAGGACAGCTGGAGACTGGGCAGGCAGTGTGAGTGGAGCTGAGGGACCCTAACAACCCTGATCCTTTCAGGACTCCTGGAGAAGGGCCCTGGCGTGAAGCGGCCGAGCTCTCTGGACGACAAGATCCCGCCCAAGTCTCCTCGCCCGCGCCGCACCATCTGGTTATCCCGAAGCCAATCGGACATCTTCACCCACAAACCCCCACGTGTAGTGAGCGTGCTAGATCCTTCCTATGTACCCCACCGTGGTGCAGGGACTCACTTCCCCAAGATTAATCCTTTCAGTGCCCGCCAGGATCTCAAGGGAGGCAAGATCAAATTCTTTGACATGCCCAGCAAGTCAGTCATCTCTCTGGTATTTGACCTGGATGCACCGGGGCCCGGGGGCTCTGGTGGGGGCATCAGCCGGCTTCCCGCAGAATGGCAGGAGCCCGTGGCTGCGCCTCTCCGCCGTTGGCGCTCTTTGCCCAGCTGCCCTGAGTTCCTGCAGCAGGAGGCTGGCCCCTTTGGAGCACGAGAGGAGACCCCTTTTGAGGGCCCCCTGAGACTACTCAGCAGCCTTAAATATGGGGTCACAGAGATCCCACCCTTCCGGGGCCCAGCTTCCTCCCATGCCTCAGAACAAGAAGCCATGGACTGTTCCTGTACTGTAAGCCCCCAGGAAGAGAATGGCTTTGGGCCCCTGGCCCCTGAAGCTATGGAAGTTGAGGAACCCCAGCTGCCCCGGAACCTGCTGTCCAGCCTGGGTGGGGCTGCAGCTGGCAGCAGGGCTGGTCAAGGGCAGGTTGAATGTGATGGGTGAGCCTGGGCAGGGCTTGGCCCCCTTTCCAGACCAGGCAGCCCCAAACTCTGGTTCAGGGCAGTTCCTTACAAAAACCAAGCCTGGGCTCCATGGTCTTAGGCCTGCTGCATCCTGCCCCTCTTTGGGGAACAGAAAGCAGATACGGGAAGGGGGGGGGGAGAAGATACGGACCTAGTATGGACAGACAGACAGACGGCCTGCCTCTTCCTGTGGGCCCCAGGAGAGCTAGGCATGTAGCACTGGTCCAGAGTTCAGCCTCAATTAAACCAAAATCTAGGCCTGGAGCCATCCAAGGCCCTCCACACCTATGAACCAGCATTCTCCACCACCTCTATCTCTTGATTGGTCATCTAACTCCTAATGGGAGGCCCTCTTCCAAGCACTGTGTGAGGCTAGTGCCAGTCCCATTGCAGGGTCTCCAGGGGCCTTAAACTCCTATTGGGGGTCTGGAGCTAATGTCTAAAGCAGGGATGAACCAACCAGCAGCAGCAGGAGGGGACGGGCCGAGTCTCCCACCTGAGGACATGGACTTTTTGCCAGTACACAGACACTTGAATTTCAAATCTCTCATTTGCACTTACTGCTCTAGTCCTACTGTCCCTAGGGTGGATTCTATGCAAGGGGGGGAGGGGGTGAAAGGGCAGGCAGGATCCCATAGGGCCTCCTGACTTTGGGATTCATGAATTTACAGCTGTCCAGATGATGTGTCTATTTTCGTATTTATGAAGGAGTCTTAAACTTGGGCCATCTGTAAATAGTTCACCTCGTGACCAGGAGCATGGGCTCTGGCCACTTCTGGGACCCCGTCCCACGCGCTAACACTGCCCCGGCCGGCTTTGCGAGCCGCATTTCCAACGTGTACATTAGAGACGTGTCAAGCAAATGATTCGTTTGGAGGGAAGGGCCGTTCTGGTGGAGCCGCAAGCAGAACCAAAGATGAAGCCGGTTAAATTGTTTCATAATTTCTTTCCTTTTTTTTTTTTTTTGGGTAAATCTTTACTAAGTTGCTTTCGGATTTACAAATTAAACGAGTTGCAGGTAGCTGGTCACACTTGGCTTTTTTGGGCCCCTGGGAAGGGGGTGCTGTCCACAGGAGTCCCACTCTCCTCACTCATGTTGACCAGAGTAGGCCCCAAGCCTGGACCCCCAAGCCTCTGTCACATCAGGCTTTAAGTGTCCAGCCCAGGCCCTGACCACAGTCCTCTTACAGGTGTGGGGTGGTACAAGGGCATGTCCGAAAAGAGGAAGCCCAGGGCCCCAGGCTCCCCCCAGGACTGCTCCCTGAGGGCCGGGGAGCTGGGCAGGAAGGAGACCGGGGCTTAGCTGCTGCCCCAGGCCTGGTTCATCTTCTCACCGTGAGCTTTGGAGGTCCTGGAGAAGTGGCTCTTGGCGATGGGCAGGGGCACTGACTTGCCACTCAGATATACTTTATTGTGGCACTCTGGCAGCCAAGGGTCCTCATTACAGGAGCCCCCACTCACCCCCATATAGGCCATGACGTAGCCTGTCATGAAGGCATCAAAGCCAGCGCGGTGCAGCCCACCCCCCACCCCAGGTCCCCAAGACCCGGAGCTCTGCCCAGCTCCTTCCCCTGGTTCTAGGTCCAGCTCCAGCTCTGGCTCCATGTCCTCACTGGAGCCTGGCTCCGGGCCAGACAGAGAGACATCCTCGGCTTCGCTCTCTAGGGTGCTGGCCCCGTCTTCGGCCCCATGGCCTTCCCTGCATGTCTGTTTTTGAGGGGTTGGCCCGTCCCCAGGCCCAGGCCGGCCTGGCTGTCCCTTCCACCGTTTTCTCCTCCGGTTTCCCCGCCTCTTTCTCCTGTCCTCCATGGCCTCGTCTGTGCTGATGATGAGGTCGACATCATGGGACTGAGGGCACTGAAGCCCCAGGGGACACCAGCCATAAGCCTGAAAGATGAGAGGAGGTGAGAAGAAAGGGGACTCTCAGCCCCCTTCCCCCCCACACCCCCCAGGAAGACACTCACAGAGAAGGTGTCACAGATGCTGGTGGTAGAGAGACTGGGGCTCAATGAGGGCTGGGCCTCGGGCACAGGGCAGCAGCGGTAGTCAATGTGGGCATCCATGCTGGAAGGATAGCTGCAGAACTCCAGGACCAAGTGGGGGGCTCCGGCGGCCCGCTGCTTCCCGTTCTCCCGTTCACTGCAATCAGCACATGGTGGGTTTGCTGGGGCCTTCACAGCCCCCCCCCCCAGCCAGACCCCCCCATTTCCCAGGCAGGATTGGGCTCCCTCACCACTTCCTGTAGGCATACTCCAAGTAGGAGGCCACAAAGCGGGCGTGAAACTCAGCAGCGTACTTGGTATCATAGATACCGGCCGGGAACATCTCAAAGAGGTCGGCAGTGAACGTGACCAGTTTATCGGGCAGGTGGGCATAGAAGCTCTGGTAGAGGAAGGCCAGGTCGATCAGTCCGTTGTGCAGCACCAGCGGCCGGCGGGCGCGGATCAGCTCCAGGAACAGCATCCGCACCCCCTGGTTGTGGCTCTCATCCCCCTGCAGGCCACGGAAGAAAGGGGTAGGTAGTTCCACTGCCAGTGGCCGCTCTGCCTTGGCTCCCCCCATGGACCCAGCCCCACTACCTTGCCACAGAGAACCCAGCCAGGCCTGGGAGGCGAAGCCTCTGGCCAGCACAGCCATGCGCGCCTCCTACCTTGTCATCCCCTTTGTGGTAAGGGATGCCCTGCGTGTATTGGCGGTTGAAGTCAAAGCCGTGCTGCACCAGGAACTGGACCGACTGCGGCTCAATGACATACTCTTGCATGCACAGCAGAGTGAGGTTAAACACTTGCACGAGGTAACTGTGCTCAGCCTGGAGTGGGCCAGAGATGGAAGAGAGGCCTTAGGCCTAGGCCTGGCCCCGACCCCGACCCCCCTCCCCCAGTCCCCAGCTGGCTTCATGCAGCCCCGCTACCTTGCACCTCTGCCTCTTGAAACAGGCCAGGCCCAGAGAGAGGACAGAACGTGTTCGGGCTGCACGGGACACGGCTTTATATCGCTCTTCGATGCAACTGAGGGCAGAGAAGATGCCCCCAAGTGGGGTAAGGAAAGCCTAGCCCCCATTCAGAACCCTGCAGCCCCCTGCTCTGAGCCCCAGCCCCCATTTGGAACCCTGCAGCCTCCTGCCCAGGGGCCCAGAACCCTGCTGCCCTCTGGATGGATCCCTGCAGGATCCCTCCCAGAGCTCTGAGCTGAAGCCCCTGCACACCCGGGGCAAAGGCACAGACTTGACTCACTGATTCAGCAAATTCCTCCTCTCCCCAAGGCCGCTCAGCTCCTGCGGGAAGCAGAGGAGACCGTGAATGGGGGCAGGCAGGCAGGCCCTGCCCCAGCCCAGCGCGGCGGCACCCCCCGGCCCTCACCGTGTCCACAGCTACAAAGCTGGCCGTCTTGATTGCCAGGAGGATGGAAGGCCACATGTCCTTGAAGTTGTCCACCTGCACGTCCACCACAGGCACCCGAACACGAGGCGCCGCGAGTTCCATTCCACCACCTGAGGGAGGAATGGGAACCATGGAGGCCAGAGCTGCAGCCAGGAGTCAGCCCTGACCAGGCCCGATGCCAGCAAAACCCGCGATGGTCGTGAGAACGCCAGCTCGGGAGTCTCCGAAGAAGGGCCCGGTGGCCACAATGCCCCTGTGAGGCCCAGAGCCCATGCGCCAGGGAGAGCGTGGCTGCCGAAGGCCACTCCCAGGCCGGGACGCTGGGTCATCTGCGAGGGGCCTGGACGTAGAGCCTCAGCTCCACCCCTGCATAAAAGAGGGGGCCCGGCAGGGCAAACTCCTGGGGGTGCCCATCTTGTCAGACGCCCCCTGAGGCACCGCAGATGAAAGTGTCTAGAGGATGCAGGAAGGGCTGGCAATAAAGAGGACTCCGAGTTTCTAGACACCTGACCACCCCCATTTTACAAGGGAGGAAACTGAGGCAGAAAGGTTAAGTGCCTTGTCTGGGCCATGTCTGAGGCCAGGTGCACTACCTGCTGTACCTGGAGTTTGCCTCATGTTACAGAGCCGGAAGCAGCGACCGCCCTTCCTACGTGCCCATCACCATCTTCGGGCATGGCGCCTACCTGCCACCCCTGTGGACTAAGCCCTAAGCCAGGGCACGCTGGCTTCCGCTCTGATGACCGAACTGCCACCAAGCCACACGCTGTCATCCTATGTGATGTATGGAAACCCTTCTGGGCATAGGCATCCCCGGGCTCAGTTACCCCAGGCCTGGCAGTGGGGGCTCTTGGGCGATCCAGGCCATGTCCCTCTGCCCCTCATCCTTGGGGCAAAGGCTGGCATCACCAGCGACCCCAGAGGCGACCCCAACCTGCCCGGCCTCCCCCTAGGCCCCATCTGCCTCTCCTCTGGTCACCTTCCCTGCCCCTTCTGGTCTTTTGTCCCTCTCCTGGGGTCCTCATCATCTCCCATGCCAGTCCACTCTGCCAACAAGTCTGACCCGTCACCACTCAGACACCTACAACCTCCCGAGTCCTTCCCTACCCAGGTCCAGCCTACCTTCTAGCATACAGTAGGCACTTAATAAAAGCAGAACATAAAGCAGACATTACTCCCCTCGTGCGCTCTTTGGTCCCCCCACATTGGCCTGGCTGGCTGCCTTGCCACCTCTGACATCTACCCGTCTCCTGCTCTCCCTGGGCTGGTCCCGGTCTCCCTTGCTTTGCCCAGGCAGTGCATCCCCGTGCCTGGATGCCCACCTCCCCCATGGCACCTCCTTTGCTAGACCCCCCTTCTGTGACCTCACACTTGAATGCCATCTCCCCTGACAGGGGCAGCTGTGGTGCTTAATAAATGTTTAGTGACTAAATCCTCTGACCTAAGCCCTGGAGGGAAAAGGGCTTGTTCCCCCCCAACCGTCCATGGAGATGACGCTCCCCTGCCTGGCCACAGGCCTCGTCCAAATTAAACCCCTCATTTTACAGACTGGGAAACTGAGGTCCGGGTCCAGTCTAGCCCACACAAGTAGTGGAGCAGCCCTGCTTGCGGAACCTCAGAGAGGGGGTGCCCTACCACCTGCCAAGGATGCCCCTTCCACGCTGGGCTCCTTCCTCTCCCTGGGCCTCGTTCTCATCTGTAAAATGGGCAGAGAGGGAACTTCATTGCTCAAAGGACCTTCCAGTTCAGGCTAAAAGAAGCCCCAGGCATCCAGTTCCTGCCTTCACCTAGTTCTCAGGAAGTCTACCTGCCCTGCCTGCCCCCACCTCGAGGACTACAGCTCCCGGCATGCCTCGTTGGCTCCAAGGCCACAGCTCCCGGCATGCTCCGAAGCGCCCACAGCTAAGGGAAACTGCGGTGTACGCTGGGCCTTGTCACTATCCCGCCTCCAAAGCCATAGGGTCGCTGACCCTGCCCTCGGGGTCACAGCCGCCGCCAAGCTTCGAAGCGCCCCACTGCTTAGCAACCCCACAGGCCGAAGAATCTGCGGTGCGCGCTGGGAATTGTAGTCACCCCTGCCCCAAGGCATCCCTGCCAGCATCTGCGTGCTCCAGACCGGCCGCGTTCCCTCCCGGCCCTTCCCCCTCCCGCTCGTGTCCTCACCTTTGTGGCTCTTTCGCTTGATCCCTGTAGTTCCGCTGGTGTATTGCGGGGCCTCGGCATCGGCCTCCGTCTCCGTCTCCGTCTCCGTCTCCGCGCCAGCGGCCATAACGCCTCAGCGGCCCAGGGCGGGGACTTGGTTTCCTCCAGGAGGTGCAGCTGCTCCGCCTGAGCGCCGCCCCACACTTCCTGATGCTCAGGGCCTTGATAAGTGCAGAAGGCGCGCAGAGGGGCAGGCTGGGACCTCGAGACCCTAATGCGGGACTGGCGTGCGCTGGGCGCCCATTGGCTCCCGCATCGAAACCCCGCCCCGAGCTCCCAGTCAGGCTGTGATTGGCCAGAGCTCCCCGCCTCCCCCAGGCTTTCCGCGGGAACCGGGAACCGGGAACCGTGAATAAGGTTTGTCCAGAGCCCAAGTGCTCTCCCCTGTGACTCGTCCCGCGGCCCCCTTCCCCCCCGCGCCTCATCCATCCCCCCCAAGCTAGATGAATCTACCGTAGCTCACGCTGGTCCTCCCCACACTGCTCCCCCCCTTGCTAGTCCATCACTTCACACAGGCGCCCAAAGCGTCCTTCCTGGAGGAGCCACCAGCGCCTTCCCTTGTCCAGAAAGCTGGGGGGACTGCTGCCCCGGAGCTTCCGCAGGAAGGGTGGCCGGGAGTCACACGCGCGGGTGGGTGGGCCGCGCCACGTGCTGTGGATGCCCGGAAGAACCGCAGCGGGGGAGGGGGGGAAGGGGGGGAAGGGGGGGAGGGGGGAAGGGGGGGAGGTGGAACCAATCCCACTCCTGGGCTTGGAAGAGCCCGGGAGCTTCCAGGGCAGGAGCCCCAAGGTGGCTTTGGCCGCGGTCACACCTGGCGAGGACCAGAGAGGGCGGCCTGGGCCCAGAGATGAGAAGTGACGCTTCCGATCCTGGGGGGGGAGGAGCACAACCCTCCAGCCCCAGCCAAGGGAGGGGGGCGGTGCCGCCCCGTGCCGGCTTCCAGCTTGGATCCGGTACCGCATCCAGCAGAGGCTCAGGGGGTCCCGAGCCCGGGCTGTCCTGGAGGTGGGACAAGGGCCAGGCCAGAGCCGGGCCCCAGCTCCTGGTGGGGGGAGGGGGCCCCCAGTCTGAGCCGAGCTGTCGGTCATGGTTACCTCACACGCCCGCTGTCAGTACTGGCCGCCCCTGGGAGGGAGGGGTCCCTGGCCCAGGGCGGCGCGAGCCGAGGCCGCCCCTGGGGACGAGGGGTCCCTGGCCCAGGGCGGCGCGAGCCAAGGCCGCCCCTGGGGACGAGGGGTCCCTGGCCCAGGGCGGCGCCCGAGGCCGCCCCTGGGGACGAGGGGTCCCTGGCCCAGGGCGGCGCGAGCCGAGGCCGCCCCTGGGGACGAGGGGTCCCTGGCCCAGGGCGGCGCGAGCCGAGGCCGCCCCTGGGGACGAGGGGTCCCTGGCCCAGGCCGAGGCCGGCCCGGGCCGGGCTCCCAGGTGATGGCCCAGGGCGCCTTCCCTGACTGACCTCGGTCCTGACCCAGGTCGGAGCTGCCTCCGCGAGGCCCAGGGACTGACTCCAGAGCTGGCCATGAAGAGGCCTCGGAAGGCGGGGGCGGGCAGCCCCAAGCTCGGGGCGCAGCCCAGCCCGCACACAGGTGAGGCGCCGGCTTGGAGGGAGGCTGGGGGTGGGGGCTCTGAGCCAGTCTCGGAGACACACCTGGAAGCACTCTGCAGGGCTGCCCCGACCCCGGAGGGCCTTTTGGCAGAAGAGTAAACTGAGGCAAGGACCACTGCTGGTTCGGCCGCCCTGGCCAGTCCCTTAAGCATCTCCTGCCCATCCCGCAGGCCCAGGGACCCCCAGCCAGGTGTCCCCGTACCATGTGTTTGGCGCCGCCGACCAGGTCGCCGGGTTCCGGGCCAACCTCCTCAGCTGGTATGACCAGGCCAAGCGGGACCTGCCCTGGAGGAGGAGGGTAGGTGTTGGGGGCGGGGGGGAGGGCAGGAGGAAGAGGGAGCTGGGCTCAGCCCCCTGCCTGAGCTCCTGCCCCCCACCTGTCCGCAGGCCGCGGGAGAGCCGGACCCAGACCAGAGGGCGTACGCCGGTGAGAGCCGGGCCCGGGCCCCAGCTGGGGGGACGGGATCCCGCGCACTCCGCCCTGACTCTCTCCTCCCCCCGCAGTTTGGGTGTCAGAGATCATGCTCCAGCAGACCCAGGTCGCCACAGTTACCGGCTACTACACCAGGTGGATGCAGGTGACGCCCGCGTCCAGAGCAGGGCCCCCTCCCCCACAACAGCGCCCCTCCCCCATGTGGCCAATCCGAACCCCTGCCCCGGCATCCCCAGCACCGGGTGGAGGGAGACCGTAGGCCCACACCATCCTCGAGGGGAGCCCCCTCCTCAGTTTACCCCCCAAACGAGGGAGGGCTGCCTCCCTGGGTGACCTCTTCTGTCTCTCCCGAGGTCTACAGAAGTGGCCGACGCTGCGGGACTTGGCTGGGGCGTCCTTGGAGGTGAGAGCAGTTTGGGGGTGGGGGTGGGCTGGGGCTCGGGGGTCTCTCTGTCCCCTGATGTGGGCATTTCTCTCTTACCCGCCGACCGGTAGGAGGTGAACCAGCTGTGGGCCGGCCTGGGATACTATTCGCGGGGTCGGCGACTGCAGGAAGGCGCCCGCAAGGTGAGGGTCGAGAGAGGCGGGGCCAGAGCCCCCGGGGCTGGGGTGGGAGATTTGGGGGTCCCTCCCACTGGCCGAGCCCAGGCGGCACTGCCGGGCCCCCCCAGTCCCCAGGAGGCCAGAGGGTGCCTGAGCTCCGGCGTGCCCCGTGACCAGAGGCCATGCTTACGAAGCACGCGGTTCCCTTCCCGTCGGGCTGGGAGCTCGGCGGCCTGGGAAGGGGATGACTCGCGCTCTCTTCCCCCAGGTGGTGGAGGAGCTGGGGGGCCACATCCCGCGAACAGCAGACATGCTCCAGAAGCTGCTGCCCGGGGTGGGCAGGTACACGGCTGGGGCCATCGCCTCCATCGCCTTCGGCCAGGTCAGAGAGCTCCGGCCTCCCTCCCCGGGTTTGAGGATGGGGAGGCTCCCGCCAGGGCCAGGAATAACGGTCATTTCTGTGCCAGGTGACTGGGGTGGTGGATGGCAACGTGACCCGCGTCCTGTGCCGCCTACGAGCCATCGGGGCAGACCCGGGAAGCCCCCTGGTCACCCAGCATCTCTGGTAGGCCGAGCCGGCTTAGCCCGTGCCTGGGCAGGTCCTGGGTCCGTGGGAGGAAAGGCTGGTAGCAACAGGGCAGGGGAGGTGGCCCCTTCTGGGCAGCAGGGGCTCCAGGAGCTCTTGCCCACGAGAGCTGTCCTGCAGGAGCCTGGCCCAGCAGCTGGTGGACCCGGCCCGACCCGGGGACTTCAACCAGGCGGCCATGGAGCTGGGCGCCACGGTCTGCACCCCCCGAGGCCCGCTGTGCCCCGAGTGCCCTGTGCGGGGCTTCTGTCAGGCCCAGAAGAGGGTAAGCACCCCTGGGGCAGGGATGGGGGGAGGCAGCAGGGCCTGCAGGGCTTTAGCTAAGTGCTCCATCCCCACTGCAGGTGGAGAGAGAACAGGCGGCGGCGTCCCGGAGGCTGCTGGGCAGCCCGGAGCCCGAGACCCTGGACGTGGAGGAGTGTGGTGAGGGTCTCCCCACCCCTGGCAGGCCATGGGAGCCTGGCCGGCTTAGGGAGGCAGCCCCCTGTCTCCAAACGTTGGTGCCAGCCTGTCTCCATCTCCAGCCCCAAGGAGGCCCGGCTTGTGCCCGCTGTGCCCACCCCCTTCAGAGCCGTGGCGTCCAGACCTCGGCGTGGCCAACTTTCCCCGCCAGCCAGCTCGGAAAGCTCCCCGTGAGCAGCGGACCGCCCTCTGTGTCCTTCAGCAGCCGGGCCCGGAGACCTGCCGCTTCCTGCTGGTGCAGAGGCCGAGTTCAGGTACGGAGACCGGCCCAGGGTCTGTGCCCCAGGCGCTGGCCGGGACACCTGAGGCAGGGTCAGAGCCGGTGACCTGCAGGCAGTGCTTGCCCCTGGGGCCTCAGCTCTTTCTTGGGGGGCTGGCCCACTTAGCCAGCTCTGTGGTTGAGGTGGGGGAAGCAGAGGGGCAACCAGGGAGGATCGACGGCCTCCTGCCTTGTTGCAGGCCTCTTGGCCGGCCTCTGGGAGTTCCCCTCCGTGCCGGCAGAAGGTTCCGAGTCTGTCCAGTGCCGGGCCTTGATGAAGGCGCTGCGGGCCTGGGTGAGCGGCCCCCTCCCCTTGAAGAGCCTGCGGCGGCTTGGCAAGGTAAGTAACGGCCGGAGGGGGCTCTGTGCAGTTGGTCCCTGGCAGCCCCTACCCAACCCTCTGCTCTCCCCAGGTGGTCCACATCTTCTCCCACATCCGGCAGACGTACGTGGTGTACAGCCTGGCCCTGGAAGCGCAGCCCCCAGGCCTGCCCCCGTCGGGTGCCCGCTGGGTGACCCGGGCTGAGTTCCAGTCTGCTGCTGTGCCTACGGCCATGAAGAAGGTACCCAGGGGCAGGGGAGGCTGGGTCAGGGAGCAGTGGGGCTGGGCTGGGGGTTAAGGCTGCTCACTCACCTCTCACCCTGCCAGGTCCTCCGGCTGTTTGAGGGCCAGCACTCAAGGAGCAAGAAGGTAAGTTCCTGGGCATGTACCCATCTAATAGAATGTCAGGTCCCAGAGGGGGCAAGAGGCTTGCCCGGGCTGGCACGGCTCGGAAGCTGACTCCTGCGTGCCTCACCACAAACCTGGGAGCTCATTTGACAGAGGAGGAAACGAGGTTTGGGACAATCAAGATCCTTGCCAAGGGTTCCTTCAGAAGTTAGTCTCAGTTTGGTACCTGCAGATCCAGTCCCATTTTTACATTGTGTCAGCTACCCCTGGCACATTGGGGAGGCTTGGGACGAGGGTTCTATGCTCCCAGCCTCCACCGGCTACCAGGGCCCATCTTCTTGGCTTCCCCCGACAGCCCTCCAAAGGCCCCCAAGATCCTGTCATTAAAGACCCTGACCCTGGGCCCGGCCGCCGACACCAACAGCTGACCCTCAATGCTTTCTTCAAGCCAACAGCTGACCCTTGATTGTACTGACCCGACAATGGGGCAGCTGCCCCTTCCCCGGCCTCCCTCCTTAACCTGGCTGCAGGTCAGCAGTGAGCCTCCTTTTGTATAAATAAAGGATTTTTTTTTTACGTCTCTCCAGCCCCTTCTTGCCACTTTCTCTTTCCAAGAGGGCAAGCAGAAGGTGCCCGGGGACAGCTGTTGGGGACAGCAGCCTGGCTATGCAGCCTCCAGAGCTGTTCCCTTAGTTAATTCCTGATGAGCACCATTTTTAAGTAGCCAGCTTAATCTTCTCTGGTTGCTGAAACTGGTTCTTTTTCTTTCTTTATTTTTTTTATTAAAGCTTATTATTTACAAAACACATGCGGGGGTAATTTTTCAACACTGACTTTTGCAAAGCCTTCTGTTCCAACTTTTCCCCTCCTTTTCCCCACCCCTTCCCTAGATGGCAGGTAGCCCCATGCATGTTAAATCTCTTAAAATATATGTTAAATCCCACATATTTTCACACATACTGGACTGCCTGCCATCTGGGGGAGGAGGTGGGGGAAGGAGCGGATAATTTAGAACAGAAAGCTTTGCAAGGATCACTGTTGAAAAAAGTGCCCATGTATGTTTTTGTAAACAAAAAGCTTTAATAAAAAAAATTAAGTTAATCACTAATTTCAAAAACTATCCATGTTAAATCCCATGTGTATATCCATATTTATACAGTTATCTCACGATACAAGAAAAATCAGATCAAAAGGGAAAAAAATGAGAAAATAAAATGCAAACAGTAGACATGCTGTGTGAAACCAGTTTGCAAAGGGCGGGGATAGGGCATGAATTCATGCCAAACACATCCCTCCTTTCAGTAAGAAAGAAGGCTTTTGCAATGGGCACAGGGTGAGTTTGCCACAGGGCACAGGGGTTTTGCAGTGCTAGCCGGGGCTCAGTGGCTCACCTCGCCTTTGCTTCAGGTGGAGGGAAGCCCGGCCTCCAACCTTGGTCCGGCCTCCCTCACCAGTGGGCAGCAGTGGGCACAGCTGGGAAGAATCTTGCCTTTCTCCCCATCTTGAACTCTGCCCCCATTCTCCCTAACCCAGTGCTGCCAGACCTCCTCCTGTTCTGGGCCTGAGGTTCTCGGGCTGCAAAGGCTTCTGGAAACCTCCAAGGAACTGCGTCCTCTTAGCCAGGGGGACAGCAGAAGCTCACTTAAGATCTGCAATGGTCCCGGCTAGCTCCTCTGAAGGGCTCAGAATAAGTCCTTAAATGCGAAGGTCTGGGCTAGCTCCTCTGAGTGATAATATCTCATTATCTCATTAGCACTTAGTAAGAACCTAACAAAGATCCCCTGGGAAAACGATGTCATTGCTGCCTTCTGGCTTTGTAGCAGTTGTTCCCCAGCCCGCCATGGAGCTCTTCCTTATGGTAAAAGCCAAAATAGCCGCCACAGAAAGTTCATCCAACAGTATGTGCAGGATTGCTCCCCGCTGGCCCCCCACCTCTGCAGTGAGAAAGGAAGGCTATCCCTAGCTCTCCTCTGGAACCTTCAACTACTACGCCCAGCTCCAGGCCCCAGTGACCTTTCCCAGAGGCCTCTGAGTGGTGCTATAGTGCACTCAAATGTGGCTCCAGACACTGATTAGCAGTGGAAGGAGAAGGGCAGCCAGTGGGGAGGGCTTGGCAGGTTTTCCAGCCTGGATGAGCCTCCTCTGCTTTGTTCAGGTTCCTGCTACACGGTCCTAGCCAGCCCTTTCATTCCCGCAGGGAGCCTCCCAGCGGGACAAATCCCCCCAGCCCACCCCGGTGGAAACCTCTGCTGGGGCAGGGAGAGGGAAAGGTGCTGGCCCAGAGCCTCATTTGGGTTTTGAGCCCAGGACTTCCATGTTACTGCCTGCAGGCCGTGCACCCAAGTGCCGGAAAATAGGAGGTGTGTCCCAGCGGGCTGGACTCAATGGGATTTCCCGGGAGATTCTGAATTGGTCAGGAGCGCTTCTCTGTGGTCTTTACTAGTGGACAATTCTTATGAAATTGAAATTGGGGCAAGTCGGTGCCCGGGAATAGAGCACCAGTCCTGGGGGCAGGAAGACCGAGTTCATTCAAATCTGGCCTCAGACACTTCCTATCTGTGTGACCCTAGCTAAGTCACCAAAATTCTGTCTCATCTGTAAATGAGCTGGAGAAGGAAGTGATAAATCACATGGCTTTGCCAAGAAAACTCCAAATGGGCTCACAAATCAGACTCTTAGGCTGTATATATGTCTATTCCTCTATTATTTTTGTACTGAGGCAACTGGGGTTAAGTGACTTGCCCAGGGTCACACAGCTAGGAAATATTAAGTGTCTTAGGCTGGATTTGAACTCGAGTTCTCCTAACTTCAGGGTGTGATGCTCCATCCACTGTGCCACCTAACTGCCCCTTGTCAAAGAAAATGCCATTGTGAAACAGACTGTCGCACGATTGAACCTCCACATCTGGTGCCAATGGCTCTCATCATTTGGTGTGCTGACAGTAAAACTCATCACTCTAGATAATAATTCACTATAGCAGATAATGAACTTGATATATCCTAGATCAAAGAATAATCCTTTAAAATAATAATTAGGGACAGTTGGCTGTGTGACCCTGGGTAAGTCACTTAACTCCAATTTTCTCGGCAAAAACAAACAAAAAAAGGTAGTTTATATAGAAGTTACAGACAAAATAAAAAGGTAAAATAGGCACCAGGAGAGGTAAAGATGAAAGAGCTGGGAGAGCTGGGAGTTAACAAGAAAAGTGTTTTTCACAATTAAGAGTGGGAGTCAAGTTCCCTAGTGCACGGCACAATGACTCAGGAGAAAGGGAATACTCGGAGCTGGAGTGTGGCATTGATTGGCTATAGGAAGGCGAAAGATCCCTAGAGGCGTGGGGGCGGAGGAGAGGAGTGAAAGGACAACTGGAGGTGGGGTGAGAGAAAGATACCCTGGGGCCTGGGATGGATTTATGGGGCAACTTTAACTTTGCATCTGATTGAATACAGTTAAAGTGAGATTAGCCAAGACCTCTCCCTGGGGGTGGGACTGGAAGATTATGCTAATCCCCAGTGCCCTTCCCTGCTTGCCTTGGGGAGTAATCTCTGCAGTCCTGGCTTTCCCACTGAGAGGCCAGGACCTCCGGGAACAGTTGGAACTCTGGGAACATCCACAGGCTCGTGCATCTTGCCTAATTTGGCCACCACCCTCCTCTTTTAGTTTCCCCAAAGAGTGCGCGTGTCCTTCTCTAACTTGGGGTTGCCAAGTCCATAAGCCCACTTTAGTCACTTTCTAATTGCCAGCTGCCACCCAGAAAAGAAGGTCGTTCATGCAGCAGGAGAGCTGGCTTCCCACAGGCCTTCAGCACGGACTGGCTCTCACCATCCCTGCCCACTTGCACGGAAGTGAAACCGAAGGGGCTTTCATTTGCCCTTCTCTTCCCATAGCCATCTGGGCCTTGGCGGCAAAACCGTTATTTTGTCCCTTTTGATTAAGGGTCCCTTCGTGTTGACAGCCCTAAGTATGAGGGGAGCCAGACTTTTATCAGTGACATCAGGTGCAAGTTTTTTTCTGTTCCATTCAGAATTATCAGTGACTAAATTAGCTTTTCTTTCTCCTGATGCAATTGGGGTTAAGTGACTTGCCCAGGGTCACATAGCTAGGAAGTTTTAAGTGTCTGAGGTCAAATTTGAACTCAGATCCTCCCGACTTCAGGGCTGTCCACTGCGCTTTTCTAATGTCTAGACACCATTTAGGCGAAACCTATTAGTTTTATGTGGGGAACTGTATATTAGTCATATTGTCTCCCTGCCCGGGGGTCCGGGTCTCCCACTCTGATGGCCTCTGCCCAGGGCCCCCAGGGCACATGACCCCATAGTAACCCACATTTCCCCAGGGGTACAAGTTTGCCAGTTACTTCCCCCAAAAGGGCAAATGTAAACACTTGGCCGAGGTGTGGTCCAGGTGAATGAGATGAGATCTTTCAAGACAGTTGTGAAAATCAAGTAAAGCTTCATCTACTTCAGTATTTGAGTAGGCCTGAAGGACAGTGAACATAGAGTCAAGGGAATAATTGCGTTCCCCTCTCATACCTCCTCCCCATGTCAGCCAAATATGGGCAACTATGTACTTATTGGTCAAGTTCAATTTCATGGGCAGATCTCGATTTTAGAATGTAAGACTCTCAGCCAATGAGGATGAGGGTCAATGGTGGGAGGGGGTGTTTGCATTAGGGATTAAAGGTGCTGTCCTGCCCACCGGAGGTGCTTCCTCTCTTGATTGTCTACTCCCAGTGGGAAGCTCTTCTCGGATTTTCTCTAGTGCTCTCTCCAGCTTTTTATTAAGTGGTGACCCCCTCACCATTTCCGTACCACACAAGGGTGACAAATGGAGGGGCGGATCTCACCAGGATCTCTTGAGCCGCCTCAGGCGGGATTTGGCCTAGAGCCCGGGAAGGGGCGGCGCCCTGGCACACCTGCTCCTACCTCGGTAGCCCAGCCTTCGGTCCACTTTCTGCTATCAGACTAGCCTGGGTCTCGAGTGTCTCGACAGCCTTCCCCAGGAAGCTCCAGCCTGGGACACCTCAGCCCCGGGTGAGGAGATGCCTCCCTGTCCCCTTTGCCCACGCCACCCCCACCCCAGCCCAGGGGTAGTTAGAGACAGAAAATGGGGAGCTTTGGGAGGCTTTATTAGCAGGGGACGGAAGATAAGGGGCCGAAACGGGAACCCCAAGAAAGTGCCTTCCCTTCCCCAGGGTCCCTCCCACTCAGCCTTCAAGAGTTCCCAGTTGCGGGTCGCCACTCCCATGGCTTAGGGCCCCGGGCCAGCTCCTGGCACCAGCCTGTGCCAATCATCACCCCGGGCCGGGGAGAAGGCCCTGCGCCCCTCAGGCTAGGGAGTCAGGAACTAACCGCAAAGGGCACTGGGGCCAAGGTTAGGAGGCGGCCGGACTCTGGGGGGAGGGCCTCGGGAAGCAATTATCCCAGAGAAACCGCCAAGGGCCAAGTCCAAAGTCAGAGGAAGCTACAGGCAGAAACCAGGTCTGATGAGAAGGAAGGCAGCGGCGGCGTGGCGCCCGTTTCTGGCAGAATTTCGGCCATGGCCCTGTCTCTTCAGGTAGGCAAAGGCAGCCGGGCTGCGCCCTTGGATAGAAGAGGGGGCAAGGCTGTGCCCACAGGCCGGAGGGGGTTGGGCTGCGGGGGGAGGGCTCCGGCGGCTGAGGGTGGGTGGCACCGAAGCGGGGCGGCGAGGTCCGGCTTTCCTCAGCGGGGCTGGCGGGCCCCCTGCAAGTCGGCCAGGTGCTTCTCCAGGGCCTCCCACAGGGCTCGGATGTTGCCTTGGCCAAAGCCCGTGGCCCCCCGCCGCTGGATCAGCTCCAGGAAGAAGGTCTCCTCGGAGAAGAGCGGTTTGGTGAAAACCTGCAGCAGGTAGCGGGCGCCGTCCCCGCCCGGGCCGCCGTCCCTGTCCAGCAGGATGCCCAGCTCGGCCAGCTTCGCCACCTCTTGGCCGGCCGCCAGGATCTGCTCCACTTTGCCGGCCTGCCGGTAGTAGGCGTCGGGAGGGGTCACCAGGCTGCCGCCGGCCTCCGCCACCCGACGGGCCGAGTCCAGGACGTCCCCGGTGTAGAGGCCCACGTGCTGCAGGCCCGGGGCCCCGTGCTGCGCCAGGAAGACCTCGACCTGGTCCCGGGCCCCTGACGGGCCGGGCAGGGACTCGCCCAGCACCAGCAGCGGGGCCTGGCTGCCCGGGGGCGCCTGCAGGGAAGTCAGCCGCAGGCCCCCGGCCCGGCCGGCCCGGATCTCCAAGCCGCGCTCGGGGTGGTCATCGGCGGGGTCTAGGCTGAAGCGGCGGAAGCCCAGACACTCCTGGTACCAGCGCCGCCACGAGCTCGAGCTGCCCCGGGGGCAGGCCAGCGCGATGTGGTCCACGTGACTGAACCAGTGGCCCGGGCCGGGGTCGGGGCCGTCGGGGCCGCCGCAGCCCTGGAAGCCCGGCAGGAAGGGCCCCCGGTAGGCGCCCCGCTCCAGCAGCGTGTGACTCAGGTTGCCCACCGGGGAGCGCACCACGGCGTAGGTGACGGCGCCCTGGGCGTCGGCCACGGCCCGCGGCGGCACCGCCACCTGGCAGCCCAGCTCCCGCAGCGCCCCGACGGCCCCCCGCACGTCCGCCACTTCGAAGCACACGTTGGAGGCGGTGGGCACGGCGTGCGCGGGGTCCACGTCGTAGAGGGGCCCCTCGCGGCCGGCCCGCGAGCCGGGCGCGCTCTCGTTCACCAGAAACACGGCGTCCCCGCTGCGCAGGGCCAGCTGCCGCCAGCCGCCCGCCTCCCGCACGGCCACGGGCCGGAAGCCGAAACAGCGCTGCAGGTCCCGCGCCAGGGGCTGGCCGCGGGGGACGTGCAAGGAGATGTGGCACAGGCGGCCCACGGGGGCGGCCATGGCGGCAAAGGCGGGAGTGGGCTGCAAGCTCTCAGCGCGAGAGGCTCCGTCTGCCGGGGGTCCGGCCTCCCGAGTGCCTTTGAAGCATCGGGAGGGGACTGAGGGCGGCGTGTGGGCGGAGGTGGGGCCCGAGGAGTGGGGAGAGGGCGGGCCGAGGGCTGCCCGGGGAGGGGGGGGTGAGGGCAGTGCAGGTGGCACGCAAAGGAAGGGGGGAGGAGGTGGCGCGGGGGGGGGGGGGGGGAGGGGGGAGGCACCGGGAGAGGAAGCCCCGCCTGCCCCCCCTGAGCCCGCCCCGGGTCCGCCCCGCTCTAAGCACCGAAGAGGATGGGGGCCCGGGGAACTGGGGGCCGCCAATCCACGCGGCTGGGGCGGGGGCTCGGGGACGGCCCGCACGTGCTCCGCCCGGAGTGTTCCCCGCCCTCCTCTCCTCCGCTGGAAACTTTCCGAGTCGGGGCTGGAAGACCCGAATGCAGGCTCGAGCCCACCTCCTCCCGCTCCCGCGCTCCCTCCTCCGCGGGCCGAGCACGTGTCCCACGCATTAACTACCTCGTCACGATCCCCGAGGCCTCCGTTTCCCGAGCGCGAGCCCGCGCTCCCCCCTTTCCACCCTCGCCCCCAGGTCCTCCGTCCCCCCGGTGTGCCTGGCACTGTGCTGAGCTCTGAGGGCGCTCGGACCAGACCCGGAGTTCTCTGAGCACCCAGCAAGCCCAGCTGTAGGCTGACAGCAGACTCCTCGCTGTGGCCCCCAGAGAGCCGGTGCAGGGCCGGACCCCTGCCCGCGCATCTGAGTGCCGCTCCCGCCCTCTCGCCTCCCTCGGCGGGCTCCCCACACCGCTGCCTTGTGCAGAAGCCCAGCCCAGAACCCCTGTCCCAGCTCGCCCCCCTCCCGTGCCGAATGAACTTCTGGGTCCCAGGATTTCCCCTTAACCCCCCCTGCGTTTCCTCCGCCGGGGATTTCTTACTGAGCTGCTAATGTGAGGCCGCCCAGCCCCTGGAGCCCGGACTGCTGGGAGCTGAGGCCGCCCCAAGGCCGCTTACCCGGAAAAAGCAGCCGTCGGAGCCTAGAGGGAGGCGGGTATCCTGGAAGGGAGAAGGGGGCTTTCCATCAGGAGGGTCGCTGGGAAGCTCTGAAAGCTGCCCTTCTTGGACCCCAATCACCTGGAGGGGGAGGCAAACTTCAGGCCACAGACCCCAGTACAGATGGACACTTCCCTGCTGGTTTTAGGGGACTGTAAGGAGTTAATTCTCTCTAAACCGTCCCCGGCATAAGCCACCCTGGCTACTCTCAGCGCTTCCCCCTCGGGCTCCTTGCCTCAGCTCCCCCCCCCCCCCCCATTCAGCTGCCGAAGTGATTTTTCTTACTCAGGGCTGACGGGATCACTCACTTCTCCATGAACCCGTGAGGATCCCTGTTACTTCCAGGATCAAACACGGCATCCTTTGAACGAAAGCATCCTCGGAGCTCTCCCCAGGGTGGTGAACAGAGGAGCTCTTCCCAGAGCAGCTGGGCCTGGATCCCCGGAGAAAGGAGATGAAAGGTCCAGCTCTGCCGGGCACAGCCCGAGCCCTGGTTGTGTCAGGCGAGTGCTCTCAGGGTTCCAGATCTTTGCCTTTCCCGGTGGGCGAGAGGGCAGAGAACTAAGGGGAGCCCAAACGGAGCCCGTGTTCATGAACTGCAGACTCCGTGGATCCCGTATTTTAATATTTTGAGGACTTTGTCTCATCCCTCCTGCAGCATTTGATGGATGAAAAAAATGCCGTGTGGTTTACAACAGCTCCAATCTCCTGCCCATCTTTGACAAGACATGTAACCCTAGGCAAGGCAAGTTGTCAGCAAGCATTTATTAAGTGCTTAGTGTATGCCAGGCTCTGCACTGAGCATTGAGCATACAAAGAAAGGCAGACAGTCCCTACTCTCAGAGAGTTCACAATAATGAAGGGCAAGGCACAAGCTCTTTGAGAATCAGTTTCCTCATCTGTAAATTAGGAGGTTGGTTGGCTGTTAATGTCCCCTCCAGATAGAATTCTTTTCTTACTTTCCTCCCTCCTTTTTTTTCCTCCTTCCCTCCCTCCCTCTCTCTCCTTTTCTTCTTCTCTCCCTTCCTCCCTCTCTCTGTGTGTCTCTCAATAAAGTTCCTGAAGAGTGACTTTTTTTTTTTCTTTTCTTTGTATTGCCAGTACTTAGCAGAGTGCCTGGTACATAGTAAGTGCTTAATAAATGCTTGTTGCTTGACTCCCCCCCCCAAAAAAAAAGAAAAAGTGACACCATTCAGTTCTCCCTGCAATAAAGGGACCTACCACCTCCTTGAGCAGTCCAGGCTGCTCTGGGACTAACTCATGGCTGGAAAGTTCTTCCTGATAGATAGCCTGAATCTGCTTTTTTTTTCCAACACTCCCCATTGATCTTGGTCCTCCCCATAGGACTGCACAGAACCAGGCTGATTGCTCCTTCCCAGGACAACTTGTCCTTTCTGAGGCTTCTTTTCTGTAACCAAGCTAAGCATGCCCAGTCCTTTCCATATGCACCCAGGCTCTTCCCAGTTCTAATTGCAGCCCCTCAACATCCTGACCACTGCCTCTCGAGGGATTCCAATACCTTAGTCTCCTTCGATGACAATGGCAAATGAGCCCAGTATTCCTGGTATGACCTGACCAGGATCCAGGGCTGGAGAACCAGCTTCTCTTGGGGCCTGGGGGAAGCGGCTCCTGCACGGCCCTCCAACAAGCATGTGGCCAACTTCTTGTTTTTTACAGGCGAGGCACCTGGATGCCAGAGACCAGAAAGCCCAGCTTGTCCCTTGGCTCCGAGCTGTCTCACGAAGCCAGACTTTGATTTCAATTTCCAGGAACAGTTTTTCTAGGGTTATCACTCATCCCCACAGGTCTTGGCCAGGTTCTCTATCCAGATGATTCCTCGGGTGTCTCTCTACGTGCTATTCCTCTTTTCCTGCCCAAAGCCTCCGAGTCCTCCAACAGCCTTTGGCCCAGTGCCCGGAGAAGGAAGGCCTCTGCTCACCTGCGCCTCCTGATCCGGAGCACTTAGCTAACTGGCCACACAGGTCCAGTCTGGGCCAGACAGATAAGCACCACCGGGTGAACATTAACCAAGATGGGGGAGGAAGAAGGGCAGGCGCTAGTATTTCTTCTCAACCCCACAGAGTATTTCAGACTGTAAGGAAATCCTCATCCAGCCTGTATTTGAACAGGAATCCCCTCTAGTGACCATCCAGGCCGCCCATGAGGGCGATCTTAGTATGTCAACAGGAAGCCTGTTTAAGGACGGGATAGCGCTCTTTGCAAGGAAATTTGTCCTGCCCGTGAGTCACAGTCTGCCTCTTTGCAATTGACCCCGTGCTGGAGAGGAGACTTTTCCCATCAACTGGGTACCTGGAATTGTCAGCATCCTTCTAAGGGCCAAGTTATCACTGGCTGAGCTTTTCTGCATTCAAATCTGAGCAAGGCTCTCCCTGGGATGGGAGGCAGAAATATTTGCATATGTATATACACTTTAAAAAACAAACAAACAAACAAAAAACATTTCCTTCTTTTTTCCCCTTTTTGAAGATTGAATATTTTTATTTTTCCCAATTACATGTAAAACAATTTTTTTTACATTCATTTTTAAAACTTTGAGTTCCAGATTCTCTCCCTTCCTCCTCACCCCCACCTTCCTTTAAGAAGGCCCAAGAAATGCACCCCCTTTTCCTGGCTTTAGAGGTCAATGAATATTGTTAGTTACACCATTGCCACAGCAGAGAGCGCAGTTGCCTTTTAAAAATTCACTTTTATTTTGAGTTCTGAATTTTCTTGCGACTGTGAAAGCAAGAAAACCAAAACTTGTTACCAAAAATGTATTGCCATTCAAAATAAATTACATTCAAAAAGAAAATTTTCTCCCATCTGCATGTGGAATCCATCAGCTGTCCATCTGGAAGTGGACAGCACGTTCATCACGAGTCCCCTGCAATTGGGACTGATCGGCACAGCCAGCAGGGTTCCCAAGTCTTTCAAAGTTGACTATCCATAATTATTGCTGCTGGACAATCAAGGTGAAAGTTCAGAGGTCATTTCACTGAACTCCTCTTGTTATATATTATGTTCTTCCTCCTCCTTCTTTTGTAATACATGATGTTCTTTCTGAGCTCTCCAGGCAGCAACAGTTTCTTAGTTTCTTTTAAAGAGGAGTTGACGTTTGGAAACCCAAAGTATTTTACTTTTGAAATTTAGAATACAGAATGCTCAAAAGAAAGAAGCTCTTTTAAAAATGTTTAATCTACTGATACCTAAACCTGGTAGATCGAAAACTGAGAAAGAAAATTATAGACCAATCTCCTTAATGAATATTGATGCTAAAATCTTAAATAAGATATTAGCAAAAAGACTTCAGAAAATCATCTCCAAGATAATACACTATGATCAAGTAGGATTTATTCCAGGAATGCAGGGCTGGTTTAATATTAGGAAAACTATTAATATAATTGACCATATTAATAATCAAATTAATAAGAACCATATGATCATCTCAATAGATGCAGAAAAAGCATTTGACAAAATCCAACATCCATTCCTACTAAAAACTCTTGAGAGTATAGGAATAAATGGATTATTCCTTAGAATAATCAGGAGTATATATTTAAGACCGTCAGTAAGCATAATATGCAATAGAAATAAACTGCAACCTTTCCCAGTAAGATCAGGAGTGAAACAAGGTTGCCCACTATCACCATTACTATTCAATATAGTACTAGAAACGCTAGCCTCGGCAATAAGAGCCGAGAAAGAGATTCAAGGAATTAGAGTAGGAAATGAGGAAATTAAACTATCACTTTTTGCAGATGACATGATGGTATACTTAGAGAACCCCAAAGACTCTGCTAAAAAGCTACTAGAAATAATTCAAAATTTCAGCAAAGTGGCAGGATACAAAATAAATCCACATAAATCCTCGTCATTTTTATATATCACTAACAAAATGCAACAGCAAGAGATACAAAGAGAAATTCCATTCCAAACAAATGTTGAGAGTATAAAATATTTGGGAATCCATCTACCAAAGAAAAGTCAGGAATTATATGAGAAAAATTACAAAACACTTGCCACAAAAATAAAATCAGATTTAAATAATTGGAAAGACATTCAGTGCTCTTGGATAGGCCGAGCGAATATAATAAAGATGACAATACTCCCCAAACTAATCTATTTATTTAGTGCTATACCAATCAGACTCCCAAGAAACTATTTTAATGACCTAGAAAAAATAACAACAAAATTCATATGGAAGAATAAAAGGTCAAGAATTGCAAGGGAACTAATGAAAAAAAACTCAGAGGAAGGTGGTCTAAGTGTACCTGATCTAAAGCTATATTATATAGCAGCAGTCACCAAAACCATTTGGTATTGGCTACGAAATAGACCGGTAGATCAGTGGAACAGATTAGATACAAAGGACAAAAAAGGGTACATCTATAGCAATCTGATCTTTGACAAACCCAAAGATTCCAACATTAGGGATAAAAATTCATTATTCGGAAAAAACTGTTGGGAAAACTGGAAATTAGTATGGCAGAAATTAGATATGGATCCACACTTAACACCAAATACCAAGATAAAATCAAAATGGGTCCATGATTTAGGCATAAAGAGGGAGATAATAAATAGATTAGAGGAACAGAGGATAATCTACCTCTCAGACTTGTGGAGGAGGAAGGAATTTATGACCAGAGGAGAACTAGAGATCATTATTGATCACAAAATAGAAGATTTTGATTACATCAAACTAAAAAGTTTCTGTACAAATAATACTAATGCAAACAAGATTAGAAGGGAAGTAACAAATTGGGAAAATATTTTTAAAAACAAAGGTTCTGACAAAGGTCTCATTTCCAAAATATATAGAGAACTGACCCTAATTTATAAGAAACCGAACCATTCTCCAATTGATAAATGGTCAAAGGATATGAACAGACAATTCTCAGAGGAAGAAATTGAAACTATATCCACTCACATGAAAGTGTGTTCCAAATCACTACTGATCAGAGAAATGCAAATTAAGACCACTCTGAGATACCACTACACACCTGTCAGATTGGCTAAGATGACAGGAACAAATAATGACAAATGTTGGAGGGGATGTGGGGAAACTGGGACACTAATACATTGTTGGTGGAGCTGTGAAAGAATCTGGCCATTCTGGAGAGCAATCTGGAATTATGCCCAAAAAGTTATCAAACTGTGCATACCCTTTGACCCAGCAGTGCTACTACTGGGATTATATCCCAAAGAAATACTAAAGAGCGGAGAGAGACATATATGTGCCAAAATGTTTGTGGCAGCTCTTTTTGTTGTAGCTAGAAACTGGAAGATGAATGGATGTCCATCAGTTGGAGAATGGTTGGGTAAATTGTGGTATATGAAGATTATGGAATATTATTGTTCTGTAAGAAATGACCAGCAGGAGGAATACAGAGAGGCCTGGAGAGACTTAAATCAACTGATGCTGAGTGAAATGAGCAGAACCAGAAGATCACTGTACACTTCAACAACAATACTGTATGAGGATGTATTCTGATGGAAGTGGAAATCTTCAACATAAAGAAGATCCAACTCACTTCCAGTTGATCAATGATGGACAGGGGTAGCTGCACCCAGAGAAGAAACACTGGGAGGGGAATGAAAATTGTTAGCACTAATATCTGTCTGCCCAGGTTGCATGTACCTTCGGATTCTAATGTTTATTGTGCAACAAGAAAATGATATTCGCACACATGTTTTGTACCTAGACTATATTGTAACACATGTAAAATGTATGGTATTGCCTGTCGTCGGGGGGAGGGAATAGAGGGAGGGGGGGTAATTTGGAAAAATGAATACAAGGGATAATATTATAAAATATATATATATATATAATAAAAAAAATTAAAAAATAAAATAAAAAATAAAAATGTTTAATCTTCATAAATGGCACTTTCTCTTGAAGGCTAGACAATAAAGCAACAATAAATCAGGACCAGATTTGTAGCAGCTGTTGATTTTTTACATTATCCCTTGTACTCACTTCTGTTCTGAATTTTCCCCTTCTTCACCCCCTCTCCTAGTTGGCAGGCATTCCCATACATATTAAAAATGTTATAATATATCCTAGGTACAATATATGTGTGCAGAACCGAACAGTTCTCTTGTTGCACAGGAAGAATTGGATTCAGAATGTAAAAATAACCTGGGAAGAAAAAAATGCAAACAGTTTACATTCATTTCCCAGTGTTCCTTCTCTGGGTGTAGCTGATTCTGTCCATCATTGATCAATTGGATCTGAATTAGATCTTCTCTATGTTGAAGATATCCACTTCCATCAGAAAATGTCCTCATACAGTATCTCGCTGCCGTGTATAATGATCTCCTGGTTCTGCTCATTTCACTCAGCATCAGTTCGTGTAAGTCTCTCCAGGCCTCTCTTAAGCTGCCCACAGAAGAGGAGAAAGCATCCTGTCTCTAAGCGGCTTAATGGTCGCCCACACCACCTGGAGACAGGACCAGGGCTTTCCTGGCTCAGTGCCATAGAAAACACTTGAAGTTCTAAGAGTCTGAAGTTATAGAAATAACATTGTTGGGAATGAGGCTAGAAAGGGCCAGCACCCAGACACCCGCGTGCAGCCTGGGCCGGTTCTGAGCTGTCCACCGACCTCGTGCTGAAGAGGACCCTCGGGGGTGATGGAGAAGAAGAACTTCCCATGAAGAGAAAGCAGGCCTCAGAGCACAGAGCTCGCGGTGGGGCAGAGAGGCCCCTGCCCCCCTGGGCTGGCCCGGGAGCACCAGCTCCCAAGCCTGGTCTGGAATCCCACTTCCTTTGGGGCCAAGGTCTTAGAAGATCACCAAGGTCCAAGGAGCAGTCCGAGGGGAAGAAGACAGCCCCGAACCACAACGAGCTTGAGCCAGGCCAGCAGCCAGCAGTAAGAGCCCTTTCAGGTCAGTACATTTGCACACACGTGAAGGCAAACAAAGATGACCCCGGCAGCAGCAAGGCCTGTCCGAGCCAGTGGAACCGGACCGCATGGCAAGGCTCAGCCCCAGAATGTTTGTCTTCCCCATTGTTTATTAACTGCCAAGGCCCGTGCTTGAGCCCAGGCAGATGGCCATGGGCGACCAGGGTTCTCTTTCCTTGCGTGGGGAGCAGGGTTCCCTTCTTGTTCCTGTTCATGCTGGGGGATGGATTTTAAGACAAAACGTTAATTTAAAAAAAAAAAAAGTCTCATGTTCACAGTAATGGGGCTGGCGCCCCTGGTTCCCACAGGCCAGCTCGGACCATGGCCTGTGTTCAGATGTCACTAACTCTTGTCTGTGTGATCTTGGACAAGTTCCTTGGCCTCTGAACTCACTTTTCTGCCAAATCAAAGCGTTGTCCGTAGTCACGTCCCCAGAATCAACTGGAGCATCAAAAGGTGGGAAATTCCCCGGCCCCGAAAGTGAGACAGGCTGACCGGGGTGAGCGAGTGCCCGGCTGTCCTCTGGGGCCCCATGGGGCAGTGCCAGTCTGTGGGTACCTGAGGGCTGGAGGCTAGCCAGGGGTTGAATTAAAAAGCACTTCTTGGGTGCCAAGGTGTCTGGAGCCCTTCAAAAGGTAGAAAGGTACAGTGGGAGGAGAATTCAGTCTGCCAGGGGAGACAGCGAGCAGTTTACCGACACACCCGTACACACACACACACATACATATGTGCACACACATGGACACACACCTATACATGCATATGTGCATAAACACAAGACAATGCACCCACAGACACACACATACAGATATGGTCTTGTGTGTTTATACATGCACATAAACATGAACACACAAGGCCATACACACATGCACACACACACATCATGCACACAAATGGCCTCTAGAGCCCAGGGGGGCTGAGCTCCGACCTGGATCCCGGTCTGCACCCTTCATCCGGACCCCTCCTCCTGGGTGGAGCTGCCGGACACAGATAAAGCCTGGCGAGCAAAGGTCAGTGCTGGGGACCTCCGGCTGGGCATCTGCTCCAAGGGACAGCGGCTGCAGAAAGGAGACCACAACCTCAGGTGCAGTATCTGCCCTTTGGGGAGACTGGCTGGGACGCGAGGAGAGCAAGTTAAGGAACTGATGTGTCAAGGTTCACAAACTCCCCTAAATCTCAGTGGGCCTTGGGAAGACCCAGAACCTCAGGTTTCCAGCCCCGAGGGTTTGGGAGACCTTTCAGACCACCCTGTTTGTTTTGCAGAGGAAACATGAGGGCCAAGGTCACATCGGAAGTAGAAGTGAGATTGGAACCCTGGGACTTGCACCCCAAATCCAGACCTCTCTACAGTTAGATCTGGAGCGACTGCAATTGTGTTAGGCTTCTGAGAGGAGCCAGGGGAAAAGCCAAAAAGTGTGGGTCGGAATAAGTGAGATTGAATCTCTTTTAGGTGATGAAGTCTATTTTTAAGTGAGAAAAGCCATTGCAGCTATTAAGCATCACTGACATGTACACAAGTGAACACTGAGTGCTTCAAGGGGGCCTGCTGTCCATTCTGGGACGCCCCCGCATCTGGGGGGGCATTGGGTCAATGTCCACATGGACCTGGGCCACGGGGCTGGGTCCCAGCTGCCACAAGGGCTGCTTCAGGTCCAGGAAGCTCCTTTCTTGGCTTTGCTCAGGCCCTAGGAACTTCCAGAGGTTGGGTGGGTGTCAGAGCTGGGAGGGGGAGGGGGCCTGCCCAGCCACCACAGAGGCCGCCCCCACAGAGAGGCCTGCTCTGTAGCATCCCTATTGGGTGCCCATGATGCTGGCCCGGGCCTTGGCCAGGACGAGGGCCGGGATGTGGGGGATGGAGGCCCCAAAGACGTTGAGGGCGGGAGTGAGAGGGAGAGGGGAGGAGGGCCTCCGCCTGAGGCTGCTTTTCTGTTTGTCCGGAACCAGCTGGGGACGGTCTGTACAAAGTCCTCTGTGGGGGCAGCTTTCCCTGCCAAGGACATCGGACACAGCATCTCTGGGGGGCCGGGTTGTGCTAACCTGGGTGTGGACACTCCCACCCCTCGTCCTGCCCACTCGCCGAGCCCAGGAGGTGGGAGAACAAGCTGTCTGAGCTCCCGCTTTCTGTCCGGTGAATGAGGCTCTCCCACACACTGCCCATTCCTAGCTCGGCTCTTCCCAGCTTCCCAGAGGCCGGCCCCTCTGTAACCAGCCTTTGCCCTATCAATCTCTGTTGACTGGGAAGCTTCCCAGTGCTCAGAAGCCAAAGTGGGTCCCACAGAACAAAACAAAGAAGCAGTAGAAGGAAGAAGGTAGATCAGAAGGGACCGAGCTCAGACTAGCTGCGGGACCCTGGGCAAGTCACTTCACCGTTTGCTGCTTCTTCCCCATCTGTCAAATAAGCTGGAAAAGGGCATCGAGCTCTCCGGTATCTCCGCCAGGGAGACCCTGAGTGGAGTTACAACTGACCAGCAACATATGGGGTTCATGCATCGTCCTGTGTCCTCACAGCCACCCTGGGAAGGAGATGTGATCGTGAACCCATTTCACAGATGAGAAAACAATGAAGCCGACAAGGGGGAATAATGTACCCAGGATTACTGGTGAGTCTCTGAGGGGACCCAGACTCGGCCTGCCCAGCGGCCCGGCTGTGTCGCATTCCACAAGGAACCTGGAGAAGCCCAAATTCCACAAACATCCGGGTTGAGATGACAAAGCCCCGAAGGAGCTGCCATTCTCCCGGGGCTCGGAGCGGGTGCCCAGCACAAGTAAACAGAGAATTGTTGGAAGAGAGAGAGGAGACCAGGAACTGACGGGCCAGGACAAGTTCTGCCAGGAAGGCTCAGCCGGCCTCAGCCGGTCAGGGGCCTCTGTGCAGTCTCCTCACCCATAAAGTGGGGATAATGGCAACGGCCCGACCCAATGAGAACATTTTGCAAAGAGTCACGCAGACTTAGGAAGTCTTAGGAATCTTGACGATGACGTAGCCGGTCGGAGAGTCCAGAACCCATGGGGCCGTCAGCAGGCGGGCCCAGCAGAGAAGCAGGCGCTCACGCAGGAGGAAGCGAGGCCTGGTGGTGTCAGACACAGAGTGACCAGAACGAGGGGCGCCGGAGGGGAGGCCGGGCGGCTGCTCTGGGCCCCAGGACTACGGCTCCTCACTTGCTTCTCTCTCCAACCCATCCTGCGCTCAATGGTCAAGGGGATCTTCCTAAAGCCCTGCTATTATTGTCAGTCCCTGCCCATCCCAGAACTCCGGGGGCTGCTGGGAGCTCCTGGGATCAAATGTAGCCCCTGCCTTCTGCAGCCCTGACACCCTGGCCCCTCCCTCCCTCCGACTTGAATCAGCTTATTCCTATGGAACAAAACGGCCCGGCCAGACAGGCTCCTTCCTGCTTCCCCACCTGCCCCCCTCGCCTTCGCCCTGGCTGACCCCTGCCTGGAAAGCTTTCCCTCCTCTCATTCTCATTCTCCCCTACTCACTCATTCCCTGTAAGCTCAACTCGATTCAACTCAAACGCAGGCTTCTCTCCCCTTCCTCATCCCCTTCTCTTTCCTCATCCCCCTCCCCTTTCTCATCCCCCTGCCTTCCTCCTCCCCCCTTCTCCTTCTCTCCCAGCCTCCAAACTCCCCCCCTTTTTCCTGCCCCCCCTCTTCCCCTTCACCGAGTTCAGAGGCAGTTGGGATTTTCCTCTTCAGGGCTAGAAAGGACAAAGTCACTCGGGAAGGCCTGAGAAGCTGACCTGGCCTAGGGACAGAGAGACCTTTGGGCTCCTCCCCCAGCCTCACATTGTGAGTCCCGGGAGCCTGCCCTGGTGCCAGGGAAGGGGATCAGAAGCCAATTCTTCTCGGAGCTTGGCGGGCATCTGTGCCAGGCTTCCAGGGATTCCTCCTCTCTCCCCACTGCTCCCCATGACCCACAGACGGAGGGGCTGAGAGCTCCCCGGACTGAGGCAGAGCCAGCGGGGGAGGCAGCCCCAGAGCCGGCTCGGGTCAGCCCTGTTGTCCAAGGCCGCCATTGCAGAGATGAGTCAGTGCTGTCCAGGGGGCAAAGGGCCTGGTTTTATGACATTTATCTCTTATACAATCTTAGGTCCCTTTTTTTTTGTTCTTATTCAGTCATGTTGGACTCTTTGGGACCCCATTTGGGGTTTTGTGGGCGGAAATCCTGGCATGGTTGGCGTTTCCTTCTCTAGCCCATTTTACAGATGAGGAAACTGAGGCACACAGGGTGCCGTGACTTGCTCTGGGTCACACAGCTAGGAAGAGTCTGAGGATGCAGCAAGCTCCCCTGACTCCAGCTCTGGCGCTGCAGCCTGCACCACCCAGCCTCCTTGGCCTCACTTTCCGCTTCACTCCAGCACCTCTGAGCAGGTGTGTTTGGAACCAAAGCCAGCGCCCTCATTTTACAGATGAGAACACTGAGGCTCAGAACAGGAGGGCCTCTCTGGGCTCCCGGGGGAAGGCCTAGGGCCTGTGGCTCTGCAGTCTCACCAGGCGGCCCTCCCAGAGCCGGGCTCAGAAGCTGGGGCCGGAATGGAAGCTTCTCAAGGGCAAGCCCGAGTTCCTTTTCTTTGTTTTATTTTCCCTGGTGACATGGGAAAACATCTCTCTTTTGTTATAATGTACATTTATCTTTTAAAAAATTGTATTTTCCTATGATTCACGTTGGGAGAAAAAAATCAGCACAAAAGGAAAAACCCAGAAGAAAACGGCGAATATCGCGTGTGTGATTCACGGTCAGTCTCTGTAGTTCTCCCTCTGGATGCAGACGGCCCTTCCCTCCAAAAGGCAGGGGGATGGCCTGGCTCACTCACCCGCCGGGGAGAAGCAAGTCTGTCTTAGCTGGCTATCCCACAGGCCGGCTGCGGCGGACCATGAGATGCTTTCCTGCCGGTTTTGTTCAGCATTTCAGCATTAGTTCATGTAAATCTTTTTTTCCCTGAGGCAATTGGGGTTAAGTGACTTGCCCAGGGTCACACAGCCAGGAGTCTGGCTTTTCTAAAATCAGCCCACCCATAATTTTTTATAGAAGAATGAGATTCCATCACTTTCATATTCAGCCATTCCCCAATTGATGGGCGTCTGTGAGCCATTTCTTAGTGTTTACCTCTTTAAGGTCTTAACACGGGTAGTGCCTTGTACCCAGTAAGTGTCTAATTAGTGCTTATTGAATGAATGGGAGTAGAGGGGGGCTCTCTCTCTCCCAGCCCCCCTAAGACCTGTCACCTCTGTTCTCCAGGCAGGGATGGGGGCCCGAGGCCTTGCCGTGGCCATCCTGCTGGGGCTGGCGGGGGCCACCCTGGCCTCCAAGAATGGCTCGTGGATCTGCCAGCCGGCCCCAAAGTGGCAAGTGGACGGGGGCGTCTCCCCCATGGAGGAAGCCCTGGGCAATGTGACGGTGGTGGCCCTTCTGAAGGCCAGCTGACACTTCTGCCTCCTGCAGGCTGCCAGGTGACAGGCCTCAGAGGGAGGGTCTCGAGGAGGAGGGGCGAGGGTGTGCGAGGGCACAGCGCCAGTCCTGGACTGGGGGGGGGGGGGGGAGACAGAGGTCCCGGCTGGCTGACTCCGGGCAAGTCATTTTGCCCTATTTGCCTTGGTTTCCTTCTCTGTAAAATGGGCCAGAGGAGGAAATGGCCAGGGATCTGCTGGCAGAAACAAGGGGTCCGGGAGGAAGAGGCGAAGGAGCCAAACTTCAGGCCCAACCGGGACTTCTCGCCGCGGGGTTACGTCCGGGCATTCTCAATTCTGAGACTCAGTTTCCCCGTGTCACAAAATCTCATCATCGGAAGGGAGCTCGGTGGGAGTAAGAGCAGCCTTCTCCATCCCAGAAACAGGTGGCTCTACTTGCATCCTCTGAGGACGGGGAGATCACCACCCCGGGGGCGGCCTGGTGGGAAACTTCCAGGCCTCCAGGCTCAGTCAGGCCGTAGCGGCCCCTCCATGACAGCCTCTCCAGCTCTTGGAGCGGGCAGCCCCTGCCTCCCCGTCCTAAATTGGTACTTGATGCCCGCAGGAGGCCCCTGGCAGCCACTGGGCACGGCGGGAATGGCGGACACGGGGTCTCCTGGCCCTTCCGAGCTGAGCTGCCCCCAGCACCCCCTTCCTAGGCCAGCCCCATGAATGCCCCTTTCTGCATGTGTCCCTTGCCTGTTCCCAGGCCCAAGCAACAGAGGCTTTATTCATTGAGGAAAGGGGGAGGGACAAGAAGGGGCAGAGACAACTGACCCAGAAATGGGATCTCACTGGAAAGTGAGTCCTCCCCTGACTGGGGGCCAGACTGACCTGGGGAGGTTCCACCCAGGGGCTCCTCTGCCTCCCTCCTCCTCAGCAGCCCCAAAGCCCCCAGGGGTTTATCTGCCCTGACACATCCGTGGGAGCAAGGTGCTGGTCCACTAGGACCACCAGAAATTCCTGTGGCACTCCTACTATTCAAGACCATTTTACAGAGGAGGAAACTGAGGCTGAAGGGAGGTGGCTTTTAGCTCAAGGTCTCAAAGTTAAAGGCAGGGCTGGGAACAGCCCCCTCTGACTGCCCTGCTCCATTATCTCAAGGTCAAGGCCCCTGGCAGCAGAGGCTCCGAGGGCCCGAGGGATGGAGGAAGAGCCACCAAGGCCCCACTAACGGTGCCCTTTCTCGTCCTCAGGATAGGCAACCTGCAGGGGCGCCTGGCGCGCGCGGGCGCTGCTGGGGTCCGCTTCATCATAGTCAATCACAAGTCGGCCGCATCCCAGGTCCTGCACGGGGAGCTGGAGCTCCAGGCCCCCCGCGGTGTCCCCGTCTACAACCAGCGCGGGCCTGGCCCCGACATCTGGGGCCTCCTTGGAGGGGCCAAGGACGACTTTCTGGTTTATGACAGGTGGGCCCCGGGCCGGGCGTGCTGGGGAAGGGGGGTGGGCAGCACTGCTGACTGTTCTGGGCCACAGGCCGGGACCTTCCCAAACCTAGGGTAGCTGGGGATGCCCTTTGCCCCCAGGGCCGACTGCCACGCCAGCCCTCCCCCGCTTTTCTTGACTTGGTGGAGCAGCCCTGAACCCCTAGATACCTCATGAGTGTGAGTGGGCGGTGGGCACAGCCTCCTGACCTGCTGGGCGGGTGCCCTGCCCCCTCGACCCAATTCCTGCATTCGTGGCCGGGGAAACTGAGGCCCGGAGAAGGCCGGGGACAGGCAGCAGACCTGGGGCCGCAAGCAGAATCTGCACCCAAGCCCCGAGAGTCGGGCCCCCTTCCCCCAACTGTCTGGCCCTGTCCCCCCAGGTGCGGCCGTCTGACCTTCCACATCCAGCTGCCCTTTAGCTCCCTGAGCTTCCCTTTTGTGGAGGCGGCCATTCGTTTCAGTCACCACAAGGATCACTGCGGGAACTGCTCTTTCTACCCCGCCCAGGTGAGATGAGGGCAGCCCGAGCTCAGGAGAGAGTTCAGAGCCCGTCCACGCGGCTTCCAGAGACATCAGGTCTCGCTCCAGTGGGACAGACTCGGGGGCCCCCCGCCCCTCGCCACCTCCCTCCGGGAGACCCCATGCAAGGCCAGGACTCCCACTGCGCCTCGGGGGGCTGTGAAGGGAGGTACATATTTACATACACGCTCAGTCTGGGGCAGGAAAAGGTGCCCAGTGCCAGTAACAAAGCCTCCGTGCCCGGGGCTGCTCAGAGCTGGTTTGGTCACTTTGCCCCGGTCCAAACTATCTACGCCAGCTGGAGCGTTCATTCCCAGGGCCGGGCCTGGTGCAGGGGAAGGGCTGAGTGGGTGACCCCCGATGGGGATCCCAGGCAGGACCGGGTGGGCCAAGGAGGCTCGTTCCTTGTCCTGGCAGAGGGGCAGAGGCCCCCGGCTCACCTAGGCCAGCCTCGCCTCAGACGCTGAGCAGCTTGCCTGAAAATTCTCTCTACAAAAAGCTGAATGGGGGTGAGTCTCCCCCCCCCAGCTGGACTGAAGCTTCTCCAGATGGGAGCTCTAGAGTGGCCCGGGAGGCTCACTCCCCCAGTTCTGGGGCTGCCTTTCTGGCCCCTCGGCCCAGCCCCACAGACCCCCCCAAGCTGGCGAGCGTGTGCCCAGTGGTCATGAGGGTGACGTGGCTCTCATTTCCTCTCCAGGTGAACGGCACGGACCAGGCTGAGTCAGCAGTCCCATCCCCTACCCCAGAAGGAGGGCAGAGGCCCCCACATGCAGGGCCCAGCACCCACTGGCCAACTCTGCCGTCTGGCTCCCCTCCCCCAGCTCAGGCCCCTGGGCCTGACCACAGCCCCAGCAAGCTGCCACCTCCCAGCCAACCTCCCTACAACCTGGAGCAGCTTCCCCATGAGCCAGCCATTCCTTAACCTCACAGGGGGCACGGCCAGGCCCCCCGGCCCATTCCAGAGAGACAGACAAGTGAGGTGTCCCTGGTGTCGCGGTCACCACGGAGGTCTGCGTCCATCAAGGCCGGGCCTTGCCTAGCCCCGGACCTCATCCAACCCCCTCCTTCCCTCAATTAATGATGCCCATGGTGCAACCCCGAGCAGCGGCCACAGTGGGCTGACTCCACGTAGGGAGGAGGAACGAAGAAGAGTCCATCGTCCCCCCGGGGTGACCACAAGCCAGTGGGGCCCAACCAGTGCCAGGGGCTGGGGAAATGGCCAATAAACTCGGCTGCCTACAGCTGCCTCACGGTCCGCTTGGGGGCTTTCAGGGGGCTGAGGGGGACCCCCACTGCAAGTGGGGCTGGGAGGGAGGCAGGTGTCCTGGGACGTGTGGGGGGGAATGTATGTGGGGCAGTGCGAGTGGGAGAACGGGAGGGGCCATACCCATAGGGGATCAGAGGGAGGCTGGGGGGGGGGCTTCCTGGAGGAGGCAGCCTGAGGGCCCCTGAGAGGGTTGGGAGGAGCCCAAGGTCATGGGTGACTGAGGACCCAGCCCTCTCCTCCCCCGACTTGCAGCAGTGGGGCTGTCCCCTAACCAGGGGCCCCTTTGGTGACTTTCTGGGGAGAAATAGGTCCTGCCCCTTAGGGAACCCCCCGCAGCCCCAGCCTGGCTCCCCCGCCCCAAGCCCTCCCGGGGTGGTCCCTCTGGGACAGAAGACTGGCCTAGAGCTCCGAGGGCCACGCTCGGGTCTCACCATGGGGCTCAGGCTCTCAGCCCTGATGTTTTAAGGCTTGCTCTGCCCTCAGCCACAGGTGGGAGATGGGGAGGACCAGTATGCCATGAGAAGACTGTGGGGGCTCTCGGCGGGAGCAGGAATGCCACAGCAACATCCCTGACAAGCCTCCCCTTGAATACCTCTAGGGACAGGGAGCTCACTACCTCACCTCAAGGTAGCCCAATAGCTGGGGGTCAGCTCTCATTGCCAGGAAGCTGCCTGTGTACTCTTCCCCCCCCCCCCGGGGGGTTCCCTGGGGCCAAGTAGACGGGGCTAGACCGCCTCCTGGCGAGGACCCTTTGTGACCCTTGAAGGCGGATCTCAGGGTGTGAAAGAGACTGGTTTTGCACAGATGGCCAGGGTTCGAATCCTGCCTGACTCCTGGGTGCTCCTTCCCGGCCCAATTTCCTCTGCAGAATGAGCCGGGTTGGGTTCAGCGGGCTCCCGAGCTCTGAACCTCTCCAGGGGCAGCCCCTGCCCTTGAGCCCAGGCTTGGTCCCAGGCCCTAAAAACCCTCCATTCACTTCAACAAGCTTGTGCTCGCCGGCACCACCTTGTGGCCAAACATGCATCCTCAACAAAGGCAGGGGAATAGGCATTTATTAAGCACCTACTGTGTACCAGACTCTGTCCCGAGCCCTCCTGGCCCAGGAAGCAGGTGCTCTGATTATCCCCATTCTACAGATGAGGAAACTGAGGTAGCAGAGGTGGAGGAGCTTGCCCAAGCAGGCCTCCCTGACTCCCAGGCCAGCTTAGGGGCTTTGGGGAGGGGCCTTTCCCACAACTTCCCTGAGAGAGACCTCTCAGACCCAACCTCGAGGCCCCACAAGGGGGCCCTCTCCCAGACATGCTCCCCCTCCCTTCTCTAATCTTCCTCCCCCAGACACCCACCACCCTGCCCCCACCCAGCCTCCTCCCTCTGTCTGCAGGGGACCCCCAGTGAGTCGGCTCTGGGTGGGGAGCCCCCCTGCTGAGCTCAGGCCTCTGGAGGTGGGGGGGAGGTGGGGTTGATGGGGCTTCCAAGTGAGGGGGGGCCGGGCCAGGCTTCTAGACTTTATTCTCTTAAAAACAGATTTTCTCGCAGACATTCTCTGGTCGGGGGCGGGCGGGGGGGGACACCTGAGACCAGTCCTGGGGGGCGGCAGGGGCAGGGTCACTTGCGCCGGAGCTGGCGGGAGTGCCGGTGCACGGCCTCCACGAAGGCCCCGACATGGGCAGGGTCCATGTCCGGGTAGATCCCGTGGCCGAGGTTGGCGATGTGGGGCTGGGGCCCGAAGGCGTCCAGCATGCGTTCCACCAGCTGCCCGATCCGGTCCTGGGGGGGGAGTGAGGGAGGTCAGGCGGGCTCGGGGGCCAGGCGGCCCACTGTGGTCAGTCCCCCCCTCCCTTGTTTCTCCTACCTCGGAGGCGTAGAGGGCGCAGGGGTCCAGGTTGCCCTGCAGGGTCACTGACTTTCCAACACGTTCCCTGAAAGGAGCCCTCAGTCAATAACGTTTACCACAAGTCCATTCCCGGGGTCCCCCCCCATCCACCCTGCAGGGGCCTCCCACTCAGGAAGCCTCAGGAAGTCCCTGGAAGATAGCACCCATGTTACCCATGGAGGGACCTGGTGGGGGTCCCGCTGTCCATCTGGGGCCTTGCACCTGGCCCCGGGCTCCCCACTCACCGGGCCAGTGCAGGGTCCACTTTCCAGTCGATTCCAACCACTTCATACCCAGACTGGGCCAACTCCTCCAGGGCATAGTGGCCGTCCTTGGCAAAGATGATCTGGGCGGGCGTGGGGGCGGCAGTCAGTCTCTGTGGTCGGCCCCCACCTTCCCTGCCTACCCCTCCCCCACCTGTCCTCCCCCCCCCCCCCTCAGTGTTTCGTTCACATGGGACCTTACCAAGGGCACTGGCGCCAAGCCCGCCTCCCGCAGACCAGCCTTGACCCTCTTGGCCACGTCACGGATGTAAGGCAGCGCAAACTCAGAGAAGAGCTCGGGACCCAGGTGGCCGGCATGAGACTCAAACACCTGCAGGGCCTGAGGGGGGACAGGAGTCGAAGGTTAGAGGTCAGAAGTTGGGGGGTGCCCAGAGCCACGAGCCTCCTTTCCTGGCCCTCACCTGTGCCCCTGCGGCCACCTGGCCCACAAGGTAGGGGACGAGGACATCGGTCAGCAGGCCCAGCAGCCGGTGACTGGCCTTGGGCCACTGGTAGAGCCAGCGCTTGGCCTGGGCCATGGTGGGGGAGCCGCCGCCCTCCACCATGTAGGACATCAGCGTCCAGGGGGCTCCTGAGAAGCCGATGAGGGGCACGCGCCCCTCCAGCCGCTGGCGCGTCAGCGTGATGGCCTGGAACACGTAGCCCAACTCTTGGTCCACGTCCACGGGGGTCTGGAGGCGGTCCAGGTCCTGCTCCTCCCGCAGGGGTGCCGAGAAGGTGGGCCCCTTGCCAGGGACCATGGTCACCTGCAGGCCCAGAGCCTGGGGGACGGGGGGGCCTGAGTCTGAGGCCAGGGGCCCTTCCTCCGGTGTCCCCCCAGGACCCAGTAGCCAAGGACCCTCCCCCTCCCCCCCAGCAGACCCTGCAGCCAGGGGACCCTCCCTCCTGTCCCCTCCTCCCCCCGGCTCCTCCATACCTGAGGCACCACCAGAATGTCAGAGAAGATGATAGCAGCATCGAGGGGGAAGCGCCGGAGTGGCTGTGGGAGGACACGGGGCGTGAGCGTCTCCAGGCCTGGGCAAGGGGTCCAGGCCACCCCTGCTGAGCCCGGCTCCTGGTCCTGCCTCCTCCCCCGGCCCCCACAGGCCCAGGTTAAACGCAGCAACGGGGAGCCCCTGGGCTCTAGGGCTCGGCCAGGCCTCCTTTATAGGAGGGGCTTTGGGGCCAGGCCTGGAGCCCTGAGCCGGCTCCTCCCGAAGCCCCCCCAGACTCCCCGGAATTCCGCCTCTGAGCCCCGCAGCCCGGGGCCTCCTCGCACTCAGAAGCTGCTTCCTCCAGGTGAGGCCCCAAGTCCTGCCACGACTCTCCCCTTTTAGAGACATAGAAACTGAGGCTGGAGGAAGAAGAGCAGGCTCTAGGGGCCTGACTCGGGTCTGAGTTCGAGTCACTCTGGGCAGGCTGGCGGACCGCAGGGCCTCAGCACGGAAGGTTGGGCCTGCGGAGCGGGGGCCGGATCCGGGAGGAGTCGGGGACTTCTGCGGGTCTGGCCTCTGTGGGCCCCTCACCTGCAGGGTCAGCTCGCAGCAGGCCTCGGGGGAGCGGCAGGTGCTGAAGAAGTCCTGGCCGGCCCTGGTATCCAAGAACTCTGGGGAGGGGAGGGCGTTAGGGGGGCTCCTGCCCCCCCCCTCCCCCACTCTCCCCCCCCCCACTCGGCCCCCCCTTGCCCGGGCCCCTTACCCTTCAGGTAGCGGCCGGCCTGGCGCATGCACCACACGGGCGTGTAGTCGGTGGCCTCCCCCCAGGCCGCCCGCAGGAAGGTGTCGTTCTGCAGCTTGGGGAAGGCCTGGCCTCGGTCCCCGCCTGGGCCGCCATCAGGGCTCCTGGGGCTGCTGCTGCTGCTGGGGGCGGGGGGGAAGCGGGAGGGCCTCAGGCGGGGCGCCCCACCCCCCTTATCAGCCCTGGCCAGGCCCTGTCTCAGCCTCCCCCCCCCAGCCAGGAGGCCCGGCCCTGACCCCCCACCCCATCCAACCCCTGCTTGGACGGGCCCTGGGGGCCAGGATAGAAGAGGCTTGGGGGGGAGGGCAGGGGCCCTGAGTACTGAGCCCAAAGGGGGGCTATCCTGGGGGAGGGGAACAGGGCCAAGTGCCAAGGCCAGGACCAAGGTGGGGGGGCTCTCCTGGGGAAAGGGGAGGGGGGCCCTGAGTGCCACAGCCGGCGCCATGGGGGTGTCCTGGGGGTGGGATGAGTGCCAAGACCAGGACCAAGTGAGGGAGCTATCCTGGGGGAGGGGGCCCCGAGTGCCGAGCCAAAGTTTGAGGGGTTCCGGGGAGGACAGGGGGAAGCCAGGGCCAAGGGGGGTGTCCTGGGGGGAGCCCAAGGGGCTCTGAGTGCCGGAGCCGGGACGAGGGGCAGCGACTGGACTCACCTCAGGCTGGCCTCCTCCATCGCGTGGACCCCACTTACTTCTGAGGAGTCTAGAGCAGCCCCGGCCTCCTCCGGAAGCCCTGCCTCCGGCTTTGTCCCCGCCCCGGTCCCGCCCCCGCACCGCCCCGGTCCCGCCCCACGCCGCTGCTGGGCGTCGCCATGTTGATATCACATGACAGGCCGGGCTTAGGCTCTCGGGAGCCGGGACTGCCCGGCTCGGTGCCTGCAGGACCCCTGTGCTACCGTAAAGTGCAGAGCAGAGACGCAGTGTAAGATCCCAGGGGAGGAGGGGCGAGGTCCCCCATCACCCGGGACCGGAGTTGGCCGAGACTCAGGAGACGGCCTGCTTAGCGCCTCCCAGCGAAGCAGCCTCGGAGCGCCATCGTTACCGCCCCGGGATCTCAGTTTCCTCATCTGTAAAATGGGGCTCATGGGTCGCGTCTTGCCTCTGGCCGCATTTGCAGCTGTTGGCCGGGTTCTTCCCCCGCTCATTTTAACTGAGACAGACCGTGACTGGCCCAGGGGCCCCGGCAGCGTCGAGGCCGAATCTGAACTCGGGCCTCCCGACGTTAGCAGCGGTGTCCCGCCGGCTCCCCCTCCACTTCGCCGGGCCTGGGAGCCGCTGTTCTCGGCGGGAGACCCTTGCAGCCGGGCCCCGTGGGAGTCTCCCGGCCCTCTCTTTGGTCATCCGCTTCCTGCTAAGGGCAGGGAAGGCTGCAGGAAGAAAGAGCCGGGAGTGGGAAGGGACCGAGCGCGGAGGCTCCCGGGAAACCCAGTAGTAGCTGCGGCCCGCAGGGCCAACGAACATTTACTGCGCGCTCACAGCCGGCCGGGGCCGGCCCGCAGCGGGGAACGCAGAAACGAGCGAAAACAACCGCCCGGCCCTCGAGAGGCTTACATTCTAATGGGGGAGGGGAGATAACCCCGCCCAATGGGGCTGTTGAGGGGTGGGGGAGGGGAGAACCGGAGCGATGTCCAGGGAAGAAGGCCCTGGTGAGCAATGAGGAGGGGCTGCCCAGGCCCCTCCTGGAGTGAAGAGGGCAGACGCTGATGAAACCTGGGGCAGAAGCGACCTGGCACCCCGAAAAGCTTTCTGGGGCAGAAGAGGGCCTCCTGCAGGGGACAGAGGGGGCCTGGAGCAGACCAGTCCCGGAGGAGCCAGTGCCAGGGTGGAGATGGGAGCCATGCAGTGGGTCCGAGGCAGTCCTGAACCCCAAGTGTCTCTTTTTTAAATTTGTAAAAAGCTTTTTATTTTTAAAACACAAGCATAGTTTTCAACACTGACCCTTGCAAAAACTTGTGTTCAAATTCCCTCCCCTCCCCTAGAAGACAAGTGATCCAATATATGTTCAACATGTGTGATTCTTCTATACACATTTCCACAATTGTTGTGCTGCACCAAAAAATCAGATCAAAAAGGAAAAAAAGCAAGAAAATAACAAAAGTGAAAACACTGTGCTGTGGTCCACTCTCAGTTCCCATAATCCTCTCTGGGTGCAGACGGGTTTTGCAAGGGCTAATGTTGAAGAATTATCCATGCTTATGTTTTGAAAATAAGACGTGTTATATAAAATGTATGGGATTGCCTGTCATCTAGGGGAGGGAGTAGAGGGAGGGAGGGGATAATTTGGAAAAATGATTACAAGGGATAATGTTATAAAAAAAAAAATTACCCATGCATATATACTGTCAAAAAAATTTTATAATTATAAAATTAAAAAAATAAAATAAATAAAAAAAAAAACAAGAAGTGTTAATAAAATGAAATTAAAAAACCAAACACCTCACCTCTCTTAGCTCAGCCTGAAGTCATCCAGGGAGGGAGGGTACTGTACAGACTTCTCATTTGGAAACTGAGGAGAAGTGGTGGGGCTGGCCCTCAGTCCCAAAGACAGTAAGTTGCAAGGCTGTCTGAATCCAAAGTCAGATTCTGTCTGTGTCCTTTCTCATGTAGGGATGCTGATAAATGAGCACTTATTTATATTTATCTCATCGGATCCTCTAGTGTCACCTCTTTGCCCAGCTTTGACTCTTTACTTTCAATTTTCAATTAAATCTTCAATAATTCACTCTAGACTTCTTTGTTCTCTGTTGCTCCAGGTCATCTCTGGGATATATGTATTAATAGCTAATCAAGGATCACAGTGGACTGAATCAAGTCTTTTTTATATCACTCTTGAGTCTGCGCCCACTTTGCTCCTCAACAATCAAGCATTGCCCTGGCACAGAGCCTGCTACATCTCCTTTCCCTCACCCACTTCCCCTCCTCAGGATTAAGACCACCCTTGGGCCATGAAGTCAATTCAGTAACCCTTCTCCTTGTCTTTTCTCTTATAAAGTGTGGGTTACTTGATCAAGTCATCAAATCAAGGGGAAATCCTTGAAATAATGAGTCCATTGATGAAAGGTCTTAAATGGTCTTTAATCCATTTGGAAGAAATGAAAGCCAGTGGATGAAATAAAATAAATCTCCACAAGAAGAGAGGTGGGATTGATTAAGGAGCCTGGTGCCCCCAGGGAGCTCCTCTGAAATTCAGACCCACAAGTGGTAGGGCAGCTCAATAGTGGAAGTAGCTCTGGCCAAATTCTCGAAAGGGAATCATATTTGCTCTGTAAGCTTGATCCTGCCCTCCCCTGGCCTCTGTGATTGCTTGTGGGAAAGTGTAAACTGCTAAGTATACACTGTTAGGTACTTACTGCTCTTTCTGTGTCATCCAAATAAACATATTTCTCAGAGCTAGTGAGGGCCTACTCATTGCTATCCAGAGATAACACATTGGGGAAGCACACTGGGTGGGCCTCATAAGCTATTAAAAAACCATTCCCCAAGGCCTCAGATTTACCCCTAGGACACTAAGGGTGGCCAATAGCAGCCACCCTCCAGGATCCTCATCTATTGGGGGGATCTGAACACCACAGATGATTGTTTCTTCTTGCATTCCAGAGGGTTGAGATGGCATTTTCTCCCCTTTCTCCACCAGAGCCCTTCTCAGATATCATGCCCTCAGTCTCTGGCAGCTTCTGCTTGGTCCCATTTCCTTGCTGCCCACAAAGGGTCACTTTAACCCCTGGGCCTTCCACCTGGGCTGCTACTGGTCCATCTGTCCTCTCTTTCACATGGTCTCCATCCACTGCTTGGATGTCCACTCTTCCACCTCTGGGAACAGGACTGTCCCTGAGCCTGTGCTGAGCACTACAGATACACCCTTTACCCTTGAGGAGCTTTCAATCAACTGGGGAAGACCACACAAAAATAAGTATGTGTAGAATAAGCTTTTAAGTGACCATTACCTTGTGCTAGCACTTTACAAATGTTTGGAAAGGGAGGATATAGGAGGAAAGCTGAGGGGTTCGGTCTGGGACATGCTGAGTTCAGGACGGCTCCAGAAGTCGTCCAACTGGCCACGTAAGACTGGCCCTAGGAAGAGATGTAGGCTCTTTTGCGTAGAGATGATCATTGAACCCAAGGTAGCCGATGAGATCCCTAAGGAGGTGATAGTGAGGAAGAAGTCGGGCTGCCGGGGACGCTGGCCAACGTAACCTGGAAGGAGCGCAGGAGGCTCCGAGAGGTGGGGGAGAAGCAGGGCAGAGCGGGGTCTCCCAAACTAAGCGTATCTGGATTTCTTTGGCAATGTCCCTTCATTCACAGAGGAAGAAGTCTGGGCCTTGTGCTTGGTCCCCGAGAAGATAAATGGGAGAGAGGGATGGAGGGTCATCCGTCACCTTGGAGAGTGTTCTGAGTGGAGGGATGGCGTCTGAAGCCAGACGGCAAAAGGTGGAGGAAGACTGGTGAGGGAAGAGGAAGTGGCCGGTGCTCCTCAGATCTTTGCTTGAAAAAGGGAGAGCAGTCTGGGACACAGCTGGGGGGCAAGGGTGGCTAGGGCCTAAGGAAGGGGACCTGTACCTTCTGGCTCCCCAGCTCAGAGAACAGTGTTCCAGGGTAACTCTGAGTGGGCTGCGTCTCTTTTTGCTTCAAGCCCCCCGAGTGGTATTCCCCTCCATTTGTTGGGAGCCTGCGAGGAGCACCCCAGTCCTGCCGGACAACAATATCATTTAGGAAAACCTACAGCAAAAACAAACGGGCAGCCCCCCCTCAGCCCCCCAGGGGCGCTTCCTTGAGGCAAGGGTGAGTACCAGAGGGGATCACGTGTGACTGAAGAAGATGGGAAAGGATGGAATCGAGGGGGGGGATTGGCCGGGACAAGGAGAAGGAGGAGCACTCTTTGTTGGGGGGATTGCAGGAAGTTTGGGGGGAGGACAGAAGTGGGAACTAAGTGTGTGGCTTCTAGTTTCTTTTTCTTTTTTTTTTTTTAAATTAAAGCTTTTTATTTACAAACCATAAGCATGGGATCATTTTCCAACATTGACTCTCGCAAAACCTTCTGTCCCAACTTTCCCCCTCCTTCCCCCACCCCCTCCCCCCATGGCAGGCAGTCCCATACAAGTTAACTATGTTAAAGTATATGTTAAATACGACGTACGTGCACACATTTATAGTTACCTTGCTGCGCAAGAAAAATCAGATCTACAAAGAAACAAACCCAAGGAGGAAAACAAAAATGCCCGCGGAGATGCCAGAGCGCGAGGACGCTGTTCGGGTCCACACTCGGTTCCGCGGTTCTCTCCGGCACAAGACACTGGCGCGGCTCGGAATCCCGGTGGGAGAGCCGCGAGGGTCGGAGCGGATCTTTGAGGGTCTTAGTGAAACGGGAGTTTCCTTCGGAGAGAGGAGAGAACAGCTCCGGGCGGCCTCCGCGGGAGGCCGGAGCACCCCTCGCTGCGGGGAGGGCCGGTGGAAGCAGGACGCCGCCCTCTGCTCCGCCGGCTCCGGGAGCAGGAGCTCGGGGTCCGCGGGAGGCAGTCGTGCTGGAGAGGGCGGGAGGCCCGGGGGGAGCCCTGGGCCCCAAAGCTCTTCGGGCAGGGAGCGGCCCTCCTTTGCGGCCCGCCCCCGCCCCGCACACAGTAGGCACTTAAAGACCAGAGTTCTGCGCGGCAGGACGTGAGGAGTGGAAGCGGGGGAAGTCTCAGGGAGATGAGCGGGGCTGAAGCCGCTCAGAGCCCGATACACGCGGAGGGCTGACGAGGAGCTCCCGGGGCAGGAACGGGGGCCGCGCTGAGGCCCTGGTGATGGGGGGCGGGGGGGACTTAAGGAGGCTGCGGGGGGGGGGGCCGAGGCCGGGGGAGGGGGGTCCCGGGACAGCGCCCGGATCTATGTGAAGGGGGAGATCAGAGTGGAGGACGAGGGGCTGCTGGGTGATGAGAGAGGAATAGGAGACAAAGGGGTTCGGCGGGGGGGTGTCCCAGGACGGGCTCCCCGGCAGAGCCCCGACTTGTGGGGGCGGGGCCGCTTCTCCAGCTGCACAGCGTCCCGCCCACGAGGGGCGGAGGGACGGAGGAGCCGGGTTCAAGAGCGCTCGCGGCCAGGGGGCGGGGCCCGCTTTGGAGGCTGCGGGACTACGCGGGGCAATACGGCCGCGCCGCGGAACTAGGCGGGTCATTACGGGCTGGCCTCCGAGGTCGCCGGCTCTGCGCTGCTGCGGGCGCCCGTCAGAGGTTCGAGTCCCGCCTCCGCGCTCTTGCCCCGGCCGGCTCCCCCTCCCCGCGCCGGGCCATGGCGGGGGGCTCCGCGGCCGAGTCCCCGCACGGGCTGTTGGGGCGCGTGCGCTTCCTGCAGGAGGCCGCCCGCTGCCTCCGCGCCGCCCGCCCGCTGCCGCGGCCGCTGGCCTTCGTGCCCCGAGAGGTCCGCTACAAGCTGTGCAAGGACCCCGCGGGCCCCGGGCCCCCCCGCTGCGTGCTGCCCGTCTGGGCGGCGCCCGACCCCGCGGCCGCCGGGCCCGCCGCCAGGCTTGCCGGCCGGGGCAGCCTGGGCAGCATCGAGGTGCAGCGCGGGGGCTGCGTGCGGGCCACGGGCGAGGAGCTGTGCAACAGCCACGGGCTCTGGGTCAAGCTCACCAGGGTGAGGGGCCCCGGGGGGGAGGGGACCGGGCACCCGTCCACCTTTGCCCCGCCAAGCTGGCACCTCGCCCTGCCCTAGGCCAGGCTGCTTCCGGCTCTGCCCAGGGGCCGTATCTCGCCTGGGGGGATGGGCAGCAGAGGGAGCCCTTCTCTAGAGGCCCAGCCTCAGGTCCTAGTGGCCCCCTGATGAGACAGCCCAAAGTAGGAGGGGAGCTGTAATGTAATGTGTGATGTGATGTGTAGTGAGCCTCCCATCCCCCCCCAGGTCTCCCAGCAGGGGTTGCCCGCCCAGCCCAGAGACAGGAGGGTTTGGATGGAGGAAAGGAGGGCTCAGTCCTCCCTCAACACCTCCTCCAGGTCCCCCATTGCCCCAAGGCCTGCACAGCCGCCCCCTCCTCGCCCCCACCTCCCGGCTCTGAATCCCCCTCCCCCCTGCGCTGTGGCCCCCAGGAGCAGTTGGCAGAGCACGGGAGCAGCTGCGACCTCCCCGAAGGCTGGCTCCTGGCCTGCAAAAATGCTGAGGGCGGGGACCGCCTGGTGCCCGTGGCCTCCACCGACCGCCTGCAGAGGCAGCAGCAGCTCTTTGGAGTGGACTACAGGCCCGTGGTCAGGTCAGCCGCCCTGCCCCCATGGGTGCTGCCCACAGCCTGCTCTCCTCCTCCAGGCGGGCCTCCGGGATTCCCCCATGTCCTTTGGGCCTCCTAGAGCATCTGGAGGGGAGGGGGGAAACCCCGGAGAGAGGAGGAGGGGGAGGGGAGGGAGGGACAGGAAAAGGAGGGAAGGGGGAGAGAGAACCGGAAAGAGGGAAGGAGGGGAAGGGAGAAGAGGGAGGAGGGGGGAGAAAAGGAAGAGGAGGGAAGGAGGGAAGGGTCCTCCCCATGTAGCTCTCAGTCTGTGCCCGCCGGCCTTGACCCCCTGCAGCCTCTCCCGTGTCCTCCCCGCCCTGTGGGTCCTTCCCGTCGCTCCCCCAGGCCGGCCCCTGCTCTCACACCCGCACTTAGCCTCACTGACTGCCCGCAGTGAAGGGGGGTCGCGGGGGAGGGCAGGAGGGAGCACCGCAGGGCTGAGGGACGCCCCTGCGGGACTCCCTGCTCGGGCTAATCCAGCTTTCCTTCTGCCCCTCCTCTGGGCCGCAGGTGGGAGCAGGTGGTGGACTTGAAATACTCGCTGCGCCTGGGGGCCCAGCCCCGGCCCACCGAGGAGGACACCGAGGCCGTGGAGAGGCTGCTGTAAGGGGGCTCTGACGGGAGGGAGGGAGGAGGCCCTTTCCTCAAATAGCCTTTGATTAGACTTTTCTAGCTCTGAAAGGGCTCCTTGGGGCTCCTACCATTTTACTTTGCTATCTAACTCCTTTTAAGCCTTGCTGGGATGGGGGAGGCCGATCCGGCCGGGAGGGGGGCTGCGAGGCCTGGAGGAGTCTGGGGATCCCACCACGTCCCCGGCCTCGGCCTGACCTGAGGGGGGGGCAGGTACGTGCCGCCGACGTGGACCTACGAGTGCGACGAGGACCTGGTCCACTTCTTGTACGACCACGTGGGCAAGGAGGACGAGAATCTGGGCAGCGTGAAGCAGTTCGTGGAGAGCATCGACGTGTCTTCCTACACGGTGAGGGTCCCGGCTGCCAGCGCCTCCCGGGGCGTCCCCCCGCTCCCCCTCGGCCCGATCCCGAGCCAGCGCTGAGGCGCAGACCGTGGGCACAGAGGCAGAAACCGGCCCCGCTCCCCCTCGGCCCGATCCCGAGCCAGCGCTGAGGCGCAGACCGTGGGCACAGAGGCAGAAACCGGCCCCGCTCCCCCTCGGCCCGATCCCGAGCCAGCGCTGAGGCGCAGACCGTGGGCACAGAGGCAGAAACCGGCCCCGCTGCCCCTCGGCCCGATCCCGAGCCAGCGCTGAGGCGCAGACCGTGGGCACAGAGGCAGAAACCGGCCCCGCTGCCCCTCGGCCCGATCCCGAGCCAGCGCTGAGGCGCAGACCGTGGGCACAGAGGCAGAAACCGGCCCCGCTCCCCCTCGGCCCGATCCCGAGCCAGCGCTGAGGCGCAGACCGTGGGCACAGAGGCAGAAACCGGCCCCGCTCCCCCTCGGCCCGATCCCGAGCCAGCGCTGAGGCCCAGACCGTGGGCACAGAGGCAGAAACCGGCCCCGCTGCCCCTCGGCCCGATCCCGAGCCAGCGCTGAGGCGCAGACCGTGGGCACAGAGGCAGAAACCGGCCCCGCTCCCCCTCGGCCCGATCCCGAGCCAGCGCTGAGGCGCAGACCGTGGGCACAGAGGCAGAAACCGGCCCCGCTCCCCCTCGGCCCGATCCCGAGCCAGCGCTGAGGCGCAGACCGTGGGCACAGAGGCAGAAACCGGCCCCGCTCCCCCTCGGCCCGATCCCGAGCCAGCACTGAGGCCCAGACCGTGGGCACAGAGGCAGAAACCGGCCCCGCTCCCCCTCGGCCCGATCCCGAGCCAGCACTGAGGCCCAGACCGTGGGCACAGAGGCAGAAACCGGCCCCGCTGCCCCTCGGCCCGATCCCGAGCCAGCGCTGAGGCGCAGACCGTGGGCACAGAGGCAGAAACCGGCCCCGCTCCCCCTCGGCCCGATCCCGAGCCAGCGCTGAGGCCCAGACCGTGGGCACAGAGGCAGAAACCGGCCCCGCTCCCCCTCGGCCCGATCCCGAGCCAGCGCTGAGGCGCAGACCGTGGGCACAGAGGCAGAAACCGGCCCCGCTCCCCCTCGGCCCGATCCCGAGCCAGCGCTGAGGCCCAGACCGTGGGCACAGAGGCAGAAACCGGCCCCGCTGCCCCTCGGCCCGATCCCGAGCCAGCGCTGAGGCGCAGACCGTGGGCACAGAGGCAGAAACCGGCCCCGCTGCCCCTCGGCCCGATCCCGAGCCAGCGCTGAGGCGCAGACCGTGGGCACAGAGGCAGAAACCGGCCCCGCTCCCCCTCGGGGGCTGCTGCCCCGTCTGGCAGCTGGCGTTCGCCCATAGTAGGACGTGGGGAGAGCGGCCGAGGAGAGCCCTGGATTCTAATCCCGCTGTGCCCCAGCCCCGGGGAACTTCCTGGCTCCGGGGGCTCCCGGGAGGGCTCGGGGCCTTCTTGACCCTTTTAGGGCAGATGTGGGAACTTCTCCTTGCGTGGTCCCAGCTCTCCTATGAAAGGAGGGGGGCCGCCTTGCAGGCCACTGAGCTGGGCCGTCAGCGGCCTTTTCGTCTTGGCGTTGTCTGCGGTGTCCTGCGGGGCACTAGTCACTGCAGGCGCTGCCCTCGTTCCGGTCTCTGCCGGATGTTCCTGAATTCTCAGGGGCCTCCCCCTCCCCCGCCCGGGCACCCCCTCTGTCTCTGGTTCTTTGCCTCGCCTGTCCTGGGTCCCGGGGCCTTCCTTCCCGGCGTCATTCCCACTTCGCAGAGCCAGGATTAGAGCCCAGGGCCCCTGACTGCAGCCCCAGGCGCCCAGCGTGCCCTCGCACCGGGCCTGTCTCCCCTTACCCTGCTCTTCTCCCCAGGAGGAATTCAACGTCTCCTGCCTGACGGACAGCAACGCAGACACCTACTGGGAGAGCGACGGGTCCCAGTGCCAGCACTGGGTCCGCCTCACCATGAAGAAGGGCACCATCATCAAGTGAGTGGAGGCCCTTCCCCCCAGCGCCCCTCCCCCCACCGTCCCCTCCCCCCAGCGCCCCTACAGTCCGGGCCTGCCTTGTGGCACCCGGCCGATTCTGGGAGGGCTCCCTGGGCAGCCCCTTGACCCCCGGTCTCCTGCCAGGAAGCTGCTGCTCACTGTGGATACGACAGATGATAATTTCATGCCCAAGCGCGTGGTCGTGTACGGGGGCGAGGGGGACAACCTGAAGAAGCTGAGCGACGTGAGCATTGACGAGTACGTGGGGTCCCTGGCAGGTCCGGTGCGGGGGGCGGGTGAGGGCCCTTCCCGGGCCTGGAACGGAGCCTTCTCCCTCCCCTCCGTGTCCCAGGACCCTGATTGGGGACGTCTGTGTCCTGGAGGACATGACCATCCACCTTCCCATCATCGAGATCCGCATCGTGGAGTGCCGAGGTGACGGGGCAGTGGGCGGGGGCTCTGGGGGGCCCACCCCAACTGCCTTCCACTCGCCCCCTTCCCCGTTTTCTTGCCTATAAAACGTGGGGGTTGCACTTCCGAGGTCAGTCCCTGCAAGCTGCCGAACCTTCAGCTGGGACAGGAGGAGGATCCTCGGCTCTTCCCAGGCAGAGGGCTCGGGAGGGCACACCAGGCACAGGACGGGGCGAGGAGCAGGACGGGCACTCCCAGAGGCCGTGGGGGGTGGGAACGAGGCGGGAGCCCTGAGCGTGGAGAGCAGGAGGTCTCTCAGCAGCGGCTCCTGCCCAGTGTCAGCCCCAGGGACTCGGGAAGCTTTGGGGTCACTCACGCGCTCCTCCCTGGCAGACGACGGCATCGACGTTCGCCTTCGTGGAGTCAAGATCAAGTCGTCCAGACAGCGAGACCTGGGGCTGAGCGCCGACATGTTCCAGCCCGCCAGCCTGGTGCGCTACCCTCGCCTGGAGGGCACAGCGCCGGAGGTCCTGTACCGCCGGGCTGTGCTGCTGCAGAGGTGCAGAGGCCTGGGCCCCGGGGAGCCCCCGAGCCAGTGGTGCCCGCCCCCTACCCTGCTGGTGCCCCTGAGCCGATGTGCCCACCTCCCACCCTGCTGGGTGCCCCTGAGCCCATCCCCCACCCTGCTGGTGCCCCTGAGCCAATGTGCCCACCTCCCACTCTGCTGGGTGCCAGCTGCGGCCAGAGCCGGGGGTGCCCCTTCTGTCCCCAGCCCAGGCTGGGCCCCTGCTGCAACCCACATCTCTGTCACCCCCTGCCCAGGTTTATCAAGGTCCTCGACAGCGTCCTCCATCACCTCGTACCCGCCTGGGACTACAGCCTGGGAACCTTCAGTTACATCAAGGTGAGCGCCCGGGCCGGAAGGGAGGCTGGGAGACCCTCACGCAGGCCCAGCAGCCAGGAGAGAGCCCAGAGGCCGGATCCCTCATGCCGGGATGCCTCTAAAAGCCGGCTTCCTCTCTCTGCCGCCGCCTCCTCCCCCTCCTTCCTCTCCTCCTCCTACTTCGGCCTCAGGCCTCCGTGGCCCCCAGGCCCTCCCAGGTCAGGGACAGAGCTCACCAGTGAGGGGACGTAGGATGTAAGTCCGGGGGCCTGGCAGAGCTAGTCCCGCTCTCCTGTTGCACAGAGAGGAGGAGGCCGCCCCCCGCACGGGGGGACCAGGCTCTGATCCAGCCCCCGCTTGCCCGGGAGCTCTCCCTGGGGCAGGGCTGGGGCCTGATGCGCCCCCCCACCCTCCCCAGCAAGTCAAGCAGTTCCTGCTGCTGTCCCGCCGGCGCCCGGCCCTGGTGTCCCAGTGTCTGCGGGACTCGGAGAGCAGCAAGCCCAGCATCATGCCCCGCCTGTACATCAACCGGCGGCTGGCCATGGAGCACCGCGACTGCCCGGCCCGGGACCCCGGCTGCAAGAACGCCGTCTTCACCCAGGTGGGCCGCCGCGCGAGGCAGAGGCGGGGAGGCCGCCGTGGGAGTCAGGGGGCCCGGCTCATGCTCCCTCCCTCCCTCCCAGGTGTACGAGGGCCTCAAGCCGTCGGACAAATACGAGAAGCCTCTGGACTACAGGTGGGTCCTGCTGCAGGCCCCTGTCGCCCACCTGCTCCTCCTCTCGGCCCGCCCCGGGCCTCTCGGGCCTTCTCTCGTGTGGACTTCACGTCATCGCCAGGCCACCTGCCCCGGGCTTTCTCTTAGGAAGGGGAGCCACCTCTTGGGCATCACACGTTTAACTGGACTCTCCCCAGCGGTGGAGCCCTAGTTCCTTGGTCCAGCCCCCGGAGGGGAGGGGCAGAGTGGGGGTTTCCTTGGCACTGATGTGGGGCTGGGACCTGTGGGAATTTCCCAGACCCGCTCTGCTCTTCTGCCCCCACCCTTCCTGGTAGCTGGCAGGAGCCCCCTCCCTGTTTTGTGCCTAGAACCTCCCCCCCCCAGCATGGGATGCTGTCTCCCCCCCACAGGATGGGTCTCATCCCAGCTCTCAGGGTGCAGTTCTGCCACACTGGCCCCCAGGGACGGGATCTCTGTCTCGGCATACAGCTGGTGCTTAATTCGTGCGCTTGGGACGGAGCGGGTGCCCTGTGTTGCCTTCCCGCCCCGGGGCAGCTTGTGTTCGGGCTGAGGGTGGACGTCCAGCTCTGGGTGGGCCACGCTGGGTGGCCGGGTGATCAGGACCCCACTGTCCCGGCAGGTGGCCCCTCCGCTATGACCAGTGGTGGGAGTGCAAGTTCATTGCTGAAGGCATCATCGACCAAGGTGTGGACGGGTTGGGTGAGCGGGGCCCTGGCAGGGCGAGGGAGGGCACCTGTACCTCCAGGGGTCGCCCCAGCCCCTCCACTGATAATCTGGAGCCTGCTCTTGAACTCCTGAGGAGGGATGGGGAGCTCACTACCTGCCTTTGGGATGGTAGAAACGTTCTCCTCCCACTGGGTTTGAGTCCGCCCCTTCCTGACCCTCCTCATCCCACCCCAAATGGGCACCCTGTGTCTGGCCCCGCAGACCTATGCTGAGCCCTGTTCCTCCTGTTATGTTGGAGGCCCTTCCCCAGACAGACTTTGTGGCCGGGGGGCCGTGTAAAGCGTTGGTTTGGGGGGGCTGTGACTCCAGGGGGCGGTTTCCGGGACAGCCTGGCCGACATGTCTGAGGAGCTGTGCCCCAGTTCAGCCGACACTCCTGTCCCCTTGCCTTTCTTTGTGCGCACGGCAAACCAGGTGGGTGAGATCACGGCAGAGGGCCATAGGAAAGGGGGAGGAGGGGGAGAGGCCTGGGAGGGAGGAGCCCCCCCCCCCCCCCCCCCCCCCCCCCGCTGCTAAGAGAATGGTCTGAGCCTGGGGGGCGGGGAGCGTCCTGGGGGCCCACAGTGCTGCCCCCTGAGGTCCTGGGGGCCCACAGTGCTGCCCCCTGAGGTCCTGGGCCTGTAGCCCTGCCCGTGGGAAGCCTGACGTTGTCAGTCCCGTCTCACGGAGAGTCCGGCCAGGCCCAGGGAGGGAGGGGAAGTGCGTCTCTGGGGCCTGGCTCCTCCAGGACCAGAGGCTGCTGCTTGGGACCGGAGGCTCGATTAGGGGAGCTCTGAGGCAGGGCCGCAGGGGGAGGGGAGAGCTGGAGGCAGGGAGGGAGGAGATCTTCCAGCTGAAGCAGGAGGCCCGGGGCTGGGGGGGAGTGGGAGCCCGAGCAGTACTTGGGGCTGGGGGCAGAAGGATGGGGGGGAGGCTCATGTTTGGGGTTGCAGGGCACTCTCAGGCCCCAGGGACCGTCGCCCTCTGGCCTAGTGCCGGCCCAGCAGCTGCCCTCAGTGGGGACAAGACGCCAAGGCCCGGATCGCGGCAGGGAGACATCCCGAGACCTCCTGGCTGAGACTGGGGCAGCTCCCTGGGATCGGGCCCGCACAGCCTGGCATTCAGGGCCCGTGGAGGCAGCCCAGGCTCGCCCTCTGCCCTGTTCCTCCAGCCCGTCCCCTTGGGCCCCTGACAGCCCCCGCCTCCCCTGACAGGGCAACGGGACGGGCGAGGCCCGGGACATGTACGTCCCCAACCCTTCCTGCCGAGAGTTTGCCAAGTTTGAGTGGATTGGGCAGCTGATGGGCGCTGCCCTGCGGGGCAAGGAGTTCTTGGTGAGTGGGCAGTGCCCGGCCAGGGCAGGGAGGGTAGACCAAGCCGCAAGGGGCACATGGTACTGTGGGGAGTGCTCCAGCTTGTCCCTAGGGCCCTGGGTTCGAATCCTGTCTAACCATGGCTGTGGCCGTGGGGTGAGCCGGCTCATTCTTTGGCTGCCGTCCCCCTGGCAGGTGCTGGCCCTGCCCGGCTTTGTGTGGAAGCAGCTCTCGGGGGAGGAGGTGAGCTGGAGCAAAGACTTCTCCGCTGTGGACTCTGTGCTGGTGAGTGACCCCTGGGGCCCCTGAGTCTGGCCCTTAGGGTGCTTTCCTCTCTGGGGGGTGGGGGTAGGCTTCCCCCGGCCCTGCCCTACCTGATGGTGCCCCGCCCGCTTCCTGGCCCAGGTGAAGCTCCTGGAGGTGATGGAGGTGATGGACAAGGAGACCTTCGAGTTCAAGTTTGGGCAGGAGCTGACCTACACCACGGTGCTCAGTGATCAGCGACTGGTGGAGCTTTTGCCCGGGGGGGCATCGATGGCCGTGAGCTACGAGGACCGCGGGCGCTTCATCCAACTGGTGCAGAAAGCCAGGCTGGAGGAGAGCAGAGAGCAGGTGGGGGCCTGGGGATGGGGCAGGTTCTGGGACAAGGCAGGGACTCATCCTGGCCTGAGGGGCAGAGCTGGGCCTCCCAGGCTGAGAGAGAGGTCCTGGGATGAGGCAGGTCCTGGGACAAGGCAGGGACTCACTTGGCCCCAGAGGGCAGGGCTGGGCCTCCCAGACTACAGGACTGAGTGAGGTGAGGACAAGGACTCACCCGGGCCTGGGGGGCAGAGCTGGGCTTCCCAGGCTGAAAGAGAGGTCCTGGGATGGGGCAGGTCCTGGGACAAGGCAGGGACTCATCCTGGCCTGAGGGGCAGAGCTGGGCCTCCCAGGCTGAGAGAGAGGTCCTGGGATGGGGCAGGTCCTGGGACAAGGCAGGGACTCATCCTGGCCTGAGGGGCAGAGCTGGGCCTCCCAGGCTGAGAGAGAGGTCCTGGGATGGGGCAGGTCCTGGGACAAGGCAGGGATTCACTTGGCCCCAGAGGGCAGGGCTGGGCCTCCCAGACTACAGGACTGAGTGAGGTGAGGACAAGGACTCACCCGGGCCTGGGGATGGGGCAGGTCACTGGCAAGGAGGGACTCACCCGGGCCTAGGGCCAAAGCTGGGCCTCCCAGGCTGAGAGAGAGGTCCTGGGATGAGGCAGGTCCTGGGACAAGGCAGGGACTCATCCTGGCCTGAGGGGCAGAGCTGGGCCTCCCAGGCTGAGAGAGAGGTCCTGGGATGAGGCAGGTCCTGGGACAAGGCAGGGACTCATCCTGGCCTGAGGGGCAGAGCTGGGCCTCCCAGGCTGAGAGAGAGGTCCTGGGATGGGGCAGGTCCTGGGACAAGGCAGGGATTCACTTGGCCCCAGAGGGCAGGGCTGGGCCTCCCAGACTACAGGACTGAGTGAGGTGAGGACAAGGACTCACCCGGGCCTGGGGGGCAGAGCTGGGCCTCCCAGGCTGAGAGAGAGGTCCTGGGATGGGGCAGGTCCTGGGACAAGGCAGGGACTCATCCTGGCCCCTGGGGCAGAGCTGGCCTCCCGGGCTGAGCTGGGTCCCCTGGCTTCCTGCCCAGGTGGCTGCCATGCAGGCTGGGCTGCTGAAGGTGGTGCCCCAGGCAGTGTTAGACCTGCTCACCTGGCAGGAGTTGGAGAAGAAAGTGTGTGGGGACCCTGAGGTCACAGTGGACGCCCTTCGAAAGCTGAGTGAGTGCCTTACATTTGGGCTGGAAGGGATGGGATCTGGGTGGGGGTCTCCACTCCTTCGTGGGTGGGCTGGACATGGTCAGGGGGCTGAGCCGCAGGGATGCTCTCTGCTGAGAACCCTTGCCCTCAGGCCCCACTGGCTCAGACCCCCTTTCTCACCCCCCCCCCCCCCGGCTCGGCCATAGCCCGGTTCGAGGACTTTGAGCCGTCGGACACCCGCGTGCAGTACTTCTGGGAGGCCCTCAACAACTTCACCAATGGTGAGTAAGGTGCAGGCCAGCCTGGCCTCTGCCGCCCGCCCTCCTGATGACCTTTGTTTCCCATGGAGGGGCCGCCTGCAGGGGGCCTCAAGTGATGTCATCACTCCTCAGAGGACCGGAGCCGCTTCCTCCGCTTTGTCACCGGCCGCAGTCGCCTGCCCGCCCGGATCTACATCTACCCGGACAAGCTGGGGTCAGTGGGGGCCCGGGGTCGGACTGTGGGGGAGGGAGGAGGAGGAGGCTTATTGGGAATGGACCCTGCCTTCCAGGTAGCCACTAGAAGTCAGGGTGATGTAGCGGACGGGCTGGGGTCCCCTCCTCGGGCCCTCACTTCTGTATAACATGGGGGGGCCTTGATGGCTTCCAGGTTCCCTCCAGCTCCCAACCCCGACGCTCACCCTGAGCCCAATGCCCTTGTGATTCCAGGGCTTATTTCCAGGGATCACACTAAATGTGTCCCCAGGAGCAGCACCCACAGGTGGAGGGTAGACAGGGAAGGGGGTTGAGGATCCTGTGGGTTCAGGGGGCCCTGGCTCCTGACTTCTTGGCTCCCACCCCCCAGCTCAGAAACTACAGATGCCCTGCCTGAGTCTTCCACGTGTTCTAGCACTCTCTTCCTGCCCCATTATGTCAGGTGAGTGGGTTGTGCCTGAGTCGGCCCAGGGCTCGGGGCTTGAGGGGACGGCTTGGGGAAGAGGGGTCAGCCTCTCTCTGGGGTAGTGGTGGGGAAGGGGCAGGGAGGGGCCTCTGGGCCAGACCTCAGGACAAATAACTCTGCTCTCCTAAAATGGAATGGACTGCTCTGGGGGCAGCGAGCTCTCCGTCATTTTTGAGCTCAGAGACCTTGTGGACGGGAGGCTAGAAGGGAGGTGGAAGGAGACCAGGGTTCTTGAGAGCGTCCCCGTGGGTCCCTCCTATCATGTTTCTGCCTCTGCTCATCGAGGGGGTTCAGGGCTGGGAAGCAAGGGCTTGGGTCCCTCCCCCCACTACCCCAGCCTCGGTTTCCCCTGTGCCCCTGACCCCTCCCCCTCTCCCCCCGCACAGTGCCAAGGTGTGTGAGGAGAAGCTGAGGTACGCCGCTTACAACTGTGTGGCGATCGACACGGACATGAGCCCCTGGGAGGAGTGAGCGCCCCGGCTTGGCAGAGCCCCCGGCAGCGTGGCACGGGGCTCTGGCCTTCGGAGTGCCTCAGGACAGCAGTGAGTGCCTTCTCTATCGTGCCTCCGCCGGGGCCGATGCCCTCCCCGTCCTTCTGAGGCTGGGCCGCTCCAGGGGCGCTGGGAGGCGGCTCCCACCCAATAAACCCCTTCATCCCTCTCTTGGGTCAGCTGTGGTTTCTTGGAGTCGTGTTAAAAACAAATGAAACAAAAATAAACTTATGGACCCGAGTTAAGAACCCTGCCTTAAGAGACTGTCCACTTGGGGCTTTCGGATTCTTTCCTGAGAGCAGAGATTGGGGAGAGTTGTTCTCACAGCCGGGTCATCCTCCCTTTGTCCAAAGGACACTAGAAAAGAGAGGGCCTTGGCCATACCTCAGAGGTGTGAGGGGGGTGGCTAACCTTGCTCTGGATAAGCTCCAGATTTTCCACGTCCTTCCTAAATGCAGCCCCCGGATCTGAGCAGACCCCAGCTGGGTATGGTCCAACTAAGGTTGGGGAAGGCAGGAATGATCACTTCTTCCCCTGTTTCTTGGAGCTTGGCTTCTTATCACAGGCTTTTTTTTGGCCATCCCATCATGCTGCTCGTCAGGAGCTTGTGTTGAGCCACTAAACACCCCCCCCCTATCTTTTCCCCCATAAACTGCCGTCTCACTACACCTCCCTGATCCTATGCTCGTAACGCTGATTGTTCGGGCCCAAGTGTAAAACTTTACATTTATTCCTGCTGCGTTTAGTCTCTTAAGGCTTTCATATCACATTTTTTGGGGTCTTCTCCCATTCGATTATATATTCCTAAAGGGCAGGAACTCACTGTTTAATATGATGGGGATCTTTACCTTATATGAGGCTGATAGATCATATCCCCAGGGACGGGCTCTCCCATTTACAGCCTCAGTCCTTGGGGGAAAGGGGGGTTTACAACAAAAGCCAGAAAATGCTCCAATTAGAGCACTTGGGTTCAGGTCTGGGCTTGACCATTTACTACCAGATCACCTTTCTAGACCTCAGTTATATAATGAAAGGGTCGCAACTACATGACTTTCAACATCTCTTTTCAACTCTAAATCTATGATCTCCCTGACCTCCTGCCTTTGGGGAGAGGCTGAAGGGAGATAGCTCCTTGTGGGAGTCAACCTTTTCTCATCCATTTTTACTGTGGTCAATAAATGGTGGCCATCATATGTTGACTGAGTTCCGTGACTAAAGGGGTTGTGACTTACAAAGACAAGGTTCTAGGTGTAGGATAGGGATATCAGAGCAATTTTCCACAGCCCCTGGTGATTTCTTAACCTGTTACCTTTCTTGAAGTTTTTTCAGCAGTGATTTCATTCCCTCGGACTCTGTTCGGGGTCTTAGTTAAATGAGGTTTTCAAGGGAAACTAACTGGGAGAGCTCAAGCAGCTTCTTGATTTTACTCCGCTGCTCCCATTACAGTGCTTGGAGCTTTGTTCTGTAGATTGGAATAAACGAGATAGTTGGAGGCTGAGCATCCTCTCGTGGCCAAAGGAGATCTCTCATGTGTCCTAGTCTTTGGGACCTCTTTTAGGGTTTTCTCTACAATTACTGGAGTGGCTTGCCATTTCCTTCTCCAGTTCCTTTCACAGCTGAGGAAACTGAGGCAAATGGGTGAGTGACTTTCTAGGGCTCACCTGACCTGAGATGGCTGTTAACTTAGGACTTCCTGATTACGTGCCCTCTGCACTGTGCTATCTAGCAGCATAGCCGAGGGGACACTGTGGCACTTTGGAATTTAATTCCACTCAGGCAACAGCAAAGGTATGTGGTGATTAACTTCGCTGGTGGCTCAAGGAGAGCTCTGGGACCTGCTAGACAGCTGTTTGCTGGATGATTAATGCAGTGACATGCTTCCATCGTATAGATGTAAGGAAGGCTGTCACGGAGCCAGTTTGTATTGTCTACACTAGTGTCACTGTAGCGTCTCAGTGTCACATGAGAGACACAAAAGATATCATGAGGTTTGTAGACAGTAAGTCATCAAAAACAGTTTATGCCCTTGAGCCAAGTGCTGACCAGCTCTCAGCCCCATGTTCCTCTCCGCCACCCCCACAGTAGAATGCGAGTTTGAGGGCAGGATCCATGGCTTTGCTCTTTTTTTGTATCTAGCCAGTAAGAGCTTAACAGATGCTTGTTGTCTGCCCGCCCGCCTGATTAGTTGTCCTCCAGCATCTGGTTTGACTTACAGGTTGGCTCACACTACGACTTCCAGCCTGGCTGACACATGCAGCAGACACACAGCTGGGAAAAGTCCCTGAGTTCATGAGCTTGCTCCATTCAGGACAGTTTTGCCATTCTGATGACAGCAGGGGAAACCACCAACATCAGATGCACATGTGTTTACAGATCATTCCGCACCCTGTTAAAGAAGGCATTTTCCTTTAATTCTCTTGGAAACATTAAGCAAATACCAGGAAACTATGTCAAAGCTTGGGATAACCCCATTAGGCCATTCCTGGGCTGGGGAACAAAATTAACGAAACACCCATGTTTGAGGGCTGAATTTTGGTTGATAAATTGGGCTCGCTGTCATCTCCCCCTTTTATCTTTGATCCAACAATTTGAAAGCAATGATTCCTTTCCCAGTGGCTAGTCCTCAACCAACAAGTGGTTAGGGGGCAAGGATCCTGCAGTGAGACGATGGGGTAGGCTCAAGCAAACAGCCAAGGACCTTAGGTCTGTGAGAACTTTCTGGCTTCCCACGGAATCCCCTTCCCAGCATCCTGTGGGAATAAGGAATGGGAAATAATCGTGTAAGCAGAAACCTATGGAGTCATTTCATTAATTGCCTGGAATAGCTAATGGTTTTCATAGTCATGTTGGCAGAAGACTGGAACAGAGGCCAGGCTCAGCGTTGGTCTCATCTGCAGGGCCAGCCAGGTGTACACGCAGCTAGGGACCCTTTGGGGGGACATTGACACCACAATTTTGGGGTTTGTAATGTTGAAAATCAAAGCACAGAATCATGGAGAAAATTCCCCAAACTGGACTCCTATTATTTCTTAAACATATATAATATTTCTTAGGCAGGAGTGCTAAAGAGTTGGGCTTGAGTCTACCCTCCCTAGCACCAAAAGCTTGATTGAGCTGGGCCTCCTGTTTTCCTCCCTGTTCTCTGCTGTCATTTTTTTCTTTCTTTGATTTTTTTTTTTTTTTTTTTTTTTGTCAACTCTCCTCCCTTGCTTAAAAATCCCTCACATAACATAAAGAACCAACAAAAAAGTAGAGCACACCAGGATTTGTTGGGTGGGAAGTTTACTAACCACCAAACGTCATTTTCACATCATCTTATTTTAAGATTATGAAATAAGAATCACATCTAATATGACTCAAGATTAAGAAATAAAAGCGCCTGAGGACTTGTAGAAAAAAAATTGAAGCCTCAATATTTAATACCAGGAACAATTTATTTAAGAAGAAAATCCAGGGATGCTAGACAAAAGAGAATCTCCAGATAATATGAAATTACTATTTCTTTACAAAAAAAGGAAACAGCTATTTCCCAGTATAGAAATATTCCAAATCTGCTATTTGTGTACAATCAGACTAGCCACTTGTTAACACCAATCTAGAAGAATAAAAAGATACAACGTGCTCCAAAACAGCCCCAACCTGACCTGTTTGAATAAACATTGAAAAATGAGAAAGAAATAAAGGAACAGAAATTGACATAGACAATCGGTGTTTCCTAAGGAAGTTTAATTGATTTATTTAAATCAATTTTCACAATTAAGAGGCTCAATGATTTGCCTCAGGAAATAAACATTTGATCTTGTCCGTCTACAGGGGGCAGCTCAGTGGCACAGTAGACAGAGCAATGATACCGAACTTAGGAAAAGCTGCGTTCAAATTTGATCTCAGACACTTACTAGCTATTACCTCGGGCAAATCACTTCATCCAGTTTGCCTCAATTTCCTTATCTGTAAAATGAGCTGGAGAAGGAAATGTCAAGTCTCTCCAGCATCTTTACCAAGAACACCCCAAATGAGATCTGAATAAGACACAACTGAAGAAAAATGGCAGAACACACTTTTCTTTCTTTTTTTTAATAATTATTTTTAATAATTTTGATTTACCAGATATATGCATGGGTAATTTTACAACATTGACAATTGCCAAACCTTTTGCAGAACGCACTTTCCAAGAAAATCTGGCATACAAGGATAAAGGGATTAGAATAAAAGCACATTTCTATAATCTAACAGGAAAATAGATTGTGAATCTCATCACCTAACAAAATAGTGAGAAGAGATGGAGGGGAAACAAATGAGTTTTCAGCAAGCTTAGGAAGTGACCCAGTGGGACCAGACTTAAGAACTTTTGAAAACTAGAGAAGACCCGTCTATGTTACTATAAGAAGCTTCTCTTTGCCAGAGATTGGGGAGCTACCGCGTTCGGACTCTGACAGTCCTTGGGGTGCCTCCTACACAAAGAAGCAGAAGGAGCGCCATCAGACGGATTCTCTAGAGAAATTACCGAAGAAAACGATGGATAAATACCAGCCATTTATATTGGCCCTTTTTGTGGTGGCGAAAAGCTGGAATCTGAGGGGCTGCCTGTCAATTAGGGATAGAGGAAAAAGTTACGGGATGTGAACGGGATAGAGCGTGGCTTTGCCAGGAGAGACAGTGAAGGGGTGGGTCTCAGAGAAGCCTCGAAGGACCTGTATAAATGGCGCCAGAGGGAAGGGAGCAGAAGCGGAGGATTTATTTGCTAATGACATTTGAGGAAAAACTACTTTGAAGGACTTCAGAGCCGGCCCCCCTGCCCATCACAGCTCCAGAGGTCGGAAGGTGAAGTCCTGACCGAGGGGATGGATCCTAGGCAGAACTGGGGCAGGTCCTGCGGAGCTCTGCGCGGGCGGAGGGCGAGAGGGTGGACGAGGTGGCGCGGGGCTCCGCACTGGCCCCATGGAGAATGAATGAGCAGGGACGGAGATGGCTTCTAGTTGCTAGGAGACCTCAGCCTGGGGAGATGCCGGCCCGACATTTAGGGCCCTCTGGTGGGCAGTGGGAGGACCGGAGCACGTGGGGAAGCCCAGACCAGGAGCTGGATGTACAGGAGGGCCCACTTGGCTGGAGGATTGAACGTGTTGCCCCCTGGTGGATAAATTGGTCAATTCCTGGTAAAGTGACGTCTGGCACTTGCGTGTAGCCTCGCTTACACTAGGGCAGTGCCCCGAGGGTCCCGGGGACAGTGCCCACCCAACGTGTCACACTTGTGCTTGCACAATATGTGCTTGCCTTAGGGGGCTGCGGCTTGTTGGAGACAGTGCGAAGGGGGGCGCTCTGGGAGCCAGGGACAGGACGGAGCAAAGGTTTGGAAGGTCCTGGAGTCCAGTGCCAGCACAAAGTGGGTGCTCGGGGGAGGCCGGAGGGCAAGAAGGGAGAAGGGGGGGGAGGGGGAAGAAATCCACCTCTGGCTGCTCCTCTCCCTCCTCCTTCCATCACTTCCACCTCCTCCTCCTTTCCCTCCTCTTCCTCCTTTCCCTCCTCCTCCCCTCCTCCTCCCCCCGGAACGGGCCAGCCTGAAACCCGCCCCCTCCCTGGGGTTTCCTCTGGACCATCCACAGCTCGGCAGCTGCCCCTGCAGTAATGAGCCCCATGACAGCAACCTGGGATGGGGCGAGGGGCAGGCGGCCGGATGGGGGCGACGGAGCCCTGGGGAAGTCGTGAGCTCCCCGGGCCAGGAGAGCGCGGAGGACGGGTCCGCACAGCCGCCTTCCCCGCTGTCCCGCAGGCTGCCCTCCCCAGTCTCCTCCGGCCTCCGTTTCGTCCCTAGCCTCCGAGCTCGGAGAATCCTTTGCTCGGCGCTCGTTTAGTTCTGCTCGGTCCTGGATCTTGGCTCCGCCCCGGCCGATTGATATGCGCGGACATCTCTGCGCAAGCGCAGAAACCGCGTGGCCGCCATTGGGCTGTCAGTCTGGCATGCGACTGAGCACTGAAGCCGAGGTAGGACTTGGGCGAGCGAGGGGGCGGTGTGTATGGGAGAGCCCGGCGTCTGTGCTCCGGAGGGAGGGTCCGTCCGTAGGGGTCTCTGACGTGGGGGAGGGTCCGTGTGTGGGAGCCCCAGGGTCTCAGACGGGGTCCGCTGTAAGGAGGCTCGGGTCTCTGGGGGACGCGGGGTGTAACATCTGTGCGGTGAGTGAGAGGCTTTGGCGGTCGCAGCTCCCGAGCTTCGGGCCTGGCTGGGCTCTGAGTGCCCGCCCGGCCCCCGTGTGGCGCTGAGGCGGATGAGACAGCCAGGGGGCGGCCACCGGCCTTGCAGAGAAGCGGGCGCTGAGAGAGTCGTCAGGAAACCCCCCCTCGGGCAAAGGGCTTCTTGTCTGCTTAAGGCTTAAACCGCGCGGTGAGACCCCGTCTCGTGGGGCTTCTGTTAGCGGAGTTAACTTTGGGGCAAAACCTAAAACTGAGAGGGATCCGAAGTGGCGTTTAGCCGAGATCTGAGGGAAGCCAGGGGCGGAGATGAGGGGGGAGGGGCGCCAGGGAAAATGGAGCATCTTGTGGGAGAAACAGCCGGGGGCCGGTGGTGCCACAGGGGAGGGAGGGGTGATGCAGGTGTAAGAACTGGGGGGATGGGCAGACTGTGAGGGGCTTGAAAAGCCAAACGGGACTTTGTTATCTGAGCTTGGAGGTGCCGGGGAAGATGCGCATGCTAGTGGGACACACTTAGACTTGTGCCTTGGAAAGATGCCCTGGAAATGTGGCAGGGAAACCCCCCGGACCATTGCGGAGCAGGAGCCTGTGATGTTCTTCTCTAAAGTGTCATCTTCTCCGGGAGCAGGGGTCTTGGGGGCTTCTGGGAGAAATGCAGCCGGGAGTTAAGTCCAGGTCCTTTATCGTCTCCTTCTTGGGGCCGGGTTAGCTTTCTTAGAGGCCCCTCTGTCTCCTGAAACTAGCCACAAACCAAGCTTCAGAAAACAAACAAAAGCCAATTGGACTGAAGGCCGGCAAGAATCACTGGAAGAGTTAAAGAAATAGATGAGTGATAGATAAAAACCGGGAAAAGAAGTGAGAGTGAAGTGAGAAAAGTATGAAGGTGAAGAGGCACACACACAAATGCTATGGGCAAAAATACTTTTAAAAACAGAACTGGCCCAAAAACTCACTGAAGAAAAGAACTCCTTTAAAAGCAGAATGGGCCAAATCGAAAAAGAGATACAGACTCATTGAGAGAAATCATTTCTTAAAAATTAGAATTGGGCAAAAGGAAGCTAATGGGTCCCAAGACTTCAGGAAACAAAACAAAATTAAAAGAATATATATATATATATATATATATATATATATATATATATATATATATATATATATATATATATATATATTTATATATTTATATAGTAAAATGCTTCATTGGAAAAATGGTGGGGAAGAGATCAAAGAGATAAGATTGTTGAACAACTCAAAAACCATGATTAAAAAAAAAAAAGCTAGACAGCATATTTCAAAAAATTATCAAGGAAAACTGCCTTGATTTCTTAAATCCAGAGAATAAAATAGAAATTGAAAGAATCCAATAATCATTCCTAATTCTAGAGTTTCCATGTCAAGGAGAAAATTTTGCAAGCAGCCAGAAAGAACAATTCAAGTATTGTGGAGCCACAGTTGGGAATGAGACAAAATTTAACAGCTTCCATGTTAGAAGAACAGAGGGCTTAGAATATATCCCAGAAGGCAAAGGACCCAGCATTACAAGTAAGAATACTACCCAGGAAAACTGAAAACTGAAAAACCCATCTTTGGATGGGTGAGGGGTGGGGAAAGAACATTTTTTTGACCTAGAGAACTTCTAAGCATTTCTGATGAAAAGCCCCAAGCTGAATGGAAAATTCGATATTCAAGCAGAAGACTCAAGAAAAGCATAAAAAGGTTAACATGGAAGAATAACCATAAATTGTTATATCATGGGAAGATGTGTAACTCCTAAGACTCTTATTATTAGAGCAGTTTGATAGTCTATAGAAATCAAGGACATGGTTGTTAATTAATTGTGTTGGGATGATCTCCCCCAAAAATTCAGGAATAAGACAAAGGGTTGCCTTGGGGAAAAGAGCAAGGGAAAGATAGAATACGGACATTTTTCTCACATAAAAGAGGCTTGCAAGGAAGAGCTTTTATAGCTGTGGGCTGGTGTGGGAGCAGTGCTTGAATCTTACTCATCAGAATTAGTTCAAAGAGGGAAGCAAATGTATGCACACTCAGACATCTATCTTAGCTAATAGGGAAATAAGAGGAGAAGGGAAATAAGGGGTGAGGAGATGATAAAAAAGGAAGAATAGATTAAGGGAGGCAGCCAGAAGCAAAACAGACTTTTGAAGAAGGAAAGAATAAAAAGATAGAGAAGGATAAATAGAAGAAAATAGAATGGGGGGAAATGTACAGTAATCATAATCATGAATGTGAATGGAATGAGCCAACCCATAAACTGGAAGCAAATACAAGAATGGATTAATAAACTAAATCCAATGATATGTTGTGTACAAGAGACACACTTGAAACAGAAAGTCACAGGTAGAGTTAAAATAAAGGGTTGTAATAGAATTTAATATGCTTCAGCTGAAGTAAAAAAGCAGGGATAGTAATCATGACCTCAGACAAATCAAAATAAAAACAGACCTAATTAAAAGACCTAATCAGGGAAACTACATTTTTCTAGAAAGTACTATAGACAGTGAAATAATATTAAACATTTTCACAGTAAATTTCATTAAGGCCTCATTTCTTTCTCTCTTTTTTTTTCTCTCTTTTTAAAATTAAGTTTAAAATTATACATTTTTTTGACAGTATATATGCATGAGTAACTTTTTTATAACATTATCCCTTGTATTCATTTTTCCAGATTTTCCCCTCCCTCCCTTTACTCCCTTCCCTAGATGACAGGCAATCCCATACATTTTACATATGTTACAGTATAACCTAGATACAATATATGTGTGTAAATCCCATTTTCTTGTTGCACGTTAAGTATTAGGTTCTGAAGGTATAAGTGACCTGGGTAGATAGACCAGTAGTGCTAACAATTTACATTCACTTCCCAGTGTTCCTTCTCTGGGTGTAGTTATTTCTGTCCATCATTGATCAGCTGGAAGTGAGTTGGATCTTCTTTATGTTGAAGATTTCCACTTCCATCAGAATACATCTTCATACAGCATTGAAGTGTACAATGATCTTCTGGTTCTGCTCATTTCACTCAGCATCAGTTCATGTAAGTCTCTCCAAGCCTCTCTGTATTCCTCCTGCTGGTCATTTCTTACAGAGCAATAATATTCCATAACATTCATATACCATAATTTACCCAACCATTCTCCAATTGATGGACATCCATTCACCTTCCAGTTTCTAGCCACTATGACAAGGGCTGCCACAAACATTTTGGCACATACAGGTCCCTTTCCCCTCTTTAGTATTTCTTTGGGATATAATCCCAATAGCAGCAATGCTGGATCAAAGGGTATGCACAGTTTGTAACTTTTTGGGCATAATTCCAAATTGCTCTCCAGAATGGCCGGATTCCTTCACAACTCCACCAACAATGCATTAGTGTCCCAGTTTTCCCACATCTCCTCCAACATTCATCATTATTTGTTCCTGTCATCTTAGCCAATCTGACAGGTGTGTAGTGATATCTCAGAGTTGTCTTAATTTGCATTGCTCTGATCAGTAGTGATTTGGAACACTTTCATATGAGTGGCTATAGTTTCGATTTCATTATCTGAGAATTGTCTGTTCATATCCTTTGACCATCTATCAATTGGAGAATGGTTTGACTTCTTATAAATTAGAGTCAGTTCTCTATATATTTTGGAAATGAGGCCTTTATCAGAACCTTTAACTGTAAAAATATTTTCCCAATTTGTTACTTCCCTTCTAATCTTGTTTGCATTAGTATTGTTTGTACAGAAACTTTTTAGTTTGATGTAATCAAAATCTTCTATTTTGTGATCAATAATGATCTCTAGTTCTCCTCTGGTCATAAATTCCTCCTCCACAGGTCTGAGAGGTAGACTATCCTCTGTTCCTCTAATCTATATATGATCTCATTCTTTATGCCTAAATCATGGACCCATTTTGAGCTTATCTTGGTATATGGTGTTAAGTGTGGATCCATATCTAATTTCTGAAGGCCTCATTTCTCAAACACATAAGGAACTGAGTCAGAGTTATAAAAAATAAGAGCCATTCCCCAATTAATAAATTATTAAAGGATATGAACAACCAATTTTCAGAAGAGATCAAAATTGTAGTCATGTGGAAAAAAATGCTCTAAATTGAAGAAAGGCAAATTAAAACAGTTCTGAGATGCCAGCTCACTCTTATCACCAGAAATGACATACCTTTTGATTCAGCCATACCCACTACCACTGTATCCCAAAGGAGAGCAAAGAAAAAAGAAGGACCTATAATGTATAAAAATATTTATAGCATCTCTTTTTTGTGGTAGAAAAGGATTGAATATCAAGAATTGATTCTCTTTTGGGGAATGGCTGAACATAGCATGTAATGGTGATGGAATAGTCTAAGAAATGGCAAGGGGGGAGAGTGATTTCATAAAAACCTGTCAAGATCCATATCAACTAATGCAATGTGAAGAAACTATACACAGTAACAGCAGTGCTGAAATGATGACCAAATGTTTGAAAGTCTTGGTTTCTCTGCTCAATACAGTGATCCAAGACAATTTCAAAAGAATCATGATAAAAAATGCTATCTGTCTTCAGAGAATGATGATCTCCAAATACCCAATAAAATATAATTTTACTTTTTTTTCTTTGGTTTGTGCCATTGCTAATATGGGAATATATTTTGCATGATTTCACGTGTATAATTGATATATTGTTCTTTCTCAGTGGTTGGGGAAGGGATGGGAAAGGGAGAGAATCTGAAACTCAAAATTTTTTTTTTATTTTTTAAAATTTTTTATTTTATTCATTTTTCCAAATTATCCCCTCCCTCCCTCTACTCCCTCCCCCTGATGGCAGGTAATCCCATACATTTTACATGTGTTACAATATAACCTAGATACAATATATGTGTGTAAATACCATTTTCTTGTTGCACATTAGTTATTAGCTTCTGAAGGTATAAGTAACCTGGGTAAATAGACAGTAGTGCTAACAATTTACATTCGCTTCCCAGTGTTCCTTCTCTGGGTGTTGTTATTTCTGTCCATCATTGATCAACTGGAAGTGAGTTGGATCTTCTTTATGTTGAAGATTTCCACTTCCGTCAGAATACATCCTCATACAGTATTGTTGTTGAAGTGTATAGTGATCTTCTGGTTCTGCTCATTTCACTCAGCAACAGTTGATGTAAGTCTCTCCAAGCCTCTCTGTATTCCTCCTGCTGGTCATTTCTTACAGAGCAATAATATTCCATAACCTTCATATACCACAATTTACCCAACCATTCTCCAATCGATAGACATCCATTCAACTTCCAGTTTCTAGCTACAACAAAAAGAGCTGCCACAAACATTTTGGCACATACAGGTCCCTTTCCCCTCTTTAGTATTTCTTTGGGATATAAGCCCAATAACAGCAATGCTGGGTCAAAGGGTATGCACAGTTTGACAACTTTTTGGGCATAGTTCCAAATTGCTCTCCAGAATGGCTGGATTCTTTCACAACTCCACCAACAATGTATCAGTGTCTCAATTTTCCCACATCCCCTCCAACATTCATCATTATTTGTTCCTGTCATCTTAGCCAATCTGACAGGTGTGTAGTGGTATCTCAGAGTTGTCTTAATTTGCATTTCTCTGATCTGAAATAGTGAAACTCAAAATTTAAAAAGAAAATGCTAAAAACAAGTTTTATACACATGTGAAAATGAAAAGGCTATTAGACATCGTTGATGCCTTTTAGGCAGGGCAGTTTCTGTTGAATGATAAAGTTGGAAAACAGACTATAAAAAAGGGAATGAGAGGAAGTGGAAGCACCTGTTGTAGACAGTCTTCTCAAGAAATGTACCCACAGAGAAAACTGGGAGAGCAATTTGGAACTATGCCCAAAAAGTTATCAAACTGTGCATACCCTTTGACCCAGTATTGCTGCTATTGGGATTATATCCCAAAGAAATACTAAAGAGGGGAAAGGGACCTGTATGTGCCAAAGTGTTTGTGGCAGCCCTTTTTGTTGTAGCTAGAAACTGGAAGTTGAATGGATGTCCATCGATTGGAGAATGGTTGGGTAAATTATGGCATATGAAGGTTATGGAATATTATTGCTCTGTAAGAAATGACCAGCAGGAGGAATACAGAGAGGCTTGGAGAGACTTACATCAACTGATGCTGAGTGAAATGAATAGAACCAGAAGATCGCTGTACACTTCAATGCTGTATGAAGATGTATTCTGATAGAAGTGGATATCTTCAACATAAAGAAGATCCAACTCACTTCCAGTTGATCAATGATGGACAGAAACAACTACACCCAGAGAAGGAACACTGGGAAATGAATGTAAATTGTTAGCACTACTGTCTATCTACCCAGGTTACTTATACCTTCGGAATCTAATACTTAATGTGCAACAAGAAAATGGTATTTACACACATATATTGTATCTAGGTTATATTGTAACACATGTAAAATGTATGGGATTGCCTGTCATCGGGGGGAGGGAGTGGAGGGGGGGGGGAAATGAATACAAGGGATAATGTTATAAAAAATAAAATAAAATAAAAGCTGATTTTTAAATTAAAAAAAAAAAAAAAAAGAAATGTACCCACAGAATGTAGGGAAGATGGGGGATAATAGCTAGCAGGGATGGATGGATCAGATGTGGAGGGTTTTGAGGTTGGGGGAGACATAGGTGTATTTGTGGGCAATAAGGGAGCATCTTGGAGATTGGGAGAGATCAGTGATCAATAAGAGAACAAGGATGACAGGTAGGCAGTCTGCTGGAGAAGAAGGAAGGGAAGGGAATCACTGGTACGTATTTACCTTGTCTAGGAGTGAGTCTTTATGTGATAGGAGGAATCTGAGTGAAATGAAGAGGGGAGAAGAGGGAACCTTTTGGCAGATGGCCTCGGTTTTTCCTGTGAAATAGGCAGATTTCTCTGCTGAGAGAGTGGGGAGAAAGGGGAGCCACAGAACGTTTGAGGAGGGATTAGAAGGCTTGGAAGAGCTGCCGTAGAGAGTGAGAGACTGAGTTGAATTGAGAGAGATGGTAGAATTGCCGAGCAGCAAAGAGGGCCCATTTGAGGTTTTATAACAAATATACTTATTGGACCCAATAAACACAATTTTATGATTTGTGTTCAATAACAAATGTTAAGGATGAAAGGCAGCACAAAGTGAGTGATCCAGGATTGGGGTTTGGCAAGGCAAGATCTTTGACAGAATAATGGGGCAACGAATTAAGATAGTGTAGAACTGGTTCTACAAAGGGTTAAGATGGGGAAGGGACTATGTGGTTGAGACTCATGATGGAAAATGCTGTCTGCCTCCAGAGAAAGAATGATGGGGTCTGAATGCAGAACGAAGTGTGCCATTTTCACTTTGCGTGTGTGACTTTTCCCTTTTGTTCTGTTTATTTTGCAGCATGGCTAATGTGGAAATATGTTTCCATAGTTGCTGATGTGTAACCTATATCAGATTGTTACCCTCTTGGAAGTAGGAGAGGAAAGAGGGAGAAAAATCTTATTAAAAATGAATGTTGAAAACTATGTTTATGTGTGATTGGAAAAAATAAAATAAAATAAAAAAATACTATTTACACAAAAAGAAAAAAAGAATTGTGAGGTTGAAGGTTTGGAGCTTTAAGGCATAGGGGAGGTGGAAAGGCAGCAGACTGCTCAGATAAGGGAATTTCAGGATTCGTGGCCATGGAAGTGGTAGCATGTGGATGATGGCAAGTCAAGGCTCTGGCCATATTTGAGTCTGGACATTTGAGGTCACTTGAAATAAGTGAATTGAAGGAGTGGAAGGTGAGGATTTTGGAGGTTAAGGCTGGCCCAGGTCGTCTAGCAGAGACAGGATTCCACCGTCTGACTCCTGGATGAAACTTTAAAGCCCAATGAATCCTATGAAATTTTTTGCTATTCCTCACACTGAGTTTCTGGTGGCGCTCATTGATGGGAGAGCTCACAGGTGGTTAAAAGGGTGAGTGTGCTGTGTTTCATCACAAACAGGCCTGCTGACTGACTCCCTCTCTGTATTTTCAGGTTGGAAACATGGAGTTCCAGGCGGTGGTGATGGCTGCGGGAGGGGGATCCCGGATGACAGACTTGACCTCCAGTGTTCCCAAACCCCTTCTCCCTGTGGGCAATAAGCCTTTGATCTGGTACCCACTGAACCTGCTGGAGCGCGTCGGATTTGAAGGTGAGCTGGCAGGATGCTTTGGGCCCTGTAATTTTGTCAGATTTACGAAGGGCTGGGGAGCAGGGAGGAGCTTCAGAGGTGGCTGAGTCACAGGCGGGGAGGCCAGCGCAGAGCTTCAGGAAGGGCCTGAGGGAGGCCAGGAAGTACCCTGCTATTTCCTAGTTGGAGACAGCCACAAGCTTAGGAGTCAGGGCACAAATCAAAGTTTGAAGAGTGAAGTTTCCAACTTCTTGGTGATGGGGATGAGCGTCCCCTCAAAGTGAGGCCATTATTCAGAGGCAGGTGGGCCGTGCGGTGGTGAGAGCCTGGAGTCAGGATGGGTGGCCCTGGGTTCAAATCTGGCCTGAGGCTCCTGTTTGCTTGGAGACTATCCAAGTCACTTTCCCACTCTGACTTGGTTCCTTCATCTATAAAATGAGGATAATAACCTCACAGGGTTATCCTGAGCATCAAATGAAATTATGATTGTAAAGCACTTAGTGCAGCGTAAGCATTCTTTAAATATCAGCTGCTGCTACTAGTATTATGATGATGATTACCAGCTGTGTATAACTCTAGGCACATCATCTCTGCCTGCCTCAGTTTATTCAACTGTACAGTGGGAATAACAGCACCTACCTTGAAGGATTGTTGTGTCTCCAGCTTAGTGAGTAGTTTGGGGCACTGGTCCAGGCTATCAGAGGCAGGATTTGAACCCAGGTCTTCCTGGCTCTGAGATGAACTCTCTATCCACAATTGCATGCTGGCATTCACCTTCCTTATAATAGTAATAGGGGATAACTGTCCCTTTGTGCTCGCCCTGGTCAGACTGAGCTCTCATGGGCAGGCTGGAGAATGTGGGGTTCACTGACCAGCATGGGCTCTGGCCAGATGATGATGGGAGATGTGGAGAAAAGAAGAGACTCAGGAAAGATGTGGCAGTTCTTCAGGGATTCAAGGAGTTGTCATATACAGAGGGTGTCACCTCTTGTTTGTGGCCCCCAGAGGCTCCTGGATCTCAGGGGACTGCACAAGGTGAAAGTGAAATTTCAAAGAAGGCTTCCCATCCTCCCAGTTGTCCCAAGTGGAATGCTGGCTCATCCAGCATTCTGTAAGATGGAACTCTAAGGGAAGCACTTTCAGTCAGTCCTGTCATTAGGAGAGGGCCTTGCCTGAGGCTGGAGGGAATGAGGTCTAAGGCTCAAGGAGGGAGGAATGACCAGAGGTCAAAGGGAGGGTGAGAGCTGCTATGGCTGGCTCCTCATGGACTTGGGAAGCTGGGAGACCAGCGGCCAGGATGCTGCATGTAAAGGAACCTTCCTGAGGGGTGTGGGAAGAGCCGAGGTAGAATCTTCCAGAGTGCTGCTTTCTTCATAGGATGAATTTTAGAGCAGTCATTTGCAGCTTCTCATAGAAGAGAATTGTTGGCAATATACCCTTTTAAAAAATATTAAATTTACTAACAAAAATTGCTTTTTTCTCTTCCTTTCATTCCTTCAACACTAGGGGAAGTGGGGAGGAGAGGAGGGGCTGCATAGGGAATCCCAATATATGAGCATAAGCAAAAAAGAACAGATCCTGGCTTTGACTAGGAACAAACTTGCATGTTGCTTTCTGCCCCGAGGTCCTCCCCTCTCTGTCAGGAGGTGCTCCCTCTCATAGCCATCTCTGGGGATGAGAAAGTGGCTTTTGGAGATACCGACGAGTGGAAGTGCTGCTCTGGACTTATGAGTCGGGTTCTGATAGATGTCCTCTGGGCCTAATGCAGATGGTGGCTTTGTAGCCAATCTTTTTTTTCTTTGCTTCTTTGCTTATGGAAATGTTCATGTTCATAGGTGTTTGTCCAATGCAGAATGACAACGAGAACTGAACAGCTCTTGAACTATCCTGCTTGTTTGTAGGCTGAGAAGTCCAAGTGAGATTCTCACACTCCACTGACTGACACTTACAGTGGGGTTAAAATCTGGGGAAAATAGCTATCTGTTGTTTAAGAAAGTGACTGCAGTTTTTTTTCTCTCTTTTTTGTAACAGAGGTCATTGTGGTGACGTCCAAAGATGTGCAGAAATGTTTGCCATATACAGATTTCAAGATGAAACTCGATGTGGTGTGTATCACAGATGAGGCCGACATGGGTACAGCCGACTCCCTGCGCCATATTTCTCAGAAAATTAAGGTAGGAGACCTTTTTTCTTTGACATTCATTCTTACTCTGCCGTATACAGTCTTTTCAGAATTGTTTCTGCCTGGCGAGTCTGAAATCCTGCTGCTGCTGCCCTTATGAATGATTTTGCTGGTGACTAAAATGGCCTTGTATCTCATGAACAAGAAAGCCTGGAAGGTCAAGGAGATTTTTGCTTGCACCACAAGCGCCAGAAGTGACTCTGTTAGAGAGTAGTTAGTGTTTTATGTGTAGGGGAAGAAAGAGCCAGTGGGAAAGCTGACCATGGTTTTGGTCATTTCACAAATTGATCATTGGATTTAGGTCAGCCACTAGAGTAGAATTCTGAAAAAATGTGCAGCTTCGAGTCAGCCTCTTTTTTGTTCTTTCTTTCTGAGTCTTCCCCTTTTGAGGCAGTCTCTGACTGAGCTGGTTTGCCTCTGTACATTCCCATATTTTGTTTCAAGTTCAATCCTCAGACGAAGGTGCTGGGACTTCTTGGTTAGCTAGAGGGATTAGTCTGTGTTGTAAAGAAGCATCCTCACTCATCTTTTTGGTGTGTTTCCATGACTTCTAATTGAAAATTAGGGGTATCCTCGGGCATTGTTTGCTTGAGGACAAACAATGGACAAAACTTGCTCAATTTAGTCCAAGGAAATGTTGATGGAACTTATATCATCTTCCAGTCTCACAGAGTGCTCTTCAGGAATTGAGGGCGGTTCTTTGATGATGTCGTCTTGACCAGATGATTAGTTGAAAATCATTGTAAGTCAGTCAGCTTTAAGTAGCTTTTAGAAAAGGCTATATTTACTAAGGTGGTACAGAATGAAAACAGCCCCCCAGAAGTCTGTGCTCTGCTCCTCTGCAAGCACATACTTAGTACTGGGGAAAGTAGGCTCGGGCTTAGAGATGCTATATGGAGAAGGGGCAACACACTGTGCTTGGTTGTATATTCTCTCATTTATGGAGTGTTTAGGTTTCTTTTAAGCATGGGGAGTCAAGGTCTAGTCTGTTGGGAATCCCAACATGCTTGGGAGCTTTTGAAGCTTGCAAGGTCCTCCCAGTCTAACCTGTATGTGTGTGTATGTGTGTGTTTGTGGGTTTTAGAATTCTTTCTCTGTCTCTAGCTCTCTGTCTTCCCCCTTCTCTCCTTCCCCTCTTCCTTCCCCTCTTCTTCCCTTCTTTTCCCTCCCCCCCTCCTCTTTCCTCCTATTCCCCCCACAGTGACCAGCGTTCTCTTCATTGCCAGATCTCTTTCCTCAGTTCTCACTGTGACTTTTCTATGGCCCTAGGTGATTTTCATCACTCCTTTCTTTCTAGTTGCTTTCTCCTTTCATGATTCTTGTGATTCTTTTGTGGCCCTGATCTCTCCTGGCTCTCCTCCTCCTCTTAGGATCATTATTTCTCATTCTCTTTTGCTGGTTCTTTATCCAGGTCATGCCCACTAACCCAGAACTCTTCCCGACCCTGTTCCCTTCTCTTTCCATGCCTTTGTATGTCATGGATCCTTTTGGCAAATTTGTTGACCTATGGACTCCTTTTTCTGAATAATGTTTGTACATGCACAAAATAAAATGCATAGGATTATAAAGGAACCCAATTATATGGAAATATAATTATCAAAATATTTTTTTCAAAGCAAGTTCAGATTCAAAATGTTTATACTAGAAGTATCAAACTCATGTCTGTGTGTGAATCAGATTGAAATGTAATTGGGAAATGTTTAATAAAATAACACAGCACATAACAGATAATGTTAATTTGTGGCTTTCTAAGTCAGTATGCTCCCTGGGATCAGTAACTATTTGAGTTTACTATTGATGGGGTGAACTGACTTCAGAAAAAGACCGTGTCCCTAGTAGCAACCCAGTTTCTGAGTGGGCTTCAATGAGGAACAAACTGACCCTGTAGAATTTATCTTGTTCTGACAGAGCTGTCCTATACTGTCACCCACAGTCACCTTGTACAACCTGGAGATTAACCTGTCGATATCAACTCCCAAGGCTGTCTTATATAAACAGAATGACCACAACCATGGACTCTAGTCTCTTTGGGGGAGAAATAACTAGCATTTTTTAAAAAACACAAGCTTTAAAAAAAATTCTACTAATTAATTTTGACTTTCTTTTATATATTCTATTTCCACAGTTTGTTACCAGTGGTAAAATGTCAGCACTTTGAAGGCAGGCAGACAGGCAGTGACTTCCATTTCTGTCTCTGTATCCCCATCCTGCAGTGCCTGTTCAGAACCAGGTCTTCCTAAGTGCTTGGGATGGATGGATGGATGGATCCCTGGCTCCTGAGCTTCAGCTGGCACCTGTTCTGGTGCTTGGGTTGGCCAATGTGAAAGAAGGCCCTGCCTCTGACTGGTCCCCACCCCCTCCCTCCCTTTTCACTCTAGCTGAAGCCCTGGACCATTTGGGCCCCAGGACACCAGATGGTAACTATGGATTTGCTGCCATCCACTGGTAGTCTTGGGCATCTGTCCCTGGTATCTAGTGTCAAATTTTGGTCTTACGTTCTAATTCAAGTTTCTGTTTCACTGGCTTTTTCTAGATCGTGCTTTAGAGTCGCACAAAGACAGGTCATAAATATTTGGAATCATGATACCAAGGGCCTTCTGAACTGCCCAGAGGGTACTGGCTGCAAGTGAGGATTGAGTGGCCTCAGGCACCCAGACTTATGCCTCCTGGTGTGGCTAAGTACTTACTTCCTGATCAGTCAGCCTCAGCTCTGGCTTCTCTGCTTTAGAGGTCCCTTATCTGAGCCTGAGAGCAGGCCTAGGCTCAGCTAGCTATTGTAATGGGCCCATTATTTGGGAGAATTTTCCTTGCTCTTACGTGTCCAGGTGTCAGAGGCTGGAACTTAGTCTGCCCCTCCTGATGTTTCTGATTGTATTTTGTGAGGGGAAGTGGGTGCCTTTTTTCCTGTGTTTCTGCTGAGTTTTTGTCTTGGAGGTCTGATGCTCTTTGGCATCCTTTCTGTGAAGTGCTTTAAAAATTGTTAATGTGCTTTAATATGTATGGGATTGCCTGTCATCTAGGGGATGGAGTAGAGGGAAGGAGGGGAAAATTTGGAAAAATGAATACAAGGGATAATGTTGTAAAATAAAAAATTACTCATGCATATATACTGTCAAAAGTTATAATTATAAAATTAATAAAAACATTGTTAATGTGCATAAGTAACTGGGAAAGAGGAAAATGCTTTCATATTTTAGGAGTATTTTCTAAAACATCTGCACAGATTCAACCCAAATAGGAGAAAGGAACCTAGATTCTTGTATTTCTCCTTGGTATGGGCTTCTCCCTTGTTGAAGAAATTGGGGATACAAGTTAGACATATTTAATCTATCAGATTACTTGTTGCCTTGGGGAGGGGGGAGGTAAGGGAGGGAGGGAGAAAAACGTGGGACACAAAAGTCTTACAGAAATGAATGTTGAAAGCTATTTTTACATGTATTTGGAAAATAAAATACCATTGAAAAATTTTTAAAAAGAATACAAACGAGGGTAGAAATGGGCATCAAGCTATCCTTGGGAATTGGTGAGTTACCTTCTTCTGATTAAAAGCCAGTATTTGTAAATAAACAAACAAACAAATAAATAAATAAATAAAAAATAACCTTGTGTTTCAGGGCTTGCCCCTAAGCCTGGCTAAGATCACATGTTGTGGGGCAAGGAGGTTCTGTCAGCTATAGTGATATGCAAGGGGTTTTAGCCTGAACTCTGCTACCAGTTTGCTCTGAGACTTTTCCCTTCTCTAAAGTTCATGTAAAGTGGACAAGAACTGCCTTCTCTATCAAGAGCCCTCAGAATCCTCCTGACAAGGCCCTTTTTCAGAGAGATCCCAATTAACATCGTTTCACAGGTTTTCTCCCCATCTTTCTCTTGATTGTAGAATCCTTATCTGTGGGGAGAGGTCCCCCACTGTTCTCACCTCTATTGTTTTCTCCTGAATACTACACATAGCCCTGATAATGGCCTTGGGGCCACCAGGGGGCAGCATGAGAAGCTACTAGGAATGACAAGCACAGGCTTTCTTCATTCCATGGTCAGTAGCAGTGCTCCCTGATGTGTCCTGCTTGGCCACAGGGTGCTGGGATTCCCTTGTCTCTGCTGACTAGACATCCTCAATTCAGCTTAGAACAGGTGCATCTAGTTCAGACCAGTGTTTTCCCTGTCCATTCCTTTGCTGGCAGGAAGGGAGAAGGTGAGAAGAATAAAACGAAGAGTACAGGGGGAAAAGCTCTGTATTTAAAGTGAGTAGAAATGGGGTCATGTCCTGGCCAGGTTGCTTCCTCATGGTGTGATCTTTGGTGGGTCATTTCCCAGCTCTAGCTGGGACCTAATGTCCTTGTGTAAACTAGAAGGATGCCCTTTGACCTTCCCTTCCAGTTCTATGTCCCATGAAGCTGTCAAGAACAGAGAAGTGCCTCGGCCCCATCTCCCTTCCCACTTTGTTATAACTACATTATTTGTCCATCCCCTGTAGCTATTGTCCTTGTTCTCTCCTCCCTTTTGTGGCTGATTTTGAGAAGCTCATCGCCATTCAGTGCTTCTGCTTCTTTCCTTCATTCTCTTCTTCACTCGTTGTAAGTCTGGCTTCCAGATTCCTCATTCCATAGAAACTACTCTCCAAAGTTTCTGACAATTTCTTAATTGTCAGCTCTACTGACCTTTTTTCCATTCTCTCTTTTTTTTTTCTTTTTTCTTTTATTTTATTTTATTTTATTTTTATATATATTTTTTAATTTTATAATTATAAAATTTTTGACAGTATATATGCATGAGTAATTTTATTTATAACATTATCCCTTGTATTCATTTTTCCAAAATTTCCCCTCCCTCCCTCTACTCCCTCCCCTAGATGACAGGCAATCCCATACATTTTACATGTGTTACAGTATAACCTAGATACAATATATGTGTGTAAATCCCATTTTCTTGTTGCACGTTAAGTATTAGGTTCTGAAGGTATAAGTAACCTGGATAGATAGACAGTAGTGCTAACAATTTACATCCACTTCCCAGTGTTCCTTCTCTGGGTGTAGTTGTTCTGTCCATCATTGATCAACTGGAAGTGAGTTGGATCTTCTTAATGTTGAAGATTTCCACTTCCATCAGAATACATCTTCATACAGCATTGTTGTTGAAGTGTACAGCGATCTTCTGGTTCTGTTCATTTCACTCAGCATCAGTTCATGTCAGTCTCTCCAAACCTTTCTGAATTCATCCTGCTGGTCATTTCTTACAGAGCAATAATATTCCATAACATTCATATACCATAATTTACCCAACCATTCTCCAATCGATGGACATCCATTCACCTTCCAGTTTCTAGCCACTACGAAAAGGGCTGCCACAAACATTTTGGCACATACAGGTCCCTTTCCCCTCTTTAGTATTTCTTTGGGATATAAGCCCAATAGCAGCACTGCTGGATCAAAGGCTATGCACAGTTTGATAACTTTTGGGGCATAGTTCCAAATTGCTCTCCAGAATGGCCGGATTTTTCACAGCTCCACTAACAATGTATTAGTGTCCCAGTTTTCCCACATCCCCTCCAACATTCATCATTTGTTCCTGTCATCTTAGCCAATTTGACAGGTGTGTAATGATACCTCAGAGTTGTCTTAATGTGCATTTCTCTGATCAGTAGTGATTTGGAACACTTTCATATGAGTGGCTATAGTTTCGATTTCATTATCTGAGAATTGTCTGTTCATATCCTTTGACCATTTATCAATTGGAGAATGGTTTAATTTCTTATAAATTAGAGTCAGTTTTCTATATATTTTGGAAATGAGGCCTTTATCAGAACCTTTAACTGTAAAAATATTTTCCCAATTTGTTACTTCCCTTCTAATCTTGTTTGCATTAGTATTGTTTGTACAGAAACTTTTTAGTTTGATGTAATCAAAATCTTCTATTTTGTGATCAATAATCTCTAGTTCTCCTCTGGTCATAAATTCCTTTCTCCTCCCAGGTCTGAGAGGTAGACTATCCTCTGTTCCTTTAATCTATTTATGATCTCATTCTTTATGCCTAAATCATGGACCCATTTTGCTCTTATCTTGGTATATGGTGTTAAGTGTGGATCCATATCTAATTTCTGCCATCCTTTTTTCCATTCTCAATCTTCTTGAGTTCTCTGTAGACCCTAACAGAGTCAAAGACAGGATTCTGAATAGTTCAGGGAAAACTTGACGGAACCCCACTTCTCCTTTCTCTTTAGGAACACTATCAGTTCCCCCACTGATGGATATTCTTTTCTCTCCAGCATCTCCTGTGATGCTAATCTCTCCTGCCTCTCCTACCTACTAGACTATTCCTTTCCCCTTTGCTGGACTTTCATGCAGGCTGAACCTTATAAGTGTAATCCCAAAGCTCTAGGCCCTTTTCTCTCTGTATACTGTTTCATTTGGTGATCTTAGCATACATTGATTCTATTATCTCTATGTAGATACCTCCAGTTTGTTTAATAGCCCTATCCTCTTTGTTGCTCTCCAGTTTTGCATTTCCCAACTATCTATTGTACATTTCAAATGGGGTGATATATAGACATCTTAAACTTAGTGTGTCTAACATGGAACTCATTCCCCCGACCCCCCTGCCAAACTTTCCCTTTTTTCCTAACTTCTTTATCTTGTGGAGACTGCCACTATTCTTCCTAGTCACTAGGTGCTCAATCTAGGTTTTATTCTTGATCTATTTTTAAAAATTTTATTATTATTATAGCTTTTTATTTACCAGATATATGCATGGGTAATTTTTCAGCATTGACAGTTGCCAAACCTTTTGTTCCAACTTTTCCCCTCCTTCCCTCTCCCCTCCCACCCTCCCGATGGCAGTTGACCAATACATGTTACATATGTTAAAGTATAAGTTAAATACAATATAGGTGTACATGTCCATACAGTTATTTTGCTGTACAAAAAGAAAAGGACTTTGAAATTGTGTACAATTAACCTGTGAAGGAAATCCAAAATGCAGGTGGACAAAAATAGAGGGATTGGGAATTCTATGTAGTGGTTCACAGTCGTCTCCCAGAGTTCTTTTGCTGGGTGTAGCTGGTTCAGTTCATTACTGCTCTATTGGAATTGATTTGGTTCATCTCATTGTTGAAGAGGGCCACATCCATCAAATACATCCTCAATACAGTGTTGTTGAAGTATACAACAATCTCCTGGTTCTCATTTCACTCAGCATCAGCTCCTTTAAGTCTCTCCAGGGCTTTTTGAAATCATTCTGCTGGTCATTTCTTACACAATAATATTCCATAATATTCATATACCACAATTTATTCAGCCAATCTCCAACTGATGGGCATCCACTCAGTTTCCATTGAGCTCTTTTTTCTGTCCCACCCCCATATCTAATCTGTTACCAGTAACTGTCACTTTTTAACCTTGGTAAAATCCCTTATGTATCCCCCATTCTCCTTTGACATTTCTACCTTGGTGTAGGCCCTTATTACCTCCTGCCTGGCCTGTGACAGAAGCTGCTGGTGGATCTTTAGCCAAGTCTCTTCCCCACTCCAGTCCATTCTCCATCTACGAAAGCACATGTCTGAGCACTTCACATCCCTCCCCTATACTCACACCTACTCTGTAAACTCCATTGGCTCCTTATAATCTCCGGCATCAAATAAAAAACCCTCTGTTTGGTTTTTAAAGCCCTTTTTAAGCTCTGCCTTCCCTCACCTTTACATCTTTTTTTTTTTTTTTTTTTTTTTTAATTTTTTATTTTATTTTATAATTATAACATTTTTGACAGTACATATGCATCACCTTTACATCTTACAACCTTCCCTGTACTGGTGAGTCAGGAGCCCTAGCATTAGGCTGTTCCATCCTGTTCACTCCATCCTGACTCCAGTATTTTCCCTGACTGATGCCCAAGTGCTCTCTCCCCTCATCTTTGCCTCCTGATTTCTCTTGATTCATCCAGGTCTTACCTAAAGTCCTGCCTAAAGTAGGAAGTTCCTCTCAGCCCTCCTTGTCCCATTTATCTGTTCTCTACCTCATTTGTACATCATTGTTTGTGCATTGTTTCCCTCTTGGACCATGAGCTCCTTGGGGACAGGGACTGCCCTTCTCTTCTCTTTGTCTCTCTAGGACTTGGCACGTAATAGGTACATCATAATACTAATTGACTTAAGTAAATCTCAGAGCTCATGAACTCATGTCTTCCTGATACTGTGTCCAGCTCTTGACTCTTGTCAGGCTTGCTGTGGTTTGGCTCTTGTAATCAAAATGTTCCATGTGTGAAGGAGAAGGGCATGAAAAGACCCATGAAGGGCAAACTGAAGGAGGGCCTTTGGGGTAAGGTACCATGGTTTACATTTTACCCTGCAGGAAGGGAATTCACCAAAGCCTTTATTATTAGAGATTGGACTAAATAAGCCATTTCTAAGCTCCTTCAGGAAAAAATTCCAAGACTCAGATGGATTCAAAAGTAAATTCTTCCAAACATTTAATGAACAACTAATCCCAATGCTGTATAAACTACCAAATTCCTACCAGATTCCATTTTATGACACAAATATGGTGCTGATACCTAAACCAGGAAGAATGAAAACAGAAACAGATTTCATTAAAAGTGTTCTTCCTACCTTTCCAAACTGTTCTCATGGCCATCTTTCAAGTTCACTCCCTCCCCTCTTTTTCTCTCTCTCCCTCTCTTTTTCCTCTTCCTCCCTCCTTCCCTCTCCCCCCTCCAAGCCAAACTGGTTCACTTTTTGTTCTCGGTGCACAACATTCCATCCCCCACCTACGTATATTTGCACAGGCATTTCTGGGCCCCCTTCCCTTCCCTTGGAGTTTCTCATTCTTTTCAAGACTCCACACAAGGGTAATCTTCACAGGACCTTTCCTGATCTTGCTGGGTTTTGGTGCTCTTCCCCACTTCCTTACCCTAAATTATTTTGTAGAAATGATTTTTCTTTATGTCTATGCACATTTATTCCTAGGAGAATGTCATCTTCTTTCCTCAAGTCTTAGATCTATTTCAGTTTTTCCTTTATATTCCCACTGATTAATATAGGACCTCAAATGTTAAAAGTGTTTTAAGAAATGCTAGTTGAATGAAATTAAGCCACCCAACTTTCTAAAGTTTGTGTCACAATTTTGGGAGCGACCATAGATTAAATACGTGTTATGTAAAACCCCGAAGATGAGGCTGCTTGTTTCAGACTCCATGGCACCAGTGTTTCTGGGGACCATGCTAACACAGTCTAATCAATCACATAATTTTATACCCTGCCCAGGTACCAGATTTCAGTGAAATCTGTTAAAAATTACAGAAGATCCGCTCATTTAAATATGCGTTGGCTGTTGTTTTGTTTCAACCTGGCAGGCAGAACCACAAAACAAAATTAAGATGTTACTTGATACCCTTTAGGAATGTTTCAAGTTTCGTCAAAATTGGTCAATTCTTCAGAAAGTGATTGTGGGAAAAACAGAGAATGTGAAATGGAACTTGATTCCAGTGACAGACCTTATTTCCTATAGTAGCAATCCAAGTTTTTAAAACAAACAGAATTCTGAAAATCAAATAGGCAAGGGATTTTTTACCTAAGAGAAGTTATAAATAGGATTTAGGATTAGGAGGGACTTCAGGAATTATCTAGCCGACTACCTCTTTTCCCCAGTTCTGAGGACTGAATTTTATTTACATTTGATACATTTTTGTGAGTGTCTTTTATTTTTATATTATTTATAATTACCAATGTATGTTTCACCTCCCGCCTCTCCCGACATCACTTCTTATTTGAAAAAATAAAAGAACCAAAAACCCCAAACAAGCCAAAAATCAGTTCAGCAGAAAAGTCAGATATCAGCCGTGTCCATACTCATTGCCCCCTTCCCTCTGCAAAAAATGTAGGGGGAGCTGCCTCCTCATCTGTCTTTGGGGCTGAATTTGATCATTGTGATCTCGAATCATTGTTTCCCTTGTTTGATGTGCTTTTCATTGGTTACATTGTTTTCGTTGGTTAAGTTATTCTCCAGGTTGTATTTACTTCAAGGGCTATCAGTTCATGTTAAGGCTTCCCATGCTTCTCTGCATCCCTTATATACATTTCTCATAATGCAACAATACCGCATTGCATTCCTGTTTCCCACTTGTTTTTGCCATTCCCCAATAAATGGGCATCTACTCTGTTTCTAGTTTTTTTTTTTGTTTTTTTTTTGCCACAGCAAAAAGTGCAGCTATGAATATTTTGATTTTATGTCTTTGACAGTGAGATCTCTGGATCTGAGATCAACCCTCTAGTATAGCTTAATTTAGTTTTATACCTGCTTTCCCCTACCACATACAACACAAAATCAGTTCATACAGATTTACTTATATTTTTTTCTGAATTTTTCTTAGCCGTTGTTTCTTACTGTGCAATAGTATTACATTGCATAATAATAATAATAATAGCTAGTATTTATATAGAATTTTAAAGTTTAGGAGAACATTGGTCATAGCAACAGCAAGACTATATGAGGATCAATTTTGATTGACGTGGCTCTTTTCAACCTGTTCTAATGGTCTTCCAATGGAGAGAGCTACCTGCACCCAGAGAAAGGACTGTAGCGACGAGTGTGGGCCACAATACAGTATTTTCACTTTTTTGAAATTGTTTGCTTGCATTTTTTTCTTTTTTTGTTCTGATTTTGCAGCTTGATGATTGTGGAAGTATGTATAGAAGAACTGCACATGTTTATAACATGTTGGATTACTTGCCGTCTAGGGGAGGGTATGGGGGGAAGAGAAGGAAAAATAATTTGGAATGCAATGTTTTGCAAGGGTGGATGTTGAAAATCATCTACTCATATGTTTTTAAAATAAAAATGCTTTAATCCAAAAATGTTTATTTATTTATTTATTTGTTAAGGTTTGCAAAGCTTTGTAAATGTTATCCGACCTTCACAACAACCCTAGGTGGTAGGTGCTATTATTAGCTCCCTTTTACTCACTAGTAATTTGAGGCAAACAGAGGTTAGATGATTTGCACATCTCACGAGTATCTGAGATCAGATCTGAACTCGGGTCTCGGGACTCCCAGAGGAGTGCTGTTCACATGCCGCCCCCTCCTGGCCTCATTGCTTGTTTTTCACCATGTAGTCACACGCTCTTCCCCACTGGATGGAAGTCACTTTGTGTCCAATTCTTTGTCCCACACGAAAAATGCGGTTGTGAATATGTTGGTGTACAGGGAAGGGCCTTTCTTTCTGCTGTGGATCTCTTATGTTCGTGCCTGGCGATCAGTGCCAGTATTTTATAGGCCCGGCAACTGCAATGCAAGCAGGGATGCCTCAGGCCCAAAGCCACCCAGGGGCTGTACCAAGGAGGATGTAGCATCCCATGATCCCGGCCTCTGTTGTAGAGGCAGCTGAGACTCAGAGGAGCCGGGCTCCAGGCTCTCTGCTGCCACGCCTCCTCTTCAGTCTGATGATCAGTTTATGATTTATTTGGAGCCATGGTTTTTAGAACCCCTGTTTCTGGAACCTGCATTAAATTTGGGACTTGTATCAGCTGGTTATTAATGTTTTATAAGTTTTGTTCCTGGATTGACTGAATTCTTTTCTGGAGACTTGAAGGAAGCCAGGAGGCCGCAAATACAAAGTTTAAAAAAGACCCCAAACTTTACAAGTACAAGATGGGAGAGACCTTGTTTGATAGCAGTTTGTTTGAAAAAGATCCCGTTTGTTACTGGGAGGGGAATGTAAATTGTTAGCACTAATATCTGTCTGCCCAGGTTGCATGTGCCTTCGGATTCTAATGTTTATTGTGCAACAAGAAAATGATATTCACACACATGTATTGTACCTAGACTATATTGTAACACATGTAAAATGTATGGTATTGCCTGTCGTCGGGGGGAGGGAATAGAGGGAGGGGGGGATAATTTGGAAAAATGAATACAAGGGATAATATTATAAAATATATATATATATATAAAATAAAAAAAAAAAAAAAAGAAAAAAAAAAGAAAAAGATCCCGTTTGTGTAGGCCCCAAGCTCCACACATCAGCAGTGCAGTGGGATCAGAGGAATCTAAATTAAGAGGGGCAGGATTAAAGCCGGAGCCTTCCTCTTGGCTTCTCTTTTAACTCTCAGAATCTGTACTTTTAAACTTTTTGAAATATAAGAAAAAATGGAAAAAAATTGATAAATATTTATTACGTGCCCACTGTGGGCCAGGCACCGTGCTGGGCACTTGGGGGTGGGGAACAGTGCAAGGACAAAATTGGAGTAGCCCTCATTCCTAAGGAGCGTGCATTGTGTCCGCAGAGCTAACACCCTCTGTAGAAATGGAAGCCTCAGACCTGCCACCCAATTGCCAAGGTCATGCGGGCAGAGGGTGGGTGAGTCAGGGGGAGCCTTGGGGGGAGCTGTGAAGCAGAGGCATTCTCGGGGCAGAGCTGGGGAGGGAGAAGGGAGGGCATCTTAGACCTGGGAAGCAGCTTGGACACAATAGATGGAATAGCCTGTATGTAGAGCAGCTCTCGACGGTCTGTGGGAGGGGGTGCTGGGGAATCGGGCTGGAGCCAGGATTTGGGAGCGCTAGACAGGATTCCTTCTTTGGCCTTAGGCAAATCAAACTTAGTCCTTCCCTAGGCCTCAGTCTTACAATTAGGAAAATGGGGATAATCACCCTAACGTCTGAGTTATTAGAGGCCCACTTATTTGAGTGTTTTGAAGTTCAGAGAATAGTTATATTCTATAAAGCTGCAGACATGCTGCAGCCTGGTCTGGGGGAGTGTGTGTGGGGGTGCAGGGACTCCTCATTACAGGAGGGGTGGGGCAGGACAGTGGGCAGGGTGGCAAGAGTGTGGGGGGTCCAATGCATACTGAGCCCCACCCCTGAGGCTCTAGAGGGGTTGTAGTGAGGAAGTCTCCATGCAGAGGCTGGAAGGGAGCTGCCCACGGGCCCACAGGCTACCTCCTCTATCCAGGAGTAGATCCAAGGGTCTGGCTGTCCCCCAGACCTGGTGTCCCATCTTTGAGAGCCTCAGCAAGCACTTTTCAGCAGCAGGGAAGGTGCTTCCTGTGGGCAGAGTCCCTGTCATCCCACTGAGGGGAGCAGATGGCATGCTGTCCAGAACCTGGCTCCCTGCTGCCAAGGGTGCCCCTGCCCAGAACTGCCGGCAGCTGGCTGCTGATGGGAATCCCTTCTTCGTCACAGCTTCCCAACTCTTCTTCCTGAGTGGGTTTTTTGCCTCTCTTTACAAATGTGTAATTTAATAGGTATTAATGAGAATTACCCTCCACAGTTTGTTAAAGGTAATCGAGCTCTGGCCTGAACGTTCTATTTTCTACTGCATCTCTCTTCCTTTCTGGCGGCTCCTTGTCCTCTTGGAAAAGGTGTCTGTCTGTCCCCTGCCCGTGTGGACTGTTTGGAGGGACGCGCCCTTGCTCAGTCCGGCTATTTTCTTTACCTGGAAGATATTTTCTGTTTTTATTGATAAATCTTGTATCTTATTCGGTCTAATCACAAAGTGCCCTCCCCCCAAAGGAAGCTGCACAGAGGTAGCAAAGACGGCTTCTGCTTTGGTCCCCTCTGCTCCTCCTTTGACCTTTGACCAGATTGACATTTGCTGGTCTTGTAGAAAGGCTATTCTGGCCTGAAGGGGGGAGGGGCTGTCAGCCTGACGGGTGGGCTTGGCCTGCTTTCCCTCCCCTCCTTCCCAGGGCTCTTTGCCACCCAAGTGGTTTCTCGTGCACATGCCCACCCCATTCTGGCCCCCCCTTCCCTGCTGTGCATGGGGCAGGCACCCCACCCTCCAGGCGGCCTGTCGTCCCCAGCAGCTGCTTTGTTGGAGAGGCCCCAGGACCATCCCAGGCTCACAGGCCTCCTCTCCCGTATTTCTCTTTTATCCCCCAAACAAAAAGCTGCCTCAGGATTTGCACAATGTTCCCCCTCAGTGCGGAGGGTGATTCTGTGGGGCTGCAAGTGTCTCATTTCCCAGCACTTGAGGAGAACTGAGGCCTGGAGGGAGGAGAGAAGGAGGAAGGAGCTTAGTCTGGGTCAGAGGTACTCGGCCAGGCTGGTTCAGCCTCGGCTTGCTCCCAGGCGGGCTGGGGGAGGCAGTTCTGGGCCTAGCCAGAACCCACGGGGGAGCCCTGTGTGAAGGCTTGGGGGAGGGGGCTACGCCTGTCTTTGCCAGGGCTGATTATTTACATATTGGGAGAGTGAAAGAAAACAGATGGCAGGCAGACAAGCAGGGTTTCCCTGCCCTTGTGGCCCTCCGGGTGCTTGCATTCACTCTCCTAAAAATTTGCTTACAGACACAAGAAAAGAATGGGCATGTGGCCTGGCCCAGGGCTGTGGGGGTGCGGGAAAGCATTTGGGGAGCACCTCCAGCATCTGTTGGCCTGATGCTCTGTGTGTGGCAGCTGCTGGGGGTGCCGGGAGGCCTGGAATCCCAGAATGTTGGGATTGGAAGGGATTGCAAAAGCGCCTGCTTGAAAGTGGGCAGCCAGCTTCTGCTCACAGACCTCCAAGGAGGGAGCATTCACTCCCCCCAAAAAAAACCCTTGCCTTTGGGATAGCTCTCAGTAAGAGAGTGTTTCCTGACAGCCAGCCTGTCCCCCTCCTTGTCCTTGATTCTGCCCTCTGGGGCTCAGCCAAGCACTTGTGATTTCTAGCACATTAGGAAGGGAAAGATGAGTTCAGACCTCCCTCAGATGAGGGCCTTGGGCTAATGGCTTCAGAGGGCCTCTCCTTTTTGAAGGTCAATCCTCTCTTATTTCAGCCCAGGTCAATGTAATGGGCAGTAGTAGTGGGCCACTTTGATTCTTCACCTAAGACTTTGTTACTTTTTGGCCCTTTCCCGAAGTGTCAGCTGTACAGAAGTGAATTACCAAAAGAGGCTAGTTATGTATCTGTCTGTTGCTGCCTCTGTCTTTCTCTTCTTTTTTTTTCCATTTCTGTCTCTGTCTCTCCTCCTTTTCTCTCCTGTTCCCTCTTCCAAGCTCACCTTTCCTCAGTTAGTCCATGTTTGACTATAGTCACAACTATTCCGTGATTTTGCTGCTGTTCCTGAGCCCCCATGAGGTGTGTGTGTGTGTGTGTGTGTGTGTGTGTGTATGTGTGAGTGAGAGAGAGAGAGAGAGAGAGAGAGAGAGAGAGAGAGAGAGAGAGAGAGAGACAGCATGTTTGTACCTCAGTGGTTCTGATGTTCCCTTTTTCCTGCCTGTCAGACAGATGTGTTGGTGCTGAGCTGTGATCTCATAACCGATGTAGCGCTCCACGAGGTTGTGGATCTATTCCGGGCACACGATGCTTCCCTTTCTATGTTGATGAAGAAAGGCCAAGAGTCCATAGAACCAGTCCCGGGACAGAAAGGGAAAAACAAGCCAGGTAAGGAAGACCTTTCTCCCAGGAGGAGAGTGGTTGGGTTCAAGGTGACGTTTCATCCCCTCATTCTCAGAGTCCAACCATGATATTTTACATAAAGGCCTGAACTGCTTCCCCTCCTCTTGACTGCAGTCTATCTGTACCTTGAGCAGTCAGTGTGTGTCCTTCCCTAAGGCCCAGGCTTTTGGAGAAGATGTTGAGATGGGATTCTGGTCACTCAGACAAGAACCCTTGTATCTACTGTCTACTGGACTTGAAAGTCTCCAGCACATGGGGATCTGTGCATTACTGGCAATGAATAGTACTTCCTGTTTTGCCCTCTGGCTTCAAAAGAATAAGTCTTGCCTCTTCTCCATGGTTGTCATGGCCTTTGTTTCCAGAAAAAGGACACCTGGGCCCCTCAGGGGGTGGCCATGAGCCTATTGGGCCTTCTGGGAACCATCTGCCCACAGCAGGCCTGTGTCCTGGAGCCCTCCCCTCCCCAGCCCATGGGGCATGCTAGGAACAGATCCCAGCTGAGACAGCCTTTTAGATTGCAGGAGAGCAATGGGAGGGCCATTGGAGAGAGGGGGCCACCTCCATTCCTCCAAGCTTTGCAAGAGCATCACCCTCTTTCTTCTTTCCCTCCAGCTAGACAGAGATTGATCTGAGGAGTGAGTGAGACATTATGAGTAATAGGCTCTCTCTAGATGTTAGGTATCGTTAGTGTTATTGGTCTGGCTTTTTACTGAGGCCTTTTCTCTCCCTTTCTCCATCCTTTCTCCATCTCTCACCCTCTTCCCTCAGCCATCTTTTTATTAAAATTTAATTTTTCTTTTTTAAAATTTGTTAAAGCTTTTTATTTTCAAAACACATACATGGATAATTTTCAACATAAAAGTTTGATTTTTCAATTAATAAGCCTCCATTCCCTTAGTCAAGTAACTTAGTCAAGTAGAATGGATTTCCACACTGACTGTGGCCACAAACAAGGCCTCGTTCTGCTTCTTGGGTCTGTCAGGAGGTGGATCACATGCCTCCTCCCAGAGTCTCCCACAGCCTTGATGTCCCTTGGTGCTTCCTGGTTTTCTGGCTGCCTCTGAGCACAGCCCATTGGGCTGCCCACTTTTTGGCTGGTCTCTGCTCAAAATGAGCGGCTGCTGGGATGTGGGCGGCATCCTGTGCTCTTGCCCACGGGCTCCCAGCTGACTGTTTATGAAGTCCTGGAGTGTAACAAGTCACTCACTTTGTGTAGTTTCTCCCACATTATTTGGCCTAGAGAGATTAACAGGGTTTTGCTGGAGAAGGCAGAGGGGATTTGCCCGCCCTGGTCCAGGCCACTGCCTTGGGTACAATCTGGAAGGACTTCTGAGCATTCCGAGTCCAATTTTCTCTTTTTAAAGTTTGGCAGGACCAGACACAGGACTCTGCTGAGCACTCGTTCTCATTGTGCCACAAGGCTGCCCAGGACAGGCAAGGTTTGGCTGAGAGGGAAGGACGGGGAGATCTGAGCGGGCTGTTACTGTCATGAGAGTTGGCCACCTGTCCTGGGACCAGAAAAGCTTCCTGGACTGTGGTCACTCGGTGCTTAGAGGGAAGGGGTGTCCTGGCTCTGCTGGGGGCCACCTTTAGCCCTGGACCTCATGGCACCAACAGCGCCGCGAGGTAGAGGAGGGAGCCCTGGCCCTGCAGGACCAGCTGACAAAAGTGGAGAAGGCAAGACTTGGGGAGCATGTGGAGGCTCTTCGCTGTCTCCCAGCGGTAGTATGGGCTGTTTGTCTTCCTTTCCAAGAGGATTAATGACGTCATTGATGATGTCTTGATTTGCTTGTGAATTGGATTTAAGTGAGACACAATTGCACAGAGGTATTGGCCTTACTCTCTCCTCCCGAGTCACTAAGTCCAATGGCCGGACAAAAGATGGGCCGATGAGGGTGGCCAAGGTGCAGCGGATGCCCTTGGCAGCCTTGAGGCCTGACTGAGCTCTGAGTTCCAGCCACCTTCTTGGCTCTCTTCTCCAGCCATTCTTCCCATGCTTGGGGTAGAGACAGCTGCCTGTCTTACCAACAGGCCTGAGGCCCTTTGGTTATGCTCAGCCTGGTCTAACCCTAGACCATAAGATTTGGGTAAAAGAAGCACCCCAGATGGATAAGCAGCCTTGATCAGCAAGCCCTGACCAGAGATGTTAATATCCTTTTTGAGTTCCCCATTACCAACAGTCTTCTAGTGGAAGCTCAATTATCCCTTGGATGTTTTAGGGAGGATTCTGTTTTGTGTTGGATAGGACCTCAGAGGTCCCTTCCAACCCTTTCAGATTTTGTAATTCTGTTAACCACCTATGGATGAGGGTCTGTAATGGTAGGAAGAGAAAGGAGGGGAAGGAATTTCAGCAAAGGAAGAAGCATGTCATGGTGACGGAGTGGAAGAGACAAAGGACAACTTTTAGAGCCGGCAACAGAATGGGAGTGCTGCTGCTTGGGGAGAAGATGGTTCAGTCTTTGTCACGCAGACCGCTGGAACCAGCCCATGCACTGCTGGGATGGATGCTGCTCCTGAGGGAAAGCACAGTGAGCTGAAGCTGGAGCCTTGGGAACCAGCACCAATGGCACAAGAGGAGCTGCCATGTTGGAGGGGGCCTGCAGGAGAGGCATGGCCCCACGCTTCCACTTCACAGTGGGGCCCTGTGCACTTCTCCAGTGGCAGGCTTTGAAGGGAGTTCATTTACTTCCAAAGCAAAGTTGGGGTTTGCCAGAACCAAGCTGTGCAGGAGGCTGAGATTGCAATCTCATTGAGATCATGGTTATTCTGTTAGCTGCAAGGGAACAAATATAATTGAAGACCAAAGGGGAGCAGGGAAAGGGTTAAAAATACAATTTAACTGAAAATTTATCTTTAAAGAAACTGTTGGTTCCAAGCCCTTCCCTCCGTTATGTGGTTTTGTGAGCCCCAAGGAGTTGGGCAGGGCCAGAATATTCCAAGATTTATCCAAAAATAACATCCTAAGTTTTTCTTTGCATGTTTGAATCAGAATCATACCACTGGGGACTTGGTTATGCAGTCCAGTGTCAACATGATGGAGCTCTTCGTAGGTGGGCTCGGGGTCTGGAGAGCATGGCCTGTGAGCTGGGAGAGCTAAAATACAGTTTCAGTTCTGCCATTGATCAGCTCAATGGCCACATCCAAGTTCCTTGATCCCCCTGGCTTCAGTTCCCTCATCTGTAAACTGAGGGAGTTGGACAATATGATTTCCAAGGTCTGAGCTTGAGCAGGGGTTCCATAAGTCCACACACTAGCTGTCTTGTCATCTTGGATGGAACTTTATTTTCATTAATCTCTAAATGAAATCTAGAATGTTCTTTAATTATGAATGCAGACCATTAAACCATAGTAGTCTCAGGCTTTGCCAGGCTGCCCAACGGGCTTGTGGCCCCCAGATGATGAAGTGTATATAGTCTGTCTGCCACTCCGTGAGTGGTGTGTGCCTTCTCAAACCCTAGTGGCCAATTGGTGCATCCCCTTCACAGGACCATGTCTTCAGCCGTGATCTACTCCATCCCTCACATAACATAGGTGCAAAGGTGTTCAGGCCCAGTTTTGTGTGTTAAAGATACAACTGACATTTGGATAGGACTGCTTTAAGTGCTTCTTTCTATACATTTCCTCTTTTGGGAGCTATAAGCAGCACGTAGACAGAATCTCAGTTTAGCTTAATTCCATAGCTGGGGGCATTGGTGTTCCTGAATGTGGATCTTCTTTAGGGCCTGTCATCCCACCCCATCCCTTCTGGACTATCATTAATTCTCTGGATCCAAAGTTAAGTCACTTAAGTGTTTAGGGTCATCAAGCTAGAAAATGTCAGTGTGAACTCAGGGCTGCTAACGTCAAACCCTGTGTGCTCCCACTCATTATAGTTCCTCCCTTTAAAAGTCTGGTCTTGGGGCAGCTAGGTGGCGCAGTGGATAGAGCACCAGCCTTGAATTCAGGGGAACCCGAATTCAAATATGGTCTCAAGACACTTAACACTTCCTAGCTATGAGACCCTGGGCAAGTCACTTAACCCCAGCCTCAGGGGAAAAAAAAAAAAAAAAAGTCTGGTCACTGGCAGGTGACCCAGTGGAGAGAGCGTCCATCTGTACAAGGAGGATAATAAGAGCGTCTGCCTCCCTGTTGTGAGGATCAGATGATTCAGTATTTTTTTAAGTGCTTTGTTAACCTAAAGTGCCCCATAAGTTCTCACTATTCTTTCTTTTTTTAAAATAGTATTTTATTTTTTCCAATTATATGTAAAAATAGTTTTCAATATTTATTTTTATAAGACTTTGCATTTCAATTTTTTTTTCCTTCCCTCTTCTTCCCTCTTCCCAAATAACAAATAATCTGATATAGGTTATACATGCCCAGTCAGGGAAACATATTTCCACACCAGTCATATTGTGAAAGAAGAAACAGAACAAAAGTGAAAATAGTCTGCTGCTTTCTGCTTTCAGATTCTGTAGTTTTCTTTGGATGGGATAGCATTTTCCATCATGAGTCTTTTGGAAATTTCTTGGATCATTGTATTGATGAGAAGGGCTAAGTCGGTCATAGTTGATCATTGCTCAGTGTTGTTGTTACTGTGTATAATGTTCTCCTGGTTCTGCTCCCTTCATTTAGTTTCATTTTCATGTCAGTCTTGGTAGGTTTTTCTGAAATCTGCCTGCTCATCATTCCATTACATTCCTATAGTCCTTGTTCATCCGTTCCCTCAGTGATGGGCATCCCCTCAATTTCCAATTCTTTGCCACATTTCCGTTCTTTAAGATCTCTTTGGCATACAAACCCAGTAGAGACACTGCTGGATCAAAGGTTATGCACAGTTGTTAGCCCTTGGGCCCAGTTCCAAATTGCTCTCCAGAATGGTTGGATCAATTCACAACTCCACCAACCCAAATGCTGTTTTCTATTCATAAACTAGAGGGAGAGTACCAAAGCTCAGACCTAGGTGGAGCTGGCAAGAGAGCCGAGGTAGAAAGGGCAAGGCCATTGATGGCTTTGTATCTTCCTCTGCCAACACACTGAACACTGAACTCAGCCTTGAGGAATTGAATCAAATTTAATTGAATCAGATTAAGAATGGCTAGATTTAACCTTGGAGTTAAATTTCAGATCCTGCCTTGATGCCAGCGAGGAGGCTGTGTGATCCTGGGCCAGTCACTGAACTGAATCTGTTTTTTTCCCTAGGTAGGGTAAGAGTAATAATAAGCGTGTTAGTATTTCTCTAGAAGGGTTGTTGTGAGACCCAAATGCAAACATACTTTTATAGGACTTGGCATTGTTTGGATGTTAGTTATTATAATAATAATAGTTATTATTAGCAATTTAGGGGAAACAGGAAACAATCAAGAAGAGATAAGTACTACTGCTCAGGCTCCCTAATGATGGAGAGAAGCTTCTCATCTCTAATTTTGCTATAGTTTTCTTTGCCAAACAAAGGAATCTTTGGCTTGGAAAGGATAGAACTCAACTGGCCAAGATGGGTAGCAGAGATGCTACCCAAGCGAAATAGGGAAGCAGTGAAAGAACACCACCTGCCCTTGGTGGTTTCAAGCTATCACACCAGGTGAGCTCCAGGACCCGAGGAATGGGAGACTTTGATCTTTGAGCTCTACTCAGTGGGAACTGAAAGGCCATGGAGACTTGGAGATGCAAACATGTTATCCTAATTTTCAGAAGAGGAAAGAAAAAGGTGTCTGCAAACTTTCAGTCATGAGCTTTGCTTGGGGTCCTGGCAAAAAGTCTAGGGCACATGATTAAAAGGCTTGTTGGAGAGTATTTAGAAAAGTATAAAAGTATAAAAGAAAAGAATCACCAAAGTCATCGTGGCAGGCCAGGTCAGCCAGACTCACCTCCTGTCCTCTCCTGGGAGAGAGCCAGACTGCAGGCTCAGGGGATAAAAAGGATGCTGTCCTCCTCACTCACAGTGGGGGTGTATAGTCATTAGCACCCTGGTTCAGGCCTCATCACCGCTTGCCTGAGACATTTATTACAATTGGGTAATTGCCTCCCTGGCCTCAGGTCTCTGCCCATTCTTGTCCTCCCTGCGCCCTGCTGCCAGCCAGGGTGATGAAGCCTCCATCCTACTCTGTGCCCCCGTCCCAGACCAGGTGCACACTGGTTTCAGGTGACTTGGTGAGGACTAGGGGAAATGCCGCTGTGTGGGAAGTTGGGGTGCTGGCTGGTGAGAAGCGCAGCTCTCCAGGCCCCCCGGGGCACTCAGCCCACTGGTTGCACTGGCAGCCTGGGTGGGAAGGAGCCCAGCAGTTCAGATTGCTGCTGTTTGCCTCCTGGCCGGCCCTGGCTTGTGTATGGAAGCTCTCCTTTCTCCTGCGCACTGTCCCTGGCCCTTGAGCCTCCTTCAGTTTCTCTCCTGAGAAACTTTAAGCCCAGATCTCCCCTTTCTCAGCTACACTCAGTGAAGCTCATCGATACCTGTTCTCATCATCGAGCTTGGGGCGTCTTTCTCCCCTCCAGGTCTCCCTGATATGGCTGTCTTCCATTGGGGCCCCTCATATGGGGACACCATTGACTGCCATGGACGGATCATCCTGGGCGTCTTGATGCCATGTCTGTTTACTCTAGACTCAAACCCACATTTCTGGCTGTGGCCTCTAAAGCTCTTCACCTGCCCATCTCTCACCTGCCATAGGTTCAGGTCCAGCCTCCATGCTTATCTTCAGGCCGTTCCGCAGGCTGGTTGCCATGGCAGGAGGGCACTCACTTCTCTCCTAATTCTTATAATTCCCTTTTTCTGGGGCAGCTAGATGGCACAGATTGAGCACCAGCCCCGAAGTCAGAGGGACCTGAGTTCAAATCTGATCTCAAATACTTAACACTTCTAGCTGTGTGACCCTGGATAAGTCACTTAACCCAAATTGCCTCAGCAAAACAAAAAATAACAACAAAAGATGACAACATAAAAAAAGAATTCCCTTTTTCCTTCAGAATTCAGCTCCAGGGCCCTTTTTATGCTTGAGGTCGTTTTTAATCTTTCTTTAGTATTTGAAAGCGGGGTTAAGTGACTTGCCCAAGTGTTTGAAGCCGGATTTGAACTCGGGTCCTCTTGACTACAGGGTCAGTACTGCCCTATTGAACTACACCTCTTAAAAATTGTTTTTTCCTGATCTTCTTTAGCTGTTAGAAGCTCCTTTGTGGCTATGTATATGCCCTGTTGTGCTCTGCCTGGTACCTGCCTGTTCACGTATCAAAGGGCGGAGCTTCTTAAGGATGGAAATCATATCCTCATCACTTAGCCCTGTGTCTGGCACCTAGGGGCTTCTGGGTCTAGAGTCAGGAAGAGTCTTCTTCCTGAGTTCAAATCTGACCTCAGAGAGTAGCTATGTGACCTTGGGCAAGTTTCTTTACCCTGCTTGCCTCAGTTTCCTCATCCATAGAATGTGCTGGAGAAGAAAATAGCCAATTGCTCCAGTGTTTTTGCCAAGAAAACCCCAAAGTGGGTCACAGAGAGTCAGACACGACTGAAATGACTGAACAACAACAATAATAACTGGCACATAGGTGGTACCTTAGGAGTGTTTGTGAATTGCTTGGATGACTGTTTCTGCCAGTACTTAGACAATGGTTCTGTGGGAGATCACAGGTCACTCAGAATGAGTCCTGACCAATCAATCCCATTTCCTTTTTGGATGGGGAGGAGTGGGCTTGCCCACAGAAGTTTGGCAGCCTTGTTTCCTGCTCGTCTCCTAATGCGTACAGGGCAGACCAGCTGGGTTCTCTTTCTTGATTCCTCATTCTCCTGTTCCTCAAGTTGCCTATTGGGGGCGTAGCCATCCTTTGAGGACTAACTAGAGGATAGCACAGGCACCCTGGGGTGCTATCTTTCCCAGCAAGTGGCACCCCTGTCGAGCAGCTGCTCCAGAGGCCCCTAGTAGAGCAGGATGGGCACTTGACTCCCATCTCTCTTGGGGTCTGGGAGTGTGTCCCTGGTAATGTGTGATGTCTGTGTTGCTGGGGCTTGGATTTGGACTCTGAGAAAGGGGAGCAGCTCACCTTGCTCCTTAATGAGCTAAGGCCTGGTGTCAGGTGCACATGTCTGATTGTCTGCTTCTTGTGACTCAGTGGAGCAGCGGGACTTCATCGGCGTGGATACCACTGGGAAGAGGCTGCTCTTCATGGCTAACGAAGCCGACTTGGATGAAGAGCTCGTCATTAAGGCATCGGTCCTGCAGAGGTAAGCCTGGAGCTTCCCTGTCAGCCCTTCTGACAACAGTGACTAAAAGTGGCTTAGAGTGGATGCGGAGGCCAGCGATGTAAGCTCTGCCCCAGGCCTCTCCCCAAGATGGCATTCATCAAGAAAACTGCCTTCTTGCCACCCTTTTCAGCCAGGGGAAACCCTCAAAGAGGGAGGATTAGAAATCCCCTGGACTTGTTTGGGAGAAGGTCCATTAGTCCTTTTGAGGCCTGATTCTCTTAGGAGAGGCTGTGTGTGTGTGTGTGTGTGTGTGTGTGTGTGTGTGTGTGTGTGTGCACTTGCCTTTGCATATAGGGTGGGGGGGGTACCCAGAGCCTTCCTTAGGCACAAAGTCTCGTTGTTTGTCTTTGCTTTGTATTGGAACCCTAAAGTGGCCAGAATATTTTATGTAATATTGTAGTTAACAAAAATAAAGATAAAAGCTTTCAGATGACTGTGGCCCCTTCCCCCCAAATGCTGCACAAAGAACAGAGCCCCTTTCCAGCCACAGTGCACACATAGGGAAAGGGCAGTGGCTGGACTCTCTGCCAGGTGCTTCCCTCTGTGCCACGGTAGGCCGGGCACTGCAGTAAGCACTTTACAAAGATCTCATTGGATCCTCACGGCAGCTCTGAGAGACAGGGGCAGTTATTAGCTTCATTTTACAATTGGGAAAACTGAGGTAGGAAGAGGTGAAGTTCCCAGAGTCAAAAAAGCTAATAAGTGTCTAAGGCCATCTTCGTTCCCAGGTTTTCCCGATTCCAGGCCCAGCCTTGGATTCCTGTCCACTTTGCCACCTTACTGCAGCAGAGCCAGGATTTACATGCCCAACACTTAGAGGTAGAAAGTACCTTTGGGGCCTTGTATTCAATTTGAGTTCTTGGGAAAGACCTGAGGCTAGAGGCTGCTGGACACTTGAGTGACCTGCAAGACAAGCAGATCCAGGCTAACTTTGAGCTCTGAAGCCTCCTTGCTGGGCAAGGCAGAGGAGGCCACCGCCACCCAGCTGCAGGGGGCAGTTTGACTTTTTCCAGGATTCCAGGACAAAGCCCTTGCAGGTGGCTTTGGCTTTTTTATGCCAGAAGGGCAGAGGTCTGGGAGGGAGCTGAAGAAAGCTCCCTCCCAGACCTGCTTGTGCCTCTTCTCTGGTACTTTCCCTTGGCGCTATCAGTCTGGCCTGTGGCTGTTAGAGCACAGCCTAATTAAACAAAAACTAGGTCAGAATTCATACAAATAATGGAGAAGAGTTGGGGAAAGGGGGCCTCAAAGGGCTAGTATTTCACCAAGCAGGAAGGATGCAAGCTTTGGCAGCCAAGGTGGGCACACCTGAAGCAGTTGGGGCCTGCTCAGTGGTCAGCAAACCCAAGGACCCTGACTGCTGCTTATCCAGATTCCTGTTTAAGCCCAAACTGCTGGAAAAATAGAAGGCAGCTAGCAAAAAGGAGGCCCCTGGCACAGGTGCTGCGGGGCAGTCAGGACTTTGTAAGAACCAGACCCTCAGCTCAGCCTTAGCACTAGAGAAAGGGCCTCAGCCCTGAGGAGCTCAGGCTGCAATGGGGCAGAGGGCACAGCAGGCAAATACAGAAGCAAATACAGGCACACCACCAGTAGCTCTGAGGCCATCTCGGTGGGTCAGCACTGATGGCTGGGGCTGCCGCAGGAATGCCAATGCTCTCTAGGGAGTCCAGATCAAGGGTTCTCCCACCATTCAGGATGCGTGTTTTTATTCTAAGTATTATTTTCTCCCATTTCCTGGCTCTTAGTTCTCGATGCTCTGTGGAGCAATTGGATGAGGCGGTTGTCTGGAGAGCAGAGCAAGGAGCTAACCACTTGGCACTTGTGCCTCAGCCATGTGATAGCCGGGGAAAGCCTGCCCTGGATTTCTGGTGTTCTTTTGTGAGGCAATAGTGTCTTTGCAGGTTTTTATTTCTTCATTTCAGGTCTGGAGACCTTAGTATCTATTGAAGAAAAGCTAAGAGAGTCTTGAGAAAGTAATGTATGAGGTGGAGAAGGCCTGTTTAGACAGTTGTTCTGAGCAAGGTCTGGGAGTTTGGGTGGCAGGACAGGAATGTGGAGGGGTGAGGACCCCTGTGCTCAAGAAGCCCCCAGCTTAGATCCAGGGAGACTGGGGGTGGTGGGTAAAGCGGTCAGTTTAGGCTTGAAGTCGGGAAGAACCGTACGATAAAGAGGGCTTTCCAGAGTGGAACAAGCTGCTAGAGAGGCTGTGACTCCCCCTCCTGGGAGGTGCCCAGGTGCCAGATGGCTCCTCTTTGGGGTTACCGTGTGTACAGCTAGGCTGAACTTGCTCCCCTCTTGGGACTCCAGTCCTCAGGCCAGGAGATTTCAGAGTGGGTGAACCTCCACTTATGCAATCTCTGTCCCCTTCTATGGTTACAAATAGGCCCTTGTGAAGGGGGCAGAGTCCTGGGCCACTGGGGAGGACACTTCCCAGAGCCTTGAGATGCTCACCACCATAGGAGCTGGGATTCTGGAGTCTTGTGATCAGCCTTTGGCAGCTTACAGCCTGGGGGGAGCCTAGGCCCACCAGCTCTGTTTGCGGGCCTTCTTAGAAAGAGAGCTCAAGGGCCTGTTTTCCTGGAGGACCAGCAACAGTGGGGGCAGTTAGACAGCACCACCTCCATCCCTCAGAGGAAGATGGTCGGAGACACCTGCTGGGGAAAAGCCACCATGGCAGCAGGCAGCCAGCCCTCTCTGTGGGTGTTCTTGAGTCCAGATGCAGGTGCTGCTCCGGCTCTGGCAGCTGCCCCCTCCTCATTACCTCATCTGGCTGGCCCACAATAGAATCCCTCCTCTCCTCCATGTGGACGGGAGGAACCTCAGTCACTTTCAGGAAATGTGCTTTGGAAAAAGGCTTTCCCTTCAGTGAGGGAATTTAGGGCTGCATGGTTTTGTCTGGGGAGAAAAATGTCCTTCCAGAGCAGTAGGTGGAAGCTGCAGGGACAGGAAAAAACTTGCCAATGCTATTTACACTAAATGAAATCCTGAAGGCTGTCTAAGGGGCGGGCTGCTCCTGGTGGCTGATAGTGGGCCCCCCTCCCCCCCTCGTTCCCTTGGATGGATCGTGGGGGAATCTTGCTGAGTACCCGGCCTGGCCCACAGGTCTGCCACCTAGCTTGGGTCACCAGCTCCTCCTGGGCCCTGAAATTGGTGGCAATTGGTGGATTCCTGCTCTCTGGCAGGCAGAGCACTGTAGATGCAGACCCTGCTCTTGGGGAGTGTGTAGTCTAATGGGGGAGAAAGTAGGCTCCCAGCCAAGCACAGGTGAGCTTTGGGCAGAACGAGTACAGAAGTCATAGAGCTCGGGGGACCCGGAAGGGCATCTGGTGGCTCATGGGGACTTGAGGAAGGCTGAGAGGCAGAAAGGGGGCACGAGGCACACACAGCCCAAGAGGAGCTGGGAGATGGAGTGTCTTGGTCATGGAACCACAGGGACAGCATCAGAGGGTCAGAGTATGTGAAGAGGTGTAAAGTGTAAGGGCGCTAGAAAGGGGAGGGAGGGCAGGTTAGGAAGGGCTTTGAATGCCATGTTTTGTGTTCCATCTTAAAGGTGAGAGGAAGCCTCTGGACTTTGAGTGGGGGGCAGGAGAAGAGTGACATGGGCAGACCTTTAAATTAGGAAGATTACTTTGATAGTTGCATGGAAGATGGCCTGGACTGGGCAGCGACCTGTGTTAGGGAGACCGACTAGCAGGGGATTGCAAGAGGGCCTGTGCTAGGGCGGTGATGGCACTGGCGGTGAGAAGGGGCAGGTGCGAGAGATGATAGAGAGGTCAACTCAATGGGCCTTGGCAGCAGACGGGGCATGGGGGGGCGAGTTAGGAGCTGAGAGTGACACCTAAGGTGCAAACCTGGGTGACTGGGAATCCACAGAAATCTGGATTTAGGAGGAGAGGGGTGGGATGGAGGAGATAATGAGTACAATTTTGTGATCTTTGGGAGGGGCTGGAAGTACAAGACTAGAGAAAGTGGGTTGCTAAGTGGATTTGGGAAGCATCAGCAGTGAGATAGATGATCTTTTAATCCCTAGGGACTGATGAGATCATCAAGTGAAGTTGTAGAGAAGGACAGGGGGAGAAGGCCCAGGACAAAGCCCTGAGGGACATCCACAGTTATGCAGTGTATCTGGATGGAGATCCAGCAAAAGAGTTGGAGAAGGATTGATGAGGGAGGGTCAGAAAACCTGGAGAGAAGAAGGGGGTGGACGGTATCAGTACGCAGAGGTCTGGAAGGATGCAGGCGAGAAGAAGCATTTGATTAAATAAAAGATGTCTAATAGCTGGTAATTTTAGAGAAAGAAGTTTTAGTTGAATAATAAAGTCAGAAATCAGAAGAGAGTGGGAGGAGGGAAAGTAGAAGCCCCAGCTAGAGCCGGCCTTCTCGAGGAGGGTAGCCAAAAGGGAGAAGAGAAAGGAGATGGTAGCCCTGGGAGAGTGAAGATTTCTTCTGCCAGTCACTTCTAAGCTTCCTTTGTCACTGGACCCTAATGAAAGTGTCTGGGCCCCCCATTGCTCCAGAATCTGCATCCAGCCTTTAGTGAGCTGCCCCTGCGAATGCCTCCTATCTGGAGGCCCGTTCCGTCTGTCACTTTTCATTTTCCACTCTGGCTCCCCACCCCACATGAGAGTGCTATTCTAACACTTATTTTCCTGAGAAAAAAATAACATACTCATAGAGAAGTAACACCTCAGAGCTGTGATTTCAGAAGTACGAGGACCACTGCCCCACCCTGAGGGCATTTAAAGTGTGGCCTTTCCCACTTCCTGCACCCTAGAGTGGTGGGGCCTGGCCGGGCATTGAGGCAGTGCCTGGAGCACTGGCACTGTGGCCATCGCTCCTCGGGCATGTGGGGTTGAGATTAATAGGAATGGGAGGCTGATTTTCTCTTAACAAAAAGCTAGGGGCTTCTTCATTCTCTGCAGTCACAGCTTACTGAACTTCTTCCTAATCTCATTGGGCTGGGAGCCCTACAGAGCAGAGGCTGCTTTTTGCCTTCCTTTATGTTCCCAGGAATTATGTGCCTGGCACAGAGTAGGGGCTTAATAAAATGCTTGTTGTCTTGGCTCGACTAGGACACAAAACTAGGAAACATAACCAGATCAAGTGCCCCTGGATCTTTGGAGGAAAGAATGGACATGCAGCACTCATGTGACGCTTCATGCAGAAGCCCCTTGGCCCCCACTCCCGGCTCTGCCTGACTCCCCTTCTTCCCCCGACCCTTACATTGACCTTCTTGGAAAGGCTGCGGCTCAGGCCCTCAGGATCCACCCCTTCTTGGCCCAGGCAGAACCTACTTAGCTTCTCTCACACACATTTGGGAAGGATGAGAATATTCCCCACCAAAGGGAAATTCCAAGTTTTTTGTGAGCTCTGAGACCTCCTGTTTCTCCTCCTACTTCTCCCATTGCCTTAATAGGATGCAGGGGAAATGTGGCTTAGACCACATTTGGCTCTGAGAGCCCTTTTTTGTCTAGTTTGTTTAATGCATACATCTGGCTGAACATAGCTCCTCAAGCCAAAGCCGACCGGTCAAGTCCCGCTGACTTATCTCAGGCTGTTGCCCATGTCCAGTTTTTCAAGCTATTCCGGGAAGGAATTTCCACAGCCATCCTTAGCAGCTGGTTCCAGTCATAAACTGCCCTCTCGCTGCCCTTTGTACCGAGGACTCTCTCGGCCTTCTACACCGTTTCTCCTCACTCCATTTATAACCAGAAGTGACCCTCACGTGCTGAATACCCTTTCTTCAGCTAAAGAGCGCAGTGATTTTTCTGGAGGAAATCATTCTTAGCTGCTTTAGTTTTTCTGGCGGGCCCTTGGTTTTTATTTCCTTGTTTTTGTGATGTTTCTGATTATTCCACCATATACCTCAAAATATGGAGTGCTACTGAGGACCCAGGCCTTTAAGAAAATAAAAGCCTAGAGGTTCTGGGGTCTCTGGTTGACCCGCTATGAGCCAGCAGTGTAGCACAGCCACCCAGGAAGGCTTGCGTCATCTTATTTCAAAACTTCACAGATCCAAATAAGCCCGATTAATAACTAAGTCAGGCTGAGGAGTTGGTGGTCAGCAATCAGCAACATATTTAATGAGAGAATTTGGATTTCAAAATGTCTCAGCACAGACCAAACTAAATCTAAGAAGATGAAATTATTAGATGGATGTAGAAACTTCCACTTAGATTCAAAAAATCACCTTCACAAATCCAGGGTGGAGGAGGGATGAGTGGACAGCAGTCTGTCTGAAAAAGTTCTTGGAGTCTTAGTGAACCATAGGACTCAGTGGGAATCAGCCCAATAGTACGTCAGCCCTGAAAGTGAATAGCATCTGAGACTGCAGGAAGAGAGGTCTGGACCTGACCTCAATCATCCTCCCACTGACCACCAATGCCAGTTGACAGTGGCCCTTCTCTGATGATCATGTAAAATAGCCTGGAACTCTGAGAGGATCACGTGAGCCAGGACTCAAACCCAGGTTTCCCCAGGTCTGAGACTAGCTCTTTATCCATTGTGCCATGCTGGATCAGGAGTTTTTTCAAAAGGCAGATTTAGGATTAATTTAGGATCAGGGTTGAGGGAACTTCCAAATAATTGGAACAATCCAATCCATGGAATGGAGGATTCCGAGGCTGGATGGTGGCTGGATGATGTCCTGCAGAGTAAGACACCTCTTTGGCGGAGTTCTGGTCCTCGAGTGCCTCTCCCAGCCCTGAGATGACGGAGTCCTGCAGTTTTTGTGGTTCTGTTGTACCCATGTAGACTGAGACATCCCTGAGCCTTCATGGAACTGTCAGCTAATCGGTCTCTCTGGCCCTTCATTTCCTCACCTCTAAAAGGAGGGGGTTGGACTGGATGAACTCGTACAGCTCCTTGCAGTTTCAAGCCTTCCCAGGGCTTGTCTTTAGATCATGGCCCCAACTTTTCCCCTGGGTTTAGGCCCTGCCTGAGCCTGTTCTCTGCTGGCAGAACCTTCTTGCTCCAGGATTACCTCCTTGGCACAGTGAGATATCAAGAGGATGTTGGGGAGGAACATCCTTAGGCTGTGTCACTGGAAGGATTGCTCCTGCTGGGCAGATTTTGCTTTTATTTCTTGTAGTTTTATCAAGTAACCCTTAGGCAGTTTGATAAGACTCTTAATCATACCTTAGTTTGAAGGAGTATCATCTTATTACATCATCAAGACAGGTCTCCTGAAGTCCACAGGACTTGACTAAGCCAGGGCCCAACTATGAACAAATCATATGAACAAAATCATAGCCTCCACTTAGCCAAGTTTTTCTTTACTTCCTTAATGAGTAGTTTGTCATCATATTCATCTAAGCTCCCAGATAGGACTTGATAAGTTAGAGCTCATGTATTTTGTTTGTTTTTTGATGTTTTATAATTATTTGGGATGTAATTTCTTTTTCTGTCTTCCTTTGCTAGATTTTGTTAATATTCAAAAAGGCCAGTGACTTATTACATCCCACTAAGTTATTCATTATTTCAATTAGTTTTCCTTTTCCTTAGCTCAGTCCCTGGGCATTTAATAAATATTTATTGATTGACTGACTTGAATCTCTATGGTTCTTCTAAATAAACCATCATATCATTAAGAACCTTTGATTATTTGATTTCTTCTTTGCCTGTGTTTATTCCCTGATTTCTTTTTCTTGCCTTATGGGTATAGTTAGCTTTTCTAGAACTATATTGAACAATAGTGAAAGTAGACATCTCAGCTTTACAATCCTTGCTCTCATTCCAACAGAGGAGACCATGGGGACACATAAAGATAGACTCAAGCTAATTTCTGAAGGCTGGTGCACATGGCTGGAGGACTGGCAATGACCTCATGGAGAAGATGGCAAGGGAGGATTCTAAGAGATGGGAGGAAGAAGCATCTTTCAGGCTTAGGAGCAGGCAAAGCAAAGGCCCAGGAGGAAGGCCAGCCCGCTCACATACTGACTTACCTGTCCCTCTGATCACACCAGAACACGGTCCCCCCCAACCCCGTCCTGATGCAGGCCCTCATCGCCCTTCTCTGCTCTCTCCATTCAGATGAGAGCAGGGCACCTAAGAGATTGTTAAGGAATGCTTAGGAATGAGTTGGGAAGGTGCCCAATGATAAAATGAGGAAGATGCTCAGATTTTAAACCTGCAGACTGGGAGGATGGTGGCGTCCTTGGCAGCATTAGGCAGATTGAGATGATGAGAGGGGGTTTGGGGGCAGGAGAATGAGTTCAGCTTTAGACCCACTGAGTGGGAGATGATGGGGGAATGTCAAGGTGAAGCTGTCCAAAAGGCCTTTTCTTGGAGACGGGGCCTGGAATCCAGCTCTTTGAGCTACCTCCAAATGGCGTGTCTGTGCAAAGGGCTCCCTGCTTTCAGCCAGACCTCACTTATACACTTGGAGAGGAAAGTGAGCTCTCTCTCCCTGGCCCAGCCTTCCCCTGGAGGCTCTTGGGTTGCCTCCCATCTCTGAATGTGTGCTCACCCTTTCTCTTGGGACAATCCTTTACTCACAAGTGGGGAAGCTCCATGCTTGGCTGTTGACGTCTCCCCAAACTGAGCGTGCCGGCTTCAGGGCATGAAGATGTAGAGCCCCACACTGACTTTGTTCCCTTCCCCCATGCCAGCCAGAAATGACATCTTAGGAACATTCTAGGATATATCTGTAAGTCTTTTGAGAGGACTATTTGTATTAGCGAGTGACGATTTCCTTCAGAGCCACAGGAGCAGCTTTGCTTAATGAGGGGAGCAGGTGAAGGGGTGCAGACACAACATTTCCAAGGAGGTTGTGGTGCAGGAGTTTTGAAATTCATTGTATGAAATTCCTTTCGACTTTTGATTCCTTAAAACCATCTTCTAGAACCACGTTGATGGGCCTTCTGTTGGGCATGCTGAAACAATTGCTCCCGGGGTAGCAGCTCCTTTCCCCAGTCACAGATGCCCAGCCAAACCCATGGGATCACCAACCCCCCCCCCCCGGGCCAAGTGTTGTGTCCGAGGGAGGCGGCACAGGACCCAGTGCTGAGGGCAGAGCCATGTCCTGAGCTGGCGGGCGGTGGCGGAGGTCTTGGGCTTCCGTTTGGAGTGACATGCTGGGTTAGGGCTCAGCCTTGCTTGAGAAAGCCCCCTAAGAAGCTTGGCTCTCTAACTTTCCAAGTCCCTGCCCTGTACCTTCGGAGCAGTGTCGCATGGGACAGAAGACCTCGGCCTCATGAAGCCTCCATGTCCACATTTTGCAGGTCTCCCCTGGCCTCCCCGGAGGACTTGTGGTGCTCAGGGGAGAGGCCCTGATGGCAGGCCCACCTACTGCTTCTCTTTGCTATTTCTCCCAAAGGTGCCGCCATCCTTCCTACAGCCAGCTCCCAAATCCCGGCAGTCCTTGCCTTGTCTGCTGCTCCTGGTCTCGAACCCTCCACTTTTCCCCTCATCCCCAGGCTCTGGGGTGCCCTGAATCTGGATGTAGCCTTCAGAGCGTGGGACAGTGTTAAAGTCCTCATGAGACTTTCCCATATCCCCCCGCCCCCATCACTTCCCACTGACTCATTCTCCCTGTGCGTCCACCATCAAGCAAAGTAATCAGTGCACTGGCCGTGGCCGAAGGTCTTGTGCTGTGACTCCTCTTGCCCTCGTCTCTCTTCTGAGAAGCAGCTGACCGCCAATGGCTTGGTCCATCCATCAGAATTCAGGCTCAGTGTTTGCTGAGGGGACTGGGGAGGCTGCTTTTCTAGTTGTTTGTTCCTGAGACTTAGGAAGCTTGTTGGGTCAGGCTGTTGCCGTACCCGCTAGCTGACAAATACTTAGTAAGAACCTCCTCCGTGACAGGTGCCGAGGATCCCAAGGTCAATTTAAAACAGTCCCTGTCTTCAGAGAGCTTGCTGTGAGTCTGGGAGGGGCGACAGCCCGGACCCAGTCGTAATTAGGTCTAATTTCTGTCGCTCAGAGACGAACCAGTTTGGTTGTGGGCAGAGATGGGTGAGAAGTGGAATCCTTTTCTGCCTGCCTGCCTGGTCTGACTGCCCTTTTACAAGCCAGTGTTCCCTGGGAACCTCGGGCTGGTGAGAGCGCTTGTTCAGAAATTGGGTTCATTCCATTCACTGTAGTTACCAGTTTTTGAGAATATTTCTGGAAACTATCCCACCTTTCCTTCTGAGTCCAGGCTCCTTTGGGCAGCAAAGAGCTCCAACCCTTTTGACTGGGGTCACTGCCGCCTCAGAGTCAGGAGCTTAGTTTTTTCCATGATAATAATAATAATAACTAGCATTTTTATAGTGCATACTGTGTGCAAGGCATTATGCTAAATAAAGCACTTTACAATGACATTCTCATTTGATCCTCTTAACAGTTTTGGAAGGGGCATTTTACAGATGAGGAAACTGAGGCAGACAGAGGTTTAATGCTCTGTCCAGGGTCACACAACTAATAAGTGCCTGAAGTTGGATTTGGACCAGGCCCAGTGCTCTATCTGCTGCACTCCCAAGCATGTGAGAGGCCCAGGGAGCCGCTCTGAGAGGGTCAGAGGCAGGGGAAAGGCCAGGCTGCAGGCTGTCCTTGAGACTTGTCCTTGGGTAGAGAAATGGTCTTTGAGCTGGGCAGCCTTCCCAGGTGATATCATTAACCATCAGGCCTTTGGCCTGTGAGCATGGACAGGGGAGCGGGCAGGGCTTTGTCCTCTGCTCCCTCCATCATTACCCTCTCCCATTCCCTTGTCCCCCACACAGGCTTTGGCGGTTGCTCTGTTTGGGAAAGGCCATTTTGTGTCACTGAGAGAATGTCATCAGGCTGGATGAGTGAAACCCTCCCTCCGCTCTCGGGACTGCCCTAGCTAGCATACCCATCACCCTCTTAAATCATTGTAGCTGAGGTCGTTTTAGTAGTATTGAAACCTGCAAAGCAGGGGCAAGGACATCTTTTAGGATGAATTTTAATGCTCTTCTCTGTTTAGTAAAAGCCAGAATCCTTTGGACTGAGTTTTGAGCTGACCCAACTTCAGCTTGCACCCCAGGCTGCATCCTGGCCCCCAGCCCACTTCCGTGCAGCCCCCTTCAGGGACTTGGGCAGGCTGGGTGGGCATTGGGGCCAGGTTAAGTGGCTGGTCACTTAGGGCCTAGTTAGGAAGGAATGAAGGTCAAGAGAGCAGAGGAGAGGGAAGGGTTGGGGGCGGGGGGAGCAGTCCTAACCACAGTAATTACTTATTTGGAGAAAACCTTCCTTTGGCCTCTCTGAGGTCTGCGGTGCTCTGTGGGTGGGGTTTTCCAGAGCCGCTTTTATCCCTGGCTCCACACTTCTTCAGGATGTTTTGTTTTGTCCAATATTGGTGATGCAAATATTTATACACTGCATTCTCTTTGAACTCAAGCAAAGCTTCGAACGGCCTAATGCATCGCAGTTCCGCTAGATAGTGAGGGCCAGGGTCGGCAACCTCCCGGGCCTGGAGAACATTAGCCTCCACCTTGTCACATTCTCAGCTCTTGCCGTTTGGGGCATGTTTATGTAGGTGATCCTACTTTATGCCTCAGGGCCGCCCAGGCCTTGTGCCTGGGAACCAACACTGATCTGTCCTGAGACCGACTTCCCTTATCCGAGTTGTCGTGTCTGACAAGAGCCATTGCCACCTTTGTCTGAAGTCAGGGATGTCCCCATCCAAGCCTTTTCTTCATCAGGTGTCAGGCTGAAGAGAGATCTGGGAGTCCCGATGGCCAGGAGTCTTTCAATGTGCCAGTCTTCTCTCAGTTTGGAAGAACAAGAAAGGGAGGAATGTGAGGGTAAAGGTCACAGGGTACCTGCCCTGTGTACAGGACTTCCTCATGTGTAGTGAGTGGTTTAACAACGGCTTTATTCAGTCAGCCATACGCCTCTGAGAACTGTGTGGGGGAGAAAGAATTCTCTCTGGAGCTTGCAGAAGGTGTGGACCGAACCCACTTCCTGCTGTCCCTGAGAGCGAACAGGAGCCTCCCTTGACCACAGGCTCTTGCACCTCAGGTGTTCTAAACCTTGGGACAAGCTGCATGAATGGGGCAAGGCAAGGCAGCCTTGAACTGTTAAAGTGAAAAGTTCCCCAGTGGTAATGTGTGTGTGCACACTTATGTGGCATTGAAAATTTGCAAAGCGCTTAGTGTAAGTTACCCCCGTCACTGTCACTGCCTGCACTGTGCTTGGCTGTAGCTATGAAGAGGAGTTGGTCCCAAGGGGTTTACCTTCTCCTTGGAGAGGACAAACCCAGGTCTAATAGGTGGAGGATGTGGAGGAAGGCGAGGGCACTTCCTGCTGTGCAAGGAAACCCAAGGAGGCTTCAGAGAGGAGGGGCCTGTGAGATGGGCCTCGAAAGAAACAAGAATTCTGATAGATCAGCCTGTGGAGGAAGGGCACTGTAAGCATGAGACCCAGCTTGTGTAAATGCATCGAGGTGGGAGAGGGAGGACTGACTGTATAAGAAGCCTGCCTGGAGAGCCCTCAGTGGGGCATCCTGTGAGATCAGAGCCCCACTGTGCGTTCCTGATGAAGGCCAGAGTTTTATGTTGGAGATAATGAGCAAGAAGAGGAGAAAAGGAGAGGAGGAAGGCGGGTACTCCGTGCAGCTGGGATAGAGGATCAAAGCCAGAAACGGCGGGAGGCAGTGGGGGCAGTGTGAGGGTCGTGTGGTGTGTGCAGGAAAGCCGGGCACAGTGCTGCTCCTGGGCTGGGACCGGGCTCTTTCTTCTTCTTCTTCTTTTTTTTTTTTTTTAAAGGCTGGGGTTAAGTGACTTGCCCAGGGTCACACAGCTAGGAAGTGTTAAGTATCTGAGATCAGATTTGAACTCGGGTCCTCCTGAATTCAAGTCTGGTGCTCTATCCACTGCGCCACCTAGCTGCCCCTGGGATCTTTCTTAAAGGTGGTAAACCAGCTGTACTGAGGGGGGTTATTTGGTCCTGGGAAGTCACTCAGTTTATCTGATGGAGAGAGTAATGGGTCAGATCTGCCCTTAAGAGAAATCCCTTTGGGCCTGGACTTTGCTTCGATCTGTGGCCTTGACACAAGCAATGAAAACAACGGGTATTTTGGCTCCTTCTTTTGTAAATAAATGGACTTTTTACCTTGGGGTGTTGCACTGTATCCCAGCCTTGATGCTGCAGGCAGGAGAAACCTTTTCCTTTTACTTCATCCATTTACAAAGGAGGGATAGACCCCAGAAAGTCTGAGACCCAGCTGCACAAGTCCTTTTCACGCATCTGCCTCTTCTGTCTCCGCTACCAGGCAGTGCTCAGGGACCCGGATGCCTGAGGACAAAGTGGGCATGTTGGCATCCTCCTGGGCACAGTCCTGGCAGGCCTGCCCCCCAGAAGCCGGCCAGAGGGGACCTGGTAGGGGCACGGAACATTTCTAAGGCCTCTCTTTGTTGTTTTCCCAGGCATCCTAGAATACATTTCCAGACAGGTCTTGTGGATGCCCATCTCTACTGCCTGAAGAAATACGTTGTAGATTTCCTGGTTGAAAACAGGTAAGGATTGGGGGAAGGGGAAGAGCTCGTCAGAGTTTGAATTTTTAGTATTTGTTAGTGGCTTGTTAAAACTTTAAAGTTTGCAAAACACCTTAAAATATTATCACATTTGATCCTTACAACAGCCCTGGGAAGGAGGTGCTATTATCCCCATTTTATAGGTGAGGAAACTGAGGCAGATAATAGTCAGTTGAATTGGTCAGGATTACACGGCTGGTGGTATTGGAGGCCAGATCTTTAAACCCTGACTTTCCTGACCTCGAGCCCAGTGCTTTCTCCCCTGCACTGCTCTTTAGACTGCAGAATGCTATTTAAATGAAGCTTGGGAGGTAAAAGCTTCATACTCAGTTTATGTGAAAATAAAATCCATCCTTGTCTCAGAATCTTGTGAGCCGTCATTCAGAAACTCATGGAGTCTTCCACAGGCTCAGCTTTAAGCCTCTGAAGAGTAAGTCACGAGGTGCCGCGGTGTACCTCTATCCCACTAGTGATTAACCGATAAGTAGGTATTGATTTTTGGCTGCCCTGGCCCACCCTGGGGAGACAGAGACAAGAAGGCCATTCCTGTCCTCTAGGACATTAGATCATTGCATCTAACTAGACCAGGGGAAACCCTGGGGACCTTCAGAGTCTCCACAGAAAATCAAAGTAATTTGGAAGGGCACCAGTAAGGAGGGAAGGCAAGGAGGCGAGGACCTTGGCCACAAGGAGGCCTCCAGCCTGAGCCCCTGAGGGGGCTAGAGGTTCCCTAAAAAGTGAGTGGGAACAGCCTGGAGGCAGGGGAGGGGGCTAGTTCTGCCTTCCTTTTGTACCCCAGGACTTGGCACAGGGGCCTAATAAATGCTTGTGGATTGATTAGGCCCCTTTGGCCCAACCATAGAATATATACAGGGGAATCGTGTGTAATAAGCCTGGAAAGTCAGCTGGAGCCAAGGCTTTAAAGACCAGAGAGCTCCTTGAGTTGGTACGGGCAAGGGCAGGGCCTGGCTGCCAGGGGCCTTTCCAGGAATGGCCAGCATAGTCAAAGGAGGGTTTTTTCAAAATGGAGCTGAGCAGAGAAGGATGGAGCCCAGTCATTCTCGTGTCCCCCTGCAGTGTAGCTGTGTGCTCTTCACTTCTCCCAAGGATTCCATGGATCCCAGGGGGAGATGGGACTGCTGTTTGGACCCTTCTTTAAGTCACCCAACCTTGGGGTCTGGTCATTGTCTCTGCGGAAAGGAGAGCCGTCGGAGATAGAGAGTGAGAGGAAAGGAAGATTTCATATGATACCTTGGGGGTCACTGAGAATATTTTAAGGATGGCGGAGATGCAGGAATACTTGTGGGCAGTAAGAAAGAAATGTGGATACAGGCTGAAGATTAGAAGGGAGGAAGAGAATTCATGGAGTAGAAATAGGAGGGGATGGGACAAGGGACACAGAGAAGGTGGCTTTGGCAAAGAGAAGGCTATCTCCTCATCAGCTAAGTAAAGGAAGAGAGAATGGGGGATGATGTCAAGGGGTTTGACAGATAAAATTAGGAGAGACGTCATAGTGAGTGTTCTCCATTTGTTGTTATATTTTAAAAATTTCATTTAAAATTTAAATACAAAAAAGAAAAAGAGCATCTTCTTGTATATAGCAGAACATAAGAAAGGATTAGGTCTAAAGCAATAAATTTCCATTTCAAGAAAACTTATATAATAAATTCTATAAGTTGTTTTCAAATCTCGAGCCACTGAGGACAAAAAAGGGGATGTATAGGGAGGACCCAGCTGATAATAATAACAGTTTGTAGCAGAACCAGTCGGCATCGTGGGACTTAGAACAGAGCGGGGAGACAGAATAATCCTGCACAGGGCTTTTTCTGAAGCGTGAGCCACCGGACAAGAGAGAAAGAACTTCTTGAGGCTAGGACATTGGCTCATTGCTCAGATGAACAATAGCATTAAGAGGGAGAAGGGGGGAAAGTGAAGTCAAATTAGGGTGAACTGGGAGAAGAGGCAGGGAAAGAGGGGCCCTGAGAGAACAAAGAGACAGTGCAGAGGAAAAGAGGGGTCATCGTGGCTGGCTAAAGGATTTTCAGAATATTCATGTGAGTGTGGGACCCTTACCATTGGTTGATGATGCTAAAGTTGCATGATGGAGGCCATCATGGAAGCTGGGATTGAGGTATTGAAGGGCACACCAACATGTATGTCCTAGTCTTCTATGAGGGCAGGGGTTAGGGTAGAGAGAGGGGATATCCTGGGGTCTGTCAGTGATGGGCCACCAGGATCTAGAGTGGGTGATAAATTTGGAGAGAGTCACTGTCAGAGAAGAAAAGTGGGGATTGTAGAAGTAACAGTGGGGAGCAAGAAGCAAGCAGACACTTCCCTCCATCCCCTCTGAGAGCAGTAGCTGCATTCTTTAGGAGCAGGGGCAGTGTTGAGAGAAGGGACAGCTGGTAAAGGAAAGGCCGGACAGGGTTTTGGTGTGTTCCTGGGGGGAAGCCAGTCCCTTCCCCAGTCCCTAGGGGCACCAAAAAGAAGAGGAGCACAGGAGGACCAGGTCTGAATCGAAGGGGAATTTGTTACAAGCAGAGTGGGAATTCCAGAGGTCATGGTGGAAGAGGCAAGGAGAGCAAGGGGGGACTGGCAGGGCTAGGGTCGAGTTGGACAGGGAAGAAAAGGTATGAAATGCAAAGGAAATGTGTCTTAATCAGTCAGAATTAATTGTCAGTGACATTGGGAAAGCCATGGTAAGGAGAGAGGAAGGGGAGAGGGAGGGAGTTTCTCCATAATTTAGATGAGACCCAGGAGCTCCACTGGTGAGAATAGGCGAGGATGGGCCCCGCTTTGTGGTGATCTGGTGATGTGAAAACAAACTGCGTCAGTAAAAATAGGATTCTTTAAAGAAGGGAAGGGAGGCTGCCCTGCATCCAGCCACCTGGTACTGCCCACTGAGCCAGATGCCAGGCTGGGAGGACTATGGGAGCATTTCTGATGTCCTCTGCTGCCAAATACCCAGGATCCGGTCCGCTGTTTTGTGGGCCGAAGAATTCCCTCCAGTCTCTAGCACTTGGCTGCCTGATCTCGTCCGTGTGAGCTACTCCCTTCACTAATAGAGTGAGACTCCTTAGGAAACGATTTTCTCAAGCTATATTGGCCAGAAGGCTGCCTGGCCTGGAGGGCGGCTTCCCTGGGGCCCTTGGCCTGCTTTGGTAAGCCAGTCTGGGACATGCTTCTCACCAGGTGGCAGCTGCACGAGTGTGCCTTCAGGGTGAGTGCCATCTTGGGAGGGAGGATGATTAGTCTGAGACTAGCAGCTGACAGCCCAAGGAGCCACTCCCCCGTCGCAGCACTTAAAAAGAGGGGGGAGCCATACTTGTGGGGAATTTCTGAAGGTTTCTGTTCAAAGGGCTGCTCCCGTGTGAACTTCCCTTCAGAACAAAAGGGGCCACTGAGGAAGCAGTCAAGGCCAGGCTGAGGCCAGAGGCCCACGGGCTTTGCCCAGGGCTGACCCTCGTCTCTTAGCTGGGCAGCAGCAGCACCATGAATGCCAGCAAATGAGGGGCAGTATTCTGGAGCCAGTCCGGTGCCTGGCTGCCCCTCCAGGGCAGTTTGGTTTAACATGGCTGCCCTTTTAAGCTAGGAATGCCTGTCTCAGTCAAAACTCTGGGAAATGGGATCTGCTGCTCCTTTGCAGAAGCAAGCGTATTGGGTTTTGTGAGTTCTCCCTGCCTGCGGCTGGGAGGTGGTCCAGAGCCTGGGACTTAGCCAGGCAGCACTGAATGGGCGTGACAGGAATAGCAAGGGGATCTCACGCTGATCCATTGTGGTCAGGTTTGCAGATTTTGTGGGCCCAGAGAACACCATGGGCTGACAGTAGGGGGGCTTTGTCATGGAGAACTCTTCTAGGTCTCCTGCCCAAAGTTTCTCCTGTCCCCTGAGTTCTGCTGGCAGAGCCTGGACCTGAGGATGGTCCCTAGCTGTCATGGGTGGCCAGTTTGACTTGGGGCCTCAGTTTCCCCCCCTGTAAAATGTTAAGCTTCAGCTCCCTGGCAGTCCCTAAAGTCCTGCATCTTGGTTGAATAGGGAAAGGGCTGGGCCCAGAGGCAGAGCCCGAGTTCAGATCCCAGCTTTGAGCCTATTACATAGCGAGTGACATTTGGTCTTTTAAGGGCCATCCTTTCCATCATCTGGAAAATGAGGAGGGGGCACTCACTGGCCCCTGAGATCCTTTCCAGCCCAGGGCTGTGATGCTGCAATACCATCCCAGCCTTTGAAGTGGGATTGGACCCCACTGGGGGTGAGGAGGCTTTGATGTGCCTCATCTTCCCTTCTAGTTCTCTCCCTCCTCCCATCGCGTGATCTCAGAATTTGGAGACAGTGAAAGAAAGCGAGCTCTTCCTAAGCTCACGTGGCAGGGGCAGGAGCCCACACACCAGCCCCCTTCCAGGCTCCCCTGCAGCGCTAACCCCAGCCAGGGGGTCCGAGGGCATCGCTCTTCCCTGTCTCCCTTCCAGCAGCGAGCCTCAGCACTAACACTGCATCCTTAGAGAGCCCTTGAAGAGTTTGCCAGAAAGAAAAACCCAGAGGGGGAGAAGAGGCTATTATAGAATACTCTAGCCCAAATACTTAGCTTTTAAGTCGGTGCCTTGTAATCTAAATTTCCTGTTTACCACACAAGATTAAATCTGTTTTCTTTGAAGGCAAAAAAAATATATATCCAGTAGAAAGAGGAGGGTGTGGCTCCATGTTCCCATTCCCTTTCTCTTTATTGTCCCATTGGGAAGGGGTCTGTCTCTAAAGGAAACTCTCTGTGTGGGCCAGGCCATGGTGCCCCCACAGGGCCTGGAGGAAGAGGACTCCCAGCTGGCCTTTGCCTGGGGGCAGATCTTGAACAGACCAAATCAAGGGTCTGAACCAGGCTGGAAAGTCTGGGGTCTCATTTGCACCACGTCATTCTCAGAAGAGACCAAATTAACAAGGTGCTGAAGCTTCCAGTGGAGGGTCGGGAGTGAGTCAGGAAGCGGGGGCCAGTTCTCAGACTGAGGCTCAAGCAAAAATATCAGCACTTGGAATGACCAGAGGTTTTTCCAGATGTTCTGAGAACTGTTTGTGGGCAGTTAACTCCTGACAGCTATGCATGGAGGAAGATGTTTTATGACCTCCTTGGAGTCTTACTGAGAGTGAGGATTTCTGAGATGATTCCATGTCATTCAGTACCAGAGAAAGGTTCGGCCCCAGATCCAGTTGTCCCTTCTGCATGAGGAGCCAGGAACTGCGGGTCCCATGTCCCCTCCTGTGTCCCTTTAGCTCAGTGCTTGCCAAGCCTCCTTGGAAACATGCTCAGAGTCTGCCAGGCCTTGTAGAAAGCTTCTTCCAAGAGGGTGAGACCCAGGCTGGCTAAGCCCGGGACTTTGCCTCCGCCAGGTCAGCCCATTGCCTTTGGGTCGAGTCTGGGATTCTCTGTGCCTCCGCCTCTTTGGCCAGACTTTAAGATTCATGCGCTGGTTTAGCAAGGAGAAACATTTGTGTTGTGAGTGCATCCTGAACTGTGCCCCACTGGGCCCCCTCGTTGGAGGCTGATGGGGGGTCTAGAAGAAACAAGGTGATGAAGAGTGTCTATCTTTGGTCCTGGCCCTTTAAATTAATTAATAAATTAATTAATTTAATTGTAGCTGTAAACACCATCTCTCCCAGGACTGGGCCATTTGTTCTTTAAAAGAGAATGGGGGCAGCTGAGGGGCGGGGAGGTGCAGTGGACAGAACACCAGCCCTGAAATCAGGAGGCCCTGAGTTCAAATCCAGCCTCAGATACTTAACACTTCCTAGCTATGTGAACCTGGGCAAGTCACTTGACCCCAATTGCCTCAGGGAGAAAAAAGGGAATGGACATTTCTTTCATATTTTAAGAGGGGAGAGGAGACAGGTAGACAGACAGATATAGAGCTTGGCTGTACCTGAGGGCCCTTGTTTCACTTCCTCAAGTATAAGGCCCAGCTTGGGGAGGAAAAGGAGGAGAGGAGAGAGCCCGGCACCCAGCAAAATTTTCAGGTGCTTTCCAAATTGACAGGCCTTGTCACTCCCTGCTCAAGACAGCCCTGGTTGTCAGCTTTAGCTTTCCAGGCTGCTTCCCCCTTCCCCCTTCCAGCCTGCCTTGACTCTCGCTCATCCTCATCTCCAAATTTGTTTGCATCTTTTGTATTTTGTTTATTTGTATGGAACATGTATTCCACCTTAGAAGAATTGGGGAGTTAAACTGCGAGAAGGGGAGCAGGGAGAAGAAAAGAAACCTTTATTAAGTGCCTACTATGTGCCAGGCACTGTGCTCAATAACCATTTCAAGCACTCACAAGTACAGGCCCTCGGCCTCCTGCGTTGTGCTCTCACTCATCCCCAGCGGCTTCCTTCTGCCTCCACTTTCCATTTGTGCGCCCTGCATTTGTCCCCGTCTGAAACATCCTCTGGTAGTTCCCAAGAGGGAGCAGAAGGATAAGCTTAGAGAACCCATACATTTCTCCCATCTCAGCATACAGTAAGCATTTAGTGTTTGCTCCACACAATCGTGGTATCTCCTGGGGAAGTGTCACAGGCCCTGGCTGGAGCCCCCTCACTGTCTCTGTGATCTTCCCTCTTTGTCACAAGCTGAGGGGCTCGATTGAGGGACATCGCCATTCCCTTCTTGCTCAGAATCAAATCCCCTGAAGCAAATGGAGAAAAACATGGTGATTGCAGGAAAAAGGAATTAACTTCATGGAACAAGAGGCCAGAAGGGAGGGATGCCTGTGGTCCCCTCCGTGGCCCCCTCCAGGACGTAAGGAAAGTGGGAAATTCTGTGCAGAGGGGACTTTTCTGAGATGGCTCCCCCTTGCTCACTCCCTCCACCTCATCGTGCTCTGGCTTCCCTTCCCCTCAGCAAAATAAGGCTTCTTTGGGGGGGCTTAAGGATCTTCTCCAACCATTTAAAAGTGTGTTTCCTGGCAGTTCGTCTCTTGATAGCCTGCCTGCCCCTGCCTGGCCTTCCCAGCAGTTGGCTGGGGACATGGCGGGCCTAGAGTCGGTCTTTCCCTTTGGAGCGAGAGCATCCCTGGGGACAGTTTGAGGTGACTCATGCTGTCTGGTGTCACATAACAGAGGGGAGCTTTCCCTATGATGCCATTTGCTCTGCTGAGCTGTTCTCTCCAGAAGTCTCAGCCCTGCTGAAGCCTGAAAGTTTAGGGCAGCCCCACGGGGAACACGTGCTTGTCAGTCTGGCAGGGAGTCGCCAGCCTTACAGAAAGTCCCTGCTGGCAGTCCGTAACTAGGCTGCCTCCACCCGGCTCAGCACCCAGGGCCTGGGCAGAGCTGGCACACTGTCAGGGTAGCCCTAGCCCTGGCAAAGCTGGCCTGGGAGAGAGCAGCTGGTGCCATTGGCGCCGGTGTCTGAGCAGCAGATGGCAGGCTTGCCGATCGCCAGCATCCCCCCTTGGCCTGGAAGAGGCAGCTGGGAGAGCTGCCCGCCGGGCACCCTGGCAACGTAGTCCTGTAAAGGACTCAGTGCTGGCCGATCCCCATCTCCACTATGGCATCCTCATGGCACAGAGCCCTGGCACAGGGCACACATTGTTGTGGTGACTGAGCAAGCGTGATGCCATTTGCTTCCAGCATGCAGGTGCTCCTCAACAAGACTCTGTTGTAAAGCGCCAGCATTTCAGAACGGGGAAGCAAACTGGGTGCATTGTGTAGTCAGGGGCCTGGGCCTCCAGACCAACCAGAGCAAGTTAAAGTCGGGAGGAGTGGGGGAGAACCAAGGGGGCCCCACTGTGAGATAAGGCAAACACCCAGGGTGCTTCATGGCTGGCTCTTGTTTTTTCCTAGGTCAATCACGTCCATCCGGAGCGAGCTGATTCCATACTTAGTTAGGAAACAGTTCTCTTCGCCTTCATCACTGCTGGGGCGAACTGAGAAAGAGCAGTCCCCAGAGAAGAAGGACCAGAAGTCCATAGGTCAGTGCAGGAGCCGAGGAGCAGTGGCCCCCACGTGAGCAGCAGACCCCGGGCTAGCTCTGCTGCCAGCCTCCTGGCCAAGAGGGACCCGGACTGGCTGCCCAGATTCTCCTGGTTCCCGGGGGCTCCCCGTAGGGCTTGGGCCGTTGCTCACATTCTCATGGGCTGGGTCAGTGATGGAGGGCCTAGCTGGGCCTGGGCTCAGGTGTGTGGCTAGAGCGTGAGGAGCCCTTTCTCCAGGGACAGATCCTCGAGACTGGCCTGCCTGCACCCTGCTGGGCCCATCCTGGCTGCCAGTTCTCATGGCCCAGCCTTTGCTCTCCGGGCTCTGGGGCCTTCCCAAGCCTAAGAAGGGAGGCCTGGAGGAGCTGGAGTCTGCCGGGAGGCAACCGCAGACACAGTGGATGGTTTGCTGTGGGTGGCAGAGCTGCTGAACCTTCCCTTATTTCTTTCACTGAATCTTCATCCCTTGGGAGTTGATTTTTAAGCTCCCTTGGTTATAGAGGTGGAAAGTGAAGCTTGGTGTCAGTCAGTGAGTTCAAAGCCCTCGTGAGCCACCTTCTGTCTGGGCGGCCGTGGGTAGCTCGCTTGTGCCAGTTGCTTCCTAGAAGTGCGGCCACTTGTCACAGTTGCTCCTCTGGGGGGCGGGGGGCAGCCTGACTGCTTGGGAGGGCAGGAGAGGGGGGAGCTCTCGGTGAGCACCTTCCCGCTCCCTCGGCTGATGCCTTTCTTCCTGCCTCTTCCTCCCTCTGCCCTCCTGAAGATATTTACAGCTTTGTCAAGGACCATGACCTGCTGACTGTGGACCCCCACAACACCTATTGGAAGGACTGCCAAGGGGAGGGGCAGGAAGGCTTTGCTAGGGGCCGAGTCAGCTGCTATGTCCATGTCATGAAAGGGGGGGTCTGCTCTAGAGTGAACACCCTGGGGCTCTACATCGAAGCCAACAAGCAGGTAAGGGGGTGAGTCATTCGGCCCTGCTGAGGAGGGAGATGGGTTTGCCGGCTTCCTCTCTGGCTGTGCTCAGAAATCCCAGGCGGGCGTGTCAGGGCAGGAGGGGAGACCACCGGGAAGAACCAGGGGCCGGCTGAGGCGAGGCTTCCTGTCGGCTGTGGCCATCAGACCCTCCTGAGCGCCAGGCTCCAGCACCCAATGGCTTCTGTGCAGGGGCCGGGGTTCCAGGGAGATGTGCTAGAACTGAGAAGGGGCTTCAGCGGGGCAGGGTGAGCTGCCTTAAGGAGGTTGGGTCTTCACACCCTGGGCCCAGGGTCCTCTGAGGCTCCCAGGGGTCCAAGAGTTGGGGCGTTTGTTCTGACTGTTCATAGAACTAGGATTTAGAGCTAGAAGGACCTAGGTCCGGCCCCTCGGTTTTACAGATGAGGCTCAGAGTTGGACAGTGACCAGGACTGCCCCACGGAAGAGGGCTTAGGCTTGCTTTGCCTGGGCCCTGCAGAGGCCATGAGGTGTGGGGGGCAGATCCTAACAGAGAGCGGTGGCCCACATGGAGTCGGGGGGGAGTGGAGAGGAAGGGTCTGTGACCCCCAAGGCTCTCTGGCCATCAGTAAACCGCCCTTCACCTCTGCCTTCCTCTGCAGTCAGACACTAGGCTGGCCAGAGCTGCGTACATACCTCAGGTGCGTGTCCATTGGCGGGCAAGTACACGTGCCAGCTGACCCTCCGTGCCCTTACTCGGGCCTTGGCACGTTTCTTTCTGATTGGAAATCTTCAGGGTTCTGTTGTCTACTAGAGGGCGTTTACCTCCCTTTGCCTGGCATTCGGGATTCTTCTGCACCTGGTAGCCATCTTTTCTCAGCTATCACTCTTCCTTGTACTCTGCACAGCTGGTCAGCCAGCCATCATTTATTTTTTATAAAGCACTCTGTCCCAGGCCGGTACCAAGCACTGGGGATACAAAAACAAGCAAAAAGAAAGGTCGTCCCCGCCTTGAAGGAGCTTACAGTCTAATGGGGAAAGAGAGTGGAGCAGAAAAGGGATTGGAGGCGGGGTCTCAGGAAGAACCTCATGGCACATGGCAGCACCCGTCAGCACACCTGGCCAATGCCCACCCTTTCCCCAGCACGGAGTCCCCAAAAGGAACTTATTAATGGGAGAAGGGGGCTGGCTGGCTTGGCAGATGGATGTCCCAGTATCAGAAGGCAGCCAGCTTATTTAACTGCCAGGCCCCCTGTACTTAGAAAGAAAGAATGACTCCCCCCCCAAAAAAAAGGCAGCTCTAGCCCTCAGGAAGGTATTCTAATAGGGGACACCGAGCAAACAGGTGGGTACAAGGTAGACAGAAGGAAGATGGAAGGTAATCTCAGAGGAAGGTACTGGCAGGGAGTGGGGGGGGGGTAAAGGAAAGGTGGCACTAGAAATGCTTCTTGTAGAAGATCAGGTTTTATTTTATTTTTATAGGTTTTTATTTTCAACATTCACCCTTGCAAAACCTTGTGTTCCAAATTTTTCTCCCTCCCTTTCCCCCACTCCCTCCCCTAGACTGTAATTCCATATATATTAAACATGTGCAATTAAAAGGTCAGATTTTAGCTGGAACTTGAAGGAAGCTTGGGACGCCACGAGACAGAGATGAGGCAAGAGGGCATTCCAGGCAAAGGGCACAGCCAGAGGAAAAGTCCGGAGTCTGGAAATGCAGCGTCCTGTGCAGAGAGCAGCCAGTGTAAGCGGGTTGTAGGTATCTGTGGAGAAGGGTAAGATGAAGGATGCAGGCAAGGGAAGAAGGGCCCAGGTTAAGAAGAGCTTTAAAAGACAAAAGAGAGGTTTTGTATTTGATCCTGGAGGTGACGGGGAGCCCTGGGATTTGTTGAATGACGGTAGGGGAGAAGTAGCTGGATATGTGCTTCAGAAAGACCATTTTGGTAGCTGAGTGGAAGAAGAATTGGGAGTAGCCTGCTGGCAGGCTCATACAAAAATCCAGGACTTAGAAGGGTTGTTGGGAAGCTGTGCTCCCCATTCCCCAAACTCAGGGTCCTCCTCGCTCCTTGTGGCCACAGCACTCTCTCTGCTGGTGGGATTTCTAGCCATCCCTTAGAACCCAGACAAGGAGACCCTCCTTCCCCCCGGGGCAGGAAACCCTCTTCCCAAAGAGCCCTTCTGCAGAGATGTGATCTGCCCTGAGCTGTCGCAGCGTTGTTGAGGACCAATTTCCATGGCTCCGTCAGGGCGCAGGAGGCCTGAGGTCTGTGTGCGAGGGACTGGCTGAGATGTGGAGTCCCGAGGAAGAAAGAGGGTCAGAACTAGGAGCTTCCTAAAGCTCGTCCTACAGGCTCCCCCAGCTAGGGCTGCGCCAGGGCCCCTCTGTCCACTCCGGGCTCAAAAACAAATGGACTTTGGTGGGACATGAGGGTAGCAATGGAGAGGTCAGTCAACAAATATTGATTAGGTACCTACTGCCTTCTGGGTACTGTGTTAAGCACTGGGTATACAAAAACTACAGATGTGGTCCCTGTTCTCTGGGGGTTCACAGCCTTCTCAGGGAGGCAATGTGTACGTAATAAGTTCTCCACAGGCTCTCCATTGAGTAACTAGCAGGGCAGCTTTAGGCCAGGGTCCAAGCCCAGCTCTCTGGAGCCCCGTGATAAGAGTTGGGCTGGATGACTGACTTTCAGGGGCCCTTCATCTCTCTTTAAATCCTATAGTTTGATGAGCTAATCCAGAAGCAGGTAATGGCAGTGGAAGGAGAGGTCTGGGGGGCCCTGGTCTAGCAGCTGCTTTCCTGCAGGAGTCACAAGGTCTTCCTTTCCTTCTTCAGATTCCCAAATTGCTGCCTGTTCTCTGTCCCGAGGAAGCCTTACTTCATCCATCTGCACAGATCTCTGACCAAGCCCAGGTGAGTGTGACGGGACCCTCACCCCACTACAGAACAAGGGGCCGTTCCTGGCAGGGAAAATCTCAAACCTGGACCCTGGTGGAGCACAGGGAAGTTCGGGGACCCAGCTGGGCCCCAGGTATAATTAAGCTGTTATGGAAATTCCCCATCCCCTCCCAGCCCTGGCCCTGAGGCTCAGCGGGTAGTGTGGCCTGCTTGGGAAGGCAGTGGGGCCAGTGGCCAGCAAATACAGAGACTAGGGTAGCTCCTGGCTATTGGGTTTCCCTGCTTAGCTCTTAATCTCACAAGTGTGATCCTAGGGAGAGGGAAGCTCCGGCAGATCCACACCAGCCCTGTCCTCTCCTCGAGAAAGGTGCATCAAGTTAAAGCTTGGAGATGTGGGCTTGGGGAAGGTGGAAAAGAGGCGTGGGGGGGATGGTCTGGAAACCTTGGGTAGAAGCTTCACTGGCTCCTCTGCACTTCTGCAGGTCGGAGCGGACAGCATCATAGGACCGTCTGTGCAGGTGGGTGAGAAGACTTCCATCAAACACTCCGTCATTGGGTCCAGCTGCCTCCTGAGAGACAGAGTGAAAATCACCAACTCTCTGCTTATGAACTCTGTCATCATTGAGGAAGGGTAGGTCCTGTCCCCACCCCACCACGGCCTCACCCGGGGCTGCTACTGGGCTGCCTCCCCTCCTCTTTATTTCCCCCTCTGTGCCCAACCATTTTCTTGGTCTGGAATCCTTCCTGGAGTGGGGGCCAGGTCAGGCCATGTAGCTGATCCCTAGGAAACTGAGGGCCTTTCAAAGGAGAACAAAGGTGGCTCAAGAAAGAAGCAGGAGCAGATCCTTCCCAGGCTGACAAAGGCTACCTAGCAGGGTTACGGGGGAAGCAAAGTTCCATGTAAGGGGTTGGGGCTGGGTTTTGGAGGCCTGCTCCTGTTTGGTGCAGAGCTGGCAGACTGAACATAGACAGGGCAGCGACCAAGATGGGAAGGGGCTCAGAGGGAAGGCCCCGGGAGCGGCACCAGAAGGTACTGGGGAGTTGGGGGCCTAGGGTCAGTGCACATTTCCTAACCACTGCAGCCGGTGGCAGATTGAGGCGCAGAGCTCCCCTGCCAGAAATGCATCAGAGGCCCAGGCTGAAGGCCTTGCCATGTCCTCACGGTGAGCCTGTTACCTTTGTAGAGGCAGTTGAAGAGCACTAGGGGGAGAGCTCTGGGCCTACAGTCCTGCCTGAGATGGTTACTTAGTGGTGTGAGTCCAGGCATGTTGCCTCAGACCCGTCCTCTGTAGAATGGGGTCAGTAATAGCACCAGATTCCCAGGATTGTTTTGAGATCAAACTTCTGGTAATATTTGTGAAGAGCTTTGCAAGTCTCACAGTGTTCTGTGAGCTCTGGTTGTTGTCCTCTTCCTTTGTTTTCTCCCAGGGATGATGCATCCTTCTGAAAGGATTAAAATTGTGGGGGTGCAAGGGGTGGTCGGGGCAGAGAGAAGGGTGTGGATCACACGTGGAGAACTGGGGTATTCACTGGCTCCACAGGATCCCCTCCAGGCTTGGCTTAGGGCAAGCTGGTTAGGAGGCAGTCCTGGACCTGGGAAAGAACGGGCTTCTTTAGCCCCGTAGTGGAGGCTCGAGGACAGTCAGCACCTTTCCATGATGCAGCTGAGCATCCTGCCATCGGTCAGGCTATCCTTCCACAGTCGGAAGCGCCTCCCGGCCTGCCGTACTCAGGTGAACAGGAAGCCCTGGCAGCAGTCTCAGCCAGCCGAGTCTCCAGGAGAGTTTCAGTCCCTTACTTGCCTCAACTGCTTGAGGCTGGGCCTTAGAAAAGCTATTTCAGCCTAAATGGTAGAGCACAGGGGAAGGATAGTGCATGGGCTGCAGGCTGTCTCCCTGGAGACCGACTCCTCCATCCATGCTGTCAGAGAGCTACTGGAGTATAGAGTGAGGAAGATGCTCATCTTGCTGTTATGGCCTTTCCTGGGAGAGTGTATTCAGTTCTGGGCACCCAGTTTAAGCTAAAGGGCATCCCAAGGTGAGCAGGTAGTGCCATGCGAGGCTTCTTTGAAGTAACTTTTGCCTGGAGAAGGAAAGACTTGGGGGCACTGCCCCAGCTATTTGAAGGACTGCTGTAGAGGACGGGGATTAGATCAGGAGTGGTGGGTTGGAGTTGCAGAGAAGCAGGTTTCAGATTTAGATAAAGACCATTTATGAACTGTTGGAACTATCATAAAGTATAATTAGTTACTTGGGAGGTAGTGAGTTCCCCATCACTAGAGGTCTTTGAGCTTGGGATACCTTAAAGAATAATTTTGCTCCCTCCTCAGTTCAGCCTCTTCAACTCTGGGGCAGTGTCCCCCAAGAGGCCTCTCTAGTCCCTCCTGATTGTTAGTCTTTTTTCCCCAAAACAAAATTGCTTTGTATTTGCTCTATCTGAATTTGTTTGTGAAAGATTTTCCTCCCCCATAGAAAATCAGCTCCACAGAGAGAATGAAAGAACAGAATGGGACACACGTTTTTGGACATGGCCAATGTGTGATATTTCTTGGCTTGATTATTGTTTTTTTTTTTTCTTTTCTTAATAGTACTTTATTTTTCCAGTTACACGTAAAGATAGTTTTCAATATTCTTTTTTGTAAGATTTTGTGTTCCAAATTTTTTCTCCCTTTTTCCCTTACCTTTCCCCTCTCCAAGATAGTAAACAATCTGATATAGGTTATACATGTACAATCATTTTAAACATATTACCATATTTATCATTTTGTGAAAGAAAAATCATAACAAAAGGAAAAGCCACGAGAAAGAAAAAGCGAACTAAAAACAAAGCTAAAAATAGTACACTTCAATCCACATTCAGTCTCCATTGAGCTCTCTGGATGCAGATTACATTTTCCATCCCAAGTCTATTGGAACTGTCTTGGATCACTGAATTGCTGAGAAGAGCCAAGTCCATCACAGATGATCCTCACTTAATCTTGTTGTTGCTGTGTACAATTATCTCCTGCTCACTCCACTCAGCATCAGTTCCTGTGAGTCTCCCCAGACTTTTCTGAAATCAGCCTACTGATCCTTTCTTATAGAACAATAATATTCTTTTTTTTTATATAGTTTTTTTCACAGTATATATGCATGAGTAATTTTTTTTAATAATATTATCCCTTGTATTCATTTTTCCAAATTATCCCCTCCCTCCCTCTACTCCCTCCCCTAGATGACAGGCAATCTCATACATTTTATATGTGTTACAATATACCCTAGATACAATATATGTGTGTAAATACCATTTTCTTGTTGCACGTTAAGTATTAGATTCTGAAGGTATAAGTAACCTGGGTAGATAGACAGTAGTGCTAACAGTTTACATTCACTTCCCAGTGTTCCTTCTCTGGGTGTAGTTGTTTCTGTCCATCATTGATCAACTGGAAGTGAGTTGGATCTTCTTTATGTTGAAGATATCCACTTCCATCAGAATACATCCTCATACAGTATTGTTGTTGAAGTGTATAATGATCCCCTAGTGCTGATGCACTGATTCCCTCAGCATCAGTTCATGCAAGTCTCTCCAAGCCTCTCTGTATTCCTCCTGCTGGTCATTTCTTACAGAGCAATAATATTCCATAACCTTCATATACCATAATTTACCCAACCATTCTCCAATTGATGGACATCCATTCATCTTCCAGTTTCTAGCTACTATAAAAAGGGCTGCCACAAACATTTTGGCACAAACAGGTCCCTTTCCCCTCTTTAGTATTTCTTTGGGAAATAAGCCCAGTAGTAGCACTGCTGGGTCAAAGGGTATGCACATTTTGATAACTTTTTGGGCATAGTTCCAAATTGCTCTCCAGAATGATTGGATTCTTTCACAACTCCACCAACAATGTATCAGTGTCCCCGTTTTCCCACAGCCCCTCCAACATTCATCATTATTTGTTCCTGTCATCTTAACCAATCTAACAGGTGTGTAGTGGTATCTCAGAGTTGTTTTAATTTGCATTTCTCTGATCAGTAGTGATTTGGAACACTTTCATATGAGTGGATATAGTTTCAATTTCATCATCTGAGAATTGTCTAGAACAATATTATTCTATAACATTCACTTATTCAGCCATTTCTCAACTGATGAGCATCCCCTCAGTTTCCAGTTCCTTGTTGCTACAAACATTTTTGTACATGTGGGTTCTTTTCCCTCTTTTATAATCTCTTTGGGTCCAGACTCAGCATTGAGATTGCAGCTTGAGAGTCCTTTGGGCCTAGTTCCAAACTGCTCTCCAGAATGGCTGGATCCATTCACAACTCCACCACCAGTGCATTAGTGTCCCAGCTTTCCCACATCCCTCCAGTATTTATCATTATCGTTTCCTGTCATTTTTGGCTTGATTATTCTTACTAGTTACAAGGGAGGGTTTAATCTGGGTTTATTTTTTATTTGTTTTCTACTTGGGAAGTAAAGCAGACCTAATGGTAGTCATGTCAATATAAAGAAAAAGTGGCTGATGAGAACAAATGGGAGTTCAACCCCAGCATTCCAGCCCCGGGAGCTCTTTGGGGCCGCAGACTGACTCTGCAGTCTAGTGTGGTAGCCTTCCCTGCCCACTGTGCTCACCCACTCCCTGGATGGGCCTTCCCCAGGTGACTCGGTGCCCAGTCATTGTTAAAAATGACCTACAGCACGGGCCAGACTCATGCTTGAGACATGCAAGTTGGCATTGAGTGAGTATGACCAGTCTGGAGCTAAGCATCCAGCTAGCTCAGAAATCTGCTTAGGTACTACAGATGGAATCTGAACAGGGCTCACTAATGTCAGATCTTGATTGACTGAGTCACTGCCCTGGCCCTGGATGGCCTTGGGTGACCCCTGAAAGGCTTTCACCAGATGGGGCTGTGGAGCATGCCAGACTCTGAGCAGCCCTTGACTCTTCTCCCCGGCCGCACTGTGGCTGAGATCAGCCTGGACCTTTCCTGAATGGCGATGAAAAGCAAACCAATGTCAAGCAGGCTTTGTAAGGGCTTTACCGGGGATCCGCCTGCTCTCACTTCAGGCACCGCTCCATCCCAGGGCCTTGCGGGAGAGTGCCCGACGCACCCCACGGGCCTTTCGTTCCCTTGTTGGATGTAACTCAGGGCAGCCTTCCTTGCCAGGCTAGAACAGGCCGTGACTAGAGAAGCAGGGAGAATGTCAGCTGTCTCCTGGCTTTGGGCCTAAAAGGCTGCCCACAGCCCACGTACGCCCATTACCCATTCGTCAGGATGATAAGATCAGGCATTCTGCAGCACCCAGTGGGCTTCGCTCAATTATTGGGTGTCATTTGAATTTTAATTACTCATGGTAATTCTTATATGGCTCAAGTAATTTAGGAAAATAATTAAGATGTAGTCACCTGAGGACTAATCCCGCCTCAGCTATTAAATCTGGGCCAAGCCTTTAAGGGAGAGGGTCTGCATTTGCAGAGAAATGTCCTTGTCTCATTTCTAAGGTATCTGTCTCTCAAATGAGAAAACTTACTGAGTTTTTGAGACCAAAAACCAAAGAAAGATATGAATAACGAATTGCCCCAGAAGGTCCTCAAGCCTCCCTACTGGGCCCCATTGCCCTTATTTACAGCATTGGGGAAGTCTGTGGAATGGAAGCGGAGTGAGTCCAGTATGAAGAAAGACTTGAGTGATATGAAGATAATTGTCCCCTCTTGGAGCAAGCCGATTCCAAGTACGCCATGTCAGCTTCTCACCCATCCATGTATGGTCTCTTTTTCTAGCGGAGGCCAGTGCCTAGGACGCCAAGCCTGCCCTGACAGTCAGCAGGCACTGCCTCTGCTTGGGCCTCTGAGTGGACTGCCGAGGCCATCACAGCCATTCCCACACAGGCCAACATAGACGGGAAGGCTGTGTACCCGTTGGCTCTGAGCACGGCTGAGCAGAGTCTGCCGAGCCAGACAGGATGACGCTGTTTGTGATTCCAGGGCATCAGTGAGCTGGTGGGGCAAGTTCAGACTTTGTCTCATCATTTCTTACCTAGGTAATGGCAGCAGCCTCCCAACGTCTCTGTTGCCATTCTCTCTCCACTCTAGTGCATCTTGCCAAAAGAGATCTTCCTAATGTACTACTGCTTTGCTCAAGTATATTTAGTGGCTCCCATTGCCTCTTGAATAAAATGTAAACACTTGATTCCAGTATTTAAACCCCAAATGTTTACATTTTATTCACAGTCTAGATCCAAACAGACTTTTTTTTAACCTTAACTCCTGCTTCATGACCCCAAATTGTATCCAAACTGGACTGCTCACTATTCCCTTGAACTTGATTTTTAGCCTTTTCCATATCTTTGTCCAGAATTTTTCCTCTGCCTGAAGTGCTGTCTTCTCCTTCTCTCCTTGTCTATCAGTATTACTTAGCTCAGAGGATACCAGTTTGTAGCCTCAGCTAGAAGGGAGGGATCTCTAAGGAGGGGCTGTAGAGCACGTTCTCCCTATTTGTCTCATGAACCTTCTAGGCCGGCTAGAATGGCTCTATTTGTGTTCACCAACCTCTTTCTCTGCTGAGCCCAGGGTATCTTCCTAGGAAACAGCCTCACTATGGGCAGAAGCTAAGATAAAGTAGAGTAGAGGCAAACCCCCTCGTGCACTTTGAGGGGGAGACTAGCCAAAGTGCTATTATAAGCTAAGCTTGTCGTATAGTCCATACAAGAAGTACAGTCCCTTTGTGAGTGAAAGGAGAGATGTTGTGAAGGTAGAAATAACAAAATCTGATAGCATATTAGGAAGATTGGGGGTAGGGAATTCAGATTAGAGATCATAAAAAAGGGAAAAGGACCCACATGTGCAAAAATGTGGCAGCCCTTTTTGTAGTGGCAAGGCACTGGAAACTGAGTGGATGCCCATCAGTTGGGGAATGGCTGAATAAGTTATGGGTGTATGAATGTTACGGAATGTTATTGTTCTATAAGAAGCCACCAGAGGGATGATGATTTCAGAAAGGTCTGGAGACATGAACTGGTGCTAAGTGAAGGGAGTAGAACCAAAAGCAACATTATGAGCTAAATGTGGCTCTTTGCAACAGTGAGGGTGATTCAAGGTAATTCCAATAGACTTATGATGGAGAGAGCCATCTGCATCCAGAGTGAGGACTATAGAGACTGAATGTGGTCACCTTTTTTGGTTGTTATTTCTGCTTGCTTGCTTTTTTCTTTCTAATTTTTTCTTTTTGATCTGATTTTTCCTGTGCAGCATAATAAATGTGGAAATATGTTTAACAAAAAAAGAATTCAGCTTAGGATGTCAGGTGTCCATTTTATATTCAAAAGGCAGTCAGTCATGTGGAAAGGGAGATGAGAGATATTGGTCTGGAAACAGATCTGGGAATCATCTACATTGGGATTATAATGAAATCCATAGGAATTGATGAGGTCACTAAGTGAGAATACAGAAGGAAAAGGGAAGAGGGCTTAGGACAGAGCTTTGGGGGATATCCAAGGTAACAGCATGATGTGAATGAAGCAAAGAAGACAGAAGGATCCACGGAGTGGAAGGGACTTGAACTGATCTGACTTCATCATTTTAGGAAGACCTGCCCAAAGTCCCACCAATAGTACGTGCAAGTGCCCAGAGCCTTTCTCCTGTGCCCGATGGCTCCCCTCCAGGCCTGTCTTAGGAGATTTTTTCAAAGTTTTTGCTGGATTGGGTTGAGCTTTTTTTAGCAGGTGCTTGTTGCTAGTCTGAGGTTGAGGTTGACTTTGTTCTAGGCAGCGATGACTATTCAAGGTTTTTTAAGCAGAGGAATAAATCCATTTTATCCCAAATCAGTCTGAATTGATTAAATGCCTGCTATGGGCAAGGTACTGGGCTGCTGCTGGGTGTCCAAAGAAAGTTTATTTACCAGGGACATAGTGATGTCAGTATAAAAAATGTGCTAAGTAATTGGGATAGGAAAAAGAAACTAATGTCTTGAAGGTTGGGCTTGATAGGAATCTTGAAGGAAGCCACAGATTCTAAGAGGAAGAGGTGAAAGAAGGATGCATTCCAGGCTTGGGAAGCAGCCTGTACAAAGACATGAAGGTAGAAGAAGAAATGTCCTCCGTGGACACAGTGACGGGAATATCTAGGGAGGGGAATACAGAATCAGTCGGAGACAGACTATGAAGATCTGTAAGTGCCAAAAAGAGGAGTGTGCGTTTGGGCCTAGAAGCCCAGAGGGAACCACTGAAGGTTCTGGAACAGTAGAGTGACTTAGATTTCTGCTTGTGCCATATATCAGTGTGGGAAAAGTTTTTAGTACCAACAAAATCAATGCAGCTATCTTTGAATTGATATCTCAAATAAGGGCCTAATACCCAGCATACCTAAGGAACTAGCCCAAATATTCTAATATCAAGTAAAATTCTCCAGTGGACAAGTAATCCAAGAAAACATGGCACCAGTAAGAAAAATGTAAATCAGAGAAATTCTGAAGTTTCACCTCATTCCCAGCAAATTGGACAAAAATGGTCAGCGTTGGAGGAGTTGTGAAAAAGTATATACTAAAACTCTGTTCTGGTAGAGCGGGTGAAGTGGCCTGACCATTTTGGAAAATGTTTGAAATTGGATTTTGGAAATCATTAAAACATCCAAACCCTCTGACTCTCACCACATAGTTTAAATCCCATCCAAAGGCTACATATACAACTAAATATTTATAGCAGTGCTTTTTTTTTAATATTAATAGTTTTTATTTACCATATATATGCATGGGTAATTTTACAACATTGACAATTGCCAAACCTTTTGTTCTAATTTTTCCCCTCTTTCCCCCCACAGATGGCAGGTTGACCAATACATGTTAATTATGTTAAAGTGTAACTTAAATACAATATGTGTATACATGTCCATACAGTTATTTTGCTCTACACAAAGAATTGGACTTTGAAATAGTGTACAATTAGCCTGTGAAGGAAATCAGAAATGCAGGTGAACAAAAATAGAGGATTGGGAATTCTATGTAATGATTCATAATCATCTCCCAGAGTTCTTTCTCTGGGTGTAGCTGCTTCAGTTCATTATTGGAACTGATCTGGTTCATCTCATTGTTGAAAATGGCCACATCCATCAGAATGGATCATCATATAGCACTGTTGTTGAAGTATACAACAATCTCCTGGTCCTGGTACTTTTTGTAGCAACAATTGTTGTGGCTCATGAGTGGAATGGAATCTCCTCCTAAGTCATTAGAAATTATAAATATGAAAAATCCCTAGATTTATGGGAAGTCCTGAGAACCAATGGGGAGGGAAGTGTGCAGACTTGGGCAGTGACCACTAACATAGTGTCCATGGACGGAACAGACACCGAACTGCTTTCTTCTATTTGGAGAAGGGCTGAGAGAGGAAGGCGGCCTTTTCTCCAGTGAGGGAACATACCATAGTCTATAAGGCACATTTCCCTCTTTCTTACCTTTTGTTTCAAGGGAAAGTGAGCTTGAGGAAGGGGAAGGACAGATTCAAAAATGGAGGTGATATTTTTAAGAGACCCAAAAAAGGACAAACTGCAGTAATAATGTTTACACTAAAAATAGGGACTTTCACTTGGGCAGCTGAGAGATGGGAGAGATTTGAAATAGCAAGGAGACTAAAGGGGCTATTGCAATAGTCCAGGTGCAATGATTAGGGGGTAGCTGTGTGAGGGGAGGAAAGAGGACAGATACAAAAAGTGTCATGGAGGGAGCACTTAGTGCAGTCGCTCGCACATAGTAGGAGCAATATTAGGAATGGAGTGGATGTAGGGAGGGAGGATGAGAATGATGCCCCAACTTTGAGTGCTGAGACGATGCTTTGACATTTTGCATGAATTTGTGTTAGTCCTTTGGACTTCAAGCCTCTGCCCAGGGTCGGGGGGGTGGGGGGGGTGTAGCCAGCCCAGCTTCCAGCCTCGGCCAGCCTGCATGCTTCCCACTGGCAGGCTTGGGTCTCTGGATCTGCCTGGTCTCCCATTAGGTGACTCACTCATTCCTGTGCCCCCAAGCAGGCTGATGGGGAGGGAATCCCCTAAGTGGATGAAACAAGTCAGATGCCCCGCCCTCAGGGTCTTCACTCAGTCGGGCCTACCTGGTAGCCAGTCTGGGACCCCAGGCCTCCCCACGCTGGTCCTTCCTAGCTCTGAGCGGCCTCGAGCCTCGGCTTCCCAAAGTGCTCATCGTTTTCATTGCAGAGCCTCAAACCATTGCGGGGACAGTGTAATTAAGGGTTGAGTTTGGAATTCCTACTGGTGCTGCCTATGTGGTAGCCACCGTCCCTCTCCCCATCTCCATTCTGCACACGTAGCTTGCCCAGAGTTTCAGCCTCTGCTTTCCAGGGCAGTCCTGCCCTGCCAAGGGCCAGGATACTTATGGAGTCAGTGAAGCAGGCCTTGGGAGAAATGTGCAGGCCGGTCCTCATTTGGGATCTCCTCTTTCTGCTTCCCAGATCCTTCCTGGCTCATTTGGAAGTTTTCCCAGGCCCTGGACTGCATCCTTCTCCCCTGATTTCCATGGCCTTTGCTTTGCTACTTTGCTGATTTGCCACAAGGAGGAGGCAAGAGAGAGCATAGGAGGCCAGGCTGGTGCTGTCCTCCAAGCCCCAGCTTGTTATGTCCTGGGAGTCTTTTTAGCTGGGCCTCCCCCCAGAATAGGCCAGGCCCACCCAGCCCACACAAGAACAAGACTGTGCTGGGCCTCCTTTCCCCTTTCATGCAATCTCTGACCTTTTAGAAAAACAAAACACGATAAAGAAGGGCCTGGAATGTTACAGACTGTGTACATTTGTCTCTGGGTTTCTTTTGAGGTTTGTTGTTTACAATGGCGGGGGGAGGGGGAGTGACAGCCCAGCCAGGCTAGCCAGCAGCCTTCCTGAGTGCGGGGCTGTTTCCGGGGGGTCTCCTTCGGTGGTCTGCACCTTAAGTCCTTGTAAACCTCCCCTGGTCTCCTTGGCCAGTTCCCCCCTTTCTTATTCTTCACTCCTTAATGACGCTTCTTCCCCTTTAACCCCACTCTGTCTTTGGCCTGCACTCCTGGTACAAACCCCACCCTGAGCGGGGTCCTAAATTTGGAGCCGAGGGCCCTCAGGGGCTGGCTAGTCTGACCCCTTCATTTTATAGAGAAGAAAATGGATCCAGAGAAGTCTCTGAGATGGAATTGAATCTAAGTTGTCTAACTACCAATAAGAGCTCACATTTATATAGGTTTACAAAGGGCTTTATGTACATGATTTTATTTGTTTCTCACATCCCTATAAAGCAGTCCCTAATAGATCTCCATTTCACAGATGTAGAAACTCAGGCTGAAAGAGATTCATTGGCTTGCCTAGCACCAGAGCACTAGGTATCTGAGGCAGGAGGAGACCTTGGGATTTGTATCTGGGCCCTGTTGTTTCCCTGTTACTACAAATAGCTGGGACTAGGCTGTAGGATTGGGCTGACTTGTGGGTGTAATTAGAGCTTAAGCTTCTGGTGGGCAGAAGTTGGACTCCATTCCACGCCCTCTGCCTACTGGCTCCGTGTTCCAGTCAGGGGATTATTGCTGTTGCTAATTGTGCCCGGCTCTAGCTGTGTGTGTGAGCACATGGACACACACACACGTGCCCATGTACGCAGGGCCGGTTTGGAGTCTCTTCAAGAAAAAGGGGGCAGCTCTTCCCCTGCTGCCCCCTTGGGCTTCTCCGGATGATCAGACTTCTGTCTTACAGGTGCAGCATCCATGGCAGCGTGATCTGTAACAATGCTGTCATCGAGAAAGGTGCAGACATCAAGGACTGCCTGGTTGGCAGTGGTCAGCGGATAGAAGCTAAAGGTAAGGCTTGGGAGCAGCCCCAGAGGGCTGGGCCATGGTGGGGGCGAAGTGGGAGCTGGGACTGCAATAGCCTCCGTCCCAAGGGGACCAAGTGTGTAGGACATGGTGGAATTGCCAGGCCCCACAGTCTGGCGCAGCGTCAGTTTCAGACACAAGGGAAAGTGGGAGTAGGGAGGTAGGGAGATTCTGCCGGTCAGTGTCAGATCTGTGGCTCGGACTGATGGCTGCCAGGGAGGTGGTGAGCTTCCTAATCCCTAACCAGACATACCTCCTGCCCTCCTCAGGAGAGCCCAAGCTGTGCCTGGGAAAAGACCTCAGTAATGACAGTGAATTCTTTTTTTTTTTTTTTTTAACTATTTTTTAAATTAATTTTTATAATTATGACATTTTCTTTGACAGTACATATGCATAGGTAATTTTTTTTTTTTTTTTACAACATTATCCCTTGTACTCCCTTCTGTTCTGAGTTTTTCCCCTCCTTCCCTCCACCCCCTCCCCTAGATGACAGGCATTCCCATACATATTGAATATCTTATAGTATATCCTAGGTACAATATATATGTGCAGAACCGAATTTTGTTGTTGTTGTTGCAAAGGAAGGATTGTATTCGGAAGCTAAAAATAATCTGGGAAGAAAAACAAAACAAAACAAAACAAAAACAATGCTCTCAGTTTACACTCATTTCCCAGTGTTCCTTTTCTGGGTGTAGCTGATTCTGTCCATCATTGATCAATTGGAATTGGATTAGCTCTTCTCTGTGTTGAAGATATCCACTTCCATCAGAATACATCCTCGTACAGCATCATTGTTGAAATGTATAATGATCTCTTAGTTCTGCTCATTTCACTCAGCATCAGTTGATGTCTCTCTAAGCCTCTCTGTATTCCTCCTGCTGGTCATTTCTTACAGAACAATAATATTCCATAACCTTCATATACCATAATTTACCCAACCATTCTTCAGTTGATGGACATCCATTCATCTTCCATTTTCTAGCTACTACAAAAAGGGCTGCCACAAACATTTTGGCACATACAGGTCCCTTTCCCTTCTTTAGTATTTCTTTGGGATATAAGCCCAGTAGTAGCACTGCTGGATCAAAGGGTATGCACAGTTTGATAACTTTTGGGGCATAGTTCCAGATTGCTCTCCAGAATGGCTGGATTCTTTCACAACTCCACCAACAATGCATCAGTGTCCCAGTTTTCTCACATCCCCTCCAACATTCATCATTATTAGTTCCTGTCATCTTAGCCAATCTGACAGGTGTGTAATGATACCTTAGAGTTGTCTTAATTTGCATTTCTCTGATCAGTAGTGATTTGGAACACTCTTTCATATGAGTAGAAATAGTTTTAATTTCATCATCTGAAAATTGTCTGTTCATATCCTTTGACCATTTATCAACTGGAGAATGGCTTGATTTCTTATAAATTAAAGTCAATTCTCTGTATATTTTGGAGATGAGGCCTTTATCAGAACCTTTAACTGTAAAAATGTTTTCCCAATTTGTTACTTCCCTTCTAATCTTGTTTGCATTAGTTTTGTTTGTGCAGAAACTTTTTAATTTGGTGTAATCAAAATTTTCTATTTTGTGATCAATAATGGTCTCTAGTTCTCCCTTGGACACAAACTCCTTCCTCCTCCACAGGTCTGAGAGGTAAACCATCCCATGTTCCTCCAATTTATTTATGATTTCGTTCTTTATGCCTAAATCTTGGACCCATTTTGATCTTATCTTAGTATGTGGTGTTAAATGTGGATCTATGCCTAGTTTCTGCCATACTAATTTCCAGTTTTCCCAGCAGTTTTTGAATGACATGAATTCTTTCTGAAGCTCCCCAAGCCCTTCTAGAATCTCAGAGCTGGGACCTCAGAGCACCGCCCCCCCGCCCAAGACCTACCCAGGAATCCCTCCTGCCCCTTATCCTTTCCTTGGCTTGGGCTGAGCTGGTGCAGAAGGAGGGAGGCCCCTTCCACTCCGAGGCAGAGGTGCCCTCAGCATGTAGCCATGGGCTCATTAGAAACCAGCATCAGTAGTTTTTAAAAATATAACGCGTGGTCTCCACATTCCAGCCATGGTTCCTGTATATCTCATCCTCGGCCTTTAGGTAACCTAGGGATGGAGGTCTCCGCGCCTTCCAGAAGTAAAGAGCAGCACAGTCTGTCTGAGGGCCAGAGCTCCCCTGGCTGCCCCCTCCCCACAGCCTTTTCTCTCCCCTGCCAGCTTGGTCTGTCCCCTGCTTCCTCTGAGTTCAGGATCTCCTCCTTCACCCCTTGCACTTGTATTGGAATGCTCCATGCCATGCAGAGCACAGAGCCACAGCCCCGCCCTCCCAGAGGCAACAGCTTCCTGCCCAGTCTAGTAGAGTGGCAGCTTCGGGGAAGCCAAGGACTGTTTCCCATTTGGTGGAAAGGGTTTCTAAATTAGGGGATGTAATGGAGTGAGTAAACATGGGGCAGAGCTGCCTCTCAGGGCCCCAGCTCCCTTGTGGGCCAGTGCCTGGAGCTTCGGCCACCCTCCCTTCCTCAGCCTCCTGCGGTATCCAGGGCCAAGCAGCCGTCTGACTGCCTGCCCACCTGCCTTTACTTTCAGTGTGCCAGAGCTGTAGGGGGCATTGGGGGCCAAGTGGGCCAAGGCTTCCTTTATTCAGCCTGCAGTTGACCCCGCTGCTGACCCTGCGGCTTCCTTCTGCAGACATCCTGTAGATTTTTTAGCTGAACTTGTCCAAAGCAGAACTCATTAGCTCTCCCCTAATTCCTGTCCCCCACTTCCTCCCTTCACTACGGCCCCGCTCCCCATCCCTTAGGCTTAGACCCCACAAGTCATTCTCAGATCCTCTCTCACATTCCCCTCAGCCAAGCTGTTGTTGAGACCTATCGATTTTGTGGCATTTCTCAAATTCTCCTCCTCTCTCCTGATGCCATCCCCACTTTGGTGCAGGCCTTCAGTTGAGAGCAGCAGCCCCCCTTTACAAGAATCAGTCATCCACATTATCACCAGTGCATTGGCAGAGCAGAAATTCCCACAGAGCCAGTGGTTCCAGATTCAGGACATCAACAAGCACCAAGGGGCAGAGTCATAAATGAATGAGTTCTGCCCTCAAGAAGCTTCCACTCCATCAAAGGAGAGAGCACGGGCATGAATAAGTAGAGGCAAGGGCATGAGGCAAGGAGGAATCCTGGCATCTGGGGCGCTCAGGAAGGGTTCCTCAGAGAGGGGGGAACTGGGACCAGACTTTTAAAGGAAGCCAGAGGAGCAGAAATGAGAAGGGGGAGCATTCCAGCGTCTGGCTGAGCAGTGTGTGTGCTGGGTGCTGAGCCCACCTTGGAGCCTTGCCTGCTGGGAAGTGATGGGAAGCCAGCCTCTGCCAGCGCCTTTGGTTCCCGTCTCTGCCTCTCACGTTTCAGTTGCCTGGATTTGAGCCTTGAAATTCCCTTCTAGGATCTCTCTGGCACCTTCAGAAACAGTCTGAGCAGGCTTTGCTCTCCCTCCTCACCACCTTAATTTATTAAGCACCTGTGGAGTACAGAGATTGGTGCTTGGCAATAGAAGAGGCTCTCAGTTTAGAGAAGATATGGTCCCTGACTTCCTGGAGTTCCATTAGGAAATCAGCCAGTTCCCCAAACATTTCTTAAGCTCCTAGAATATACACCTAAGCAGGAGGAGCCCATAACAGTGTAACTGGCCCTGTCCTTGGAGACAGAGGCAGCCTAGACACAGAATAGTAGAGACACTAAGCAGCACAGCATGAAGATGCAGGGACCAGGTCAGAAGTGGCTCGGTGTGAAAGGCGGTGGTGTTTGAGGTGAATCTGAAAGAGAGTCCAGGAATTCTGGGGGAGAAAATAAGCAAGGAACTAGGCAGAGGGTGAAGATAGTAGGCCCTTGGAGTGTATGCTGGGAGAAATGTGTCGCACCCAACTAAAAGGAAATGGGGCTGGCTCATTCTCCATATTGCTGGAAGGTGGCCAAGCTAGTGGCCACCCTTGTTTGGGGACCACACCAGGGGAAGATTGGGGAGCAAATGGGGCATGTCCAGCCTGGGGAGGAGAAGACCCAGGAGTGTCTGTCTTCATGGTTGGAAGGACTGTTATATGGAAGAGGGCCTAGATTTGCTCTGTTGGGATTTGGGAGCAACAAGTAGGAGCAGTGGGAAAAAGGTCCAGGCAGAGAAACTTGGGGACAGAAGTCTTCCTCATCAGAAACAGCCAGAGGGGGACAGGCAGTCTGGAGGGCAGACTCCTTCTTTCAGTTGTCAATGATTGTCATAAGCAGGGGCTGATAGCCAGGGCCTGATGAAAGCCACGAATCCTGTGGCTGGGCTGTGGCATTTGAATTCTTGCTACTTGAAATTATAATTAAATGTGAGATACGGTCATTGTCTCTAGCCTAATGAAAATATGCATTCAAAAATTGGTGGGCTGCAGCTCCTTCGTGGGATTCGTTATTCACGTTCATCAGGACCTTGCTGTATTCTTGGTCAGGTAGAAGTCCCTCTTTCACCTGTCATTTTGTGACTGTAAAAATCTGCTGGCAGCTAGGAAGGGGCAGAAAGAGCATCGCAGACACGCGGGGCTGCCAGGCAGGGAGTGCTGCCTCCACTTACTGGGGGGCAAGAGGGAGGGTGATGATGAGAGAAGAGGCTGCAGCTGGGCCACATGATTCTGGCAGCATGTGAAGGCTGGACTAGAAGGAATATGGAATGGCCCTGTTCAGAGTCCAAAGGTAACTAGAATGGAAGGCATTAGGGGTCGGATGGATGGACATATAGACGGACGGATGGATGGATGGATTGAAAGGTGTTGATCCAGCACTCATAATGTAAACATAAGTACTGTGTAAGTGTTAGACATACAAAGAGAAAAGCTATTCAGCCCCTGCTCTCAAGGATCTCCCACGTGGGGCTGCTGATGTTCATGGAAAGTTTTTAGCTTTGAGCCAGATGGAAAGACCCAAAGCAGACAGATGCCTACACCCTTTTTCATATTATTTCTACTGACAAGTAAAACATCCTGAGTTCCTACTGCTGAGCCTGACCGCTGCCAGGGTCTCTGGAGGAAGAACTTTCTTTTCTTAGTCATCAGCAAGAGGCAGGGAATTTGCCCCTGTGGAAGGGAATGCAGGGGAAGCTTGGGCAGGAGTGGAATGGATAGCATTTGGAGATCAGTTGCAAGTCCCCAGGGGTACATGGGACAGATGGGGGGCGGTCAGTAAGGATGAACCCCATGCTGGTGGAGTGGGAGGGACTGGTGACACCCAGGGGGAGAATTCAGACCAGAGGGCAGGGGGGAAGAGGGGGAGGGGGCAGATTCTCCTCATCCACATGGAAGTGAGACCTTGAGACACAGTGGCAGGGAGCACTCCCCAGAGAATGGCTGTATTGGGGTCCAGATGGGAAGAAGTGTAAAAGTCACTCTATCATCTATATAACTCCAGCAGGAGTCAGGACACTTACCGGCTCTACTGGCCTGGCCAGATGAGGAGGCAGAGGCAGCTTTCCCCCTCCCATGCCGCACCAATAGGGCAGCCCTTTCGGGAGCTTTCAGGGATGTCTAGGGCGGGGAAGAGCCAGCAGCTCACCCACCTGGAACGAGCCACCCCCCACTGGCAGGCTGCACCTGGAACAGCTGGAGGTGCTGCAAGTCAGGGCCAAGTCCTACTGGCAGCTGTCTCTAGTGCTCGGCGAGGCAGTTGGAGGCCCTCTCTGTGCATCTGAGCTTTGGCCCCAGAGGTCAGTGGCCTTCAGCCGGATTCTCCTTATCTCCTAGCTGCCCTATTCTTCTCTCTGGATGCTTCCACCCTCCAGGCCCTTGCTGGACTCCTTCTCTGTTCAGCCTCCCTAGCCACCTTTACCAGTACCATCTCCAGGCCCCGGAGTCAGGCCTCTCTTGGGACATTCTCCCCGAGTGTGAAGAGTGGTCCCTTCAGTCTTGAGGACAGTTGTGTGCAGACTATCCCCAGGACAAGGATGGTGTGCCGCCCTTCCATCCCCCCATCCTTTACCATCTCTTCTCTCTGTTTTGTTCCCCATGAAAGTGGTCCATGGTCTCGTGGCGCTCTCAAGGGACAAGCTTGAGCGGGACTAGTTTGCATCCCTCAGGACTGTCCCCCAGGACACCAGTTTTAGGGCGTTCCCCTCCACTGTTGACTGGGCAGTATTTTAGGAAATCTGAGTTCCCTCCTCTCATCCTTATCTAGATGTTCATTTTCAGAGACTCGGTTATGTTTGGGGGGAGGAAAGAATGTCAGTGCCTCCTTAGCCAGGCTCATCGAGAGGCCGATGGTGAGCTCTGGGGAGGGGATCGGGGTTAGCTCCTCCTGAGAGGGGCAGAGATGGTAGGGACCTCCAGGCGGGCTGCAAAAGCAGTAAAGGGCTTAGCTCTCAACAAGTCTTTTTCCTTCCTTTTCTAGCCAAGAGAGTGAACGAGGTGATCGTGGGAAACGACCAACTCATGGAGATCTGAGGTTGTCAGCGTCTGCATCTGCTCTGAAGTCTCCCAGGACTGGGCAGAGGCCTGGCCTTTGCCGACTACAACTACTTTCCCGTCTGGCTCTGTTTGTATTGCTCTCCCAATAAAGACATGTCTCCAGTGGGCTCCATAGACTCCTGAGGCTGTCCTGTCCTCCGGCACATGACCCTCGGCCAGGAGGACGTCGCCATGAGGACCACACAGTCTGTTGTTGAACAGTGACACAGGCCATCTGTGCTGATGTAAACAGAGATTCTCCCCGGGGGCCCTGCTCAGCCTTACCATTGCCCTTCTCCCCAACCCCCACCCAGAAACTGGCAGCTTCAGGATCATGCTGAGGAAGATGATGAGAAGGCACTTCCTGCCTTGCTAACAAGGATGGACATTCCCAGGGATTAGCTCTTATCTCTCCTTCCCCAACCAAGAAAAAGCTCTTAGCAAATTCTGCCCTAAATCCAGGGAGGTTTGTAGTGACCTTGTGACTTTGGTCTGGTGGCCCCAGACCAGTTGTGCTGCTCCCACTGGCACCTTCTAGCGCCCAGTCACCCTTGGAGCTTACACTGGATGGGATCCAAGGTCAGGCTCTTCCAGGGCTTGCTACATATTGAGCCCAGTCAGAAAGGTCCACAGGCCTTGGCTAGTGCCCCAAAATGCCCTCTTATTCTCTGGCCCTATCCCCTGCATCTTGAAGAAGGCAGATGGTCAGGAGATCCTACCCTTCCTCCTCCTCCTCCTCCTCCTCCTCCTCCTCCTCCTTCTCCTCTTTCTCCTCCTCTCCCTCCTCTCTCCCTCCTCCCTGCACAAGAAGGGAGTGTGGGGAGGTCTCCTTTCCTCTGCTTTTATGACCTGCAGGTGTTTGGTGGGAGATAAAAGTAGGTCCTGGGGTGAGATTTCATGGCCCAGAATTATCAAAGTGAAGATCCTCCCAGTGGGTGGCAGTAATTAAGAAAAATAATTTGAAATAATAGTTTATACATTACTGCAAAAATCCCAAGGCCTAGGGAATTAACTCTTGCTAGTCTGGATTGATCTTGACGCTGGTTGTTCCTGCCCTAGAGGAGCAGGGGGAGGAGGTGATACCTCCCCACTTGACCCAGGAAGGGTCCCCCCCCTTTGTTTCCCTTTCTTCTCTCGGTTCCCAAGAGGAGTGACCCTAGTCAATTCAGGTGGGAGGGAGCATTTCCTCAGCTAAATTGGAGCACAACATCTAGGATCTGAGAAGAAGTAGAAGAGGGAGCCCTGCCCCTGCCCCTAGGGAGAGATCCAAGGGCTGAAAAGACCTGAGAGGGCATCTGGCCCAACATTGGCCCATCTTACAGATGTTGAAACTGAGGCCCAGAGAGAGAATGTGAGGTAGCCAAGGACAGCTTGCCACACTAGTCAGACCACATTTTTGTATTTCTGAATTCAATTCTGAGAGCCACATTTTAGGAAGAGCATTGATAAACTTTAGACCATCCACAAGAGGGTGACCAGGTGGGGAAGATTCTCAGGATCACACTGGGCCAGGATCCAGTGAAAAAATGGTGGTGGTCTGTCATACAGAAGGATCCACTGGGTCTTGCTTGGCCCAGAGAGCAGACTCTGGAGCAGTGGGAGGAGGTGGCAGGTGGAGGCTGGCTGTCAGGAAGCTACCACGCAGGAGATCTATCCCAAAAAAGAAGGGGCTTCTTGGAAAGGCTGCCAGCCCTTCCTTACTGCTGGACCATTAGCCACCCCTTGTGGGAGATAACACGTTGGATTCTGTGCTCTGTTGTGGGTCCTCGAATGGCCGCATATGGAGACTTAACTCTCCCAGTAAGGCCTCCCAAAAGGTCTGTCCCTTGTGTCCCTTGGGCTGCTGTCACTAACCTCAAGTACTTGCCTACACCTGGGACCCTGAGGGCAGTGGTTGGACCCTTTTGTGGAACTTGAAGAGGACAAGGGCTTTGTGGGCCCCAAGGATAAATTTGCCTTGAGCCCCCGAGAATCTATTGCCCTCCAAGAGCACTGCAGGTGTGGTCGAGCAACACCAGGCTCTCCGTCCCAGCCAATCCCTCAACTTCTCCCCTGAGGAGCGATGAGAAGGGGATCTGGCAGTGCCGTCCCACTGTCCCCCCCAGGCTCAGCAGGGCCAGATCTGTCCCACTGTGCAGGTAAGCATTCATGAGTCACCTATGGTGTGCACTGGGTCTGCACGGGGAAGGGGAGAAGGACCCTATTATAAGTAACAAAAGGTCAGCGTCTGCAGTAAATAAGAGGGAGAAGTTGCTTCTGCCTGAGGATTCCCCTGGAAAGTATGAAGGATCTTATTTTAGTGGGTGAAGGACAAAGGAAAGGCAGTAAAGCTGGGAAAAGATGGAAGCTGGATAGTAAAAGACCCCAGGGTAAAGGGTCTGCCTTTGATTCTATAGGCACTATGGAGCCATTGAAGGCTTCTGAGCATTATAGGGACAAACTCACACTCTTTAGGAGCCTCTGGTTATCGGCCACCTAAGAGACAGAATAGGGAGGAAGGGATAGAAAGATGTAAGAGACGGCCAAGCTCTTGTGGGCAAGATGGCGCCTTTCGATTGATTGAGTGTGAGGGAAAATTCAGAAATGACTTGACAGTTCCGGCCAGACAGAAAAACAGTCCTTGGCCTTCTGTGCTGCTTTATCCAAACATGATCTCATTTGACTCTTTCAGAAGGCCCAGGTGGTCAAGGAGGAGGAGGAGGGCTTCCATGGGCAGAATCCTGGATGTCAGCAAAAGAGAGATTGAGGGAAGGGGTGTTTTAGAAGTTTTGGGCTCCAGAAGTCAGTCCAAAGTCCAGGGAACAATCTACAGATCCCTGTTCTTGGTCTGCCTGGCTGTGTCCCCCACTCTAGCCCCCCCCAAGCCCGGCTGCACCAGACTGTGGCTCTGAAGCCCACTTGGTCTCGAGGCTGCTAAGATGGGGTGTGGAACCAGGGGCAGGGAAGGGAGCTCGCCCTGCCAAAATGTGCCTCAGTTCTCCCCACTGGGCTCCATTTGGGGCAGTGGCTCAGCTAGGGCCACAGCTGCTTCCCCCAGAGCTCTGGCTTGATTATTAACAGGAAAGATGCTGAGCCCTGCTGGTCCTGCCTCCTCCCGGACTGTCGGCTGCCTTCAGCTAGCATTCGGGGCTAGTCTCTCTGGAGAAGGCTCCCTGGGAACTGAACTCTCTAGTCTTCCTGGAGCCTGAGGGAGGGGGCTGGGGGTACTGGTGTACTTCCCCATTTTCTCCCTCCCTTCCTCCCTAACCCTCGGCCCCCAGGGCTCATGAGCAGCCGGAGCCAAAGACTGAGGTTTTCACAAGCCTTCCTGGGGTGAGGGGAGGCCAGGCTGCAGGGGAGCCCACCAGCTGGGCTCTGCAGGCTCCTGAGAAGGGGAGGGAGGGGGAGACCTTTTTCCAAATGAAGTGAGTAATTTGCCCCCAGCCCCCCTCCCCAAAGTGGCTGCTGGTGTCTGCCTTAAGCTAGGCCTTTGTGTTCAGGCTAAATGGTTAATTGTGTCTGAGGAAGATGTCCCAGCTCCACCAGGCAGCCAGACCACCCAGGCAGCGGGCTGGAGAGCATGCCGGCAGCATCCCCGGGATGTGGGAGTGGCTGGGGCCACAGAGGGAGAGAGGGAGGGAGGGAGGGGAAGGAGGCTGGGAGGCCAGCGTTCCTGCTCAGGGCCCCCACCCCGTCGGCCAGCCGGGATGCCTGCCCACACAAGAACTGAGCAGGAAGTGCCGGAAAAAGAAAGCCAAGTCTCGGGCCTGCTATTTGTAGGAGACTTTTCTCTGCTTTCCTCAGCTGGCTTTCTTGGACTCTGAAGGGAGTGCTTAGGGCCAGGCCCGACGAGAGAAACTAAGACATTAAGAAGTCCTCTAGGCCCTGGCCCCAGCAGGCAACAGTCCTGAGTGTCCCGGACTGGCCTTGGGTGCCAGGCCCAGATTGGCTGTAGTGATGGGAGCAGTTCAGAGTAGTCGACCTTTTCCTAGAGTCAACCTGTACTCCCTCCCCACAGGCCTCTCCTTCCCCCCACTATTACCCAGAAGCTGACCCCAAAGGGGGGCACATTTTTACAACCTCTTGGGGTCTTGGAGAGCCCAAGAGGGGAGGGAGAGCCTGCAGCTTGGAGGTGGGGGAGGGGGGTTGATATAAGCTGGTTAAATTAGACCCCTTCCCCCAAGGTGAGGAGCACTGAGCTCATCCCCTCAGTCCCCTTGGCCCCTCATGCCCCAGGATATTGGGTAGTTCCCCAGAACTAGAGCAAGGCCTGACTGAGGCTGGGAGTAAGGTATAAGTTGGGTTTCCTCAATGAGTGGACAAGTGAGAGAATGTAGTGGTTAAGGCTGTCGATTACTAGTAAGCCCTGTGTTTAACTCGGAGCAGGTTCCCGTCCCAATCTGACCAGTGCCCATGTCTAGGCTCAGCTGAGGAAACTAGAAATCAGCCTCCCCCACTCCGGGACCCAGGCACAGCTAACCCCCTCAAACAATATCTTGTTCTGCCTTTGCTTCTGCTGTTCCCGCTTGTGGATCACTCTCCTCTCAACCAGCTGTGCACATCTCCCCATCCCTACCCCTCTCTGGCATGGGAAATTTGAAAAGGAAAGATGGGGGGGGAAGGGGAGAGGCCTTGAAGGCTGGGATCAAGAGCTTAGATTTGATCCCCAAGGTAATGGGAAGTATTTTCAAGAAGAGGGAGACATGATCAGACCCGTACATTATGAGAGAGTAGCGATTCAGAGGCAAGAACAGTTAGGAGGCTATTGCAACAGTCCAGACATTTGATGCTAAGGACCTGAGCTAGGCTGGGTCCAGTGAGTGGAGAGCAGGGAGCATCTAAGACAAATATTATAGGAGAGGGAAGGAGCCGGTTTGGAGCCTTGATAGCCAGGAGGCTAGGAGACAACTTGAAACATCCCCCCCCTTTGCCCACTCCTACACATGTTGCTGGAACAATTGACTGGGCAGGGACATTGTCTCACATCGTGGCGGTCTCTTACAGACCCGATCAGCTTTCCCCTCCGTATCACAGGGAAGCATGGGGGCAGGACTTTTAGAGCCATGAAGTCTGAAAAGGCCCTAAGCATAAACTGTACTGTCGGGGGAAACTCCGACGGGGTAAAGTTATGAAGTACACAGACAAATGAGGGGCAGTCTGCTCCGAGGGGACAGGGCTTACCGAGCCCCTGGAACATCCCCAGAATTCTGCACTGGCCGGCATTCAGGACCAGTGGCATCTACCATGAGGGTCCAAGGAGGATGAAGCTGGAGAAAAACAATTGGATTTAGCAATTAGGTCATTTCCAGTCACCTCAGAGAAAATCCCTCCAGCAAAGCAGTGGGTCAAAAGTCAGGCTGCAGGGAGGTGAGGAGCAGGGAGGAACATCCCTCCCACAGAGCACAGACTTTGCAACTTCCCTGCACTCGATGCCCAGAATGCTGAAGACACTCATTCATTAACTGACTTTGTGCCTGGTGCCGGAGATGCAGACAAAAGGCAAAGCAGGCCAGTGGGCAGAGTCCTTGGAGTCTGCATGTTTACGTGTTAGAAGCTCGGGACATAGAGCTCCGGGCTTGGAGTTGGGCAAAGCTGAACTCACATCTGACCTGACACTTACTGGGGGAGCCTGTCTCTAAGACCCCGGAGATTGTTGAGGGTCAAATGGGGTCACATCTGACCTTAGACACTTACTGGCTGTGTGAGCCTGTCTCTAAGACCCCGAGATTGTTGTGAGGGTCAGATGGGGTATGTGTAAAACACTTTGCAAAATTTTTAAGTTCTATATAGGTGCTAGTTATGATTATTATGTAAACAGGTGAACAAATACAGGATAATTTGAGGATGGAGAAAACCGCAGTAGGGAGCGGATTTTGCTTTTTATTCCGAGGCACTAGGGAGCTGATAAAGGCTTTTGAGCTTGGAAGACGAGGTTGAGGGTCTCCCCAACAACGTGGTCCTTTATTGATTCCACAACATTCCTAGTTTCCGGTATGGGGAGGACTCTGAAATAGAAGGTCCTCCCTGTCCTCCAGAATTTACCGGGATGTAAGTGGGAAGCAGAAGGAAAAAACTCGAAAGTAAATGCTTTGTGACTAGGGCTGGCCAGAAATGAGGAAATGCACTTCTCTGCAAGGGTGGGGGACTACGGATGGGGAGCGTGGCGTTCATGCCATTCGGCGTGAGGCGCTGGTTCCGTTGCTCTTTGGATTAACTGTTATAAAGGGCGGCTGGAAAGGAGAGATAATTGAGAAATGAAAAGAAATAAAAGAAATCAACACAAACATTGCTTTGTAAAGAATTTAAAAAAAAAAAAAAAAAACAAACCGTTTTGTTTAATTGAATTGAGTTGCACTAAGAGGCATGGCAATGAATGAAAACCCTGAGCCAATCAGAGGCCAGACTGCCGGGGGGAGCTGTCCTCGGTACCGCCCCCGGCTCCCTCGGGCCCCCTCCGCTTAACACAAGCTGGATCTGGGAGCACCTGGATGGGGCGGGGGCAGGGGGAGAGGGAGGGGGTCCCGAAGGAAAGGAGGGGAGGGGAGCAGGGACTCTGCCTAGGCTCCGCTGCCTGGGTGGTCCCGGTCCCGCCCCACCCCCCGCGGCGCCGTCGCCTAGCAGCGGGTGAGGCTCCGCAGCCAATGGGAGCGCGTTCCTCCCCCGGGCCCGCCCCCTCCCCTCCCTTTTCTGGGGCTGCGCGGCTGCGGGCGGAGCAGAGCGAGCGGAGCCGGGCGGCGTCGGAACGAGGCCGGGGCCGGCTGCGCAGAGGATGGAAGCCGAGCCCGAGCCCGAGCCGCCGTGCCGGTAGCGCGGGGCTGCCCGGCCCGGGATGGCCCCGGGGGAGCTGCTGACCTCCGGCCCCGCGCCCCCCGCGCAGGTGAGCCAGCCAGGGGAGCGTGACAGGTGGGCGCGCGTGGGTGTGGGCGTGGAGGAGGAGGCAGTTCCGCCGCAGCCGCGCGGCGGGCGGGTGGGCAGCCGGGAGCGCGCGTGTGTGGACGGGGGCGTTCACGCGTGCGTGTGGCCCGCCGACTCACCCCGCGCTGGCCCTCGGGGCTCTCTCTGCCTCTCCCCGCAGGGCCGGGCCCCCCTCTGGTTGCGCGCCCACGTGGGCGGCTTGCTCTTCAGCATGGGCTGCGCGATCCAGCGGCATTGTGGCAAGGTGCTCTTCGTGGGGCTGCTGGCTTTCGGGGCCCTCGCGCTGGGCCTGCGCGGGGCTGCGGTGGAGACGGACCTGGAGCGCCTCTGGGTGGAAGGTGAGACGGCCTGGCCTCGGTGGGGGAGGGGCGTCCCAGCTGACCTGTCAAGCGCAGGGCGTGGGCCGCCAGCGCGGACCCGGCGGTTCCGGCAGGGTCGGGCGGAGCACAGCTTCCCTTCCCCGCGGCAGCCTCTGATCCAAATGGTGTCTTTGTGTTTAAGGAGCTCCCCGGCTCCTGCTTGCCCCCGTCCTCCGGGGAAGTGGTGCTCCTGCCGCCCTCCTAGCTCAGTCACACCCCCCCTTATCGGTGCTGGGGTTCAGAGCAGATGGTCCTCCCAGTGCTCCCGGCCCCCTCCCAGCCTGGCTTGCCTCAGCCTCTGCGTGCACTTGAGCCCCACCGCTGCCTGGGTGGTCCCAAATGGCTCTTGAATTTCCTGCCACAATAGAAGCCGCTTTCCTCCCCCTCCCCTGCCCAGCTCCCTGGGGTTACTCCCCTCCCCTCCGGCAGCTCAAGTGGCCCCCCCAACTGCTTCACAGGCTCAGCGAGGGGCCTTGTTTCAGAGGAAACTTTCTTCCTTCTGGGTGGCGCCCAGCTCCAGGGGCTTTTCTTTATGTCCCACAGACAGGACCCCCCTGAACCGCCACGGCCCTTCCATCTGGCTTCTGCCAAGAGCACAACTCTTGCCCAACTCCACTCAGAGAGCAAGAGAGTGACAGTTTTCTCAAGTCTCCCTTTTCTCTTGGATCCCCCGCTTTCAAAGCTGTTCCAGCCCCAGTCCGAGGCTGTGCTCTAAGGTCTCCTCTTTGCCCTAAGGAGGAGCCCCAGAGCTCTTTCCCACCCCAAGCCCCTGAGTCAGGGAGGAAGGAGGAAGCCACAATTGGGCCCTGGGCTTCTAGGAGGAGGGAGTCTCAAGTAATTGCTTCAGCGCCTTTTTCTGCGTTCTTGCTCAGAGGTGCCCAGTCCATGGGCTGCTGTCCCCCTTTCCTCCATCTCCGAGTACGCACGGGCCCTTCTGGCTTCCCTTTATCCCTAAAGCTAGCTAGGTTGTGCGGCTTCTCCCGCCACTCTACACTTCTCACGCTTCGCTCTCGGCCATCTCCTCCAGCCGTGTGTCTCTTGTATTTCTTTCTCCGTGACCGGTGCACCTCTTCTGACTCTCAGTCTTCCCGTGGTCTCTAGATGGAATACTGACTTGTTTTCACTCTCCCCAGATCATCAGCTCCTTTTCTTCACCCCCCCACCCATTCTGCTGACTTGCTCACAAGGTCTGCCTTCCCTCCCAGTCCTGTGCCCACACTATGGCTTCTTTCTGACCACAGGAGGGCTAGGCTTGCTGCCTTCAGCCTGGGAAAAAAAAAAAAAAAAAAGCACATTTGCAAGAAAAATGACAGTACTTTATGTAGCACATAGTGTTAGAGACAAAGGCGGGCATGGGACGCTGCAAAACAGGTTCAGGATGGTCTAAGTAAAGGTGTGAGAAGTGACTTGGGTGAGTGCTGATAGCTTAGATCCAGCTTGTGCTGGGGACCTTTAAGTGAGGGAACCCTTGGGAAATAAGGCTAGATTAGGCTGAGGGATGGGGGGGGAGGGCTTTGGAAGGCCCAGATTGCCAGGCTGGCTGGTCTAGATGCTTGACTATGGCCAGTAGAAAGCTGCTGAAGACTTTTGAGTGGAAGAGTAGGATCAGAGCTGAGCTTTAAGTAGGGAAAAGCCACATGGATCAGGAATGTGTTACAGGGTCCCAGTGGTAGGTATTAAAGGCCCAAACTAGGGTGGCAGCAGCGGGGATGGAAGATCTGGGTGGTCTCTCTGGGAGGGGCGATGGCATTCCTAAAGCCTGGAGGCAAGGGAGGGAGGGATGGGAGAGGAGGGGCCAGAGAACACCCAAAAGCACTGGGGGGGGGGAGGCTGGTTTGGGAGGCCCTGCCTATGGAGAAGACTTTTTCTTCAGTTATGTGCCCCCTCATGGGCCTCTACGGCCTCTGTGCCCCAGCTGTGTAGAGGCTCTGTGTTCAAGCCCCAGATCCAGCTCCCCTGCCACCACCCATCCCCGTCCCTGATTTCTCAGGTATCCCCCAGGTACACAAGTTTTGTGAGAGTCATCTTTGTGAATAGGCGGCCAAGGAAGTGGGAGATATCTTGAGTCAGTGTAGTGGGACTGGGCAGGAAGATGGTGGGCCCAAAGACCTCTGTCATCCTCTGATCACAGCTGGTGTTCAGTGCCTAGTTCTCTTTAGATAGGACTACAGGTTCATAAATGAAGAAGCTGAAAGTACCAGCCACCGCTCCCCTCATTTTATAGACAAAAGACTGAGACCCTTTACCCCTTTATACAGTAAAGTGACCGAAGAGCCTTTAATTCCAGATCCCAAAAGCATAAGCAGGGGAGCATCCCAGAGGAAGGTTTATTAGCATGCTGAAAGGCCTCGGTGAAGATCAAGCATGGAGGGATTTGTGATACTGGGGATCATAGCACATCACAAAAGACCCCCCCTTCTCAGTTTACGGATGCAGAGATTGAGAACCAGAGGGAAGTAATGTGATTTGCCGAGGGCCACCCAGCTAGTTAGTTCTGAGAGCAGGATTTGAACTTGGATTTTTCTATTCAGAGCAAGAGGCACTTTTAAGATTTGCAAAATCATGTTTGTGTGTGTGTGTGTGTGTGTGTGTGTGTGTGTGTGTGTGTGTGTGTGTGTGTGTGTGTGTGTATGAGAGAGAGATAAACTCATTCAATTTTCACAACCACTCTGTGGGGTAGGTGCTATTATCACATTCTACAAATGAGGAAACAGAGAAAGAGTCACCATTTTGTCTGGGCACAGGACACGTAACAGACATCTAAGGTACGATTCAAACTCATGCCTCCTAACTCCAGATCCTGTGCCCTGTCCACCACGCTAGCTTGGAAAGGAGATGATCCTGGGGATGCAGGCGGGAAAACTCAGGAACATGGCAGTGAACGTCAGGGGGCCCTAGGGAGCATAACGTCAGTAGGAGGAAGGAACTGGGGGTGGGGGTGAGGAGCAGTACATAAAGGCAGATTGAGGCACTGACTCCATGTAGAATCTGCTGCCTCAGGAGGTAATGAGCCTCTCATCTCTGGAGGTTTATCAAATTTGCACAGTCTTTACAAACTGTATGAATGCTAGCTAGTTATTATTTAAGCAGAGCCCGGGTGCTCACTGACCAGAGATTGGACTGGGTACTTCTGGAAGTCCAAAGGTTGTTGGGATCGCATTCTTTGTCATTTGTCCCTTATTTCCCCCATTTTCAGTGTCTTCCTTTCCTTCTGCTGTCCCTGGCCCGACCTCATCTATCTCCCAGAGCCATACGGTAGCATTTTCTCTTCTCATTTGCTGCTTGCCAGCCTCTCTGGGAGGAGCCCAGGGCCCAGGGGCTTCCTCCAGCTGGGTGACAATGGGCAAGTGCCTTCTCTGTGAGCCTCGCGTGTGAGCTCTGCCTTATGGGGCGAGCTGTGAACTTAGCTCCGATGGAGGGGAGTCTTGGATCAGCAGACCGTGACACAGTGTTGCTGTTCCTGTGTAACAGTGACCTCTTGGTTCTGCTTGCTTTACTTTGTGTCAGTTTGTGAAAGTCTTTCCAGGTCTTTCTGAGATCCGGCTGCTTGGTATTTCTTACACCACAATAGTTGTAATTTTGTTACAAATGGACGTGTTTGGGAAACAGGAACCTTGAGCCCTGTTGTCCACCCTTGGAGCTACCTTCCCCTCCCCCTCCAGCTCTTCCACACTCTCAAGCCCTCTCTGTAGCTCTGTTGGGCCCTTCCTGTGTTCCTCATAGCACCTCCTATCTTTCCCCCTTCCTCCACTTTCTTTTATAGCCTGCAGGTCGGAGACATAGAGATTATGCTTTGCAACCTTCCCGGCCCCCTCACTGTTTAGTGAATAAAAGGCTCTCTCTGAATTTTAGGGCCTTCCACAGTCTGAGCCCAGCTTCATTCCACCCACTGTGGCCCCACTGGCTTCTGGGAGCTCCCTGGAAAGTGCCTCCTCTCCTTTGCTCCCTACCCTCCTAGGCCTTGGGACTTCCACTCTCAGCAGCCCTGCTTGCTTGCACCGATGCCCTCCGTGATCCTGGGCCGGGAACAATTTCTTTAGTGTTTGTGAAGTTTCTGCCTGTGCCTCCTGCCCCTGCTCAGCTGTGACCTCCTTAGGAGAAGAGCCAGCTATGTAGGGCTCCCCCCTCCCCCCCGTGCTTAGGGCATTGCACAGAAAGGGAGTGTGACTGGTCGTGGGTATAGTGGTGTCAGGGCCAGGCTGGCACTTGGCTGACCCAGCGTCCTCCTCTTCCTCCTCCTCTGGCCGGAGACAGTGGGCAGCCGTGTGAGCCAGGAGCTTCGTTACACAAAGGAGAAGCTCGGGGAAGAGGCCGTGTATACTTCTCAGACCCTCATCCAGACCGCCCGTCGTCCGGGCGAAAGCGTCCTCACACCCGAGGCTCTGGGCCTCCACCTCCAGGCTGCCTTGGCAGCCAGCAAAGTTCAAGTTTCCCTCTATGGAAAGTAAGTCTCACCCTGGCCAGAGTGAGGGCGTGGCACCTGACCAGGAGAACTCACACCTGGGGGTGGCAGGACTTGGGATGGGGGAAGGGTCTCTCAATTTAGAGGGCCCCCTTGACCTTTCCTTCTCACCTACTTCTAGGTCCTGGGATCTGAACAAAATCTGCTACAAGGCAGGAGTCCCTGTTATTGAGAATGGGATGATCGAGCGGGTAAGTGGTGGGGGGATTCAGGCAGTCTCTTCCCATGATGCTTTGGGAGGGTGGCGGAGGAGGGAGACAAAGGAGCCTGACCAGGGTGAGCTTTTCCTGGCAGATGATCGAGAAGCTGTTTCCCTGTGTGATCCTCACCCCGCTGGACTGCTTTTGGGAGGGAGCCAAACTTCAGGGGGGCTCTGCATACCTACCGTGAGTGAGGCTGGCTTTCTTCGAGGTCACCCTGGGGTGGGGGGCAGTTGGGAAGTAGACTAGGTGACGGGCAGTCATAATGGTTGGCCAAGAAGTGAGGTCCCTCTGTTCCCTGTCCCTGGGAAGGGCCTGGGGCCTTCCCCGATCCCACCTATGCAATGCATGGGAGAGACTGTCTCTGGCCAGCCCACGGGCCTCGGCCAGGAGCATGTCTAGTGCTCGCCCGTAGGCCGTGAAGCAGCCCTTCCCTTGAAATGAACCCCTGCTCAATCTTAGCCAATCAGTCCTCCACCCTCTGACTTGTTCCTCCACAGTGGGTTGGGGGCTTTGGAGGACAGAGCCGGGAACCCCCTGCTTGGCCCCGTCTCCCCAGAGTGAGGCAGTTGTGAAAATGATTAAACAAATAAACTTAGGGGGAGAAATCAGGAGCGGGGGTGGGGCCCAGAGCTGGACTGGAGAGTCACAAACCTTCTTCCCCCTTTTTTGGTCCAGGGGTCGACCTGACATTCAGTGGACCAACCTGGATCCTGAGCAACTTCTGGAAGAACTCGGCCCTTTTGCCTCCCTGGAGGGCTTTAGGGAGCTGCTGGACAAGGCCCAGGTGGGCCAGGCCTATGTCGGACGGCCCTGCCTGCATCCTGATGATCCCCATTGCCCAGCCAGTGCCCCTAATCGCCAGAGCAGGCAGGTGTGTTAGTGTGGGAGGGAAGGATCGGGAAGGGGGGCCTGGGGTTTCTCCCCTTGCTTCATTTGAGATTTCACTGGGAAATTAAGAGAAAAGAAATAGGAAAACAAAACTAAAAATAGCTGAGATTGTGGAATCCTGATCTGGATGCCCCTGCCCCAAGCCACATCGGGTACCTGGGCTGGCTTGTCCACCAGGGCCGAGCTCTGGATCTGGGGCACTTGCAGACTATAGTTTGCCAAGGGCTTTCTAAGTGGGTCCAACCACTGAGAGACCACAAAATTTGAGAGCTTCTGGGCTGGACCTCCCCAACATCTTCCCAAAGGAGGATTGCATCTATGGCAGGTCCCCTGGGGATCTGCTCTGCCACCCTTGGGGTAGAGCCCACCCTCCTGGTCTTCCGGCAGGTCCCAGATGTTGCCCGGGAGCTGAGCGGCGGCTGCCACGGCTTCTCACGCAAGTTTATGCATTGGCAGGAGGAGCTGCTGCTGGGGAGCCCGGTGAGGAGCCCTCAGGGCCGGCTGCTCAGGTGGGGAGCCCCAGAGGGAGGTGGGGGGCGGGGGCCCTGTGGCTCAGGGGCTGCTCAGTCGGGGGTCGGCGTCACGAGGAGGGGCAGCATCCCTGGGTGGCCAGGTCAGTGACTCCCTGTGGCCCATTTCCTCTCGCCCAGTGCGGAAGCCCTGCAGAGCACCTTCCTGCTCATGAGCCCCCGGCAGCTATATGACCACTACCGAGGAGACTACGAAACCCATGACATAAGCTGGAGCGAGTCCCAGGCGGGCGCCGTGCTGCAGGCCTGGCAGAGGCGCTTCGTGGAGGTCAGCCCGGGGTGCACAGCTCAGGCATGGTGGAGACCGAGCCTTTCCTTCCCCTTGAGCCCCCTGACCTCTGTGTCCTTGCGCTTTGCAGCTGGCCCAGCAGGCCGTCCCCCAGAACGCATCCCAGCAGATCCATGCCTTCTCCGCCACCACCTTGGATGACCTCCTGCGCTCCTTCTCTGACATCAGTGCGGTCCGTGTGGCGGGTGGCTACCTCCTCATGGTAGGTTGGCCTGGCCCCCGGCCAGGGATTCTCGGAGTGGGGGGCCCCAGCGCCCCCTGCCTCCGTCCTGACTCCTCTCTCCCCCCTCAGCTGGCTTACGCCTGTGTGACCATGCTCCGCTGGGACTGCTCCAAGTCCCAGGGGGCCGTGGGTCTGGCCGGGGTCCTTCTGGTTGCCCTGTCCGTGGCCTCCGGCCTTGGGCTCTGCTCGCTGCTGGGTATGACCTTCAATGCTGCTACGACTCAGGTATGGCTTCTCCCCCAGAGGGCTGGAGGGCCCAGGCTGACCTTGCATACTAGGTCCTGTCCCCGGGGCCTCCAGCAACTGACCCCTGGTCTCCTTTGGGGCTCTCCCTACAGGTGCTCCCATTCCTGGCCCTGGGCATTGGGGTGGATGACATGTTCCTGCTGGCCCATGCCTTCACTGAGGCCCCATCGGGCACCCCCCTACAGGTGAGTGCCGGTCCCAGCTCCTCCCACCCTGACCCTAGCCCCTGCCCCTCGTGGCAGCCCTGGTAACAAGCCCTGTCCCTGGCAGGAGCGGACCGGCGAGTGCCTGCAGCGCATGGGCACCAGCGTGGTGCTCACCTCCGTCAACAACCTGGTCGCCTTCTTCATGGCCGCCCTGGTGCCCATCCCCGCCCTTCGCGCCTTCTCCCTCCAGGTGAGAGCCCCTAGACTGTCTGCAGCCGGCAGGCCGGGGTGGGGAGGAGGAAGGGGGAGTGGGTCATGTGTCTCCGAGCCCCCCTCATCTTCCCCGTGTCCCCTCCCAGGCTGCGGTGGTGGTCGGCTGTAACTTTACTGCCGTGCTGCTCATCTTCCCGGCCATCCTCAGCTTGGACCTGCACCGGCGGCACCTGCAGCGGCTGGATGTGCTCTGCTGCTTCTCCAGGTACGGGGCGGGGGGAGCCCCTGAGGGGCCCGGGCTCAAGTTTCCCCTGCCTCCCCCTACCCAGCTCCTGCTTTCCTCACTCAGCTTCAGCTGTATAGATGAGCATTTGGGCTGCGCCGTCCAAGGGCAAGAGCTGCCCCCACCCTGTGCCAGTCTTCCCCTGTCCTGTCAGTCTTCCCCCGCCCTGTCAGTCCTCTCCTCACCATCAGTCCCTCTCCTTCCCCCCACACCCACACTCTGGCCCGTGCCCCTCTCCAGCAGAATACATGGATGTGTCATGGGTACCTTCCCATCTCTCTTCTAGCCCATGTTCTTCCCGGGTGATTCAGATCCAGCCTCAGGAGCTGGGGGAGGGGCAGATACCCAGAAGCGGGGCCCACCTGACAGCTACAGTCCAGGCCTTTGCGCGCTGCGATACAGCTGGCCAGCACGTCGTCACCATCCTGCCCCCCACAACTCACCTGACGCCCCTCCCCACCGAGTCTCTGGGCTCCCAGCTCTTTGGCCCCATGGGTTCAACCAGAGACTTGCTGGGCCAGGTGCCTGGGCCGGGCCGGGGCCAGGTGTGCCGGCCGCTCCCCTGTGCCCGCTGGAACCTCTCGCGCTTTGCCCGGTGTCAGTACGCTCCCCTGCTGTTGCAGCCCCGAACCAAGGTACCCACATGGGCAGCTGCGACCTTCGCTGAGCGTGCTGGGGTTTGGGAAGGTGGGTCAGCCCCCAAACACCAGGGTCCCTTACACCTGCCCGCTCTCCCCCCAGGGCCTGGTTCTGGTGCTCTTTGGGGCCCTCCTGGGGCTGAGTCTGTACGGAGCCACGTGGGTGCAGGACGGGCTGACCCTGACTGATGTGGTGCCCCGGGGCACCAAGGAGTACGACTTCCTGGCCGCTCAGATCAAGTACTTCTCCTTGTACGAGGTGGCCCTGGTGACCCAGGGTGGCTTCGACTACGCCCGCTCCCAGCGGGCCCTGCTGGACCTGCACAGCCGCTTCAGCACGCTCAAGTCTGTGCTGGCGCCGCAGCCTCCGCGAAGCTGGCTGCACCGCTACAGTGCCTGGCTCCAGGGTGAGGCCGCGGCCCGGGGCGGGTGAGCCGGGGCTGACCGGGAGGGGGCGGGCCCGGGGCCTCACTCCGTCCGCCTTCCCCCCAGGAATCCAGGCCGCCTTTGACCAGGACTGGGCCGCCGGCCGCATCACGCGCCACTCGTGCCGCAACGGTTCCGAGGACGGCGCCCTGGCCTACAGGCTGCTCATCCAGACGGGAGACGCCAAGGAGCCGCTGGACTACAGCCAGGTGAGGGAGGGGCGGGCAGGAGGGCTGATGCAGGCCACAATTGTGAAGCGCCTACTGTGTGCCGGGCTCTGTGCTGAGCCACTCATCCAGTGCTCACCACCTTCCTAAGGAGGAGGCTGGTCCGGAGGGAAAGGGGTTCAGGGTGGAGGGCAGAGACTGTCTGGCCAGTGCTGAGCTTTGGGGAGGATTAGGGAGTCGAGGGGGGAGGCCGGGCCTGAGTCCTTAAGGGGAAGCCGGGGCGTGGGTCTTTATGAGGAGGTCAGGGCCTGGGTCCTTACAGGGAGGCCGAGGCCTGGGTTGGCAGGGCGGGGGCTGGAGCCTGGGTCCTTATGGGGAGGCTGGGGCCTGCCATCATCCCTCTCTCCTCTCCCAGCTGGACAAGCGGAAACTGGTGGATGCAGACGGCCTCATCCTGCCCGAGCTCTTCTATGTTGGGCTGACCGTGTGGGTGAGCAGAGACCCCTTGGGCCTGGCGGCCTCCCAGGCTAACTTCTACCCCCCGCCCCCCGAGTGGCTCCACGACAAATACGACAGCACAGGGGAGAGCTTGCACAGTGAGTAAAGGGAGGCCGGGGGGCCGGCCAGCCCAGGGGCCCACTGGGCTCCCACGCTCACCCGCTCTCCCCCCACAGTCCCTGCGGCCCAGCCTCTGGAGTTTGCCCAGTTCCCCTTCCTGCTGAGCGGGCTCCGCCAGACGGCAGACTTCGTGGAGGCCATCGAGGGGGCCCGGGCGGCCTGCGCAGAGGCAGCCCGCACTGGGATCCGAGCCTACCCCAGCGGCTCCCCGTTTCTCTTCTGGGAGCAGTACTTAGGCCTCCGCCGCTGCTTTCTGCTGGCCGTCTGCGTGCTGCTGGCCTGCACCTTCGTGGTCTGTGCCTTGCTGCTGCTCAGCCCCTGGACCGCCGGCCTCATTGTGAGTGCTCCCTTCCCTCCCTCTTAGGCCCAGGACAGCAGCCTTCCTTCTGCCTTCCTCCCTCTTCTGCCCCTCCTCCCTCTTTTTCTCATTCCTCCCCCCTCTCCTCTTCTCCCTCCTCCACCTCCTCCTTAAATCTCCTCCCTTCCTCCTCCTCCCCAGGTGCTGGTGCTGGCCATGATGACTGTGGAGTTATTTGGCATCATGGGCTTCCTGGGCATCAAGCTCAGCGCCATCCCCGTGGTAATTCTCGTGGCCTCTGTGGGCATTGGTGTCGAGTTCACGGCTCATGTGGCTCTGGTGAGTGTATAGTCTTTCTGCCCGGGAGGGCCGTGGGACCCTTGGCTGCCAGTGCAGGGTCAGCAGGCCTTGGGCCTCTCCGTGCCCCGGAGAGGAGACGGGCTGGAAGGGCACAAGCCTCGTCCCAGGCCCCCGGGCATAAGGGCCAGAGCTGGCATTTGAGCCCAGTCATTACCAGCGGAGCGCCCCCCCCCGGCCCCTGCAGCCTCTCCCCGTGCAGCCTCAGTTATCTGCCAGGCTGGGAGAGGGGACCAGCCAGTCCCAGGGCCTCAGTGATGGAAGGGAAGCCTCAGCTTAATATCCTTGACCAAGGTCATCCATCACGGCCTGACTCCCTCCGGCTTTGGGCTTTGCCTAAGTCTGTGACCTCCCTCCCTTCCTGCCAGCGGCTCTGCCCAAGGCCCGTTCTGGGGAGACACGGAAGTAGAGGCAGCGGGCGGTGCTGTGGCCCTCCCATTCTCTGGAGCCTGGCGGCCTTTCCCCTGCCCCTTCCCATCTTCACCCCCCTCTTCCTTATGGCTTCCAGCCTGTCACTGGCCTTCCCAAAACAAGTGCCGAGGATGATGTGTAAGACTGGCTCCTGGGCCCTGGACCTGCCTCTAAGTACACACCTTGGTGTTCAGCCTCTCCTCCCGTCTTGTCCCAGGCCCAGGATGTTTTTTTGTGTTTATATACAAATGTAATTGGCTACGCTTTATATTTATCTCCACAAAATCTGTTTCACATTATGTTCGAGAAAACCTGCGCCCTCCCTCCAGCTTTGACAGCCATCTTGAGGCCCCTCGGGTGACCAGCCTCGTCACATGTCCCCTCAGCCTGATTACTGCCCACTGTGGGGGGGGTCCCCTAAATGAGGTGATACCCTCCCCTCCCCATCTCTCTGGTCATTGGCCAGGAGCCAGCACTTGACAGGGGGGGGGTGTTCCGTGTCCAAGCCTAGGTTGGGTTGACTTTCTGGGCCCCCACACCCCAAGCAGAACCGCTTCCATTCCGGCCGGGCCTCTCCTGGGAGGAGGGACTTTGCTCTCTTCAGATGCCCCCTTGGAGCTTGTCCATGAAGGACATTGTACCGGGATTCTGGACTGGGTCCTGCTTGGACCTGGTGCTTCCAAAGGCTCCTCCAGCTCTGAGATGCTGGGACTCAGTCTCCCTGTCCCCTGCCTGGGGTCTCACTGCTCCCCAACTCCCTGCCTCCCTGGGGACCTCAACTCTTTCCCCTTTTGGGGTTCTCCCAGGCCTGCCCTCCGATTATGGCCAGAAGGGCCCAGCCCAGAAGTCAGCTCAGAACGTTCTGTGCCCTTCCTCCCCAGGGCTTCCTGACAGCCACCGGCAGCCGGGACGCGCGTTCGGCCCAGGCCTTGGAGCACATGTTTGCGCCCGTGATGGATGGGGCCGTGTCCACGCTGCTGGGCCTGCTCATGCTGGCCGGCTCGGACTTCGACTTTATCGTCAGGTACCGCCATCCCCAATTCCTCCCAGGCCCCGGGCAATTCGGGCACCACATGGTGCCCCCCTGGTATTTATTGCCCTCTTGTACCAAGACCGCTCTGCCCTTTCCTCCAGGTACTTCTTCGTGGTGCTGACGGTGCTGACGGGCCTGGGCCTGCTTCACGGGCTTGTTCTGCTTCCTGTGCTGCTGTCCATCCTAGGACCCCCGCCCCAGGTGATTCCCCAGCCCCCCCGCATCCAGTTTTGTCTGCTGTGGGATCCCTCTCCCCTCGCCCATATCCACCACGGGCCTTTGTCTTGGAAACCCCCCTTTTACACACACACACACACACACACACACACACACACACACACACACACACACACACACTATTGCCCCGTTCTCTGTGGACATCCTGGCTGAGGGGGCCCCTCTTCCCTTGGCCATGGCTTCTCTTGCCTGTCTCTGCTGGCCCCATCCCTTCTCAGAGATAAGTCAAGAGTGGGAAGTGAGCCCGGCCCAGTTCCGCTCTGAACCCACAGTCACTTCTCCTTCCCTCAGGTACCGCTGCCAGATGGAGGTGGCCGCCTGCCCTGCCCTGACCCGGTGTCACTGCCCCTCAGTCCTCCTCACTTCTTCCTGGGCCCGAGCCCAGCCTTCAGGGCTCCTGAGACAGGAGCAGGGGACGCCCCAAGCACCTTCATTCTGCCCCCTGCCCACTCCCACATCTTGGTGGAGGCCAGCAAGGACCCCAGCTTCCCGACCATCACGGTGAGAGGCCTTTGCTGGGTGGCGGGCATGGGAGAGACCTTGGCTGAGGGTCCGCCGGGGCTCACGCGCCTTCCGTCCCCCCAGGTGGTACAGACGTACAAGGACGGCTCTCCCGGCCCCGGGCTCCCTCCCCTCACCGCCACGGCGGGAAGCGAGGCCCGCTGGGGGCCTCACGCCAGCCCCGGTACCTTCACCACCCTGACAGCCTCCGTCACCGTGGCCCTGCACCCGCCACCGCTGCCGGGCAGCTACGTCCAGGAGGTCCCTGAGGAAGCCAGGCCCCCTATGGCCAGTGAGCCCAAGGGACCTGGCCCCCGCTGCTAGGATGGGCCTGGCAGCCCTATGCAAAGCAGCCCTGCTGCTGTTGGTGCCCCTGCCTCCAAGGGAGGAGAGTGCGCATGTGAGTGAGTGTGTGTGTGTGTGTGTGTGTGTGTGTGTGAGAGAGAGAGAGGAGAGAGAGAGAGCGTCCCTGAGAACCTTGGCCAGGCCCCTCCACCGCTGCCCTCAGGGCTTTGGGGAGACCCACGAGGAGCCCCCCCCCGGAAGCCTGGGAGCCCAGCCGGGCCCTCAGTCTGTCCATCTGTCTGTCTGTGAATGCCCCCCCCTCCTGCCCCAGAAGTTATTTATATGAAGAGGTTTATTTTTGTAAAGCTGATGGCTCAGCTGTAAATCTTATTTTTAAAGAGTAAATATATACATATCTATTCTCTAAACCTTCTGGGTGGCCTTCTCGTGCTGGGAGCCTGGAGGGAGAGGGGTGGCAAGCCAGGGTCGGGGGCACCATCTTGGCCAAGAGTTGGCCCCACAGCCCCTTCAACCACGGCTGAGATTGGGGCCCGTCTCAGCCCTTTCTGGTAGTGGGGGACTCGGGATGGATAGGGAAGGCTGGGTCTGGTTATGGGCAGGATCTGCCTCCCCTCTGCCCCTTCCCTTCCAGGGAAGTTCAACCTTTGAACTTCTTACCCTGCCCCCCCAGTCCTGATGGAGGAGGGAAATGAAGCCCACAAGGACCTGGAGTCATCTAGCGAGTCTGGGGCCTGGCAGAGCTGGGGAGGCTGCGAGGCTGGTCAGGCCGGGCTCCCTCATAAAACACTCACTGAGGGGTGAGTCCCTAACTGAGCCCAAGAGTCAGCCCCACGCCCCCAGCAGCCGTGTTGGGCCCAGCTGGCTCAAGGCTGGGGCCTGTGCCGTGAGGCAGGGAGAGGGGCTCCCCGGAGCAGCCAGGAACCAGACCAGCTTAGCAGAGAGACCCAGGAGGCCCAGTACCCAGGCTGGCCCAAGCCATCCAACACCCAGGCCCTGCAGGCACAATCCCATTCCCCCATGAGGCAACACTGGGGGCTACAAGACCAGAGTTCTAATTCTTGATTCAGACACACTGTGTGACCTTGGATCAGTCAACCTCTCAGGCCAGTTTCCTCGAATGTAACATGAGGATACTGGGTTTGGCGGCCTCCACGTCCATCTCCCAGCTTAGAACCAGGCTCCTTCATCGCTTGGAGCCCTGTAATTGTCGGACTAGAAAAGCTCTTCATTTGCTTGCCCATTTCCACAGCCACTGGGTCAGGTGTCTGGCACAAATGCCCAGGACAGCTTCCCGGCCTGAAGCTGCTCCCTCTGGGGCTCCTTTAACATGTTAGATAAAAACAGCCAGCCTGAGCCAACCCTACCCCCCTCCTACTCCTGGTGCCCTCAGGGAGGCCCAGCTGGGTCCCCCCTCCCTTGCTCCCTGCCCTTCCAGTCCTGGCTCTGAGCCATAGCCATGGCCTGCCCCCTCCCAGCCAGCTGCCACCCCTCCAAGAATCGTCTCCCCCACCCCTCTAACCTGGGACTTCTCCCCATCTGCCGACTCCTCCCTCCTGCCGTCCCCTTCACACCTCAGGGTGCCCTCCTCATGAGGGACAAATGATGAGGTGCAAAATAGACCCCCTAGCAGCGGCGGGATCCCCTTGGCCCGTGGCAGGCTTTGCGCAAACCCTGATGAAGACGGGCTTGTGGCAGAGAGTGGATGTAATCCCACTAAGGAGCCAGCTTGCAGGAAGGCAGACTTCTGAGTGGGCAAGGTCCTGTTAGGACGTCTGTGAAGGTTCGGGGCTTCAGAATCGGCTTTTCTTATCTCTGAGTCTGGGGGCTTCAATTCAAAATTGAATGAGATCACTTAACTTGGAGTTTGAGCCACTCAATGTAGACAAGGCTCCGGGCCTGGATTTCCAGTTGAAGAGATTACTTATCTTGGGAGTTTCCCTTATGGACAGAAGGTTGTGGCCCCTCCTAAGAGGCTGGGGGACTGTGAGACTCAGGAATTCTCCCCCAAAAGGGGGACAAAGTT